>NW_027507748.1:183330762-184530762 GCF_037356315.1 Lithobates pipiens
TTTCTGATCGCTGTATTAGTGTCACAGGTGACGCTAGTAAGGAAGGTAGGTATTTAGGTTCGCCGCAGCTTTTTATAGCGCCAGGGACCCCCATATACTACCGCATAAAGCCCCCTGATTGCCCCCTAGTTAACCCTTTCACCAGTGATCACCATATAACTGTTACAGGTGACTCTGGTTGGTTAGTTATTTTTTTATAGTTTCAGGGCACCCGCCATTTATTACCTAATAAAGGTTTAACCCCCTGATCACCCGGCGGGTGTCATTTGTGACTGTAATAACTGTTAGGGCAGTTAGGGTTAGCCCCCTTTAGTTCTAAGGTACCCCCCTAACCCCCCAATAAAGGTTTAACCCCGTGATCACCCCCCGTCGCCAGTGTCACTAAGGCTGGGTTCACATTGCAGCGGTTTATGAGAACGGATGTGATTCGCACCGCACTGCAGTGCAAATCACATCCGATCTCTGTGCGATTCGAGTTCAGCCATACAGATAGTATGGCTGAATTTGCGTCGCACCCGCCGCACCCGCCGCAAACTCGCACGGGACCCTTTTTCTGGTCCGCAGCAGAATCGGATCGCATGGGTGTTCACACCATGCGATCCGAGTTTGCAGATCGCACTGCGATATGCGAACTGATCTGGGGGTGTCATTAACATTTCACTGACACTCCCAGCAGTTCGCATAGGGCAGTGTGAACTGCCGCCGGGAGGCATGCGATGCGGGAACCCGCCGCGGATTTGTGGAGTTCCCGCATCGCTCCAGAGTGAACCCAGCCTAATAAGCGATCGTTTTTCTGATCGCTGTATTAGTGTCACAGGTGACGCTAGTTAGGCAGGTAGGTATTTAGGTTCGCCGCAGCTTTTTATAGCGCCAGGGACCCCCATATACTACCGCATAAAGCCCCCTGATTGCCCCCTAGTTAACCCTTTCACCAGTGATCACCATATAACTGTTACAGGTGACGCTGGTTGGTTAGTTATTTTTTTATAGTTTCAGGGCACCCGCCATTTATTACCTAGTCTCACTAGTGTACCCCTAAATTTAGGGGTGTCTACTTTCCAAAATGGGGTCATTTGGGGGGGGTTTGTGCCATCTTGGCATTTTATGGCCTTCAAAACTGTAACGCCCTTAGAAAGCCTGAAGGCGGTGCTTGGGTTTCGGGGCCCCGTACGCGGCTAGGCTCCCAAAAAGTCCCACATATGTGGTATCCCCGTACTCAGGAGAAGCAGCAGAATTTATTTTGGGGTGTCATTTCACATATGCCCATGGCATGCGTGAGCAATATATCATTTAGTGACAACTTTGTGAAAAAAAAAATTAAAAAAAATTAAAGTTTGTAATTTTCCCGCAACTTGTGGCAAAATATAAAATATTCCATGGACTCAACATGCCTCTCAGCAAATAGCTTGGGGTGTCTACTTTCTAAAATGGGGTCATTTGTGGGGGTTTTGTGCCATCTTGGCATTTTATGGCCTTCAAAACTGTAATAGGTAGTGAGAAGTGAAATCAAAAATTTACGCCCTTAGAAAGCCTGAAGGCGGTGCTTGGTTTTCGGGGCCCCGTACGCGGCTAGGCTCCCAAAAAGTCCCACATATGTGGTATCCCCGTACTCAGGAGAAGCAGCAGAATTTATTTTGGGGTGTCATTTCACATATGCCCATAGCATGTGTGAGCAATATATCATTTAGTGACAACTTTGTGTAAAAAAAAAAAAAACATTTTTTTTGTCATTATTCAATCGCTTGAGGCAAAAAAATAAAATATTCAATGGGCTCAACATGCCACTTATCAATTTCCTTAGGGGGTCTACTTTCCAAAATGGGGTCATTTGGGGGGGGTTTGTACTGCCCTGCCATTTTAGCACCTCAAGAAATGAGATAGGCAGTCGTAAACTAAAAGCTGAGTAAATTCCAGAAAACGTACCTTAGTTTGTAGATGTGACAACTTTTGCGCAAACCAATAAATATACAGTTATTGACTTTTTTTTTACCAAAGACATGTGGCTGAATACATTTTGGCCTAAATGTATGACTAAAATTGAGTTTATTGGATTTTTCTAATAACAAAAAGTAGAAAATATCATTTTTTTTTCAAAATCTGCGGTCTTTTTACGTTTATATCGCAAAAAATAAAAATCGCAGAGGCAATCAAATACCATCAAAAGAAAGCTCTATTTGTGGGAAGAAAAGGACGCAAATTTTGTTTAGGTACAGCATTGCATGACCGCGCAATTACCAGTTAAAGCAGCGCAGTGCCAAATTGTAAAAAGACCTCTGGTCATTGACCAGCAAAATGGTCCGGTCTGAAAGTGGTTAATGAACCACACAGCAACTTGGGGCCCAGAATTTTAAATATCAATAGAGCAGAAAGGACAGCAGTAAAAACATTAAAATAAAATGTGAATATAGGAAAATAGGATTATATGACCACTTTAGAACTAATCCCTAAAAAAATAAATAAAAAAAAATTAAAAATATTAACTTTATTGGTACCCCAAGAACTCTACAACAAATTGTATTAAACAATGTAAGCAATATAAATTAAAATGAAGACATCTACAGTTAAAACACAATACATCACTCAATAAGTGCAAACAACCAGCACTGCAAGCGCTAACTCGATGGCTGTGGGTAAAGTCCAAAGGTTTCTCAATTCCTTGACATGTATCGCAGGGATACCGCTTCCTTAGGAGGACAGAGATATCAGAGATAACAAAACAATTGAATAAATACATTATCAGCAATAATGAAACAGGAAGTATCAATGTTGTATAAAGCAGTATCAAAATCATTACCAATAGTGTGCAACAATCCCAGGACATTTGTGGGAGTGTACTGGGGGCCCTCTGGGAAAGGGAACACTAGATCACGTGTACATATAGCTCTTTAAATTATATAATAGTCCAACTTAAGTGAGGTAGTGAACCCTAATAACACAAACCAACTAATACTATAAGGTTTGTAAAAGCAATGCTAGTCCCTTGCAGAAAATTATAAAAGTTAGAAATGTCACATGGCTACAAATGCTCACTTGAATAGATCAAAACTACCCAAGACACTAAAAAGAAAAAAAAAAGAAAAAACAATGCTTAAGAATGGGGAGTCATATCTGACAGTATTTAAAGTGATTATGATGGATTTTTTTTAAAGCGAAGTTCCACCCAAAAATGGAACTTCCGCTTTAAGGGAAGGTGACCCCCTGACATGCCCCATTTGGCATGTCATTTTTTTGGGGGAGCGGAAACGCTCTTTTTAGAGGGTTCCAGCTCCCACTTCCTCCCGGGGCTCCGCGGCGCTGGAAGGAAGATCACCTTTTCCAGTCCTTGCGTGCTGCATGGCTCACGAATGCGCAGCGCATGCCTAGCTGTGAAGCCACAGCTGGGCGCTCACAGTGACAATGCCGGCACCGCAGAGAGGAAAGAGAGATGAGCGGGGCTTCATTCTCCCACATCACTGGACCTTGGGACAGGTCAGGGGCGGATCCAGGGGGGGGCAACAGGGCACTTGCCCCCCCCGAAATAGCACTGACTGACGTGACAATGAATGGCATGACATGTCTTACTCGCTTCAGGACTCTGCGGCTGCTGCTGCTAAGTCTCTCTCACGTCAGCCGATCAGCGGCGCAGAGAGAGAGACTTGATAACAGCAGGAGGAACAGGTGGGTGGAGTCTCTTCCCTGCACTCGTTGCTAACGCCTGGGCCGCCTGGCGTCTAGCAACGAGTGACGTCATAATGCGGAGCTGCTGGAGAACCGGCCAGGGAGAGGAGAGAAGGTAGTAGTTGCAGACCAGTGCAGTCACACTAATCATCATAATCATATTATCCAGCTGCTGGCATCCACAGTCATTCTGTGACTGACTGCAGAGCCAGCATTCTTCTTTCTCCGCCGAGTCTGTCCCTGACTGTGTTGGCCCCACCCACTGGCATGCACCCTCCTCCCTCCATCTTGTCCACGCTACAGGCCTCTGCTGCCCCTGAGTTAGTGTTGGCTCCACCCACCTCCTCCATATTCTCCACCTTTTGCAGTCTGCAAGTTCATGACTTGAATACAGTATTACAGGAAGAAGACTTATTGAGAAGATTTCTGGATCCATCCATCCCATCAATCTCCACTCCATTGCTCCTGCATGGGAACCCCTCCCCTCATCAGAGCACCAAAATAATTGACTAAACGTGAGTAAAAGTATGAATGCATGTCATGTGACAAATCGCAAAATACATGTGTGCCATTATGTATGAAAAAAATGCCCTTTTAGTCTTGACTTGTTTAATCTTCACCCCTGCAGCTGGCTGATAATTGTGCGGTTATGCAATGCTGTACCGAAATAAAATTGATGTTCTTTTTTCCCCACAAATAGAGCTTTCTTTTGGTGGTATTTGATCACCTCTGCGGTTTTTATTTTTTGTGATATAAACAGAAAAAAAGTGACAATTTTTAAAAAAAAAAAATTTTTTGCTATAAAAAAATTTCTTCCTCAGTTTAGGCCAATATGTATTCTGCTCCATATTTTTGGTAAAAAAAAATCGCAATAATCGATTATTGATTGGTTTGCGCAAAATTCATAGCGCCTACATACTAGATTTATGGCATTTATATTTAATTATTTTTTACTAGTAATGGTGGCGATCAGTGATTTGTAGCGGTAATGCCACCTTGCAGCGGAGAGATCGGACAACTAACTGACACTTTTGACACTTTTTGGGGACCAGTAATGCCGCGTACACACGAGCGGACTTTTCAACATCCAAAGTCCGAAGGACCGAGTCCGTCAGACTATCCGATCATGTGTGGGCTGCAACGGACTTTTGATTCACCAAAGTCTGACGGACTTTAGAATATGGAACATGCTTCAAATTTTCCCGAAGGAACTCCGCCGGACCCGGTCCCCTTCGAAAACTCCGCTCGTGTGTATGCTACTCCGACGGACTAAAACCAACGCTAGGGCAGCTATTGGCTACTGGCTATGAACTTCCTTATTCGAGTCGGGTCGTACGTCATCACGTTCGAATCCGTCGGAGTTTAGTGTGATCGTGTGTGGCCAAGTCCGTTCGGCCGAAAAGTCTGTCAGAACTCCGTCGGAACTCCGGCGGAACTCCTTTGGAAGTCTGTCAGACATAAGTCCTCTCGTGTGTACGGGGCTTAACACTAATAAAGTGATCAGTGCTAAAAAATATGCACTGTCACTGTACTAATGACACTGGCAGGGAAGGGGTTAACATCACCACCACCAATAAGCAACACCTTATTTTCTGGCAGTGCCCCTCCCGAGACTTGACTCTGGATCCGCCTTTGGGACAGGTAAGTGTCTGATTATTAAAAGTCAGCAGCTGCAGTATTTGTAGCTGCTGACTTTTATTTTTTTTAAGTGGAGCTCCGCTTTAAATAACAAACATTTTATAATTACCTGCTCTCTGCAAATTTGCACAAAGCAGCCCTGATCTACCTCTTCTGGTGTCCCCTGCCAGCACTCCTGGCTCGTTCTGCTTTCAGAGTACCCACCTCCCCCCCAGTAAGCCTTGTCAGGGTTAGATGCTTTACCCCACCCAAAATTTCTCAGCGCCTCTGAATTATGATTCCCATGCAGGACTCAACAATCCTGGGAAAATTGTAAGTAAGTTTTCCCCTTTTTAAGTTCACAAAAACATGCTTTCAATCAACAGCAACCAAAAGAAAGCACAACAACAAAAAATAACAACACTGCCTACATGTGACACATAACAAAATGTAACCAAAGTCCACTGTGAACTGTTCATGCTTCGTGATCACTCCAATAGGTAAACAGTGACATACAATAGTGATTCAAACAGAAAAGTGCATCAACGTGCCTAATTCTCCAAGAGAGACAGGCCACATAGACTTCACACCTCACTCATCAGATAATTTTGTAATACCACTTCACCTCTTGGATTTCCTTAACACCACTTGTTCACCCCATTACATATATAAGAGAAAAGGAGCCCCCCATGGAAAAGTATGTCATTTTTTTAATAACAAATAGAATTGCAATCACATGTATAAATACTATCATAAGCCCATAGAAACTCAAAAGTTGCCCTCATCCAAGATGGCCGCCACTCACTTCAATTGGAGTGTATATTGTTTCCTGATGATTCTTTGTTTTTATGCATTGGATAAACATCCTGCAGTATGCATTTTAATAATAATACTAGTGTTTATTCGCTTAAGGGGGTTGTAAAGGCTAAATGTGTTTTTACCTTAATGCCTTCTCTGCATTAAGGTAAAAAAAAAAACCTTTTGGGTGCAGCTCCCCCCTCTTTAAATACTTACCTGAGCCCACCCTCTATCCAGCGATGCGCCCAAGAGCAGTTGTGATGCTTTCTCTCTCCCTTCTCACTGGACTCAGTGAGAGCAGCGGAATCCATTGGCAACCAAATCCAAGAGGTGGGGCCAAGTCATACTGTGTGTCTTAATAGACAGACTATGGTCCTGAAAAGGTTACTCTTCTGCAAGAGAGGGCTGAAAAGGGCAGGAAGCAGCCAGCAGGTGTCTGTAAAGTATTCAGTGGAGCAGGACACAGTACATTTCTATGGATTGTCTTGTCACTGAGATTCTGCTGTTTAGCTCTTGTGACATTTTTGGGACTCCTGAAGTAGACAGAGACTTTAAAAACCCTGTATTGGGATAGATTTAAGTATTACGTTGTCTACTGGAAATGTGAACTGTTTATTTTTCACTGAAGTCCAACTGTTTTATTTTATCTTTTGGAAAATAGAGACTGTTTGATTTTCCCAACATGTCTGGCTTGTGATACAATATGTATATATGTGTATGCATGTGATTGTAATTACAGACATCTGTATGTTTTATATATGCATACTCATGTGCATGTACATACTGTGCCCACATGAATATTTTATTAAGTGTACTATTTATTTATGAATATTTAGGGTGGAAAATAATTAATCATCAGGCATAAATTGGGCAATTAGCAAGTGTGCAAAACATGAAAATATGGCCCCAGCACTAAAGTGAAAGGAATTTGGCAATGTTATTGTTAACATTAACTTTAAGCACTGAAGCATTCACTGCTCCTGGCAGAATGAGTTTTGTTTTACATTTTTCTTGCCACTGGTTCATGTTTCCCAGGGCACACTTTCACATTTGTTTTTATACCACCTTGCCTATTGGCACAGAGAATGGGCAATTTGACATATTCAGCTCCCATTGATTTCAGTGGGCTTTGGCATCCAAACTTTTATGTTTGCCAAACTCTGTTTGTATAGAACACAGGGAGTGTGGCTCATCCCTCCCCTTCACCAGCTCTTTTCACTCCTGTTGATTTGCTTTCTCTACCCAGTCATTCCACTTCTGTCTCTATTCAGTTGCTTTACGTTTCCATCTGAACATCACTCTATCTTCCCATCAAAATTATGTTATTCAGTCTGATGCTGTCTATACCATACCCTGACCCTGTGGTTTTGGAGGTGCGGGGGTTGACTTACTGGAGATTTCAGCCCCCCTATGTGAATGAGTAGGGGTACATTGTACCCCTACTCATTCACCAAAAAGTGTAAAAACGTAAATAAAAATACACACACAGATTTTGTGCTTTATTTAAAAAAATAAAATAAAATATCCCCCAGTATAGATCCATCATCAATCACGATAAACACTGGCAGCCGACCCCCCCCCCCCCCCCCAAATTCTCTGCATCGACTCTTCCCATCATACAGCTCCACTACCTCCCACCATTTGACAGCTCTGCTGCCCCCATCACTAAATGAACTAAGGGGTGGGGCCACCTGGTGACGTCACCAGGTGACCCCACTCACCTGTGACATCATTGCCCACACCCCCATGTTGAGGACATGGGGTCTGGTATGGTTCAGGTGGGGGGGCGGGCTCACCCCCCCCTTTCCTGGTCTTCCACACTGACTGATCAAATAAGGGTCTGGTATGGATTTTGGGTTGGGACTCTCCGCCATTAAACAAAAAAAAATTGCGGTGGGGTTGCTCCTAAATTCTGGACCTGACCCAAAAAGGCCTAATATGGATAGGGGGGACCCTGATGCTTTTTTCCCCTCAATTTTGATTGCCAGCTATTGTTTAAATTCAGCTGTCAGCGGGGATCCCTGTGTGACAGCTGATAAACCATCCATTTGGCCAGACGTGGTGGCCAGCTTCCAGCCTGCTTTTGAACAACCTGCTACAATATATGCTGGTTGTTAAGGATACCGTGGGGACGCTGGCTGAGAAAGAAAAAAAATGCTGGTGCTTATCAATGGTTAACAGCGTTTAGGCGCTTCTGGCAGCTGTCAGTTTATTTTTTCTGCTGGCAAATCGCTCCCAAAAATGCAAAAAGAGCACTTTTTTCTGCTTCCAGAAGCTGATGCTTGACATACGCTTGTTTCTAGGGGCAGAGAAAAATGCTCAAAGTAGCTGGTAGGAGCTTCAAAATAAGCTAGTTTGCATGGAGCCTCGCTCTCCAAATAACTTTCCAGTCCATCTGTGCACTCCTTGCACATCGTGACCATTGCCTTTACTAGTTAATTTGTTTATTTTCTCTTATGTAACTGCTACACAGATCTGTACTAGTGTTACACAACTATTCTCCTTAATGTTCAGCTTTCTAGTTTATATCTTTCCTCCTGTTCCATACTGCCAAATATAGAGAATATAAAATAAGTGATATTGAGTTTTATTTTCTTTATGCACATAGCAGCCCTGATCCTCCTCTTCTTGGGTGCCTAGATGGCGCCTCTGGCCCCTCCCCCCTACCAAGTGCCCCCACAGCAAGCAGCTCGCTTTCATTCAATGACTCCCACTGGTGTCTCAGCCAATGAGGAAGCAGAGACCCCAGAGAGCTTCCGCTCTTGTTCACGTCATTGGAGCAAGATGGGGCTCAGGTATTAGGGGGGCTGCTGCACATAGAATATGTTTTTACCTTCATGCATAGAGGTAAAAAAACATGAAGGCAAAAAAAACTTGAGCCTTTACAACCATTTTAAGCTCATAGATTTTTACTCCCAGTCTTTCTGCACTCATTACCCACAGCCTCTTGTCTCAGCCTAATGTATTCATGAGTCTGCCAGTCTCATCTGTCAGTACACCCTTTACTTCCCAGTATACTTTTTACCTCTTCCAATGTCCTCTCATCATCATACAGCTCATCACATTCTCTAGAGCACTTCACTCTGCTCTTTATCAATCTGTACTCCCGCAACCTCACCTCTCTCACCTATTTTCACCTATTCCTTCTTTTCTTATACCTCTATTTTATCTAATTCTGTAATTCTAATTTTATCACCCACAGTCTTTATCAAGCCTTAATATAGATCATCTAGTGAATCCGATTGCGATTCTAATAATAGTAATTTTACTGTTCAGGATTGAGTCCATACCGCCCCCTCGTTCATTTCCATTCATATGGGAAATGTTTTTTTTTTTTTTGTTTTGTGCTCTGATTAGATATACTATACATTATAGAATTTTGGTGAACCAACTCTGCAGGTCTTCAGGTCAGATCCACCTGATTTCTTAAGTTTGTGCTACAATGTAGTTCCTTTAATATTTTATTGAATTTTAACAGTCTTCAATTAGTTATTGATTGAATACTACTGTATAGCAGTTAAGTCTAATGATATAACCATAAGCCAGACATAAATAATGATTCTATTGATTAAATTATATTTTATATGAACATTAAGTCACCTTGATCGTCAGACTAGTTGAATTCCCCACCATATAGTTTACATGAATATATTATACATATTACATACTATATCTTTATAGAGATTAAACTTTTTATTATATATATAGTAGATAAAGATTAAGGTATTTATATAAATTTTTTTTTTTTTTTACTTACCGTATATACTCGAGTATAGGCCGACCCGAATATAAGCCGAGGCCCCCAATTTACCCCCCAAAAAACTGGCAAACTTATTGACTCGTGTATAAGCCGAGGGTGAGACATGCCTGTCCATCCCTGTGTGTGTGTCCGTCCATCCCTGTGTGTCCGTCCATCCCTGTGTGTCCGTCCATCCCTGTGTGTCCGTCCATCCCTGTGTGTGTGTCCGTCCATCCCTGTGTGTCCGTCCATCCCTGTGTGTCCGTCCATCCATCCCTGTGTGTGTGTGTGTCCATCCATCCATCCATCCCTGTGTGTGTGTGTGTCCATCCATCCATCCCTGTGTGTGTGTGTCTCCATCCATCCATCCATCCCTGTGTGTGTGTGTGTCCATCCATCCATCCATCCCTGTGTGTGTGTGTCTCCATCCATCCATCCATCCCTGTGTGTGTGTGTCTCCATCCATCCATCCCTGTGTGTGTGTGTGTCTCCATCCATCCATCCATCCCTGTGTGTGTGTGTATCCATCCATCCCTGTGTGTGTGTGTCCGTGTGTGTGTGTGTGTGTGTGTGTGTGTGTGTGTCCAGCCTACCTGTGTCCCGAGCCTGTGTCCCGTGCCTTGCCTCCTTGCCTCCGTCCCGTGCCTTGCCTCCTTGCCTCTGTCCCGTGCCGTGCCTTGCCTCCGTCCCGTGTCGTGCCTTGCCTCCGTCCCGTCCCGTCCCGTGCCGTGCCTTGCCTTGCCTCCGTCCCGTGCCTTGCCAGGATCGCCGCTCTTCGTCGGCGCCTCGGCGGACATTCTACCATTCAAACGCCGCGCCTCCGCCTCCGCCTTCGCCTGTGATAGGCGGAACACAGAATTTTCCAGCAGCCTGTGTTCCGCCTATCACGGACATCGTCTCATCCTCGTCCGTAGTACGAGGATGAGACGATGTCCGTGATAGGCGGAACACAGGCTGCTGGGAAATTCAGTGTTCCGCCTATCACAGGCGAAGGCGGAGGCGGAGGCGCGGCGTTTGAATGGTAGAATGTCCGCTGTCTGTCTGCTCGACACGCTGATCGAGCAGGCAGACAGCGATGACTCGAGTATAAGCCGAGGGGGGCACTTTCAGCCTCAAAAAAGAGGCTGAAAATCTCGGCTTATACTCGAGTATATACGGTAGCCCTGAAGAGGGGGGGGGGCTGTATTTAATGCTGTCACCCAAATAACATTTCAAAGAATCCTTTAAGTAATTTCAACTTTTGTACTAGGCACTCTTCAGTACACATCCAAGTGTTTAATGTCTAATGAGCAATCCCTTTATTGTGATCAGAGAGCTTGCAGCCTAGGGCCAGAACAAGGCCACATGCAGTATGCTTTCATAATACATATGTTTTTTTTTTAAGGAAAATCTGCTTCACTGTTTATCTGTTAGAACTAATTTTCACCTTGATTGGTCTATTCCTATCATCATACACATTAGACATCAATGTAAAAGGGAGTACCTTCACTTATTACCAATATTAAGGGTGCTATACTGGCCAATGTAAGAAGAAATAATGAGCAGGAATGTGACATTATTTAATTAACCACAAATGGCATATTATGCATATTCTTATCTATTTTACCCTGTAAGTTATGCTATATGCTATATGCGAACCACTGCACACTTTAGGCTGAGCTGTACATTGCTTACTCCTGACTACTGCACACTATATGCTATATTATGCCTTAAGGAATCCGGATAAAAATGTTAATATAAACAGCTGTTGATTGATAGGCAATTCCTACATATTCACTAAATATTATGTTATGTGTCTTCTATATTTTTCAGTCAGAAAGTGTATATATTGTAAATATATACACTGCTAAAAATATGTAAAGGAACACTTTTTAATCAGAGTATAGCATCAAGTCAGTTAAACTCCTGGGATATTGATCTGATCAGGAGCACAGGGGGTTGGTAATCAGTTTCACCTGCTTTGGTGTTTGTTAATAAAATTAACAAGTGCACTAGATGGGCAATAATGGGATGACCTCCAAAACAGGAATGGTTTCACAGGTGGAGGCCACCGAATTGTTTTTTCCCTACTCATCTGTTCTGACTGTTTTTCACTAGTTTTGCATTTGGCTAGGGTCAGTGTCACTACTGGTAGCATGAGGTAATACGTGGATCCTATAGAAGTTGCACAGGCAGACCAACGACTTAAGGACGGCACATCGATACATGCCATTGCCAGAAAGTTTGCTGTGTCACCCAGCACAGTCTCAAGAGCATGGAGGAGATTCCAGGAGACAGGCAGTTACTCTAGGAGTGCTGGAAAGGGCTGTAGAAAATCCTTAACCCATCAACAAGACCAGTACCTGCTTCTTTGTGCAAAGAGGAACAGAAAGAACACTGCCAGAGCCATATAAAATGACCTCCAGCAGGCCACTGGTGTGAATATCTCTGACCAAACAATCAGAAACAGACTTCATGAGGGTGGCCTGAGAGCCTGATGTCCTCTAGTGGGCCCCGTGGTCACTGCCCGGCACCATGGAGTTTGATTGGCATTTGCCATTGAACACCAGAATTGGCAGATCAGCCACTGGTGTCCTCTGCTTTTCACAGATAAGAGCAGGTTCACCCTGAGAACTTGTGACAGACAGGAAAGGGTCTGGGGAAGCCCTGGAGAATGTTATGCTGCCTGTAACGTCATTCAGCATGATCAGTTTGGTGATGGGTCAGTAATGGTCTGGGGAGGGATATCCATGGAGGGATGCACAGACCTCTGCAGGCTAGATAATAGCACCCTGACTGCCACTGGGTATCAGGATTGAAATCCATGGATCCATTGTCAGACCTTACGCTGGTGCAGTGGGCCTTGAGTTTATTCTGGTGCACAACAATGCCCAGCCTCATGTGGCGAGAGTATGCAGCCCGTTGCTGGAGGATGAAGGAATTGATACCAATGAATGGCTCCATGCGCGCCTGACCTAAATCTGATAGAACACCCCTGGGACATTATGTGTAGGCAAGGGCATATCATGAAATCAGTGGGCCTATGTGCAAGATTAAAGGTGGGCCCTAGTCATTGATAAAAAAAACATGCACTGTGGGCATGACTTAAATTGCACAAAATATTGATTGTGGCTTAAGTGGGGTGTGGTTTAATAGAGTCTGAGATGACTTACTGTACATAGTGCAAAATGTGGTAATGTTAAATAGGAAATGTAAGGAAATAGGTAGCATGTGCAGGAGAGGAGTGCGGTGTGTATGGCGGTGGGCAGTATGTGCAGGAGAAGAGTGCGTAGTGTATGGAGGTGTGTAGAATGTGCAGGTGAGGAGTACAGAGTGTACAGCGGTTGGTAGTATGTGCAGAATGGTGTCAGAAGGTCAATGGACGGTTTCAATAGTTTTTTATTTTTACTTTTTTTTATTTATTACAATTTTTTTTTTCTAAATGCTTTTTAGGCGCCAGCGGATGGTGTCAGTAGAGCAATGGACAGTGTCAGTTTTTTTTAATTTTTTTACAATTTTATTTTTTATAATTTTTTGTTATTTTTTTTGTATTACTTTTTTTCACAATGATTGGGGGTAGTGGACAATATCAGTAGTTTTTTATTGTTAATATTTTATTATTTTTTACTATTTTGTTTATTAATTTTTTTTTCAAAATAATTTTTGTTAATATGTGTTTCACATAGGGATGAGGTTGATGTTTGGGTCGAACATAAGTTTGAGTCGAATATCGGGTGTTCGCCCGTTTGCCAAACAGCAAACATTACAGGGTATTCACAGTAAATCTGAGTGCTGCAGAATGCCCCATAATGTAGAAATCGCATTGCTCTATGATGATTGGCCACAACATGCACCTGACTTGCATGCTTTGGCCAATTACAGCACGCTCTGCTGCCTTTGGCCAATCATGGCTCAGGGGAACTAAGTCCACGCCCCACACATTATAAGGCTGCCTATACGGCGGCCGCGTGTGGTGTTGTTTGCAAGATAGCTTGAGTTATTAAGTTAGTAGCAGTGTATTTGATATATATATATATATATATATATATATACAGTCAGTCTAATATATATATATATATATTTATGGCCCAGAGCCCTTTGACCGATACGGATAAGGATGACAAACAAGGTTAACACAAACTCGCTTACTTGAACCGGACCTGAAAGTGTGCCCTGGCCTAACGTAGGGTATACCAAAATAAGGGGGCATACCCTTGATAGAGAAATGAGTAATAAATGAAATGAAAATGAAATGGAGTGAAATGAGTACTCGCCCGAGGAGTACAATGCTTGAGAAATGCCCTGAAAGGGGATGGGTGGGTGGGTATCGCGCACCGGAACCGACGAGGGAGCCAGGCGAACGGGCTGGTTATATACTCCACCGGGCTCCACCCATAATTCCAGGCCACCATACTGGCCTTTCCATTTATGGCCCAGAGCCCTCTGACCGATACGGATAAGGATGACAAACAAGGTTAACACAAACTCGCTTACTTGAACCGGACCTGAAAGTGTGCCCTGGCCTAACGTAGGGTATACCAAAATAAGGGGGCAAAAACATACAGGTAGGGAATGCCTTTATTGATTCGAATTTGTTACTGGGTGAGCTTGACAAAGGCCTGGGCCATCTCTACTTGCGGATTGGGTATGTAACGGGCGAAACAGGTGGACTTCCATCTACCCAACTTTTTGATAACGTGGACCGGGACCCCTTGGCGGGAGGCAGTTGAAGCCGCTCCGATCCGAAATGAATGTCCGGAGTAGTGAGCCGGATTGAGGTGAAGGATGCCCAGGAGTATCCTGACATGCTCCATGAACTGGGCTGCGTTCAGTGGCTTACCGTGGAATGGCAGAAGCGGGCCAGTTCCTGGTTGATCGGCCAGAAGGGTCAACAAGCGGGTGAGCATGGCGACCGGGCACCAGCGGTTGTTAGTTTTATAAAAATGTATGTCCGTACCTGGGCCAAGCTGCTGCGTCTTGGATACTGCTATATGTAGGATGAAATGGTCTCCGTGCCTGACCAGGTGGTGCTTGCATAGCGTGCGAGCTGAGGGGCTACTGGAGGTAAACTCGCCTGGCCGCAAGAAGCCGTAGAAGGCCAGGTGTATGGCTGCTTGTATAATGATACTAGTGTGGAGTCCGAAAGGTGCAGTGGCCAGAATATCAGACATGTTTCTGAAAACGTCTCCTGTGATAGGCAGGCGTTTGAGGGAGGCCGTAGGCTGGCGTTTCTGGATGCCACGCATGACGGCCCGAATGGCGTGAAAAGTGAACAAGGAGGGTTCGGCAGGGTCCTGGAGGGACGTAAAATGTTGTACCCCGGCCAGGTATAGCCGGATCGTGTTAAAGGATAACGCCAAGTCCGAGTGGCAATGGGCAATGAAGGCCAGGACTTGCTTGACCCGGGAGGTCTCTGTGGAGTGAGATGTTAAGAAACGGTTAAAGGCCCTCCAGGCTGTTTGGTAGGCCTTGCGGGTATTGTCTGCGAGGGAATGATTGATGAGTTGAGTCGCGGCTACTAGGTGAGGGGTTAATCCAGGGTCAGTTGAGACCAGTCCGGGATAACTGCTGACGTTGGTCCGGCTCCGGGCACCTGATCAAAAAAGGAAACTAAGTTAAAGCGGGAGAGGGCGTCCGCTGCCCGATTACATTTACCGGGGATAAAGGCACAATGAACATTAAATTGAAACAATAACGAGAGCTGGACCAGTCGCCGCAGGAAGGACATAATCTCCAGAGACTTAGACCTGCCTTTGTTAATGATTTCCGCAGTGGCGAGATTGTCCGTTGAAAAGGTCACTGTTTGACCGGACCAACTGCGGCCCCACGTGTGGGCAGCGGCTACGATGGGGTACAACTCGAATAGGGAGGACGTCTCGGTGAAGCCCGGAATTGCCAGTATCTGAGGAGGCCAAGGGGCTGCGAGCCAGAGGTGGCCAAAAATTGCCGCAAAACCCGTGGAGGCCGCTGCGTCGGTCACGACCTGCGGTGACGAGGAGGACACGGAGGGAATGAACAGGGACACACCATTCCAGGACGTCAGGAATTCCTCCCACATGGCAAGATCTGCTATAGCTGCGGGGTCCAGGCTGAGGATGTGCTCCGGGTCTTGTGAATGAGACAGTAGGACTAACAGGTGTGATACGAAAGCGCGACCTTGAGGGATGATGCGCATAGCAAAATTAAGCATACCGAGAAGGGACTGTAGCTGCCTCTTGGTGCAAGTTCTGGTGCGGGTGAAGTCCCTCATGACCGACCTGATGCGGCTTAGTTTATCCGGGGGGAGGCTGGCCTGCATAGTGCTGGTGTTTAAGCTGACCCCGAGGAAGGTGATTGCCTGCGCAGGGCCCTCCACCTTGTGCTCAGCAATAGGGACGTCAAGGTTATTGAAGACCACCCTTAGTTTATCCAGATCCCCTGGAAGGGAGCCAGGTGACTCGACCAGCAGGAAGTCATCCAAATAGTGTATGACTCCCTGGCACTGGGCTACGTGCAGCAAGATCCATTCGAGAGCCTGCGCAAACGAGTCGAAGAGCCAGGGGCTACTCTTGGACCCGAAGGTTAGCTTAGTGGCAAAATAGTAGAGCTCCCTCCATTTGATGCCATGCCAGCACCAGAGAGATGGATGGATAGGAAGGAGCTTGAAGGCGTCCGAGATGTCGGCCTTGGAGAGCCATGTTCCTGTGCCTGACTTGAGAATGGCCTGGATGGCCATGTCTACGGATGCGTATTTAAGGGAGAACTCCTCAGAGGGGATAAGAGAATTAAGACTGGGGACAGAGGAAGAATAAGGCGCTGACAAATCGTAGACCAACCTAAGTTTATTGGAGAACTTGCCCTTGACAAGCCCAATAGGGCTAACTCGCCAGGTGTTAAATGGGGCTTCGTGAAAGGGCCTATGATGAAATCCCGGTCTAGCTCTGCCCGTAATAGCTGGTCGATGGCTTGTACGTCCGTGGCTGCTGACCGCAGGTTCTGGCACTCGTGTGTAAGGTGAGGGAGAGAGATAAGTCCTGTATGAAAGCCCTGAGTAAAGCCCTGAACTAGGTAGGTGGCAAGTGAGGGGGTGGGATGATTGGCGAGGTAGACACTGAGCCACGACACGTTGACCCGGCTTAGTCAAGATTTTCTAGCCTGCTTGACCTCGCACATGAGCCTGGGATGAGCTCTATGACATCGTGAGCATACATGGAGCAGCCTGCACTGGCTGAAATTGCACGACCCACTGTTGTAGTTGTTACAGATGGCCGCGCCTCCCAAGGTCTTGACCGGGCGCCCCAGTTTATCCGTCTGCGGCAGGCGTACCGGCGCCGGTAGGGCCTGGGCGGTACCTGAGGTCGATGGACCGTCTACGGGCGGGGTTGCCACTGAGCTGGCACACCAAGTTGCGGTGTGAGTAGCCGACTGGCAAATGGCACAAAGGGGAGACCGCAGCCCTGCGAAGTGTCGGCGGAATAACTCGGTGTCCATGACACTCCAATCCGTAGGTATCTGAAATTGGGAAAGCCTGGCGGCCGCCTTAGCGGAGAAGGAGCGGTGATAGTCATAAAATGAAAAAACGCCGTATTTATACCCCAGGTCAACTACCACGTGGAGGTAACGATCCAGTTCCTCCCTCCTGCCAGGGGAGGCCGAGCAGATGACATCCCTCAGCATGCCGAAGGCCAGGGTGAACTCGGTGACAGAAAGCTTCCTGTCCAGCCTGGGGTCTTTGGCTTTGAGGACCACCGACACGTCCCCCCAAGTGTAAGCTTTGTTTTCTGCCAGCTCATGAATGGATATCAGGAGTGAAGCCAGATTGACGTCCTTGCCCTCTAGGATGTCCTTCCTGACGTTGGCTGAAATTAAATGAGAAGGGTACACTACTGGTGTACACCCGGGGGTACCTGCGCTGGTGTTCTCCACTGCTTGTGAAGCTGGTATAGGAGGAGAAACGACTGGGCGGGTCTCGAGGAGGGCCACCCGACTCTGAACCTCTGACATTGAGGTCGTCAGGGATGACACCAGCGTGTGAAGCTGCGTGATGGAAGCAGCGATAGAGCCCAGGGAGGCCTGCTGGACACTATCCTCGACCGCGGCTGGGGGAGGAAAAAGGAGCCCGAAAAGCTCGGCCTTTCTGGCTGTAGCTGGGAAGGGTACACCCCTACGCCTCAACTCGGCTGTCAGCCTGGGAATGGTCCATGATCTGAAGGACCTTTGGCTGCCGCTCTCTGAGACGAGAGACGGAGACAACGGAGCCGTGTAGTCCTCGCTGCCAGCCTGGGACATGGTGGCAAAATCCAGGCTTGGTGAGCCTATTAATCCTTGGGTCCGGGTTTTTCTCCTATACGGAACCTAAGAGGGTGACATGGATTACAAGACTCGTAGGAGACTCCTGAGCAAACATTTTTTTTTTTTTTTTTTTTAGAGAAGGATACTACCGCTTGTGAGCGTTTCCCTCCCAGAAGATTCTCTTACCTAAGGAGGCACCGTCCGACCCGGTGCAGGTTGGACCTACTGAAAACTCGACTGATCTGAGGAGATGAAGGTGAGTTTGTATGAGACTCCTATACCTGCAGAGAGATGTCTAGCTAAATAGTGGAGGTAAGACTGGAAATGTGATGAAAGACATAACTGAAACGAGCTACATAAACAAAACGAGCAGACAACCGAATTTAGAATAACGTGCATATGGCGACAGAGACGTGACTTGGTTGCGCCGCAGATGCGAAATTTCCTTTCCCTTCCCTTTCCCCATTTTTTTTTTTTTTTTTCGTTTCCAACGCAAATTGTACATAGAACGTGGGGCTCAAGCGAAGGTGGACCCTGCCACGTGGAGCTCAGGCAGGGGGGTGAACCCCGCCACGTGGAGCTCAGGCAGGGGGGGGGGGGGCCTGCCACGTGGAGCTCAGGCGGAGGTGGAGCCCGCCACGTGGAGCTCAGGCAGGGGGGGGGGGGGCCTGCCACGTGGAGCTCAGGCGGAGCCCGCCACGAGGAGCTCAGGCAGGGGGGGGGGGGGCCTGCCACGTGGAGCTCAGGCGGGGGGTGACCCCGTCACGTGGAGCTCAGGCAGGGGGGGGGGACCCCGCCACGTGGAGCTGAGGCGGGGGGTGAACCCCGCCGCGTGGAGCTCAGGCAGGGGGGGGGGGGGAAGGGGACCCCGCCGCGTGGAGCTCAGGCAGGGGGGGGGACCCTGCCACGTGGAGCTCAGGCAAAAAAGGGGGGGGTACTGAAATGAGGCGTAGCAGCTGGGCGCACCAGAACGAATCGATGCATAAGGAATGCGATGGGATTCGAATTGGAGCGTAATAAGTGACAGAAATGATATGCCATGACAAAGACTAGAATCAAGGACCATGCTTGAACCTGCGAGTGACTCAGTCTCTGGAGCATGTACAGAAATGAGGCCGAACCTTGGGGCACTTCGAAGCGAATCGGTGCGTTAGAGATGCGACGGGATTCGAATCGGAGCGCGGTAAGTGACAGAAATGATAACATGGTTAGAAATGGCAGAAATGAAATGATTCGACATAACCGACTGACATGATTGAAATGACTGCAATGATTGACATGGAAAGAAATGACCTGACGGACATAGTACAAACGGTATGAAAATGATTTTTTTTTTTTTTTTTTGTTTGAACAACCTGAGATTGACATTGCCCGGACTGCTCAGTTTAGCGTGACAAGCAGACAGCTGTGATTTCGAAACGGTTCGATCGATTCGAACACGATGAAATGAGTCGTTCGGTTTAGCAATGACGTGCTACGAAACGAAGTGCCTGTTGGCACGAACGACAAGTACCGAAAAGGTGACAACGACTTCTTCGAAGAAGGGGTAGTGACATGAGGTATCGAATACAAGTGTCGCAGTTAAGACGTTCGTGTAATCTAGAGTGAGTGGTTCGTGAGTTCAGGAATCTAGTTTACGTGACTTAATAACACATGAACGAAAAGGGTGCCGAAGCCCTACCTGCGACAGCCGGCCCAGACGTGTTGTATGACAACGGAAAATTTCGATTTAGAGTATAGCGACTCAGACGGCAACCAGACGGACGCTGACGAACGACAAGGCTTTGTCGACACGAGGCGGACGAAAACGTAGGAACTCACGAACCCGGCTCACTGTAAAGTCTTGTGGATAGTTGGCCCTTGATTTCTGACGTATCAGATATCGCGCACCGGAACCGACGAGGGAGCCAGGCGAACGGGCTGGTTATATACTCCACCGGGCTCCACCCATAATTCCAGGCCACCATACTGGCCTTTCCATATATATATATATATATATATATATATATATATATATATATATATATATATATATATATATATATATATATATATATATATATAGATAGATAGATAGATAGATAGATAGATAGATAGATAGATACTCTTTGCATTAGGCATAGACTATATATTTAGTGTTTACTCAATATTCAGTCATCGCAGTGTATTATAATATAAGAAACGTCAGCGCTGGGATCCCCGCAGTGTCTCCTCAGTGGAGACAGAAGACGGATGCATGGACTGCGCTGGACTGAAAATCACCTCGCTGGATCAGATCAGCCATCGCTGGACCCCGGAGAGATGATCATCCATCTCTGGATAGCAAGAGTGGATTAGCACCGCTGGAATCTTTTTTTTATTTTTTTTATTTTTAATAAAGGAATTTTAAGCTCATCCCTACTGTGGAGCATGGAATGAAATGAGATGACAAAAACTAGCCGGGATGAACTGGTGAGTCGATGGTGCGACTAGATTTGGACCAGAGGGAAATGCAAATTAAAATAACTGAAGTGATAAACAGTGACTTCATAAGTGAAATGGGCCTACTACGTGGCGTGAAACAACAAGGTATGGGAATGTACCAATGAAACTGATGAAAAACGGCTCAGTGTTTTTCCTCACGAACTGAGCGACAAGTACATGGTTTGCACGAGGCTAAAATAAGGCTGCATATGGAGACTTAACAAATTACACAATGACACAATCTACAAAAAGCATGAATGGAGAACCGAAAGCCTCTGGAAGTTCAGGCACGCAATTCACAAACACCGGATTAGTTGGAAGAGTCGGCCTAGTGACGTAACAAATCACGCACAGGAACTGACAAAGACCACAGAAGAGTGGGCTGCTTAAATACCCCCCGGACTCCTCCCATAAATTCAGGCCACCATTATGGCCTATATATATATGTACTCTGTATCCAGTGTAGCCTATATCTACAGTGCATTTTGTGGTGTACTGTTTCTAATACACTTCAGGCGGTGTACACAGTATCTACTGTACAGTGTGTGCAGTACAAAAAATAGGCCACCAAGGAGAAGCAGATGCTCACAGGCCACTAAAAGAGGGCAAGCAGCCTCTGTGTATACAGTCATCAGTGCTGGTGATGGACATGGTGCCTCCTCTGCAGGTGGCCATGGGGCACGCTTCTCCTTTTTTTCTGCTGCTAGCCGTGTTATTGAGCCAGAACATGCAGAAATGGTGGTGGAGTGGATAGTAGTTTGCCTTGCAACGCAGCGGCTAAAGTGGCCTATTCCACCGACTCCTTGTCCACAGTCACTCTTTCCTCAGCCCCACCATCATGCACAGAGTAGTCCCCAGAATTATTCAACCATAGTGTAGGGTACATCCTGCTGGAGGATGCGCAGCAATTTGAAGGCTCCAATGTTGGTTCCCAGGTTGAGGAAGGGAGTAATGTGAGCCTAGAGAGAGGGTGTGCCCAAGAAGGACAATAAACTGGCAGTCATGTTCCCCCAGCTGCAGTATACTGTCAAGTTTGCTCCAGTGATAAGGAGGGACTGTACTTGGGTGCCTGAGAGAAGACAGGAGGAGAAGGAGGCACAACTTTAATGAGGCAGGATGTCCTCTAGGGGCAACTTAAGGGCAGTCATCCTATTGAATCACACTGCAAAGCTCCTCAGGTGCAGGGCACTGCTGACTCCCTGCCGACTTTTAAAAGTTCCTTGGTGTGGGCCTTTTTTGACACGTATGCAGCAGATCGCACCTTTGTTGTTTGAATTCTATATTTAAAGCAGATCAAGTGTGGCCAGAACAGCAGCCGCTTGGGCACCACGTGCTTGACCAAACATATGACAACCTGCCATGCAGTCCGTTTGGCAACAGCACTTGAAAGACCCACATCAAAGAAAAAGGCGGACTTCTCCTTGCTCCTTATCTAGGATCTCCAACCCTACTATACCTCCAGTCCTCTCAAAAACCTGCACTGAGAGGAATGAAGGTATAGCAATAGGTGTCCCAAGTACTTGCAGCCAATCTGTATCATTACACCACCATCTAATTTTAGCAGGCAAATTTCCCAGTTGCTGAACCATAAAAATAAAATTTTCCCCAGCAATCCATGCTCAGCGTCTAAATACTAGCTTGGCCAAATTGCTAGCACTGGAATGTGCTGTACCTGTGCAGGTTCCAAAATGCAATTTTTTTTCACGGAAGGCCATTCCGGCTCTCTACCAGCATGTGGAATGGCAATGTTTTGGCCTCGTTGGACAGGATGGTCAGCAGTAAGATTCATATTACCACTGACTTATGGTCCAGCAGACATGGGCAGAGGCGTTACCTTTCCTTCACAGCACACTGGGTAACTCTGCTGGCAGCTGGGAAGGATGCAGGACAGGGTTCAGTATTGTTGGAACTTGTTCCGCCACCACACCTCCAAAATTCTAGTGATGATTCTGCCACAGCTCTCTCCTCCACCCCTCCTCTTCTTCCTCCTCTATGGCCTCTTCTTCAGATTTGTCCTCTGAACCTGCGGTGCTCTGTAAGCATTCAAGGGGCTACGCAAGCAGGCAGGCTAATGCCCCGTACACACGAGCGGACTTTTCGACATCCAAACTCCGACGGACTGAGTCCGGCGGACTATCCGATCGTGTGTGGGCTGCAACGGACTTTAGCGAAGCTAAAGTCTGACGGACTTTAGAAATGAAGCATGCTTTAAATTTTCCCGACGGAACTCCGCCGGACCCGGTCCCCTTTGAAAAATCCGCTCGTGTGTGTGCTACTCCGACGGACTAAAACCGACGCTAGGGCAGCTATTGGCTACTGTCTAGGAACTTCCTACGTCGAATCCAGTCGTACGTCATCACGTTCGACTCCGTCGGAGTTTGGTGTGATGGTGTGTGGTCAAGTCCGTTCGGTCGAAAAGTCCACCAGAACTCCGTCGGAACTCCGGCGGAACTCCTTTGGAGGTCTGTCAGACTTAATCCCTCTCGTGTGTACGGGGCATAAGAGATGCCATGCGGTGCTTGAGTCAGTCTGCCTAGGGGACGGGAGCCACACTGGGGCAGAGATTCTGTTAGCTCTGCAGGGGCAGGCTCAGAGGTGGTTGATGCTACGTCAGCTTCATCCAAGAATGGTTATATGTGACAATGGCATTAACCTTCTCTTTACCCCTTGACCCACTTGACCCATGTTCCATGTTTGGCACACGTCTTGAATTTGGGGGGTGCAGCAGTTCTTGAGCAGGTATCCAGGCTTACAGGAACTCCTGAGGCAGGCCAGAAATGTCTGTTGGTCATCTCTGCTTGTCATACAATGCCAGTGCTCAGCTGGCGGAAATTCAAAGGGAATGCAACCTGCCCTCTAACCGCCTCATTTGTGACATGCCCACCAGGTGGAACTCAATGTTGGCAATTCTGCAGCGGCTGCACATGCAGAGGGCCATCAATGAGTACCTGTGCGAGTATGGTACCAGAGAAGGGTCAGGGAAGCTTGGCTTCTTTTTACTATGGCAGTGGCTACTGATCAAGGATGCATGCACTGTCCTGTCACCATTTGAGAAGGCCACAAAGATGGTGATCAGCGACAATGCATGCATCAGTGACACTGTCCCTCTAGTCTTCCTGTTGGAGCACACGCTTTGTGGAATCATGGACAGGCCCCCTTTATACAGATAGCATGCCTGCAGGCCTGCCAAACACACAAGAAGAAGAGGAAGAGGAGGATTGTGTCAGCATGGATGTAGAGGATAACACTCAGCAGCAGACTTCAAGGGATTGTTTTCAGTCCTCAGAAACCCAAGGAGTTGTATGTGGCTGGGAGGAGGTAGTATGTGATCCTTAGTGACCCAGAGGACTCAGAACCAAATGCCTCTGAAAACTTACACTGCTTGGCCTCCCTGATTCTGCAAAGCCTGTGAAAGGACCCTAGGATTTGCGGTATCAAGAAGAGGGAGGATTACTGGCTTGCAACCCTTCTTGATCCATGTTACAAGGGTAAAGTTGCAGAACTCATCCTGCCTTCGCAGAGGGAGCAAGGGATGAAACATCAGGAGGCCTTGAAGAAAGGTTTGTGTAACGCATTTCCAGACCCTGGGAGGTTACCATTTCCCGGTGCTGAACAACGTTCATTCAGTCAGAGGAAGAGCAGTGGAGAAGGTGGCCGGCTGACCATTGCCTTTAAACTATTTTTCAGTCCTTAGAGCCAAGGTCTGATTGTTCAAGCAACCATCGCCAGTGTCTGTATTACATGGTGCAGCAATATCTAGGTGCAAGAGCAGACTTTGGGACCTTTCCAACAGAGCATTCACTGAGTTACTGGGTCTTAACGATGGGCCACTGGCGAGAATTTTCTCAGTATGTAATTGAGCTACTGGCCTGTCCTCCATCCAGCGTGCTTTCTGAATGAACGTTAAGTGCTGCTGGAGGGTTTGTAATGGATCAAAATGTGCGCCCATTCACAGACTCCATTGATAGGCTCACATTCATAAGAATGAATCAGTCTTGGATCAGCAGCTATCAAGCACCTGATGCTAATGTAACTGATTGAATTTGCTATGGACGTGGGATCCCTTGAAGACTGCCTATGCTGACTATCCTATTCCTCCTCAATCTTTATGATGGTTTAATTACAGTTTTTGAAATAATATGTCACAGCAGGGCCCGTTCCTGCGCCCAACAAGAGTAACAGATTTCTAGTACCACGAACACCTAAGGCCCAAATTTCTGCAGAATATATAGGGCAGGTCATATAGTATATATACTTCTGTTCAGGGTATATACTGCCTGGGGGTCTCCCCCCACGCCATTTTGAAAAATATTTGGGTGCGGGGTTCCCTTTAATATCCATACCAGCCCTGAAGATCCTGGTATGAATTTTGGGGCTGACATTCACGTAATTTTTTTTGTTTTTTTGGTATTTTTATCTATAGTATATTGCCGGGATCCGACAATATATTACAGCTGAGAACAGTTTTTAAATTATTTTTTTTTCCTTTAGAAATTGAATCTTGCTGTGGCACTGCTATAAACATGGAAAAGAAAGGTGGAGAAGTTGCCGTCAGCTCCTTCACTGAAGGCTATACATGGGGATCAGTGATTGCAGCTGTCCCTCCTGCTGCACCGATCATTCCTGACTGTCAACCAGGGGATCATCCATGTGTGCAGTGTTGGTCACAGTGCCCCCCCCCCCCGGGGCCCGCGTGCAGTGAACACCCTGCATACATGGATAATATGCCACAGTGTGTCAGTCCATCCAATGCCGTCAGGTTGCACCTCAGTCTTTTTGGAGCTCAGTGATTCCCTGATCCAAATCTCAGAGGAAATACCCCAGGACACCCTCCTTCATCTTATTAGGAGCATGACTCAACATTTTCAGGCATGCATACCAGCACGTGGGGGGGCCATACAAACTACTGAGTACCATTCTGAGTTGCTGCAATGAGATTTTGTCAAAATGGACTAGCCTACTGCATAATTTTTTCACTTTCATTTTCAGGACGTCTTTGAATTCAGTCCTCTGTAGGTTCAAAATATTCATTTCCATCAAACAATGTGCATTGTTTCGTTCCTAGCACATTACCCAGTCCATATCAGTATAGATATCCAGCTTTTTTTTTTTTCCTCATTGATATCTGATGTGTTTTCAAAGTGTTCCTTTAATATTTATATTTGAATTTTTTAAATTAAAGGAAAAATTTATAGGCAACAGCACTGCAGCAATCTTCTTAGTGCATGCAATCAGGCCCTCCCAAAGGCCACATATAAAAAAACAAATCTGGGAGTGCTGGACAACAAAATTTATATTAAATTATGATTTTCTGAAGAAGGTTGCTGCATTACTGTTCACCTCAACCGGGGGATCTTTATATACCTATGTGAATGAGCATCAGTTCTTCTGAGAACTCTCAGAGAGATGGCTGTGAGTGGGTCATTCAACTACACATAGAGGAAGATGTTCCCGGAATTTACACAGGTACATTTGGATTAAGGGACTTTTCAACACAAGTTATATTGATACAACTTACAGTACACGCAAACTTGAAAATTATCCCAGAGATCAATTACTATGGAATACCATGAAGTTACCTTGGCAGAATACTTCAAACTACAACTTATTCCAAGGTTTGCGCATACGTATGGTTCTTACCCTCTTTGCACATGATATGGATTTTAAAACTAAGTTTATTCAAATCATTAACAAATGCTTGTTTTATTTAATAACACTGACTGTACAATTTTTGCAACAAGAACAGATCTCTTTGACCATATGTTTGAGGTGGAGACTCAATTGAACAGGTGTGCAGATAAATTGGTGTCCTTTAGGAAGAATGTTGAAACTCGTAAACAAACCAAATTGGAATGAGATCTGGATGATTATGCCCATAATAGAGTATACAACTGGCCTAGCCCAAACTATCACCAATTTATTGTAGATCTTTCAAACAGGGACTTCGGCATAAACAACTGTTTACTTCAACACCGTTGATGGCTTCAACTGGATCCTTTAACCACTTCAATACAGGGCACTTAAACACCTTCCTGCCCAGACCAATTTTGAGCTTTCAGCGCTGTCGCACTTTGAATGACAATTGCGCGGTCATGCTACACTGTACCCAAAGGAAATTTTTATCATTTTTTTCCCACAAATAGAGCTTTCTTTTGGTGGTATTTGATCACCTCTACGGTTTTTATTTTTTGCGCTACAAATAAAAAAATACTGAAAATTTTGAAAAAAAAAATGTTTTTTTTTGTTTCAGTTTCAAAACTTTGTAAATAAGTACGTTTTCTCCTTTACTGATGGGCACTGATGGGGCTACACTGATGGGCACTGATACAGCGGCACTGATGGGCACCAATGAAGTGGCACTGATGAGGTGGCATTGATGGACACTGATATGTGGCACTGATAGGCGGCACTGATAGGCGGCACTGATGGGCGACACGGATGGGCGACACGGACGGACACTGATAGGTGGCACAAATTGGCACTGATAGCTGGCACGGATTGGCATGGATGGGCGGCACAGATGGGCATGGATAGGCGCCACAGATGGGCATGGATAGGCGGCACAGATGGGCATGGGTGGGCATGGATAGGCGGCACAGGTGGGCACTGATAGGTGGCACAGGTGGGCACTGATAGGCGGCACAGGTGGGCACTCATAGGCGGCACAGGTGGGCACTCATAGGCGGCATTGGTGTTATACTATAGTAATGGATGCCAATCAATGCCAAACAATAATGCATGCCAATTAGTGATGCCCATTGTGGGCACTGATTGGCATCCATTATGGGCACTGATTGGCATCCATTGTGCTGACTGGCATCCCTGGTGGTCTAGGGAGGATTACCTTTTTCCTGGTGGTCTGGTGGCGTCCCTGGTGGTCCAGTGTGGGCATCCTCGGGGGGGCTGTGCTGATAATCGATCAGCACAGACCCCCCCTGTCAGAGGAGCAGCCGATCGGCTCTCCTCTACTCGCGTCTGACAGACGCGATGAGGGAAGGCCGATCACCGGCTTTTCCCATTTACACTGTGATCAGCCGTGATTGGACACGGCTGATCACGTGGTAAAGAGTCTCCGTCGGAGACTCTTTACCGAGATCGTAGTTGCCGGGTGTCTAACTGACACCCCGCAACAAGGATCGCCGCGATGCGCGCCCCCGGGGGCGCGCAGCGGCTCATAATCCTGATCACGTCATATGACGTCCGGTCAGGATTATGCAACCACTTTGCAGCCGTCAATTGCCTATAGGGCGGGCGGCAAGTGGTTAACAATGGATCAAATCCTACTTTTTTGGAAACAATGTCTTTAAACTCTCCTCGCAAGAGGAGGGGAAGCAAGCAGCATAGGAAACAAGAGACAAGGAGGAGTGACCACCAGGAGGATAAACTGGAGGAGACTGCAATAGAGAATGTGGTACATATAATTTCTTCTACTATCATTAACAGAAGCTGACTTACAAGTGTTGAATTAGGGATTGGGTATTTGCCCAAAAGAACGTATGAATAGATATACTTTGAAACATAATCTGTATAGATTTTAGCAGCAGATTTGATTGAAAGCTATTTTCTCCTCACCACCAATTATGTACAATTCCAACCCTTTCTCATTATCAATAAAACATTTTGATTTGAGAAACAAAATTCAACTGATGCTCCTACTTCTTCTCCTGAAGTGGAATTGTTTATAAAAAAGGCTGATCAGAATATTAAGTATTTTTTGCCAGATCAGTCTATTGTTGACCACATACCTAACAATTTGAACAAAGATGAGATGAAGCACTAACCTTATGCCCTGTACACGCAGTCAGACTTTCCAACGGAAAATGTGCGATCACATCATGTTGTCGGAAAATATGATCGTGTGTGGGCTCCATCTGACTTTTTCCATCGGAATTTCCAACACACAAAGTTTGAGAGCTGGATCTAAAATTTTCCGACAACAAAATCAGATTGCGTAAATTCCGATCGTGTGTAGACAAGTCCAACGCACAAAGTGCCACGCATGCCACAAATAAATTACGAGACGGAAGCGCTAGGTCTGGTAAAGCTAGCATTCTTAATGGATATAGCACATTCGTCATGCTGCAATCTTAAAAATTGTTTAATGCAGCGCATTCTCTTTTTATTTATAATGCTAGAAGAATGAAGTTGTTTTGCTGCTCATATTCACACAGACTTCTCACAAACTTCTTTCTTTATTCTTTCTCCTGATTTCATGAATATAATATTTTTATTTGTCAGATCTCCTGAATTATTTTTTATTTTTATGTTTTAATATTTTTTAAACATTTTGTGGTTGTCTTTTTAATCAAGATCTTCTTTTTTTTATTTTGGTGATCACCATAATTGTTTTTTGTGTGTTTGGTGTATCAAGTTACCAGAACAACATTATTATCTTATTATCTTTTTATTTTATTGTTTTATTTTTTAATCTCGAGGAGGTTGTTTGGTGTTGGTGTCCCTTGTGAATTTGACTTTGTATTTTTGTAATGTACCTGCCTACTCACAAAATACTGTCCTTTTTTAAGTAAAACACATAGGCAAGTATTTCTTTAACAAAAAAAAAACATTTATTGGGGGGTCATAATCAAATAAAGAGGAAGGCAACACTGGAGAAACTGCTGAAATTGGCTAAGCCTTTGGCCCTCAGGGCACACATCAATTATTTAAAGGCAAAATCGGTGGCCTGAGGAGTCCATATATAAGGGAGTACAATCTGGTCCAGAAGTCCAAGAGATCAGGAACAGCAGCAGATGACATATCTGTCCCTAGGCTGTGGTCATACAAGAGTCGGCATCTTTTGTCAGACCAGACTGAACCCAGGCCATCACTCTCTGGTCTTCCTTCCATGCTTCCTTCCAGGCTGTGGCTCTAGTGTTGGAGGTGTGGCAGAAGGAGGAGGAGGATGATCCAACTCACACAGGTGGGTTTTGTTGGTGAGTTGTCCCCTCAATGCCTTATTTAGTGTGTGGTAAATGAGTTCTTCACACATGAGGCATTGCCCCTACTACATTTTATGCATTTTGCATGCAGCCATGGAGGCAAAGGCCTCTTGAAGAGTGGGGGTGATTTTGAGGGCCGTAGAAGCTTCCCCAATCAGCGTGAGCACTGACTCCTCCACGTTCCCCTCATTCCTGGGCCTTTTGGTTGGAAGGCGGAGGAGAGGGACCTGGGATTCTGTGAGGCTCCTAGGCCTGCCCACCTCCTGGCTGCCAATACCCCCTGCCTCCTCCTGGCTGCCACATTCCACAGCCACCTCCTCGCTACCACATTCCTTCTGGCTGAGGTCTTCCTGTGTATGAAAAAGGGACATCAATCACACACAATTTTCAGCTCATGACTGTTGCAAATTGAATGTTAACAAATAGAAAAGACTATCATTCTGAGCCCAGTATTTTTCATTCTTGTCCCAATTATTTTTGGCTACTACTTTCTATTTATATGTAAAACGCTTTATTAAATCAGCAATTAGTGATCAATAATCACCTATAATCTATTTAACCTCATTCGTTTTTACAAAAAAAATATGTAGAACAATATTATACCTGGCTCAAGCTGGGCTCCTCCACTTCTTCCTGGCTGGAAGTCCCAGGTTGGACATCGGAAGCCTCAACTGGGGTGGAAGGAAGTGTTGAAGGAAGCGTGGAAGAATGGGTTGAGATGGATTCCCGGATTTCAGTCTGGTCTAACAGAAAATGCAGTCTCTCATAGTACCACAGCCTGGGGATATAAATGTCATTTGCTGAAACTCCTGACCTCATGGAATCCTGGACCTTCTTGTGCTCCCTAAGATATGTGTTCCTCAGGCCACCAATTTTGGCTTTTAAATAGCTGATGGTTGCCGTGGAGACCACCGGCTTCACCAACTCCAGCAGTTTCTCCAGCGCCGCCTGCCTCTTTATTTTATTATTGTAATGGAGGTGTTTCACCTGCCACAGACAGGACAGCTCCCTGTACTTGTCAATGAAGATTGGTAGAAAGCTGTGGTCTTTGAACCCATCCACTTTTTCTGCAAGACACAACACAAGACAAACCCTAATGTCAGGCTAAACTCTCTTAATCTTGACCCAATATAGGCCTCAATCTATAAGTAGTATAGGCCACTGATGCCCCAAGTTTAAATTGTACCTTTGTTCTAATGATCGTCGATTCCGATACTCCATCCTTCATTTACAGATCGTACGTACGAAGCAGGCGTGTTACATTTTATATACACTGTGCATGTGTGAAATTCCTGATGTTCTTTCTAGTCTATTCCCCACCCCTTCTCTTTCGGCCCAGTGGGGAGAGCACATGGCCAAGACACAGCAGGTGCATGCTAATTACAGTAACGAGGAGGACGAGGTAAGCCCGGAGCCAGAAACATCCCGCTCCCAGAGGAGAAGATTTAAGCCCTCAAATATGTCCTTTGTAGAGATGTTGGAGATGGTGGACATATTAAAGAGGAACGACTATGATGGGAAATATGGACCTTACCCAAACCCAAATATGAGAAAGGCCATGATCATGGCTAAAGTTGTGAAGAGTCTGCAGAAGAAATTTGGGGTACGACGATCCAAGGATCAATTGAGGATCAACTGAGGGAGCACGATCAGTACAGAAAGCTCAAGCGAGTTCTTCAAAAAAGTAAGTAGTTGTCCTGTGTTCATATTATTATTATTACTTGCATACTGCACCATGTGCTTTTCTTTAGTGTTATACAGTTTAAAATGGCCATTTTCATGTTCATGGGTTCAATACGGTCATAGAAAACATTGTTCGTTCGCCCACTAAAATACAATGTTTTGTGAAGTTGCAGTTAACTACATTTGTTCAGGCCTATTTCTACTTAAAGAAGTTTGTTGTCTAGATGGGTTTGTAACTAGAATGAAATGCAAACTTGATTCAGTGTAAAGGAGAGGACACTCAGCAGCTGTTTACACATCTGGACTCAGGAGCACTAGTGTGGGACACCAGAACACCCTTTTTATTAGGGCGTCCCACACACGTGCTCCAGTGGATAGTATAGGGGTGTCACCCTCTGTGAAACTTGCACAAAACAGGTAAGTGTTCCAGCTTTAGAAAGTATAAAAAATAATGTTTTCAGCTTTGAACTCTGCCAGAAAAGACAATTGTATGAAACTTCCAAGCAATGTTTAATATTCCTATTTCTGCCTTCAAATGTCGGTGTGCTCCTTTTTTACATTCTCATAGAGGAGAGAAGACTCGGGACGTCTGAGGACACCAGGGACCCAACACCCCCCAAAGAAGGGGAAATACCAACACCAGAAGCAGAGGAGGAAGGAGAGGTTGTTGAAATTGGCAAAATTGTTGCCACAGCAGGTGAATGTCTGAGACTACAGCTTCAGGTAATAGATGTTTGCCTGCATTTTTATAATACATAATGTGTTTTTTTTTTTTTTTAGGTGTTATGGATGTTGTGGAAGAAGAATGTAATTTTACCAGTGAAAGTACCCAGATCCTCATTGAGTAGATAATGGGGTGCAATTGCGATTTAGAGAATCTCAAGAAAAACCTCAATGATGTTCAACAAAAAATGAAGAACATCATTAATGTTTTAGGGAGAATATAAAACACACAAAACTACCTAGCTTCGATTTGAGATTTTAAAATCCAGTTTTATATTTTTTGAAAAGCCAAATTTTGAAGATGCACACAGTGTGTCAAAATGTGCTATCTGCCATCACGGGAGATCAATGTATGTGTTTTGAGGGTGCAACCCCTTCCTCGCTGCTAAAGTGGCTGAGATGAAGGGGTCGCACCCCCAAAATACGTACATTGATCCCCCATGATGGGAGATAGCACATGTTGATATTAGGCATGGGATCAGGAGGAAAATGCCCAACTTGAATCCCAATTTGTGTGCATCTTCAAAATTTGGCTTTTACAGGGGTGACATCACCCCATCCGATGAAGGCAATATCAACACAGTTTGGACATACTCATGTCTGTCATTGCCTTCACTTTTCAAAGTTTAACTGTGTAAGTTCCTGAGTTGTGTATGTTAAAAAAAAACAGCTAGTTATATTAATGTTACCAAAAATAATGTTATATACACCAAAAATGTTGGTTTGTTGAAAAACCCTTTTATAAACGCACATGTGAATGTGCTTTGAGTAAAACGTTTTATTATCGTCAACAGTGTCTGGCTTCTTCTTTCAATTCTCAAAAGCAGTTTTTGTAATAAAGTGTTTTTTGTGGCAATGGGGGTTATTTATGTCAGCTACTTATGAGTTCCTCTATGTTTTCAAGTGCACTTTTGCAGTGCACTTGTAGTGCAAAGTGAATTTGCCTTTAGTAAATAACACCCACAGTGCTTTTTAATTTGCCCCAATCACGCCATTTTCATGACTTCATAAATTTCTGTCATGGGGTTGAAAATGTTGAATATTTTTGTCAGTAATGCACTACATACATTAACAACAAAAACAAGGTGTGTGTGTAGCAGACTCACAACATAATAATGATATTATCTGAAGAAGAGACTGTCACCTCATGTCTCAAATAAATTTGGTTTGCACTGTTGAAGAAAAAGGCCCAAAAAAATCAAAAAAACAAACAAAAACCTAGTAGACAGCTAAAAGAAACCCAAGCAGTAAATGAAAGCAAATATTATTCCAGTTTCAAATATAAATTTATTTAAAAAATGTCTCTCAGACATTGCCTGGCATATCAATGGCCTGCCTACCCGCAAAGTACTCCATGTATCTGTTTCTGAACTTGCGGGCGCTTTCGGGGGGCAAGACAGGACGGCCAGCTTCAAGTGCCATCATGTTTGAAGGTCCTGGAAAGTCGGCCTCAGGCCCAACTGAAGCCACATAGTTTGGTGAATTTTTTTGGCGAAAATTGTGCAGAATGCAGTAGGCAAGCACTATATGGTTCAGTTTATATACCGCCATGTGGATCGGTGTCAAAAATAGGTGGAACTCTTCTGAGTCTGGCCAGTGGATAATTTAAAACCCTCTGGTCTGGGTTGATGGTCCTCATAGGGAATGGCCGCATAAGATGGTCCTCCAGCGCAAAGGCTTCATCCACGACGAAGACGAAGGGGAGTCCTTCCACATTGTCTTCTGGAGGTGGCAAACCCAAGCTGCCATTCTGGAGATGCCAGTAGAACTCCGTCTGGGCGATCACTCCACCATTTGACATCCGGCCATTTTCCCCACGTCCACATAGAGGAACTCATAAGTAGCTGACACCACCGCCAACATCACTATACTATTATACCCCTTGTAATTATAATAATATGACCCTGAGTTGGGGGGCGGGCTGATGTGGATGTGTTTCCTATCAATTGCACCTTCACAGTTGGGAAAGTCTCAACGGGTGGCAAAATGGGAGGCCACAGTCTGCCATTCCTGTGGCACTGAAGGAAACTGTGGATTCAAACAAGTAAAACAATAGTAACTTTGCACATAAACATTGCAAGCAGATTAAACACAAACATTTTTGGCCAAAACAAGTATAACATATATTGAAATGAGTATTTAAAGACAAAAGTATAAGTATATCATATTCCTCACCCCATCTGATGGCCCATTGAAAAATCTCACGAAGCAAAGGCATGTTCTAGAATTGGTCACGCTGAGCAACCAATTTTTTGTCTATGAACTCCTCCCCACCCTGTTCATGGATTGGACTTGTTTCAAAGCTAGGAGCCCAACACCAAGCCCCTGCACAGCACAAACTCTACGACGAGTACATGGCTTCAAAACGGTCGGAACAAACTAACAGAAAGCACTGAAAAACAGCAAGGCCTGAAAGAACGAACTGAAAATCAGCAACGAGTGGACAAAAATGTACTGAAAATCAAATATGGTACTATAAATAGCAAGCACTGACAAACAAATGCGAACTGACTACACGCACTGAAAAGCAGATACAGACCCACAAGCACAAACTGCAGAGCAGTAACGATCTGAAGCACAAGTCTAAAAAGCATGAACCGTCTCTAACCAAACTTCTACTAACACGCGATAAACACAAGATCAGCAGAAGGAGCCCAAAGAGTGGCGCACGTGCAAATGAACTTCCCTTTTATAGTCCCGTTGTACGTGTTGTACGTCACTGCGTTTTTGGCGATCGGAAATTTCCGACAACTATGTGCGACCATGTGTATGCAACACAAGTTTCAGCCAACATCCGTCTGAAAAAATCAGATGGATTTTATTGTCGGAATGTCCTACATGTGTACAGAGCATCATTGTTGTTGAGGCATGATATACTGTAACAATCAAAGAAAAAAGGGACTATGTGGGACTTTGAATGAGACGCAACGGGGAATATTGTGCCTCCATCCCTGGTTGCTTATGCAAAAAAGAGGGGGGAGGGTAAGACTTTAGATGAGGTGCGTGGGGTAGAGCCAGATAAAACCATATACATATGTAAAAAATTATATTCTTTATTAGACCAAAGATAGGGAAATGATTCCTTTGGACCTTTTCTGCCAGAAAGTCCGGTCATGTGTATGCGGCATTAGATTTAGAGCGACTGCACTTCCAAATGTACTTTCAGTGCACTTGTAGTGCAAAGTGAATTTGCCTTTCGTAAATAACCCCCAAAGTCCTATTTAAAAAAGAGTTTTGCCCCCCCCAACAAAAAATTTAAAATCAGCAGTTACAAATACTGTAGCTGCTGACTTTTAATATTAGGACATGGAGCGATATCAGCACCCCAGCTGATTTTCCGATTGGCTCTCAGGTGCTGCCACTGCCATTTGTGGTAAGGGAAACTGGCAGTGAAGCCAGTTCACAGCTGGTTCCTTACTGTGCATGCGCAAAGCATGTTGCACTTTCTAGCTGGCCCAGCGGTGGAGGAAGGAGGAGGGGGGGTCAAGGTCGCTGCAGAGCAGTCTCTCGGAAGTGGGTGATGGGTACCTGTCAAAAACAGGTGCCCGCTCCCACCCGAAAGATGCCAAATGTGGCACCGGTGGTGGGGAGGAGGCAGATAAGTGGAGATTCCACTTTTGGGTGTAACTTTAACTGCTGAATTTCTGATTACTCCAGTCATATACATACTACTTAAGATTCATGAGGGGGGCGTGTCCGGACGCGGAGCGAGGAGGACGTGTGGCAGCTGAGCTCCACACGAGACAGGCGAAATCCACCGCCATCCCCCGCCATCCTCTCTTCAAAAGTGCCCAAAAAGAATCACCGGCACTGTGTGGAGCACGGGGGTTGAGGAGCTGTCCCCCGGAGGCCATCGGCTGGGTAATACCGAACTTTGACGGCGCCAGCACACCCGACGGCATTGCGGAGCTCCCGGCGCCATCTTGCGGCCTACAAGACCTCCGGCCCACGCCGGCCTCTGCCGCAGCCTCACCGGAGTGAGGGGATGGCGCGCCGCACGGACACATACCGCAACGCATCCGGAGACACCGGAGCCGGTACAGCACGGCACAGAGTCCAGCGGAGCCCCGGATACAGCCGGAACGGACATCCAGGCCTCGGACCCGGCCTATACCACCGCCAGGCCGCAGTGAGTACACCCACGACATCCCCACCCACAGCGGACTTAATAAACTGCACTTAGTGGGAGCACACACTCCTGACGAATCCTGGGGACAGTGCTGAGGGACGCGGGAGGCAGGTGGAGCGGAGCATAATTACACGGCCACCAGAATGGGGAAAGCCTGAGGCCCTGGCCTATTTACTGAAGACGGCGGCCATCTTGCTACTCCTAGTACACCCTGCACCTTCTTATCTGGCTCCGCTCGGTTTGTAGTGATCTGTGTCCACCTAATCTTACCTCAGCTTATCCCCAATACTAGTGAGCACCCCACTAACGATACAGATCTCCTATCCAAGATCTGGCAAACACCACTGCAGGGGAAGTGGCCTGGTGAACAGCACACATGACTGCAATGTAGGGAGATCCCGGTGACCAGAGGGGCCTTTGCACCGAAAACAGACCTGACAGACGAATATGTCAACACAATCAAGGAGAAGCACGCACAGCCATATCCTCCGTTCTTTGGGGACACCTCAGAAGAAAAAGAAGAACTCGCCAGCAAACCTTAGCAAATTTAAATACTGTGGAGGGAGCAAAAATTCCAAAATGGCACTTTCACAGAGAAACAACATTGTGGAGGACATGGAAGACGATGAAGTCTCCCTCTCAGCATCTGAGGACTCAGCCGCAGGCAACGGTAAAACAGACCAACTTCTTACTTATGCAGCTATGACAGACATTGCCGCTGACATTAAAAATTATTTTGCTGCAGCAATTACCGATATTAAAACCGAAATAATGAGACTATCAGAGCAAATGGCAATCTCAGACAGGGCTGGGAAAAGGAGGGACAGAGCACTGGTCAGATTGGACGATATCACGAATTCGCATTCCCAACATTTGATTGATATGAACAGGCAAATTGAAGACCTGGACAACCGTGGTAGACGGAACAATATCAGAATCAGAGGAGTGCCCGAAACGGTGTCACAGGACCAAATTAGACCAGCCCTGACAGCCATCTTTAATACTCTCATTGAACGGCCGGAACAATCTCCAATCGACTTTGACAGGGCACACAGAGCTCTCAGGCCCAGAGCGCAAGACGGAATTCCTCCAAGGGACATCATTTGCTGCCTATCTAATTTCAGCTTGAAAGAAGACATCCTCCAAAAAGCACGAATGAAGGAAAGGATAATACACGAAGAAGCCACGATTCAACTCTTTCAGGATCTTTCACCCATCACACTGAAAAATAGAAGAGCATTACGCCCACTTCTAGAAGTACTGAAACACAAAGGAATCAACTATAGATGGAAATTCCCATTTGCACTGCAAGCAAACTTCCTGGGGAAACAACATTTGCTCAGAGTCCCTGATGACCTCAAAAAATTCTGTGAGGATCTGCAAATCACACCGATGGAACTACCGGACTGGTATGCTGAATTCCTCCCACCACCGGTAATTAACAACCCACAATTCTCAGCGGGAACTCCCCACGCACAATCGCCTTACCAAATAGGCAAGCATCGCAGAGGCACCGACAGAAACAACTTTGAGTCCCCGGCATCCTCTAAAAGTGCTAGGAGCCCGAGAGGAAGGGAGACAAGAGGCTACTGAAGCGGACGTACCTCCTGCAATCTACATCGTGGCCTGTTATGGGCTGTTGTTACCCAGTTCACTAAAATTGCACTTTGATATGGCGCAACTCATTTTGTTTTTTTTTCTTTTCTCTGTTTTTGAAAGATTCGCCCACTACCCCACCCTGGCGGCTGTCACAGTTTCACTGCAACAAGGGGATCCAATACCCTAAAAGTTAGAAGTTAACATTCTGAGGCTACTCCTTGAGACTCATACTTGCAATTGTACCAACCTATCCGAATGGGGACTCCCCCTTTTTTTTTTTTTACTTTCTTCCTCAAACAAGGTTTGAATTCCGTGCTATGCGGAGAGACTGAAATAACTTGCAGCGTAACCCTATGCTTCTATTATGTTATGCGCTAACTTATGTCTTTTATTTAGGCCCTGAGAATGGCTAAATGGTGCAATGACTTGACTGTCAACATTTGGGAGTATGACGTTCCCCTACTTCCCTCAGGATGGTATCTCTCTTTAGGCTGCAGAAATGTGAGTAGCATTGCTTGAGCCACCTTGACACATTCTCCTCCCGACAAAAATAAACAGGGGGAAGGAATATCCTAGAGACACACGGCAGGAAATAATGTCAGATTAATCCTCAGGTTGTCATTCAATGCATCTTAACTACACCCTTTTTGCGTATGATCCCGGCAAATAATAGCAAGGAGCCCCCCTTTCCAACTTGCCACGACATGCTTTGTTCTAAGGATGTTAAGATTGGATAGGACCTATAAGGGTCGGAAACCAAACTGTACTTTACTATGGAATATGTCACATCTGTTACTGATCTCGTGGCCCCACTGTTTAGTGTGGGAAACCCAATGATCTTACGTGGAGACTGGATCAACCCTCAAATATATGGGGGTGTCCACTCCTCAAAATGTACTGCTGACAGCCGCAGTTCAACGCTCAGGACATGGGTTAAAAGTTTACAGTTATTTAAGCTAAGATTTGTTACACAACTTGGCAATAAGGCCACAGTTTCTTATAAGCGGTTTTTATAAAATGTTTATAATGTTATCTTTTTCTTTGAACTGGCTGATTGCAGCTTGTATATCACTCTCTTCCCCCTCTCTCCCCTTACTCAAGTCCGCTGTAACTTAAAACGGATGCTAAAAGATGGTCTCAGACTTCTGACTTACAGATGACCTCTTGACGGGGTCTAGAATCGTGAGTTGTGCAGGGCCCCCCCTATTGGTCACCTTCGATACTATTACAGAGCAGTCAAAAATACAGACGCAGTTAGACTGTTATCTGATCACCTCCCACTCTCCTCCAAAGGGAAAGTACTAACACGTACGCACCTTAGTTAACTCCCAAACTGACCCACTACTGACTAGTGGCTGGTGGGTACTCTCCTCTTTACACCTTAACTAGTTTCATTTCCCCCCTTCCTTTCCCCCACCCCCCCCTCCCCCCCCTTTTTATTCTTTTCTATTCTTCTCCCTTTCCTCTCTTACCCTCTCGCACGTACGCAATCTCCTTTCCAGTCCCAAAACAATCCAACATAACACACTCTGCGTCACCAACGACTCTTGTGAAAATCATTCACAGACACAGCTTCTCCAACACCCACCCACCCTAGGTTTACGGGCAAGATGGCATATGCTTTCTTAGGGAAAACACCAACTCTTATATCGCATAATGTAAACGGTCTGAATATACCTGAAAAAAGGTCCAAATTGCTAAGAGAGCTTAAAAAAGTGCGCCCATTAGTTGTATATCTACAAGAAACCCACTTTAGAGATAAAAGTATTCCTAAACTCACTGACAATGTATTCACAAAAGCTTACCACTCTACCAACCCCCTTGCCAAAACAAAAGGTGTGTCCATCCTGCTGAACAAAGACGCACCTTTTGAACTGAAGCACCAACTTATTGACCCCGAGGGCAGATATTTGTTCCTGAGGGGCACCTGGGGGGGATCCCCCATAACACTTGCTAATGTATATTTCCCGAATACCTCCCATGTGCCCTTCTGTGGAAAAATAATTGAAGAGCTTAAATGGTTCGCTGAGGGGTGTATCCTATTGGGTGGAGACTTCAACATCCCTCTTTCCCCCCTCAAAGATACCTCTACTGGACATACCCATGTCAGCTATAGGCTTCTTAAACGAATGAAATCGCTGCTACAGTCTCTGACTCTGGTTGATGCATGGAGATCCGTGCATCCATCAGAGAAGGACTTTACCTTTTTTTCCGCACCCCACAAACGCTACTCAAGAATTGACATGATCTTTGTCACACAAAGGGACTTAGGCAACTTACTCGCAGCCGAGATAGGAATTATTGCCCTCTCTGACCATGCACCCACGGCTATCTCGATAGAACTGGGTACACAACGCAAACCTGCTTTTAACTGGAGGCTCAACCCCACACTCCTTACAGACCAAATAGTGAAAGATGACATCCAAAATACAATCAATACATACTTTCACAACAACACTGACACGGATACGAATCCGCTAAATAATTGGGAAGCACACAAGTCAGTGGTGAGGGGTGAACTTATAAAATGGGGCGCCAGGAAGAAAAGGGAAAGAGAAGGAGAAATTACGAAGCTATCCCAACAAATTGCCAATTTGGAATTACAACACAAACACTCTCACTCTCTTCAGGTAGAAGAGCAACTGAATGAATGTAGAACGGCACTGCGTCTTCTACTAGATCTCAAAATAAAACGATCCCTTTTTTTTAGAAAAAATATTTTTTATGAACAAGGGGACAAGAGTGGGAAACAATTAGCTAGGGCCTTGAAGGAAGCAACGCTATCAAGTCATATTCACGCCATAAAAGATAAGGAGGGGACTCTGAAATACAAATCAAAAGAAATGGCAGACCTGTTTCACAATTATTATGCCAAATTGTACGACCTTCCGGCCCAACACACACCACCCCACATTACACAGACAAAACGAGAAGCAATCAAAGACTTCTTGGGAAACAGTAAGTTACCATCCCTGTCAAGTGATGATACACATAAGCTAGATGACCCTATCACTTTATTAGAAATCTCAGACGCAATATCAGATTTAAAAACAGGAAAGAGCCCTGGCCCTGATGGTTTTACATCACAATACTACAAGACCTACACAATATCTCTCTTGAAACCCCTTCGATCTGCTTTTAACTTCCTAGCAAAAAACAGAAATGACTCCAACTCATTCCTAATGGCACACATAGCTGTGATCCCCAAACCGAACAAGGACCACTCCGAATGTGCAAACTTTAGACCCATCTCACTTCTAAATGTGGATCTCAAGATCCTGGCCAAAATAATCGCCAACAGATTAAAACCCCTCCTAGCAAAGATTATAGGCCCTGAACAAGTGGGATTCATGCCGGGTAGAGAAGCCCGTGACAATACTACTAAGGCACTGAATCTAATTCATTTTGCTCAAAACTCTAACACAGCCGGAATATTGCTTTCTACCGATGCAGAGAAGGCTTTCGATAGAGTCTCCTGGGACTACATGATGGACACCTGTGCCCATATTGGACTACGGGAAAATATGATGTCATGGATCTCAGCCCTCTACCGAAACCCCCAGGCCCAAATTAAAGTAAATAACACACTTTCTGACCCCATCTCGATCCACAATGGAACACGCCAAGGATGCCCCCTATCTCCACTCCTCTTCATCATCACCTTAGAACCCCTAATACGAACAATCAACTTACACAGAGATATTCAGGGCTTTACTGTAAACGATAGAGAATACAAAATAGCCGCCTATGCGGATGACCTATTATTCTTTATCACCAACCCGCATATATCCCTACCAAACCTTCAAAAAGTGTTTCAAACCTTTGGGTTCATCTCCAATTTTAAAGTGAATCAATCAAAATCTGAAGCACTCAACCTTACCCTTCCTCCTGACCAACTTAAGAGATTGAAAGACAACTACCCTTATAAATGGGAACAGACAGCACTCAAATATTTAGGTATAAACTTGACTAGCAACCCCGACGCTTTATACACTTCCAACTACAAACCCCTATTATCCGCAATAACGAAAGACCTACTAAGGTGGCATCCAAAAAAATTCTCATGGTTTGGTAGAGCGTCCATTTTGAAAATGACGATACTACCCAGACTATTGTATCTATTTAATGCCTTACCCATAAAAATTCCGGAAACCTTTTTTAGCACTCTCCTCAAAGCACAGAGGAGCTTCCTCTGGGGAGATAGAAAGCCCAGAATCAATTTTACTCTACTAACGCGCCCCAAAAGCAAGGGGGGTATGGGCATCCCTGACTTTAAGAAATACTTCCAGGCTGCACACATCACCAGACTCATAGACTGGCACTGTCATGGCCCTAACAAAGACTGGGTCCAATTGGAAAGCAATCTAACTGCACACAAGACACTTTACTACCCATGGTCCACACACTCCAAAAAAGATAAACAGATAGACCACCCATTGATTGTAAACACAATCAATATCTGGCACAAAATAGCGAGTTTACATAAAATCGCATCCATCCCGGGTCCACTGACACCACTTGCCAACAACCCTGATTTTCCACCGGGTATGCACCATAAATTACCAAGGGACCTCCTTATTCATCACTGCATGACAAACTCGAAGCTCAAACCACTAGACGCACTCAGCTCCGAGGTGGGTGAGACCTTTCCTGGTAGGTGGTTCTACATGCAACTAAGGGACTTTGTGGTAAACAGTAAGTACAAATCCAAATTCTGCCTCCCGTTGACGCAGCTAGAATCCATATGCTTACAAAGATCACCGGTAGCTCATACCACATCCCTTGCATACTCATGGCTAATCTGTGTGCCACACGCGGATAACAATAAGCACAAAAGGAAGTGGGAGCTTGATCTTAAAATGAATATTTCTGAAAAGCAATGGGAAAAGGCATGTATTCTGACACACAAATGTTCGCTAAGCTCCAAATACCAAGAGATTTCCTATAAGGTCCTCACGCAGTGGTATCTGACACCGCAAAAGACCGGGAGATGGTCCCACCCCACCTCAGATAAATGCTGGAGATGTCAAAGTTGCATTGGCTCATTTATACATATCTGGTGGGAATGTCCACTCATCAGCACATACTGGGATGGAATTAAGTTCTGGACAAAACATATAACGGAAACTAATATAGAACTAAATGCAGCCGCCTGCCTGATTAATTTAGTCCCAACTACCTTAAGTCGCTACAAAAAATCACTCTCCAGACACCTACTCATTGCTGCTAAAACACTTGTACCCACCCATTGGAAAGCCCCCACAGTCCCAACAATTAAGGACTGGTTAAACAGAGTGCAATACATTTTTAAAATGAAGGAATTAGTGGCTATGAAAAAAGAGAACAGTGCATCCTTTAACAAAACCTGGCAGCCTTGGTTGGCCTTTACCCTCTCCTCAGATTACCGATTACTTATGAGCTGAATTTCCCCTCTACGCCACTCTAAAGAGGAAAATGATATAGACAGAAACAAATAAAAGGGCTGTGTTACATGTGTCTATATTAGATAAACACTTAAGCTAAGAAAACGAACCCTAGTGCGATGGTTCCCCCTCCCTGAATACCAATCCCTTTTACCCTGTACCATTTCTCATCCTTCCCCAAATTCATAACCTACCCTGTGATACTACTAATTTCTATCCCTCTTTATGTGTTTTTTTTCTTTTTTGCTCCCATTACTTGTTCTAATGTGATATTGGTTACAACACGACCGCTATCTATCTGTATCAATGTATATACACAATCTGTTGTTGGTAACATGTAAAACTCTATGCTAATTGTAAAACTGACAATATTCTCAATAAAACCTTTTTTGACTGTGAAAAAAAAAAAAAAAAGATTCATAAAAATTCCAAAACCCTCCAAATCGCCCCATTGTGTCCGGCACTAAATCAGTCACAGTACCTCTAGCCAAATATTTGTATATTTGTATAACACCATTCATTTTAAAAAATGGATTATCTATATATAGTTATATAGTTACATAGTAGGCTAAGTTGAAAAAAGACACAAGTCCATTAAGCCCAACCTATGCGTGTGATTTTATGTCAGTATTACATTGTATATCCCTGTATGTTGTGGTCGTTCATGTGCCTATTTAATAGTTTTTTGAAATTATTGATGCTCCCTGCTGAAACCACTGCCTGTAGAAGGGAAATCCACATCCTAACCGCTCTTACAGCAAAGAACCCTCTACACAGTTTAAGGTTAAACCGCTTTTCCTCTAATTTTAGTGAATGACCACGTGTCTTATTAAATTCCCTTTTACTGAAAAGCTGCATCCCTATTGTGGGGTCACCAGTAGGGTATTTGTACATTGAAATCTCTCATATCCCCTCTCAAGTGTCTCCTCTCCAGAGAGAACAAGTTCAGTGTAGGTCATCTTTCCTCATAACCTTCAGTCCCTTTATTCATTTTGTTGCCCTTCTCTGGACTCTCTCCAGTTCCAGCACATCCTTCTTGAGAACCGGTGCCCAGAACTGGACAGCATACTGCAGGTATAGCCAGACCAGAGTCTTGTAGAGTTATCGTTTTACCATTTTATCTCTGGAGTTAATCCCCTTTTTAATGCATACCAATATTCTGTTTGCTTTCCTTGCAGCAGCTTGGCATTGCATGCCATTGCTGAGCCTGTCATCTACTAGGACCCCCAGGTCCTTTTTCATCCTAGATTCCCCAGAGGTTCTCCCCCTAGTAAGTAGATTGCATTAATATTTTTGCCACCCAAATGCCTTATTTTACATTTTTTCTACATTAAACCTCACTTGCCATGTAGTTGCCTACCCCATTCATTTGTTCAGATCTTCTTACAAGGTTGCCACCTCCTGTGGAGAAGTTATTGCCCTGCTTAGCTTAGTATAATCCGCAAATACAGAGATTGAGCTGTTTACCCCATCCTCCAGGTCATTTATGAATTTAATTAAATCAGATTGGTCCAAGGACATAACTCTGATGGACCCCACTTTCCACCCCAGGCCATTCCATTCTACCCAATTATCATTACCCTCTAAACTCACCCCTGTAGCCACTTTTTAATCCATGTACTCACCCTATGGTCCATGCCAATGGACCTTTCTTTGTACAGTAAATGTTTATGGGGAACTGTATCAAATGCTTTTGCAAAATCCAGATATACCACATCTACAGGCCTTGCTTTCTAGATGGCAGCTCACCTCCTCATAGAAGGTTAATAGGTTTTGCAAGAATGATTGTTCATGAAACCGTGCTGATTACTGCTAATGATACTGTTGTCATTACTAAAATATTGTATATAGTCCCTTATCATCCCCTCCAAGAGCTTACATACAATTGATGTTAGGCTAACTGGTCTGTAATTCCCAGGGATGTATCTTGGCCCTTTTTTAAATATTGGTGCTACATTAGCTTTTCTCCAATCAACTGGTACCATTCCAGTCAGTAGACTGTTCGTAAAAAGTAGGAACAGTGGTCTGGCATAAATACGGGACTCTTTTAATTTTCTAAACAAGATTGGTGATATTGGTGTGACTGCTGGTTCTTTTCTAGTCACTTTGGACATATCTAGTTTACATACAGTGATCCCACATGAATTAGGATTGGAAGCCTGCTGTCTCTGTTTTTTTCTGGTGGTAAAAATAAAGCGGTGGGGGATCGGCGTATAACATGCACCCATGATTTTCCCCTGATTTTAAGGGGGAAAAAGTGCAAGTTAAATGCCGATAAATACAGTAGTAAAAAGCCCAACCGAGGTGACCACATTCTAGCCCTACTACTGACAAATGGGGATCAACTGTCTGATGTTTAGGTGGGAGAAAATATGGGTTCTAGTGATCACCAATGTCTTTGGTTTGATATTAAAACAAGACAAGAACTGAAAAATTTAAAATCTAAATTTTCATAATTTAAAAGGACAAATTTCCTAAAACAATAGGAGCAAGTAATCAGTGGACATGATTAAAGTCTACCATCCTGGAGGCAACTAGATTACATGTCAGGCAAGTTAGTAAGAATAAACGGAAGGCAAAACAGCCTATAGAAGTGGTGTAGCTAACAGTGAAGAGTATAACAATAGACACAATTAGGCCAAATACATGATCAGTGCTGCCAAAGCACAGAAAGAGGAGGACATGTCTAAATCTATTAAAGAGGTGTTTCAGCCATAATTTTTTTTTAAAAGCCAGCAGCTAAAACAAAAGTAGCTGCTGACTTTTAATAAGGAGACTTACCTTTCCACGGCACCTGTGATGTCGGCCGCTGAGGCTGACACGTCCCTCGGCTCTCGGATCCCAGTGCTGCCATCCTCACTAAGGGAAACAGGCAGTGGAGCCTTGCGGCTTCACTGCCCGTTTCCTACTGCGCATGCGCGAATCACGCAGCGCTTTGTGAATGGGACGTGCTGTGTTAGGGAACACACAGTTCCCAGAACACAGAGTGCCCCATTACCCAGAAGACAATGTGGAGGAGGAGAGAAGACCGAAGATCACAGAGGAGCAGGAAGAAGGCAGATTAGGAAGACAACAGGGATTTCTGGCAAGGTAAACATTTTTTTTTTCAAAATTTTTTTTTTTTTTTTAAGAATATTAATGCTCTTTTTTTTTTTAGGGTGGCCCTCCACTTTAAGGAGATAAAACCTTTTTAGATGCATTAGTGATAGAAGTAAAAAATACAATGGGATCACTAAATTAAAATTGGGCACAATACTTATGCTGAGGGAGACCTAGCTGTAGCAAACCATTTAAACAAATACTTCTGTTCAGTCTCCTCAGAAATGAATTGCACTACCAATAACAAGTTGAGTAATCATATTGGTTCCAGCAATGATGGTTTAATTTTAGGCTTTCTGGAGACAGAGGTAGCAGGGGAACTGGGTCGGTTAAATCTAAAAAAACAATGGGCCCTGATGGTATTCATCCCAGAGTTCTAAAATGGTATGATTGAGGGGCCATTAACAGATATTTTTAATCAATCTCTTCTAACAGGAGAAGTTTCCCTTGATGGTGGACAGCTAATGTTGTACCGATCCACAAGAAGGGTAGCAAGGTAGAAGCTGGCAATTTCAGGTGAGTTGTGGAGGTCTGCAGGCGGGGGACTTATGTACATGTCTTGATATGCTGATGCCTTAAGAGTTCCCTTCACTGGAACAAAGGGACCAAGCCCAACCCCGGAAAAACACACCAAAATTTCCCCTCTACCAAATGATTTTGACCAGTGTACAAAGCAAGGTCCATAAAAATAGGGATGAGAGAGTTTGGGGTGGAGGAACTTGACTGACCTCAACCCGATAGAACACCTTTGGAATGAATTAGAGCAGAGACTGCGAGCCAGGCCTTCTTGTCCAACATCAATGCCTGACCTCACAAATGCAGTTCTGGAAGAATGGTCAAACATTCCCATAGACACACTCCTAAACCTTGTGGACAGCCTTCCAAGAAAAATCAAAGCTGTTATAACTGCAAAGGGTGGTCCAACTCAATACTGAATCCTACGGACTAAGACTGGGATGGCATTAAAGTTAATGTGCATGTAAAGGCAGGCGTACAAATACTTTTGGTAATATACACTATATTGTCAAAAGTATTGCCACACCAGATGGGTAGTGCATGTTATATCCTGCACGATTTTTCACAAACGATATGTAAGGAGATTGCATGCATGAGCTAAGGCCTGGATGGATTCCAGGAAGTAAATTCTACATAAATCATCTGACCTTACTCAAGATGTCCACAGACAGAAATGCTATGGGTGCCTTTCAAGTAGATTTCCCAGCAAAATAAAGCATAGAGACATGGGTGGATCAGTGGGTTTGCTTTGAATATTGAACCTAAATTAATTTGGTTTGTGGTGCTCAGATTCCATGTAGTTTCACTTTAAAGAATGATTGGCACCTTGAGATGATTCAGAGGTTTTGACTGCATTTATATCAATTTATATATAAGAACCCTCCTCTTGGCTCTCCCCTATCTCTATGATTAAGCCCTGAATGGATGAAACGCATTGGGGGGATGCTAGGGTGGGAACTGTCATTGCCATGCCTGTGGATGATTTATACAGTAAATGTAGACTTTTGTGATACTTTTGTGATACATTCATTGTGCAGCGGCTTCTCTCTTTGCTATAGAAAATCATTGTTTGTGTAAGTATGACACAGATCTGGTATTATTACCTCTCCTGAAGTCTTCATTCTAGAAGATATGACACGTCTTTGGGATTGTGCCATCTGCCAGTACAAATCTCCTTTCTTCTCCCTTTCTGTGGATAGATTTATTGCCTTCAGAGCTTTCGGTCATTCTGGATAGCTAGTTGATTATAACTCAGCCTCCCCAGGCTAAAAAAAATCCCAGACTGTAATTCTGCAAAACAAGCCAATCAAAGACAGTTTGAAATAAAGCGATACATTAATTGCATGGAAGCAATAACAATGCTATATTTTTCCTGACTACTAAACCTCAATGTTCAGCACTTACAGGCTGGGGAGGTGGAAGCACTCTTTGAACTTATATGAAAGCTCTCAGATCTTATATTTCAGTAAAGATCATTTGATGTTAAAGAATGCTGGTGAGCCACTAAGTAAATTTGAAGCTATTTCCCTGAACTGCTGCTCTTCCTTGTCAATTTCTAGCAACAGCCCCTGTTTCTGATAGTGTCATGATGATGATGTTACCTGTCATTGATTTAACAGTATGTTAAAGTATATGTCAAACCAAAACATTTTTTTCTTTTTAGTTTTGGATAGAGTTCTTAAGGGTGGGGAAGGAGTAGAGGTTATGTCTGGTCTCTAAAGCGCTTTGTTAGAGAGATTTATGAAATGGGGACACAGACCGAACTTAAAATCCTACAGGGCTTCTAGCTTTTTTTACTCTGTTTAGTAAAGCTTTTTCTGTTACTGTTGCTGTTGGAAATTCCTCTTGCTTACTATCTGGTAAAATGTGGGACATACAGTGAGAGAAATCTCTCTATTGGAGCCTTAAAGTCATACTAAAGTATTTTTTTTTTAAATAACAAACATATACTTACAAGCTCTGTGCAGTTGTTTTGCACAGAACAGCCCCCTTCTTGGGTCCCTCACCAGTGTTCCTGGCCCCTCCCTTCCACAGAGTGTCCCCACAGCAAGCAACATGCAATGGGGGCACCCTAGCCAAGCCGCTGCTCTGTGTGTCCATTGGGAATGAACCGAACACCCCATGGTTTGGTTCATACCAGAACATGCAAAAAAGCAAAAAGTTTGAGCGAACATGGGAACCCTAATAAAGTCTATGGGACACAAACATGAAAAACCAAGTGCTAATTTTAAAGGCTTATATGCAAGTTATTTCCATAAAAAGTGTATAGGGACCCGGATACTGCTCTAGGGGACATGTATCAATGCAAAAAAAAGTTTTTACAACCGTTTTTTTCCAGGAGCAATGATTTTAATAATGCTTAAAGTGAAACAATAAAAATGAAATACTCCTTTAAATATCGTGCCTGGGGGTCCCCTTAGTCTGCCTGTAAAGTGATGTATCTGTGCAATGTGAAGAACAGTGCCACAGCAAAATTACATTTCTAAAGGAAAAAAATATAATTTAAACGTGCCCGCAGCTGTAATGTATTGCTGGCTCCCGGCAATATAGATGGCCAGTCCATACCAGGCCACTGGGTCTGGTATGGATTTTAAGGGGAACTCCGTGCCAAAATAAAAAAAATAGGGCATTGTGTTCCCCAAAATCCAAGCAAGCAGCCTAGCAATCCAGAAAAGGGGGGACAAGCAAACACCCCCCCTCCTGAACCATACCAAGCTGCTTGCCCTCAACATGGGGAGGGTGCTTTGATGTCATATGATGTCTGATGGGATAGGGTCACATCACTGGGTGGCCCCGCCCTTGTCACAGCAGTTGCCGGGAGGGCTCCCATTGAGGCGGAGCTTTTTTTTCTATTTTTCAGCTTAGTCAGGCGGCGTAATTGAAGATGGATGGATATCGCCGGCCAATTTTTTTTATAATAAAGGAATTGTCAAAACTTGTTGTGGTTTTTACTTTTTGACACTTTTTTGGTGAATGGGAAGGGGTACAATGTTACCCATTCACTTGGGGGGGCTGGGATCTGGGGGCTTTTAGATTCTGATAAGCCCCCCACCCATAGACCCCAACAACCAATGGCCAGGGTTGTCAGGAAGAGCTCTTTGTCCCCATCAACATGAAGACAAGGTGCTTTGGGGGAGACCCCCAAAGCGCCTTTCCCATGTTGAGGGCAAGTGACCTGGTATGGTTCAGGAGGGGGCACTCACTCTTACCCCCTCTCCTGGCCTGCCAGGCTGCTTGCTTGGATAACGGTCTGGTATGGATTTTGGGGGAACCCCATGCCAATTTAGGTGGGGAGTTTCCCTTAAAATCTATGACAGACCCAAAGGGCCTGGTATGAATTTTGGGGAGACTCCATGCAGTTTTTTTTTTCATTTTGGAGTGGAGTTCCCCTTACAATCTATATCAGACCCAAAGGGCCTGGTATGAATTTTGGGGGGACCCAATACAGTTTTTTTTTTCATTTGGAGTTCCCCTTAATATCTATATCAGACCTGCACTGTGTGTATATATATATGGGTGTATATATATATATATATATATATATATATATATATATATATAAATGAAACTGCCTGCATGCCACTAACTAACCTGCCTAATCTAGCTCAAGTTCTCTCAATCTCCTCCACGTATCACACTACATATGACTGCTGTTTAAGCAGCCTTATATAGTGTGGGGGGTGGACTTAGCCCCCTGAGCCATGTTTGCCCAAAGGCACCCTGCCTTTGGCCAATCATGGCTCTCCCAGCAGATCACGCTGTGATTTGCAAAAGCATGCAGGTCAGGTGCATGCTTTGGCCAATCAGCAGTCGTCAATGCACTGCAATCTCGTAGTGCATTATGGGGTGCTCTACGGCACTCGAATTTGCCACGAATGCCCCATATGTTTGATTTGTTTGTGGACAAATGAACACCCAATGTTCGAGTCAAACTTACATTCAATTCGAACATCAGGACTATCCCTAGTGTCCATTCACACACAGCGCCGCGTCTCACCCCTTTCTCTTCTCATTGGGTTACTGACTTTGATTGACAGCAGTGGGAGTCAATGACACCCGCTGTGTGTCTCGGCCAATCAGGAGGGAGAGTCCTGGATAGCCGAGTCTCTTTTGCAACATCCTAGATCCAGATGGGGCTCAGGTAAGTATTAGGGGGGCTGAGGGGGGCTGCTGCACACAGAAGTTTTTTTATCTTAATGGGTAGAATGCATTAAGATAAAAAAACTTCTGCCTTTAGAACCACTTTAACCACTTGCCGACCGCCTAACGCCGATCTACGTCATCAGAATGGCACGGGCAGGCATAAGCACGTAGATGTACGTGTTTTGCCTCCCGCGGGTCGGGGGCCCGATCGGGCCCCCGCCCGGTGCCTGCGGCGGTCGGTTTTCGTTCGGGAGCGATCCCGGACGAGGGGACGGCCATTCATTCATGGCCACCCCCTCGCGATCGCTCCCGACGAATGGAAATCCCCGGTGACATCACTTCCTCTCCTGTAATGTAAACACAGGAGAGGAAGTGATGTATTCTCTCCTCCGTGTCGGTATTTTTCGTTCCGACACGGAGGAGAGCGGATCAGTGAGTTGCACCAACACATCCCACACACAGTAGAACATGCCAGGCACACTCACACCCCCCCTTTACCCCCCGATCACCCCCCCAATTACCCCTGCCCCCCAGTCACAGTGACACCAATGTCATTTTTTTTTTTTTTTTTTTTTTTTTTTGCATTGGTGTCATTTGTGACTGTAATAACTGTTAGGGCAGTTAGGGTTAGCCCCCTTTAGTTCTAATGTACCCCCCTAACCCCCCCAATAAAGGTTTAACCCCGTGATCACCCCCCGTCGCCAGTGTCACTAAGGCTGGGTTCACATTGCAGCGGTTTATGAGAACGAATGTGATTCGCACCGCACTGCAGTGCAAATCACATCCGATCTCTGTGCGATTCGAGTTCAGCCATTCGCCGCACCCGCCGCACCCGCCACACCCGCTGCACCCGCCGCAAATTCGCACGGGACCCTTTTTTTGGCCCGCAGCAGAATCGGATCGCATGGGTGTTCACACCATGCGATCCGAGTTTGCAGATCGCACTGCGATATGCGAACTGATCTGGGGGTGTCAGTAACATTTCACTGACACTCCCAGCAGTTCGCATAGGGCAGTGTGAACTGCCGCCGGGAGGCATGCGATGCGGGAACCCGCCGCGGATTCGCGGCGTTTCCGCATCGCTCCAGTGTGAACCCAGCCTAATAAGCGATCATTTTTCTGATCGCCGTATTAGTGTCACAGGTGACGCTAGTTAGGCAGGTAGGTATTTAGGTTCGCCGCAGCTTTTTATAGCGCTAGGGACCCCCATATACTACCGCATAAAGCCCCCTGATTGCCCCCTAGTTAACCCTTTCACCAGTGATCACCATATAACTGTTACAGGTGACGCTGGTTGGTTAGTTATTTTTTTATAGTTTCAGGGCACCCGCCATTTATTACCTAATAAAGGTTTAACCCCCTGATCACCCGGCAGGTGTCATTTGTGACTAATAACTGTTAGGGCAGTTAGGGTTAGCCCCCTTTAGTTCTAAGGTACCCCCCTAACCCCCCCAATAAAGGTTTAACCCCGTGATCACCCCCCGTCGCCAGTGTCACTAAGGCTGGGTTCACATTGCAGCGGTTTATGAGAACGGATGTGATTCGCACCGCACTGCAGTGCAAATCACATCCGATCTCTGTGCGATTCGAGTTCAGCTATACAGATAGTATGGCTGAATTCGTGTCGCACCCGCCGCACCCGCCGCAAACTCGCACGGGACCCTTTTTTTGGTCCGCAGCAGAATCGGATCGCATGGGTGTTCACACCATGCGATCCAAGTTTGCAGATCGCACTGCGATATGCGAACTGATCTGGGGGTGTCATTAACATTTCACTGACACTCCCAGCAGTTCGCATAGGGCAGTGTGAACTGCCGCCGGGAGGCATGCGATGCGGGAACCCGCCGCGCATTCGTGGCGTTCCCGCATCGCTCCAGTGTGAACCCAGCCTAATAAGCGATCGTTTTTCTGATCGCTGTATTAGTGTCACAGGTGACGCTAGTTAGGCAGGTAGGTATTTAGGTTCGCCGCAGCTTTTTATAGCGCCAGGGACCCCCATATACTACCGCATAAAGCCCCCTGATTGCCCCCTAGTTAACCCTTTCACCAGTGATCACCATATAACTGTTACAGGTGACGCTGGTTGGTTAGTTATTTTTTTATAGTTTCAGGGCACCCGCCATTTATTACCTAGTCTCACTAGTGTACCCCTAAATTTAGGGGTGTCTACTTTCTAAAATGGGGTCATTTGGGGGGGGGGGTTTGTGCCATCTTGGCATTTTATGGCCTTCAAAACTGTAACGCCCTTAGAAAGCCTGAAGGCGGTGCTTGGTTTTTGGGGCCCCGTACGCGGCTAGGCTCCCAAAAAGTCCCACATATGTGGTATCCCCGTACTCAGGAGAAGCAGCAGAATTTATTTTGGGGTGTCATTTCACATATGCCCATGGCATGCGTGAGCAATATATCATTTAGTGACAACTTTGTGAAAAAAAAAAAAAGTTTGTAATTTTCCCGCAACTTGTGGCAAAATATAAAATATTCCATGGACTCAACATGCCTCTCAGCAAATAGCTTGGGGTGTCTACTTTCTAAAATGGGGTCATTTGTGGGGGTTTTGTGCCATCTTGGCATTTTATGGCCTTCAAAACTGTAATAGGTAGTGAGAAGTGAACTCAAAAAATTACGCCCTTAGAAAGCCTGAAGGCGGTGCTTGGTTTTCGGGGCCCCGTACGCGGCTAGGCTCCCAAAAAGTCCCACATATGTGGTATCCCCGTACTCAGGAGAAGCAGCAGAATTTATTTTGGGGTGTCATTTCACATATGCCCATGGCATGCATGAGCAATATATCATTTAGTGACAACTTTGTGAAAAAAAAAAAAAAAAAAAAAAAGTTTGTAATTTTCCCGCAACTTGTGGCAAAATATAAAATATTCCATGGACTCAACATGCCTCTCAGCAAATAGCTTGGGGTGTCTACTTTCTAAAATGGGGTCATTTGTGGGGGTTTTGTGCCATCTTGGCATTTTATGGCCTTCAAAACTGTAATAGGTAGTGAGGCGTGAAATCAAAAATTTACGCCCTTAGAAAGCCTGAAGGCGGTGCTTGGTTTTCGGGGCCCTGTACGCGGCTAGGCTCCCAAAAAGTCCCACATATGTGGTATCCCCGTACTCAGGAGAAGCAGCAGAATTTATTTTGGGGTGTCATTTCACATACGCCCATAGCATGTGTGAGCAATATATCATTTAGTGACAACTTTGTGTAAAAAAAAAAAAAAAATTTTTTTTTTGTCATTATTCAATCGCTTGAGGCAAAAAAATAAAATATTCAATGGGCTCAACATGCCTCTTATCAATTTCCTTAGGGGGTCTACTTTCCAAAATGGGGTCATTTGGGGGGGTTTTGTACTGCCCTGTCATTTTAGCACCTCAAGAAATGAGATAGGCAGTCGTAAACTAAAAGCTGCGTAAATTCCAGAAAACGTACCTTAGTTTGTAGATGTGACAACTTTTGCGCAAACCAATAAATATACAATTATTGACTTTTTTTTTACCAAAGACATGTGGCTGAATACATTTTGTCCTAAATGTATGACTAAAATTGAGTTTATTGGATTTTTCTAATAACAAAAAGTAGAAAATATCATTTTTTTTCAAAATTTGCGGTCTTTTTACGTTTATATCGCAAAAAATAAAAATCGCAGAGGCAATCAAATACCATCAAAAGAAAGCTCTATTTGTGGGAAGAAAAGGACGCAAATTTTGTTTGGGTACAACATTGCATGACCGCGCAATTACCAGTTAAAGCAGCGCAGTGCCAAAGTGTAAAAAGACCTCTGGTCATTTACCAGCAAAATGGTCCGGTCTGAAAGTGGTTAAAGTGGTTCTAAAAGCAGAATGTTTTTTATCTTAATGCATTTTACCCATTAAAATAAAAAAGTCTTGGAAATAGACGCACTACCGTGTAAATGGAAATAACTAATGGGACATGGGTACCTCCATCTCCTTGATCTCCTTTATCTTCTCTTCCCCTTTTCTTTCTATTCTCCCTTTTTTCCTTTCCTTTTCTATTTGTTTTCTCTCTTTATTATTCTGCACATTGACACTGACGCACACTCATGATTGAAGATCCGGATGCGATGCTTGCGTATTCTCTAAGAGCTAGTTTGGGTCTAGTTTGAAGCAAATTAGAGATTAAATCTGTTGCTATTGTCAAATGTTCATCATTTATTTGCATTTTATGAGGAGATTTAGGGCGGGTCCTCGGCCTCCGGCTGCAGTGTGATCCCTTTTGGGGCGGCCGGGAGCGGGGGACCCATTAGGCCTGCGATCATCAGAGGCGCAGCCTGGGGTGCACGCAGACGCCTCGGGCTTGACCCAGCATTATCTTATGGAGATTCTCCTCCCCTTATGTTACTATTCATATCTTTCAGAAGAGTTTGTATGTAACCTCGGGTTTTATATGTTCTGATAACCATTTATTGATCGGCTGTACAAATATTTACTGGAAAGCATTTGTCATGTGTATGTTCATGTAAACCTTTTTTTCTTGAAAATTTAATAAAAACTATTGAAACATAAAATAAAAAAGTCTTATGTGTGCGGCAGCCACCCCAGGATCCCTAAGACTTACCTGAGGTCCCTTTAGCTCCAGCAATGTTGTAGGAATGTCTCGGTTGTCTGGGACTCCCCTACTCGTTGGCTGAGACAGCAGCATGGCGTAATTGGCTCCCGCTGCTTTCAATCAAAGTCAGTCAGCCAAAAAGAATAGGAATGGGGTGGGGCCAGGCTGCAGTTCCATGTCTGAAGAGACACAGGAAGCTGTGACTTGGCTCAGGTGCCCCCATAGCAAGCTGCTTGCTGTGGGGGCTCCCAAAAGGAGTGAGGGGCCAGGAGACCGGAGAAGAGGAGGATCCAGGCTACTTTGTGCAAATACACTGGCACAGAGGAGGTGAGTATAACATGTTTGTTATTTTTAATTAAAAAAATTGACTTTACAATCACTCTAGAATGTGTTCTAATTCATGCCCACTTCATCTAAAATTAAGAAAAAAGGTTTTTGCTAGGAATATACTTTAATTTCAATTACACTATTGTCCCAAAGGACACTGACAGGGACTACACATAGAGGTTGCTAATGGGGGAGGGGGGATTGTAGTTATTTGGCGTTTAGAATTTTATGTGGTAAGTACTGTACATTTTTAATTTTAGAATAACGTGAGATCATTTTTCTAACATGAGAAAGTTAGATCAAACACTTTGAAGTGATAAAAGTCTACTGAATGTGCAGTGTAAACTCTGCTTCTAGTAAAAAAATTCTAAAAAGTTATTCTTTAACAAAAAGGTCATATTATTGACATTTCACAATAAGACGATCTGACAAGAAAGATTTCAGTAGCCCAGTGCCAGGGCATATATTTTTTGCAACTTTATAGACTAGATGCATTTCAGATGATTCGGATGGAAGGCTTTTTTCTTCCTCTGGCTTGTCCATTATGCGTTCAACTGTGCTTTTTTTTCTAGATTTAGCTGAATGGAAGAATGAAACAGTTTTGTCTCTTGCACTCAGTTTTCTTTAAAGACTAGGATAATTTCTCCTCAAAGGGCCTTAAAAGTACTTTTAAAAATACAAAATGCTCACAATTTTCCTATAGTAATATCTCTAAAATAAATGAACACTAATGGATACTCTGAACAAAATTAAAGATATTAATAGCTACAACATTAACCTGCTTAGACCTTATTTTCATTAGTCCGGAAAAGATGGCAGTATTAGGCTAGCTCGGAGGAGCATGATGCAATTGGGATCTGTTTGATGCTTTTGCCTTAGAAAATGTCAAATGTAAAGAAAACACTATTAATAATTATCTACATTTGATGTGCTAAAGGCTGATCTTCAAACGAGGATGTTCTCAAAGTGTATGCAATACAATACCTAATTTCATTTATTCTACAAAATAGGCTCAAACATGAGACAAGTAAATAAAGGGAGCTAACTTGCAAGATAGACATTAACAGAGCTACTGTATATACTAATTCAGTAATTAGTTGATCGGTAAACCTGGTACCCAAAGAAGTAAAGGTAATTTAAATAATCTTTATATGTATATATTTCAATAGTACTTAAGTGTAGTTAAAGTGGTTGTAAACCCCCAATAATAAAAAAAAAAAAACCTGCAAGACAAAGGCATAATGGGTTAGTATGCATAGCATACTAGCTCATGATGAAATACTCACCTTAGATCCAAGCCCCTGTAGCGGTCCCCGTACACCGTTTTGGCTGGCGACATAGCTCCCAGAGTTACTTCTGGGTATTGCAGGCTCCTAAACCATGCAGGTTTAGGATATATCTGGGATAGCTACAAGTAAGCCTTATTATAGGCTTGATGTAGTAAAAAGTGGTCTGTAACAGTTTACAACCACTTTAAACATGGTGTAAATATTTCCCATTACCACTCACTAAATGACACTTAGAAATTTAGCAATCTTAAGTATTGGGGTAGTTATTGACACTAACGTCCTACAGTGCTGTCATGTGTGGGACCTAAGGCTTTTATTCTACTGGGGGTCTTTTTTAATAGTCTCCTGATTTGTAAGGTACTTTTTAGTAAGTATAAAAAGATACATATTTTGGAGTTACGGTACTTGGTTTATCTTTCAATTAACTTAGAGGGTTCTCTGTCTTATAATTGGCGCCTTCTATGTGCTGTTGCCTATATGTTTTCCCTTTGCATTTTGGAAGACATATACTATTTTTATGTACAGTATGTTTATTGTTTCAGGCCATAAATTCTTGTCACCTTAACATCTGTTTAACCTCTTAAGCCCCGGAGCATTTTCTAGCTAAAGGACCAGGCCCCTTTTTGCGATTCTGCACTGCGTCGCTTTAACTGACAATTGTGCGGTCATGCAACATGGCTCCCAAACAAAATTGGCATCCTTTTTTTCCCACAAATAGAGCTTTCTTTTGGTGGTATTTGATCACCTCTGCGGTTTTTATTTTTTGCGCTATAAACCAAAATAGAGAGACAATTTTGAAACGTAATGCTATATTTTTTACTTTTTGCTATAATAAATATCCCTAAAAAATATATAATTTTTTTTTCCTCAGTTTAGGCTGATACGTATTCTTCTACATATTTTTGGTAAAAAAAATCCCAATTAGCGATTATTGATTGGTTTGCGCAAAATTTATAGTGTTTACAAAATAGGGGATAGTTTTATAGCATTTTTATTAGTATTTTTTTTTACTAGTAATGGCGGCGATCAGCAATTTTTATTGTGACTGCGACATTATGGCGGACACATCGAACATTTTTGACACATTTTTGGGACCATTGTCATTTATACAGTAATCAGTGCATTTTAAATGCACTGATTCCTGTGTAAATGACACTGGCAGTGAAGGGGTTAACCACTAGGGGGTGGGGAGGGGTTAAGTGTGTGTGTTTTTTTTAACTGTAGGGGGTGTGGCTTGGCGTCTGACATCACTGATCGTCTTTCCATATAACAGGGAACAGACGATCAGTGACAGGCTCAGTAGGAAGCACAGGGAGAGGTTTGTTTACACAGACCTCTCCTCGTTCTTCAGCTCTGTGACCCAATAACGGGACACCAGCGGTGATCGGGTCCGCTGGTCCCGCGGCCATGGTCACAGAGCTCAGGACCAGGTTGGAGGCGCGCTGCTGGTGGCGCGCTCCCGATCCATGGCTGGGTACTTAAAGAGCAACGTACAGGCACGTGCTTGTGCCCAGCCGTGCCATTCTGCTGACGTATATGTGCAGGAGGCAGTCCTTAAGCAGTTAATAATGCTTTAACCAGTTCCCAACCAGCCGCCACAGTTGCACTGCGGTTGCTTGGCTTTCCTGCACGAATCGCCATCATTGTACCTGCGGTGGCATGCCCATTCATTAGCGAGGGAGCTAATCAGCAAGTTCGGTGGACTGGATGTCCGCCAGCCACACGCAATCACTCCACAGAGGGGCAGAATGAGGATCTGCCAGTATAAGCAAGGCAGATCCTTGTTTTGTCAGGGGAATAGAGTGATATTGTCTGCTCCTAGTGATTAGGAACAGCGATTTCTCTCTACTCCCTGTCAGTCCACTCCCCCCACAGTTAGAAAGCACCTCCCTAGGGAACATTTAACCCTGGTGATAACCCCTTACCTGCCAGTGTCATTTATACAGTAATCAGTGGATTTTTATAGCACCGATCGCTGTATAAATGTCACTAGTCCCAAAAAAGTGTAAAAAGTGTCCGATCTGTCTGCCACAATGTCGTAGCCCCGCTAAAAATTGCAGATCACCGTCATTTCTGGTAAAAAAAAATATTAATAATAAAAATGACATAAATTGATTCTCTATTTTGGAGACGCAATAACTTTTGTGCAAACCAATCAATATAAGCTAATTTCAGATTTGTTTTTTAACAAAAATATTTAGAAGAATACATATTGGCTTAAACTGAGGAATAATTTTTTTTTTGTTGTTTGGATATTTATTATAGCAAAAAGTAAAAAATATTGTTTTTTTTTTCAAAATTGTTGCATTTTTTATTTACAGAGCAATAATTAAAAAGACAGAGGTGATCAAATACCACCAAAATAAATCTCTACTTGTGAGAAACAAAGGACATTTTGTTTGGATACAACATTGTACAACTGTGTAGTTGTCAGTTAAAGCAAATCGCAAATAATGGCCTGGTCAGGAAGTGAGTAAATCCTTCCGGGCAGAAGTGGTTAAAAGCAACATTAACAATGCAAAATTCATTTAACCACTTGCTTACTGGGCACTTAAACCCCCCTCCTGCCCAGACCAATTTTCAGCTTTCAGCTCTGATGCACTTTGAATGACAATTGCGCGGCCATACAACACTGTACCCAAATGAAATTTGTATCATTTTTTACCCACAATAGAGCTTTCTTTTGGTGGTATTTAGTTACAGCTGGGAGTTTTATTTTGTGCTAAACAAACAAAAAAAATGCAAAAAAAAAAAAAAAAATCCTGTTTAATAGTTTGTTATAAAATTTTGCAAACAGGTAATTTTTCTCGCTGATGAGGCGGCACTGGTGGGCACTGATAGGCGGCACTGGTGGGCACTGATAGGCACAGTTAAGGTGGCACTAATAGGCACAGATAAGGTGGCACCAATAGGCACAGATAAGGCAATACTGATGGGCACAGATAAGGTGGCACTGATGGGCAAAGATGGGCACAGATAATATGGCACTGATGGGTGGCACTGATGGGTGGCACGGATGGGTGGCACTAAGGGGCACTGATAGGTACCACTAATAGATGGGACTGATGGTCACTGATAGGTGGCACTGATAGGTGGCTCTGATAGGTGGCACTGCTGGGCACTGATGGGTGGCACTGATGGGCACTGATAGATGGCACTGATGGGCACGGCTATGTGGCACTGGGGTGCAGCACTGTTGTTGAGGCAGATTGTGGGCACTGATAGTTGGCACTGTGGGTACTGATGGGTGGCACTGTGGGCACTGATGGGTGGCACTGATGGGGGCACTTTTTTATTAAATAGGTGGCACTGTCAGGGGGCAGGTGGGCACTGATACCCTGGCCGTGATCGGGACTAATGTGATCTCCCGATCACGGCCGCCGGTGGTCAGGTTCTTTTTTTCTCCTCGCGCTGTCAGCGCGAGGAGGAAAAATAGCCGATTACCGGCTCTGTTGTCTCACATGATCAGCTGTCATTGGCTGACAGTTGATCAGGTGGTAAGGGGTCGGGATTGACCCCTTGCTCCAATCCGTGATCAGGCGAGTCTCATAGACTCGCTGATCACAGAGCGCGCCGCGTAGTCCCGGCAAAGCAGGTCCGCGCTGTAGCCGTCATTCGACTATAGCGCGGATCTCTAGAGGTTAAATTACATGCTGCGGGGATTCCCTTAAAGTACTTAACTTGTGCAGTGGCACATTTTAATAATCTATACAACCTATCACATCGAAAAAAAAAATTTTTTGTTGTTGTTTAACCACTTGCTTACTGGGCACTTAAACCCCCTTCCTGCCCAGACCAATTTTCAGCTTTCAGCGCTGTCACATTTTGAATGACAATAGCATGATCATGCAACACTGTACCTATATTTAATTTTTATATATTTTTTTACACAAATAGAGCCAATCAACAGCTTTTCCTGTTTACATTGTGATCAGCCTCGATTGGACACGGCTGATCATGTGGTAAAGAGCCTCCGCTGGAGGCTCTTTACCGAAATGGGTGGAGCGGCATGTCAGACTGACTTAAGTTCCACAGTGAGTATAACTGAGAGTTTTTATTGTCGTTGGTTTAGTAACACTTTAAGGTGAGAGAGCTTTCAACCTGGTGGTTGATGATTTGGAAAAACAATTAGAAAATGCACTCCTTTGTTTTACAGTTGATCTGTGGACTTATTACTGGAGTACAGATTATTTGGACACTTGAATATTTATTTGGGAGCATCATATTTGTTTAATGAATTTTGCAGTGCAAATGTTCTTATGAATATATCACTAAGCTTATTTTGTAACATACAGGTGATATTTATTTTAATATGTTTATATTTAAACCCATTAGAGGTATTTAAAGGAACAGCACACCATCTATCATTTTAATTTTCTGGTATAGATGTTAATGCAGACCCATACACATGGAGAACAAATGGTGTGGAGTTCCCCCTAAAAACACATACCAGATACCTAAATATTTTATTAACATTTTGTTGACTGCATAACGCAGTGACAGGGCCAGTGGGCCTTAAAGCCCAGCCACCACATATATATATATATATATATATATATATTTTTTTTTAATGTATGTTTATTGAAAAAAGAGTTTTTACATAACAGAAAAAAATATCCTCTTGGCATAAATAGTCAAAATTGTCATTACAAATATAACAGCAAGATCCGCCGCAGGTGGGGTATACAGTGTCAAGACACATATAAAGCACAATTGGGGGGGGGGGGGGGGAAGAGGATACACCACAGGTTCAAATACAAGAGTTACATAGTTAAAGTAAAAACTATAATTTGTAAAAGGAGTATGTGATATGAATCCCGAGACCGAACCCTGATAAAACACTCCTGGGAGTTCGTAACATCATATCAGGGTGCCGTCTCTGGGTTGAATGTGGAGTTATCCCACCTATCCCATATCTTAGAGAATTTGGGTAAGGAATCCTGTACCAGTGGAATCATGTGTTCCATCCTGCATATTTGCGCAATGGCGGAGATTAGCTGTGAGTGGATAGGGGGGTAGGAGACAGCCAGAGGGTAGGTATTACTCTCTTGGCAGCCAAGAGAATAAAAGCTGTCAACTTCTTGGCGTGTTTAGATAGAGCCGTAATAGGCAAGCCTAGTAGGTAGTGCCTAGGGTCTAAAGGGATGTCTATCCCTAGCACTGAGTGGAGCAGGGCTTGGACCGAGGACCAGAAAGGTGCAATTAATGGACAGCTCCAGAAGATATGATAATGGGTGCCTTCATTCCGTAGACACCTCCAGCATAGTCTAGATAAGGAGGGATCATATTTGTGTAACACTTCCAGGGTTTTGTACTAAAACATTAGTACCTTATAGGCCATCTCTCTCTGCTCCACGCATCTAGAGACTTTAGAAGTGGACGTCCAGATCTCCTGCCATTGAGAGAGGGTTAAAGAAGTTGGTAGGATCTTGGCCCATCTCCTCATATAGAGGTGGGAATCTATTGTAGGGGAGATCGAATTGTGGAGTATGTTATATATGGAGGATATGAGGCCTTTCTGACAAGGGCCCTGGGTGCATAAAGTCTCAAAGGCGCTAGGATTGGCTAAGGTCATGGCACGGGATCTGGAATGAAAATAGTGTTTGAATTGGAGATATGAAAAAAGAGCTGATTCGGAATGTCATATTTATTCTGAAGCTCTGGAAAGGGTAGACGTTTACGGGATATCGGATGCACCATGTGGCGGAGTTGAAAGATGCCCGATCTAAACCATGGGAACATATTCTTCGCAGAGAGGCTGTCTGGTAAGTCGGGGTTGAAGATGACATTCAACAGAGGTGGGCATGGAGAAGAGAGAGAGAACTTCCTATGACATTTTTTCAGGATAGGAGTGGAACGGGCGGGGTTTAAGCTTGTTCACCAACATCCTATGAGGACTGTTGGCGAACTCATAAAACTTTTGTTTTTTCCAGAGTAGGGCTTTGGAGCATTTATGCATATCTAAGGACTTTAACCTTTCACGTAGGGAGGTCACTGTGCATAGACGTGGCACCGTAGGGGAGGTCAAGAGCAGAGCTTCTGCTTTTCGCAATTGCGAGAGAATGTCTAGTCTCTGTGCAGCCGAGTCACGCTTAAGGCGGGAACCGGCTGAGATACACAATCCTCTAAAAAAGGCCTTGTGAGCCTCCCAAAGGGTGGACATGTCCCTCACAGACCCTTCGTTTAGTTGAAAAAATTTGGTTACATTTTGGGAGAAATGGGTTTCAGTAATCAGATCACGTAGGAGAAAGTCATTGAGTCTCCAGTGACAGGTTCTGGGTGTGGAGGAGGAGAGTGTAAGGTCAAGTTGAACAGAAGCGTGGTCAGACCACGTCATGGGGTTCAACTCAGAAGCTACTGCGGGCCGTAACAAAGATATAATCCAGTCTGGAGTACATTTTGTGTGGGGGGGGGAGTAGAAACAGAATTGCCTGTGTGTAGGGTGTTTAATCCTCCATATGTCCAATAAGTTGTGGGACCTAATGAGTTTGCGAAATGCAGTAGTTGACGTTGCGTTTTTGGGGAGGGGTTATCCGAGAACAGAGTTTGTCTGTCTCTTCTAGAGGACATGGTCATATTGAAGTCCACTCCGATAATCATAAAGGGCTGAGCATATGTGCCCAGATTCCCAAGAACCTCAGTGAGGAATTGAATCTGACCCGAGTTGGGAGCATAAACATTGATCACAGTAAGAGAACGGGATAGGTAGTCGCAGTCCCGGAGAATGTATCTACCCTGTGGGTCAATAAATGAGGACTTTACCCTTAACGGGCAAGGTTTTTTAATCAGGATTGCAACCCCTGCTTTAACAGAGGGGTCGGAGGCCATGAAAGAAACTGGAAAATGCTTGGCAGCAAATTTAAGAGAGCATCCTGGGTGGAAATGGTTCTCCTGGACTAGGACCACGTCTGCGGCTGAGGACTTGAACTCCTTCAGAGCTAACCAGCGCTTATCATTAGAGTTCAAGCCCTTAACGATGTAAGTAAGAACCCTCAAAGCCATCGTTTATAAAACAGCTTTAGCTCAAGGTAATCATAATAAACAAACATTAGCCAAAGATAACCGTACAAACCAAGGAAGTACTGGGCTCCGTGGTGTATCCTGGGGACGGAAAGCAAGTAATAGCATATAACAACAACAATGCAGTTAAAGAGTGAAAAAAAAAATGACCAAAACGAGCAAAAAATGAAAAAAAGGCCAAAAAAAGGCCTAAAAAATAGAAAAACAAACCAAAAATTTTAGAAAAAGAGCCTCGGGGGTAAAAACCACCCAGGAGTCCACAGCTGTAGCTGTGGAACAGAGGGAGGCACATTGGGGGTTCCAGCTTGTCTGGAGTGACCCCTGCCACCTTCCAGCATTAACAACAGGTAGCAAAAATGTTATACTGTAGTCCCAACAACCAAAAATAGGAATAGAAGAAAAATTACCACCCATGGGTATGGGTGTGAACACCCCCTGTCAGGGGGAAACATGGTGACATAGGGGCCGAGGACGGAGTTAACCAGACACAACATATGAAAGTTCTCTTCAAGGAGGGAGTCTGGGAAACGGATTACGCTGGGGGTAGAGAAGGACTTCTGCGACTTTTGACAAGCAGGGGTCCAAATCCGGCCTGGAATGGACGTGGGCTTGGGTGTCGTCGGGAGTGGGGTAGGATCCTCGTCAGGTAACGGTGGTAGACCCAGGTTGCGAATGAATGCTTCACTTTCCTGGAGGTCCCTCATGGAGTATTGAATCCCATCTTTAGTAGCCGACAGGCGAAAGGGGAAACCCCAGCGATACGGGAATTGGTGATTTTGCAGGTGTGTAGTCACAGGGCGGAAGCTGCGACGTTTAGTGAGGGTGATTGGGGATAAGTCACTGAAAATTTTAATCTTGGCTCCTTTAAATTCCAAATGAGATTTATTGCAGGTGGCCATGGTCAAAGCTTCATTGCTGTCGTAGTAGTGGAAGCGTACTAGGATATCTCTAGGGTTAGCTCCAGCAGTGGGTTTTGGGGCTAAGGATCTGTGTGCTCTATCCAGTCTCCAATCTATATCCGGAATTCGAGGAGCGACAACATTGAAGTGGCTGAGTAGATACGGTTTGATCTCTCCCTCGCTGACAGCTTCAGGAACTCCTCTGATGTGTAAATTTTGGCGGCGTTCCCTATTCTCCAGGTCTTCTTGTTGGGACTGAAGCTGAGAGACAGATTGCTTTAAACCAGCGTTGTCTTCTTCTAAAACGTGCACATATTGTATCAAGTCATCAAATTTAGTTTCCAGGACGTCAGTCCGTATCACCAATTTGAGCAAGCGCAACTCATGAGCCAGTTTACCCATTTCCTTAGAAACATTGCTTGTCAGGTCTTGCAGGAGAACTTGCAGTTTGTCATCGAGCACTTCTACTGTCACGGGGGTAGACATTATGTCCACGTGGTTGCCCGTTAGGGTTTGTGGACTGTCCTGTATTGACAACTGGGAGGCCACCTGCGCGTACATGGAAGAGCCTGGAGAAGGGGACGGGGATGCTGACCTGCTCAAAAAGCGGTCTAGAGTTTGTGAGGACCGTAGTTCCGGAGACAGAGACTGAGGAAGGTGTTTCGGCCCGTATTTCACCATGAGGCGTTGTGACTAAGTATATATTAGTTATATGCAATGTTATATTTATGTCCAAGGGGTCCATCAGCTCCATAAAAACCTGGCACTCTGAGCAGGAAGCTGTCACATTTTGCAGTGGTAGCAATTCTGCTGGTAAATGTTTCACTTTCCACTGCAGCTGTCCAACCATATGTTTAGTTCAGATGTTCACCAAACCTGGTGTCTTGCTGGTGCGGATACTGGTGCAGTGTGCACACAGTTTACCCATTATGATTTATGTGCAGTGAATGGAATTTTGCCATTATGAGCTCCTTTATTCTGTCCTGTGTCAACATAGGGATTTCTGGTCCTGGATATCGAGCCCCTCCATCAAACCACTCCTTACATGTACACTACATTGGGGTGGACCACAGAGTGGGGTATTTTACCATCTAATTTATCCCCCTCCCCCTTTCCCACTTTTTTGTCCTTCCTTCTTGTTATATGTGGGTCTACCCTGGTTTGGTAAAACCAGCTTTTTCAGCATATCTACTGAAAAAGCAAAAGCAGCAAAACGCATTAGGATTTCACAGCCGTGGAAGTTCCAGTGTACACAGTTGATATCATTATATATTTTCTTTATTAAAGTCAATTATATATTTACGGATGAACTGGACTAAAGACCGAGAGTGTCTTTTCAAATATTGCATTTTTTCACAAGGTACAAGACAATTCGTACATTGGTAACAAAAGTAGTAAAATCATAAAAATAAGTACAGATAATTAAACATTATCAAGCAGAGATGAGTTAACAAACTGAATCAATGAGTATGATATTGTGATATAATAGAATATCAGTTGGGAACTTTGTGAGCTGTGGTAACAATAAAAAATAAAAATAAATAAATAAATAAAAAGGCGATAACAATGAGCATGGGAAAAAAAAAAAAAACTATCGTAAACGTATGCAAAACAAACAATTTCAGAATGTCTAGTATATTTTAATCATAGACTATGTTTGTTCTAGAATTTTTTTTTTACTATTTTGTACAAAATAAAATGCAAAAAACTTTTTTCTGAGTAATGTTATTTATTCATGAGATGAATAAGCACTATTAAAGTCCCATTTTTTTATCTAGAATTTAGGGTTGTGGTGCTTTAAATTCCCACTCACACTATGTTTACAATAATTTCCTGTTTTCCAAATCTGCAAACAAGCAAAACAATTTCAAACATGGGTTCAGACTGAAATAACAACTCATCTTTAAACACCAGCTGGGTGATTACCTGTATACATCCCATTAATTTGAAATGCACTGTCAATATATAGGTGTTCTAAGTCACCTTGTGATTGCTTTCCAGGCATTCACTTACATGCCTACAATGTAAAACACGGATTTGCCTAGAAATCTATTTATCTTTTATGCCGCGTACACACGGCCGGACTTTCCAGCAGAAAAGGTCAGATTTATCATTCCGTCGGATATTACGATCGTGTGTGGACTTCATCTGACTTTTTTCTTTAAACAGACATGCCTAGGAGGACGGTAATGTCAGCTTAGAGCTCCACTCCTGTGGTGGCCGCTCCACAGGGCTACAGGTCCCAGAGGTTCTTAATCTTTAAAAAAATGATAGACAAACCTACCACAAAGCCTCAGGCATTAATAAAGATGGTTTCAAAAGGTACAAAATCAAAACTTAAAACCGGCATAAGTAAGGAAAAGCCACCTCAGCCGTCTACCAAGATGGCGGCTGCAGTCTCCTCACAGACTTGTACCTCACTAAAACTATTAAATTCAGTACAAATACTACTGAAGTCATTGAGGACTCTGGTGGTTCACTAATTGAATCCCAATCTGTCAAGTTAAAAAAAAAATGAACATATGTTACAGAAGGCTTTAAAACAGACATCAGACCATATCACTGATAAACTGACTAGAGAAATAAGAGAGCTGGGTCTAAGAACAGCTGAATTAGAGATACATGTAGATGATATTGAAAGTCAAACTCAGCACTATATGTCTGAATTTTATAATCTTAAAGAAGAGAATGTTATATTACAGTCACGTTTAGAGGACCAGGAGAATAGAGACAGAAGGGCCAATTTGAGGATCAGGGGAATTCCTGAGACTGTCAGGGATGTGCATGCTACTATCATTGTATTGTTTCAGGAATTACAACCAGGTATTCCTGTGGAGAGATAAGAGATGGATAGAGATGGATAAAGTGAAAAGAGCTTGATTTCACGCAAACCAAATGGCCCTCCTAGGGACATAATTGCTAAGCAGCATTACTATCGCACAAAAGAGCAATTGCTAGCAGCAGCTAGAGGAAAGGACTCCCTTATTTTCCAAGGGCAAGTATATCAACTCTTTGCAGATTTATCTCCTATTACAGTGGCTAAAAGGTGACCTTTCAAACCCCAGCTACAAATACCTCAACAGCACTAGATCACTTATTATTGGGGGTTTCCTTTCTCTCTCAAATTTACACAATTAGAGACCAGATATGTATGTTTCTCTTTAGAGGACTTACAGTCAGCCTTGGTTGAAATGGGCCTTGCAGACCAAGCTACATCTAAAGGCCAATCGCGCAGAAGATCAGCTTCCAGGTCCCCTCAACAAAATATTACAACTAGCTCAAAAACATCTATTTCTTCTTGTCAGAATCAGCATAAACGCGGTCGATTTGAACATCTGACTCTTAATACCGAAGATTCTATGGACTGAGTTTCATATTTTTTTTTTTATTTCCTCTTTTCGGATCTACAATATACTACACTGTCTGAAATAACTTAATCTCTAAGTTACCAATTTTTCAATTTTATGGCCTTCTTGCGTATAATTCTTTAATGAATTTTTTTCTTTTTTTTCTCTCTTTGGCTAACCATACTAATGTGGTAATTTCCTGGTTGGTTATGGCTTTGACAGTTTTTTTTTTTTTTTATATATATTCACATGTGTTATTATAGAAGTATAGATGCTTACTGTATAGTTCCTGTAGTTCACTGTTGCATTTCGTCCTTTTTGGATACTACTTGCTGCCCCTTTGCCATCTTCAGACCCTTGCTTTTATTATGAGAGATTCTGATGATGGCTTTGGAGCCCCTGGGAGTCTCTTTTTTACTCCTAGGAGTTGCTCCCACACCCTAGTGATTTTTTATTGCTTAAATTCAAAGTAATTTCATATTAGGGTTATTCAACCAAACAATGTTCTTCCTTATTCTGTCCTTTCTTTTCTTCTTTTTTCTCTCAAGGTGGTGACCTGTGCTCTAATTTCAGGCCATATTTCTTATTTTGAGTTAGCCAATTTTGACTTATTATGGCCCCCATAAATATGTTATCTCTAAATGTACAAGGATTTAATATCCCACAAAAACAAACGAAAGTGATGAGATCCTTTTCAGCCAAGAAGGCACACATAATCTGTTTGCAGGTGAAGTAACCGATCAATTCAATCTAATACTACTATTATCAGTTATGTATTCCTCTGTCTAATCCCTATAGTTTAGCTAGTCTATTACTCTATTACGCCAAGCACATGTTATTGTTAATATCACAATGCTACCATCCTTGGCTATGAAATCAATACACGGTCTAAGATCAATCAAAATCTCATTTATTTCCCAAGGAAATAAGAAAAATGTGCATCAAGTATCAGTAAAAGTTACAATAATACATAGCATACAATCACAGTGCAATCTAAGCCTTATACTTATCGATCCTCGTGACTGGGTCTTCTGATGGAATAAAGAGGCAGAGCTCAGGTCACAACCCTTTTTGTCAAACATACCTCAGCCATACCACACCCCATAGCCCATCCTACTCTTTCCCGTAGACCAATCAGCGTCTCTGGGGTGTCTCCTCCCCCAGGCTAACAGTCCTGCCATACTTGGCCTCTGGGGGCAGTGTTTGCCCATGGATCTCGGACGCCCCACCAGCTGCCCCCCCTGTTCTTGCAGACAAGCCGGCGCCATATCATCTTTGAAGTTCAGTACATTCCAGGTGGGCTGAATAGAAACTCATTCTGCTATTCAAATTGTGTCACATTCCTTGCTTTTAAACGTGTGAAACTGCCTGGCAACCATATGGCTGAGTTCGGCTGTACAAACAGCTGTGTAAATGTATAATAATAAATTCCTGTCTGATTCCAACATCATCCGCTTTGCGCCTAAAAGGCGCATACCACCCTTCTTCAGACACGGCTCCTTTTGAACAATCCATAACTGTCTTAGCGTGTGTGGTTCCCCAACATGTGCTTCCGAACCAGTACCTGTAGCACAGTCCTTAGCTTGTGTAACGCATGGTTGTTTTCAACGAGCGCTCCAGAGACATCTCTCATGGAACAGTACACAATTGTCTTACCACGCTGTGTTTTCCACGTGTGCAGAAGCAGGTCCTATGGAGCAGTCCATAAATGTTTACCATGTGATGTTTCCCAACACGTGCCGATTTGCCACTGAGTGACACATCTCCACCACTCTTCAGCGACAGCTTCCATGTCACCATTCTGTATCTTGGGTATCTTCAGGACGGCAGTACAGGCAAGGGGTGCCCATTCATTCACCATTCACCAGCACCCATTCAGAGCAACATATCGCCCAGCTTTCAGACCCTGAGTCACGAGGACGGCCTTTCGCACATGTTTTTAACCTAAAACACACCTTTATCACACTATGCCATGACATAAATCAGCCCATTACCCTAATATACATATATACATAGGACCTCTCAATTTGCGTATCCCGCTCCCCACCTCCTATACATCCTTGCCGTAACTACGGGTCGGGATTAGGCAGGCTTGCTCACGATGGCCTTCCCTACCGCAATTTTGGCACGTCAGTTTTATTCCAGGGCTCTGAGCTGGCAGCAAAGCCTCTACCACATATGCAGAGACCTTACCGTCAGTTCGTCCCTCCACTTGCATAGATAGATGCGAAACCCTCCTATATAAATGTCTGGTCCAACAACACATAACAACTTGCACCAATGACGACACTGCAGCAATAATGAGTAATACCACAACGGGATGTATCAAATAATTCAAAATGCTATTGGCCTTATTGGAATGTCCGAAGATTACCTCCCACCAAGACCCTCCCACATCAGTATCTAATTGATGCACTACCTCCTTTATTTCCTTCTGATTATGATATATGGCTATAGTAGCATTAGCTCTCTCTTGCTGCAGCATCCTCATGAGGCTCTCATCCTTATCCCAATCTGCTAACCATTCTTGTATTTTATTTCCCATACCAAGGTTAAGGGCTCTCAGATTAACCGGGCGGTTCTGGTTGATATCCACCGACAGGTTGGCCATATGCGGTACCACATAATTCCATTCCTGTGTCTGGATCTCAGAGATACCGCCAAGGGTACACCATGCTCCCCTTGCCATTGTCAGGTTCACCGAACACCCTATTTTCATGATTAAAGTCACATTAGTATCCTTTAGGACAAAGAAGCAAACTCTCCCATGTCCCAAATAATACACTGGTATTCCCTTCCCGGCAATATTCTCCCCATCCAGCACACAGAGTGACGCGTCCTCCCAACACTTCTCATTCACCACTGTGTATTGGCCCGGCATACAAAGGACGTCATGGTCATGCCTCCGACAGAGGGAAATATCAACCCGCCTCCAGCTGCCATACTCTCTGATCACATGTGGGTACGTTAGCCTCAGATGCAATAAAGTAGAGTCCCCAGTCAGTAAGCCCATTGATATCACCGAATACACAGATTGGGTCTGCACTTCTGTATATGGGATCAATGAAGAAGCGTAACATCTCTCATAATCCAAGTCAGTACATCCGATCCAGGCATTCGACCACCAACTTGGATTAGTGTAAGGGATGTGTTTTGGTAAGATCTTACTGAGTTGTGACGCCAGCTCATAAGGCCATTTCCCACCATACAGGGACTGTACAATTAGCTTGATGTTGGTTGATAGTTCCGCCTGTCCCTGCGTGCATGCCAGAGCCCATGACATGTTTTTACCCTGTATCACCACACTATCCACCAACCTCTTAAAATGGCGGATAAAATCTTGAGCTACTTGTACCTGAGTATTTATGTGACGCTGTTGAATATTATCAATAATGGCATTCATTTCTTTCTGAGCAACAAAGCCCCGCTTACTGTCTGAAACTATGGCTGAGAGTTTGTTCCTCAGGAGATCGATGTCCACTCCATTGATAACCCCCATCCCAGCTCCTATTCCCCCTACTATAGTGCTGAATACATCCCTCCTCTTTCGGTCACTCCTCAGAATTAAGCGTCCTGTCTGAGCCCCATTCTGCGGAGCAAGCCACTGATATACTGACCGCACTTGATTCAGCGTATATTCCGCACATATAGGGTAATATGATTTTACCAACCATTGCGAGACATTGAAATGCCATGTGGTGAAGGCATATTGTACCCTGGTAGCCAGTGTTTGTGGTGAGCTTAGATCTATTTGTAGCGGTTCCCCTTTCTCTAATGGAATATGCTCCTGTGTGTGATCACTGGCACCGCTTATGCAGGGTTTCAACCTCTCAGGTGAGACATCAACCAGGCGTATCTCCCCCATGTCCAATTCTGGTGTCCCACATGTCCAGTAACCAAGAGCTTATCTGTAGGACTGATAAGACCGAGATACTGCCCCCACAAGGAAATTCTCACCCCGTTGATGTGTCATCTGGAGCTCCCTCGTTTGGCCGACGGCCACCCTACTATGCCTAAGTGTCAGCCTCCTAGGTCTCTGCGCCCTATTACTTTGATCATGCCAGTATATGCCACACATAAAAACATATTTCCCTTCTTTCAATTCTTCACCAAAAACCCCATATCCTACGTCCCTTGTTTCCCAAGGTTTAGATAGGTTGGAATCTTTACCTAACCAATAACCCGTTTCATTCATATATATAGTCACATCTATAAACGGCTGGAGAGTTTCCGGTATGATGTTTTGCAAGTTTTGTTTATACGCACGTCCTTGAGATGTTGAGTTAGGATTAAATCGTCCAAAAGCAAAAGAAACCTTGTATTGCAAATTGCCCTGGTGACCCCATTGGTATGTGTCCGGTAACTTAGGGCTTTCTGATATAATCCTGACCTTTCTCCTTCTTTCATCTCCCCCCTGCATCCCCTTTTGGCCCAACAAGTCCAACATCGATGATACAATTGAAGTGGATGCATGGTTCTCCTCAGGGTTTTCCCTTTCAACATCATCCCCTGAGTATTCGTCTGAGTCAATTTGAGATGTTACATGGCTCAGATGGATCGCCAACATGACAATTATGATCCTTCCATCCATTTTTTTTTTTTTTTTTCCAGAGACTTTGCCAATCTTTGCTCCACCAGGACTCTGAAAAACAAGAACAAGAGCGGAATCAATTCCTATCAGCAGTACCTTTTACATTGATCAGCATGAACCCATCTCTCTATTTCCCTCTTTTTCATGCCTTTTGCACCCTTGTTATCCATGAGCCACTTTACTTTGACCACCTGATCACTAAGGGCCATAGTGACTGCGAACGGTCCAGTCCAGTTTGCGTCCCATGAAGACTTGGAAACAAAGTTCTTTACCATGACCCTGTCTCCAATCTTCAAGCTAATGGGAGGCCTTCCAGGCTGCTCCTTCTCTTTAGGTGCCATGTTACTTGCAGCAAATTGCAAATACCTCTGTACCTGCTCTTGCAGTTGGACCAGAAATCTGTCCTTTTCCGCACTCTCTCTCAAGGGGGTACTAAGTATTGGGTCTGCTGGGTGGCTAAGGTTCATCATTCTCCCCGTCATCAGCTGATATGGAGTTACTGACGTACCTTTGGCTGTAGACCCTCGTACGGCCATCAGGATTGCAGGCAGATGAATCAGCCAGTTCTTTCCTGATTGCAGTACCATCTTTTTAAGCCTCTCCTTCAATGTTCGATTCATCCTTTCAACCATTCCTGATGATTGTGGATGGTATGGCACATGGAATCTCTGTTCTACACCCAGCAGCTCACAAATATGTTTCATGACCCTGCCGGTAAAGTGAGTCCCCCTATCGGATTCCAGGACTTTGGGGAACCCCCATCTTGAAAAAACTTCGGTCCACAGAGCTCTAGCTGTGGCCGTAGCAGAGTCCTTTCTTAGGGGCAGAGACTCCACCCATTTCGAAAAGACGTCCACCACTACCAGTAGATATCTGTATCCTCCAGGGGTACTTTGCAATGGACCAACAAAGTCAATCTGTAGGTTTTCCCAGGGTCCATTGGCTAATGGTACCCTTGCTAATACTGGTCTCTGTCCCTTTGGCCTAGGGTTCATTTGTGCACATATTAAACATTCCTGCACTACCTGTGAGACTGTGTTTCCCATTGTCTCCCACCAGTATCTAGCTTGTACAAATTTCAAGGTACCCTGAACACCCATGTGGCCTGTTAACCTGTGTTTTTCAAGGGCTAAGTCTTTTTGATGCTGGGAGGGAACTACAAACCTTCGTCCTTCTGACGTTTCTTTTAACAGTAGATCGTCTTCCAATACATAATCTTGGGGAGCATCTGCCGCTTTTGCTCTAAGATGCTTTTTGATTGAGCTCAAGGCCTCGTCCTTATTTTGCTCACCTGCTAAACATGGGGTAGGCATCCTTAGCACCGGCAAGAGTTCATGTGAACCCGCTTTCACCTTCTGCTCCTCAAAATTATGTTCCTCCCATGCCTGCCTCCCTTCAGCATCATAGGGTGTCCACTTGACCCCTATCAGGGCTGCCTCCTTTGCCAGCTCATCTGCCTTGTTGTTACCCACAGTAACTTCCTCTCCACCTTTTTGGTGTGCTCTCACCTTAATGATAGCCACTCTCTGAGGTTCCACACTCGCTCTTTCCCATATGTCTCTTAGCACCGCACTATGCACCAATTCTCTCCCAGAGGCATCACTGAAGCCCCTTGACTGCCACAAAGGCATGTATTCGGTCAGAGACCTTGTTACATAGGCGCTGTCGGAGAATATGGTTATGGGACCTGAACTGAAATGCGTAATGGCCTCTCTCACTGCCTCTAGTTCGGCTCTTTGGGCAGAAAAGCTTCGAGGGCATTTGGTCATGATTTTCTCATTGGTCTGGGGGCACCACAGGGCATACCCTGTGTGAAAACTTCCTTCATCCCAGTACCTTGAGCCATCCACCCAGACTTTAAGGTCTCCATTACCCAATGCTAATCTGAACATCTCCTGTGTCCTGGTCCGATGTACCTCCCCACAGTCATGTTGCTCCCCCTCATATTGCATTAATTGTGGGAGAGTGTAGGTGGCATTGTGGGTCACCTCCAGACTCCTGGGTGTCAAATCCACTAGCCATCTGGCTACCCTTTGGGAGGATACTCCACTGAGGGTACGTTCCAGAAGCATTTTAATTGGGGAATGGGGTGTCTGCAGAATGATTTTACCAAACCCCACAACATGCTCTGTGGCGAGAACCGACCAATGCACTGCCAAAAGGTTCCTGACACATTCATCGAATCCCCTCTCTACCGGGCTTAGTACTCTGGACCAATATCCCACAGGTACCCATTTACCCTGCCTCTCCTGCCGCAACACAGCTGTTATTGCTACAGCAGAGGCGTACACTTGTAGTGCAAAGGGCAAATCGGCATTCGGATTGCTCAAAGCCGGGGCCTGCATCAGACTCACCTTTAGCTCGGTGAAAGCTTGTTCATGCTCTCCCAACCAGTCTAAGGGGTCTGTTTCCCTCTTTTCTCCTTTGAGAAACTCATACAGGGGTCTTGCCTTTTCTGCAAAGCCTTCAATGAAGTCCCTGCAGAAACCAACCATTCCCAGGAACTGCCTCAAAGCAGTTTTAGTGATTGGTCTTGGTAGTTTCCTGATAGTTTCACATTTGTTCGGGTCTGGAGTCCTTCCCCCCTGTGAAACTATCACACCTAAGAAACACACTGAATCCTTCATCAATTGTGCCTTTTTGGGATTTAACTTCAGACCCGCATTCTCGATTAGTGTCAGGAGTTCCTCCAGCAGAGCGTAGTGCTGCTCTTTTGTCTCTGTTTGAAGTAAGACGTCGTCCACATATTGAATGATGCAATCTGGCTCAGAAAATGTCTTCAGAATATCCACCATACAGATGTGGAAGTATGTAGAGCTGGATTTGAACCCTTGGGCCAATCGACAGAATGCATACTGCTTTCCCTGAAATGTAAAGGCTAGCTTGTATTGGCTATCCTCATGTACGGGAATTGAAAAATAGCCATTTGATATATCAATTGATGAGTACACCCTCGCTGAAGGTTTCAGTGCCGTCATCATATCTGGCATCTTAGCAACTACATTTATAATAGATGGGGTGCATCTGTTTAGCGCACGGAAATCTACAGTGGGCCTCCACCCCCCCTCCTTCTTCACTGGCCAGAGGGCTGCATTTGTTTTAGACTGGCATTCTTTAATTACATTTTGTGCCAATAAGTTCCTCACTGTGCTCTCTATGTATGGGATAGATTCGGGTGGAATTTTGTACTGGCGCTGAGGTGGCGGATCAGGGCCCTCAATTTTAACAATCATGTTTGAAACCTTACCACATTGCGCTTTAGATGTTGCCCACACTTTGTTATGTTGCCACAAGATTTTAGCCAATATTTGGTCCTCTGTATTCAGTATTGCCTGCGGGTCAAGGATTTCATTTGTTTTAACTGATGCAACCTCACCGCTGTCTATGACCGTATGCACCTTGCCTTTGTATCTAGACCCTTTCCACAATACCCAATTATATAGATCGAGAATCAGTCCGTGTGCCCCCATGACATCAGAGCCCAAAATAGTGCCCTCATGTGTTGGGGAAAGAAACAAACTGTGTTCCACACATAACCTCTTTATTTCTATGTTTACGGGTATTGATTGCTCAGAGGGTACTAGTTGTCCCCCGAATCCTCTAAGGAAAATTTGCCTCCCCGCAGGATCCTTTTGAAGTTCAATGTTAGTTATGCTGACAGCTGCCCCTGTATCCAAAAGTACATTTGTGCGATGGCCCCCTATCGCCCCTCGGATACGTGGTCTGCCGCTTTTGTCCCTGTCCAGCTGACATATTAGGGACAACTCCGGGGCCTGACATCCCTATGGTTTAAAATAAGGATTGGTTGGGGGAGGGATTTTATACTGCTCGTGGTTTTCCTCAAGCCTTTTCCCTATCCTCTGTACTTCCCCCCGAAGAGAACCATATATTGTAGCATCAGGTGCCTCGTTTGGCTCCTTCGCCACCTTATCTGGTCCAGGTTTTTGCTGTTCCCTCTTATACCAAGGCTTCTTCTCACCCATGTTCCTCCTAGGCAGTTTACAGTCCTTTATCACATGGCCTGTATTGCCACATCTGTAACACCTGCCTGCAAATCTCACTCTAGGTTCGCTTTTAACTATCTCCGCAACTCTTTTATGGGGCCTATTGTCTTGATCTGTCTCCCGAACCCAGTCCCTTAATATGTTTATAAAGGTCTGATACGAGGTGGCGTTCCTCAGTGCAATTCTGGTATGGTAATCTATACATGTGCATTTATTAGCCATAGAACACAGAAAGCTATTGTCATCAGGAGACATATCAGGACAATTGTAGGCGGCTTTATAAATGGAGAAGTATTCACTGCAAAAGAGTATTGGATCAATTCCCCTCCTAAACTTTGTATTTTCCAGTGCGTCTGAACCCCTAGTATCTCTTCCTCCCATTATGCGCTGCATTTCCCTCATTCTATCTGCCGAGTTCCCCCAATTTGAGTTTAACTCGGGAGATAGACCCCTATGACTCCCGACTGGTGTTTGCAGTTTTTCACACAGTTGCAATGGAAGCCATGCGCGGAGGAGTGCGCATGCATCCCTATTGTTCAAAATGTACTGTGCCACTACCGCTTCCAGCCTGTTCGAGAGACTAATGGGTGAAGCGCTAGTGTCAAACTTTCCCAAAATCTGGCACAAATTTGTGCGATCTTGTATGGAGAGTGTTGTGGATTGGGTGCTACCCTCCCTTTTTATGATATCTAATCCTTGTCCAGTCCTTTCTGGCACAGGAGTGAAGAGAGAAGAACTTTGATTCGGGGACTCTTCAGCATTGTCAGCCGAACATACTGGTTGCTGTTCGATCGGTATTCCTTCTCTTTGATCCTGGGTCACAATGGAATGTGCATCTTTGTTAGCACAGCAATGGGTGTGCACGTTCTCCATTGCCCGTGCTCTCAAAGACACAATGGTATGATCTTTTTGGGCTAGCTGACTTTTACATTCCTGTAGTTCTGCCCTAAGCATTTCTATTGCATTTACATTCCCAGCCTCCTTCTTTTCTAAAGATGCGATACACTGTTCTCTCAACATACATGTTTCCTTCCATTCATCCAACCCCTGTTCCAATACATTATTCTCAGTCACCAATTGTTCAATCTCATTCCTCATGTCCTCACATTCACAAATATCCGCTATAGCTGCAATATCTCTACTCGCATTTTCTATCTTTCCTAGTAACTCTGTTCTATCCTTATACCACTCCAACTCTTTCTGTTCTGCAATTTCTTTCATTCTCAGCAACATGCGTACAGAATTGGCTATTCTCTTTTTCTTGCCCTTTTTTGAAGATTTTTTATCCTTTATGGCATCATTATGAGTATTGCATTGTTTCAATAGATCATTGAATTGGTGTGTTAAAGCATCCTTTACTATACTGTTGAATTGAATACAAGCATTTTTCCCAAGAAACTCTTCAAGGATATCCATTGACATGCTAATTAGCCTATCCACGCTAGATTGCTCAACCAGTTGCTTAGACAAAAGAAAACAGATAACAAATGGACAACCCCCCCTAGTCGTACCAAAAGACAAAAAACAACAAAAAAAAAAACAGATACGAACGTTTAAATCTACAGTGACTTGTGGTTCTACAGCATACAAGACACAAGGCACACTCTTAATCAATGCCTTGGTTTTATTGGACCAGAGCTATTTCACTCTCACGTGTGTAGAAATAAAACCCTATACTTCCCCCACTTTTTCCTCAAAGATGTATGGTAATTCCTGCCACTCTCTAACCAACACTGTGCATTAGCAATACACTAAACAATCAGATACCAAGCACACAAAGACATAGAGGAAGCTGTTTAGAAGCTAGCTTTGACCTGTAGTCCCACCCCAACTTCAGACAAAAAAAAAAAAAAAACAGCGGGAAAAAAATAAAAAAATAAAAATAAATAAAAAAAATAAAAATGCAAAAAGCCAAAAAAACAAAAAACAAATACAAATTCGTTTACTCACGAATTTCTTTAGGAGAACACACTCTTATTCAATGTCCTTCTATCCGATAGCAGGTCATAGGGAATTTCTTTTGGGACAGAATGCTTTTTCACAATCACGTGGATATTTCCACTTTTCCCTCAAAATTGTATGATTTATCCTGTCAATCTGCGGTTATATCACATAACCAGGGATGATCAGTCCCTTATCTCGCCAGTGCGCCAATTTGCCCTCTGGTTACAGTTTCTGCAGCAAACACAACAACAATGTACGTATATATATATATATATATCAGTCACAATTCTCACCAGGTTTTACGCGTCCGTTCTACCAGTGGAATATCTCCCAGAATCCTCCTGCTCATCCAAGCGTGGTTTCAGAATTCGCGAGCCAGCGCTAATCTTGTCCACACTAGAGATGACTTTCAGTTCTGGGTGTCTTTGAGGATCGTCGCGACTTACAGGGACTCAGAAACAAAAATACATTAGATTTTCGTGGATTCTGTGTAAAAATACGTACTACACGCCTTCTGGGGTGCCAAATGAAGTAATCGATCAATTCAATCTAATATTACTATTATCAGTTATGTATTCCTCTGTCTAATCCCTATAGTTTAGCTAGTCTATTACTCTATTACGCCAAGCACATGTTATTGTTAATATCACAATGCTACCATCCTTGGCTATGAAATCAATACACGGTCTAAGATCAATCAAAATCTCATTTATTTCCCAAGGAAATAAGAAAAATGTGCATCAAGTATCAGTAAAAGTTACAATAATACATAGCATACAATCACAGTGCAATCTAAGCCTTATACTTATCGATCCTCGTGACTGGGTCTTCTGATGGAATAAAGAGGCAGAGCTCAGGTCACAACCCTTTTTGTCAAACATACCTCAGCCATACCACACCCCATAGCCCATCCTACTCTTTCCCGTAGACCAATCAGCGTCTCTGGGGTGTCTCCTCCCCCAGGCTAACAGTCCTGCCATACTTGGCCTCTGGGGGCAGTGTTTGCCCATGGATCTCGGACGCCCCACCAGCTGCCCCCCCTGTTCTTGCAGACAAGCCGGCGCCATATCATCTTTGAAGTTCAGTACATTCCAGGTGGGCTGAATAGAAACTCATTCTGCTATTCAAATTGTGTCACATTCCTTGCTTTTAAACGTGTGAAACTGCCTGGCAACCATATGGCTGAGTTCGGCTGTACAAACAGCTGTGTAAATGTATAATAATAAATTCCTGTCTGATTCCAACAGCAGGAAACCCATTTCATTGACAAAGCTGCCCCTAAATTTCTTTCCTCCTCATACCCACAATTTTATACTGCCTCTACCACGGTTAAACAACATGGAACTCTAAGCCCTTGTACACACGGTCGGACATTCTGATGGACAATGTCTGATAGGACCGTGTTGTCGGATAATCCGACAGTGTGTGGGCTCCATCGGACTGTTTCCGTCGACTATCCGACGGACCAAGTTTGAGAGATGGGCTATAAAAGTTTCCGACAACATGATCCGTTCACGTCAGTTCCGATTGCGTGTAGCCTAGTCCGACGGACAAGGTGCCATGCATGCTCACAATAAAATTCTGAGACGGAAGCGCCCCCTCAGGTAAAACTACCGCTCGTAATCGATATAGCACATTTGTCACGCTGCAATGTTAAACATTCTTTCATGCAGCACATTCTCTTTTTCTTTACAATGCTACAAGAATGAATTTGTTTTGCTGCTCATATTCACACACACTTCTCCCAAACTTATTTCTTTCTTCTTTTTACTCATTTCATCAATACAATATTTTAATTCGTCACATCTCCCCAATCTTTTTTTTTATAATTTAGTGGTTGTTCTTTTTAATCAACATCTCCTTTTTTGACAGTTTGCTCATCTTTGCATTTTTTTTGGTGTGTTTTGTGTGTCAACTTACCACAACACCATTATTATGTTTTTAATTTATTGTTTTCTTTTTAATCTAGAGGAGGTTGTTTGGTGTTGGTGCCCCTTGTTATTCGTTTGACTTTGTATTTTTGAAATGTACCTGCCTACTCACAAATAAACTGTCCTTTTTGAAGTACAACAAATAGGCAAGTATTTCTTCAACCAAGAAAAACCTTTATTTAGGTGTCAAACAAATAAACAGGAAGGCAACGCTGGAGAAACTGGTCAATTTGGTGAAGCCTTTGGCCCCCAGGGCAGACATGAACTAATTTGAAAATGCAAAATTGGTGGCCTGAAGAGTACATATCTCAGGGAGAGCAGTCTGTTCCAGAAGTCCAAGAGATCAGGAAGAGCAGATGTCATATATGTCCCCAGGCTGTGGTCCTACAAGAGGCTGCATCTTCTGTCAGACCAGAGTGAACCCAGGCCATCACTCTCTGGTCTTCCTTGGGCACTTCCCTCCAGGCTTCCTTCCAGGCTGTGGCTCGGCTCTTGTAGTTGTGGCAGGAGGAGGAGGAGGAGGAGGAGGAGGGCAATGGTCAAACTCACAGCTGAGGTCTTCCTGTGTATGAAAATGGGACATAGTTTTAGTTTTTTGGTCATAAATCACACAATTTTGTGCTCATGACTATTGCAAATTTAAAGTTACCAAATAGAACAGACTATCATTCTGAGCCCAGCATTTTTCATTCTTGTCCCAATCATTTTTGGTCACTACTGTCTATAACCACTTTGTTAAATTACAACTTACTGATCAATAATAACATCTAGTTAACAACATTAAATGTACGACAAGAAATATGTTCAACAATGCTATACCTGTCTCAAGCTGGGCCCATACACATGTTGCTGCCTGGAGGGCCCAGGTTGGACATCGGAAGCCTCAGCTGGGGGTAAAGGAAGCCTTAAAGGAAGACTGGAGAGTGGTGGTGTGGGTTCCCCCTGGTCTGCCATAAAATGCCGCCTCTCATAGTACAACATCCTTGGGTAATAAATGGCATCTGGATCTCCTGATCTCAGGGAATTCTGGTGCATCTTTCGCTCCCTGAGGTATATACACCTCAGGGCACCAACTTCGCCCTTCACATAGGTCATGTCTGCCATGGGGACCATGATATTCACCAAAGCAAGCAGTTTCTCCAGAGCTGCCTTCCTCTTTCTTAGGTCATTATAAAAGGGTTTTTTCTTCTGCCACAGGCTCCCTGAGCATATCAATGAATAGCCCCATAAAATTTAATTGCTTGAAGGGATCCATCTTGTCTGCAAGACAAAACACAAGACAAAATCTAATAATAATGCCATGATAAACTCTCCTAATCTTGTCCCAACATAGGCCTATATAGAAGCAGTATAGGCTAGTGATGTACCAAGTTAAAAATGGTACCTTTATTTGCACGATCGGCGCGTCAGCTCCTCACTCTGCTCACAGATCGTACATACGACACACGCGTGTTGCGTTTTATAAACAGTGCGCATGCGTGAAACTCCGCCCGCCCCTGACGTTCTTTCTAGACTATTCCTCACCCCTTCTCTTTCGGCGCAGTGGGGAGAGCACATGGCGGAGACAGAGCAGGTGCGCACTAATAATAGTTCCATTAACGAGGAGGGCGAGGAAAGCCCGGAGCCTGAAACGTCCCGATCCTGGAGGAGAAGATTTAAGGCCTCAAATATGTCTTTTGGAGAGATGTTGGAGTTGGTGGACATATTGAAGAGGAACGACTATGGTGGGAAGTATGGACCTTACCCAAACCCAAATATCAGAAAGGCCAAGATCATGACTAAAGTTGTGAAGAGTCTTCAGAAGAATTTTGGGGTACGACGATCCAAGGATCAACTGAGAAAAAGCTGGTCAGGCCTGAAACTGAGGGAGCACGATCAGTACAGAAGGATCAAGAGAGTTCTTCAAAAAAGTAACTAGTTGTCGTGTGTTCATATTATTATTATTGCTTGCATACTGCTCCATGTGCTTTGATTTAATGTTGTACAGTTTAAAATGGGCACATGGGTTCATGTTCATGGGTTCATTCGCTCATACTAAACATTGTTCGTTAGCCCACTCCAAAAACCATGTTTTGCCAAATTGCACTTCACTACATTTGTTCACACTACAGGTAAGTATTGCAGCTTTCAAAAGTGTCAAAAATAATGTTTTCATCTTTGAACTCTGCCAAAAAACACAATAGTACAACACTTCCAAGCAATGTTTCATATTCCTATTTCTGCCCTCTGTATGCTAAGTATTCCTTTTTTACATTCTCATAGGGGAGAGAAGACTCGGGACGTCTGAGGTCACCAGGGACCCCACACCTCCCAAAGAAGGGGAAATACCAACACCAGAAGCAGAGGAGGAGGAGGAAGGAGAGATTGTTGAAGTTGGCCAAATTGTCACCACAACAGATGAGTGTCGGAGACCACAGCTTCTGGTAAGCTAATCAATGTATGTCTGCATATTTATAATACACAGTGCGACTTTGCACGAGAGACACGGCTATCCGGGACTCTCCCAACTGATTGGCTGAGACATACTGCAGGTGCCATTGGCTCCCACTGCTTTCAATCAAAGTCAGTGAGCTAATGAGCAGAGAGAGGCCAAGAAGGGGCTCCGTGTCTGGACACACAAAGCAGCAGCTAGGCTCAGGTGCCCCCATAGGAAGCTGCTTACTGTGGGGGCTCTTAGCAGGAGGGAGGGGCCAGGAGCACTGGCAAGGAACCCACAAAGAGGAATATTTGTGCTGCTCTATGCAAAACCACTGCACAGAGCAGGTAAGTATAACATGTTATTTTTAAACTAAAAAAACAAGACTTTAGTATCACTTTAAAATACCTTCTAGGATTTATAGAGTTCCCAGTAATGATGGTGCATCCCTTTGCAGTGGTAAGTGCCATATCTTATCGCCAGCTCCCATTGTATTGCTATAATACTGGACTGTGAGATTGCCTGACTATTTCTGACTCAGATTAACCTAACTACTTTCTTGCATGCTGCTTGCCTTGACCTCTGCTGGTACCTGACTATGCTTGCTTTCATTTGCTACCTGCCTAGACTCTTACCTGTGAACATTACGACTATCACATCTGCAGCCCTGTAAACGGTCTCTTCACCTTAGCCTCTCCATTCCAAGCACCCCCTTGGGGGGTGATACTGAGGGACATGACCTGGTGACAGTTTGCAGTGAAGAAAATTGGCACCACTAGGGTGAATACCAGGACCAAAGGGTCTAGTATTGATTTTGGGTGGGACCTCATGCCATTTTTTTAATATAGCAACAGTGACATTTAGAAAAAAAATCCATTGGTTCACTTTTCCCTGAAAATGTTCTTTATTTTGTAAATAATACAATAGGGACCCCCCAAAAACATACCAGAGCCTCATCCTCCTTGACGATGGTCTTGTATGTAATCTGGTGAGTCTCCTTTGCATTATTTAGGGACCACACTGCACAGGGACAGATCAGCTCTGGGAAAGGTTTTGCCTCTTCAGCTGAGAAAGGGCTGAAGACCTAGAAACTTTCAGAAGCCTAGCTGCCAGAAGGGAAGTATTGTCTGCATAGCGTTTTGTCTGAGGAACTATTCAGTGATTGAGATTTCCTCCACAAGATAAATGAATACACTTCAGAGCTTAGGGAAGACATGCTTTGCTTAATCTTCCACTATATAAGAAATATAAGTTGCACCTTCCTTTAAATTGCTTTAATGCTTTGAAAAGGGAACTGACCTGAACCTTAGTGTGTTACTCTATTTTTCAATGTCCTGGGTAAAATTTTACTTCAATTACCCTGTTATACTCCCTCAAGGTAGTTACCTCCTACATGCAAAATGTTTTTGGAGTCTGGAAGATTTGATCAGTAACCAGGGCTGGCGCGAGGATTTTTGCCACCCTAGGCGAAACCTAATTTTGCCACCCCCTGGCTCCACCCCTGACTCCACCCCTTTGTCCTGCCCATGTATACCCCACTTTTTAACGAAGCACCCATCAAATGCAGCCTCACCAGCATCCATCGACGCAGCCTACCAGTGTCCATCAATTCAGCCTACCAGCACCCATCAATGCAGCCTACCAGTACCCATCAAATGCAGCCTCACCAGCACCCATCAAATGCAGCCTCACCAGCACCTATCGACTGCAGCCTACCAGCACCCATCAATGCAGCCTCACCAGTACCCATCAAATGTAGCCTCACCAGCGCCCATCAAATACAGCCTCGCCAGCACCTATCAAATGCAGCCTACCAGCACCCATCAATGCAGCCTACCAGCGCCCATCAATGCAGCCTACCAGCGCCCATCAATGCAGCCTACCAGTGCGCATCAATGAACGTTTGCTTGCTTTTATTCATTTGGGAGTTGGGACTTAGTTGCTTGCTGCAGAGAGAAGAGAGTAGGAACACCAGTGGCTGGGCGACCTAGGCAGTAGTTAGCCCTAGGTGGCTTCCTAGTTTGCCTAGTCAATAACCACTCTGACATGGTTAACATGTAGTTGTGTTATAGTGTAGCATAGAAAAGTATCACAAACAAATCCACACCCACTATTGCTTTGTTTTCTGTCAATCAGACTCCTTCAGATCTTTACGTAGAAGTGATCCAGATAGATGCACAGCCACCCAATCACTTTTATCTATCAACCTTTGAGCAGAGCTTTCCTTTTGATCCTGGGACTCACCTTTCTCCTCTGTTAATCAAGTACTAGTGCAGGGAGCTTCAGAATGGAGATCAGGTTTCTAGAGGACTGAGCAGGTGAAATAGATTAAGGAACCTCCATTCCCCATCTTTCTCTCTGAGATTAAAACCAGAAGTACTTAATTCTTAGCACTTTTGCATTCAGAGATTTAAAAATGCTGACACATTTGCTGGTTGTACAAAAAGTTTGGGGACTCTCTTCCCCTAGTCTGCTTGAAATAATAGCTGAGGAAATATCAGGGGTCTAAGGATACTTTCACACTTCTCTGCTGCAAAAATGCAGTAAAAACACATACTGTATGCATTTTTTTCTGTGTTTTTACAGTGTTTTTGCCATGTTTTTGCTTGCTTTTTTTCACCTGTGAAAATAAGGGCATGTGATTCTTAAATGGCACCATAAACACAATCAGGGGTGCATTTTTCCATGTATTTCAATAGGAAGGTGCATTTTTTTTTTTTTTTTACTGCACCAAACATGCACCAAAAAAGCAGCAAGCAGGACTTTGAAAATTGCACCTAACCCACAACCGACCAGTGTGAAGAGTTCCATAGGATTTAATGGTCATACATTTTTCTTCCACTTATTTTAACCACTTGTCATTTAGTCACATTACATATACTGAGCTTGGGCAGCACATGCAGGTAAAACCATGCATATGTCATTTTGCCTGCTCCCATTTAGGGGTGCGATGCATGCCCCCCACAGCCGCTGTGTTCACTGGATACAGCAGATTGCAGATCCCGTTACTCGGGGCCCAGTAATCTCTAATCTCAATCACATGATCACCATGTCAATAAAACTGTTATGAATGAATTCATTCATAACAGCTGTGTTTCCTATTCTTCGATTGGCCCACAGCTATCACATGGTACCTTGGTCAATCACAGCACCTTGTATCAGGTGATTAGCTGTAGCCAATCACTAGCGTAAACCATTAATGACAATTGAAAACTTTGTTATTACAATGGATTAAAACAAGATTAGAGAGAGTACCACTCTCCCATAAGGTGATGGGACTTTCCCGGCTATGTCACTGTCTCTGAGGTAAGTACATACACAGTGGATGATAATGAAATATAAATTATTACAAAGTATACACAATATAAACCTTGTTTGATGGTAACATTAGGCCATAAACACTCCATATATACTCCACCACTTCGCCATATATACTCCATCCATAAAACTTGAAAGATGCTTGTATGTGCAGCAAGCCGACGTGTTTCACAGACTTCTTATCTGCTTCTTCTAGGCAGCTCAACATGCATCTATATCATTATTCAAGTTACAAGAAGATAACATTAGCATCAATTACAATTAATTTATTCATCATATATACAAAATTTGTTAACATTAACCGGTTGCCGACCAGTGCACGACAATATATGTCTGTACAATGGCGCGGCTGCGCAAATGGGTGTACAGGTAGTTCCCCTTTAAGATGTGGCATTGTGGGCAAGTGCCCACTATGTGCTCCATGACCCTGCCCGTGGGTTCCGTGGACTCTGTCTGCCGGTGTCCCATGATTGTGTCATGGAGCAGCAGAACGTGGAGATGCCTATGTAAACATTTCCCCCATTCAGCCTAGTGACATGATAGAGATCTACTGCTCCCAATCATCGGGAGCAGTGATCACTGTCATTTCCTAGGTAGCCCACCCCCCACAGTTAGAATCACTCCCTAGGACACAGTTAACCCCTTGGTCACTCCCTAGTGCTTAACCCCTTCCCTGTCAGTGTCATTTATACAGGAATCAGTGCATTTTTATAGAACTAATTGCTGTATAAATGACAATGGTCTCAAAATAGTGTCAAACGTGTCCGATGTGTCCACCATAATGTCCACCCGTCGGCTTACTCCATAATGTTGCAGTCACGATAAAAATCGCAGATCGCTGCCATTACTAATAAAAAAATAATAATAATAAAAATTATCCCTATCCCACACCTACCTAATCCCACACCCACCTAACAACTGTCCCGAGCCACCCCCATCAAATCATTCTCTGCAGCTATTGCCTTTTGCACCACCATCCCCTCCCTTTAGAATGTAGGCTCTACAAGCATGGCCTTCCTGTACCTTTTGTATTGTACTGTAATTGTGTTGTCCCCCTTATACATTGTAAAGTGCTGCATAAAATGTTGGCGCTATATAAATCGTGTATAATAATAATTAAAAAAATGCCATAAATCTATCCCCATTTTGTAGACACTATAACGTTTGCCCAAACCAATCAATATATGCTTATTGCAATTTTTTTTTTTTTTTTACCAAAAATATGTAGAATAATACATATCGGCTTAAACTGAGAAAAAAAATAGTTTTTTTTTATATATTTCTTGGGGATATTTATTATAGCAACAATTAAAAAAAATGGGTTTTTTTTCAAAATTGTTGCTCTTTTTTTTTGTTTATAGCACAAAAAATAAAAAACGTAGAAAAGATCAAATACCACCAAAAGAAAGGTCTATTTGTGGGGAAAAAAGACGTCAATTTTGTTTGGGTGCAGCATCGCACGACCGTGCAATTGTCAGTTAAAGCGATGCAATTCCGTATCTCAAAAAGTTTTCTGGTCAGGAAGGGGGTAAATTCTTCCGGGCTTGAGGTGGTTAATATAAGCACTCACCAGATTCTATGACATTAACTCTGTACCGACTGCAGCATCAAAAAGGTGAACAAATGGACCCTCATCCGGAGATGTCAGAGTCACCAAACTGGTCTGGTGGGCATTAGATCATATCCAAAGCAAGATGGTTTTAAAGCAATAATTATCTAAATAACCAAACATATATATATATTCAGATGCAAGATCCTTTACTTCATCATATATGTAGGGACATATATAAAAATATAAAATAAAAGACTATATCCGCACAAGATACTAAGTGACGGGGAAAAGAAGGAAGGGAAGAAAGAAGAAACAGAAAGGGAAAAGTGGAAAGAAGGAAGAGGAAAGGGGTGGGGGGCAAGAAAAAGGGGAAATAATAAAAAGAAAGAAGAGAGAGAAGGAGAAGGAGAGAGAAGGAAAAAAAAAGAAAAGGGAAAGAGGGAGCATAAAGACAACGAAGAAGAAGAGGAGGGGACGGGGTGATAAGTTAACCAGTGCATATATCCATATATGCAAAGCAATATATCTCCATTGGCTCCACCTAGAACTACCCTAGTAAATAGCTAGAGATGTCTATCCAAAAACGTGGATATATATCTCAGGTGCCATAGGCATAGCAACATGGAAACATCCATATAACCTCATCTCTGTATATACCAAAATGTTCCATAGTTTAAGCCAATGTATAGAACATACAGCGACTAGAGCGGCCATAAAAATATGACCTACTGAATGCTAAACTGCCCACTTAAGAACATCAAGGGACAATATTCTGAATACACTGTTTAGGTAGTTATTGGACCAACTCTCCTTTTGCGTGCAGAGAGAAAAAACTGGTGCAGGCAGATTTTGTAAAAATATCTTGAGCGTATTTTATTCAAAAAGTGCGCCAAATACAAGTTTTAGACAGGTAGAGGAATTTTGCGCATGCTGCCTCACTTTTAGAGTGCATGAAAGACACTTTTGCAAAATCTGTCTGTGCTAGTCTTTATATATTTCAGGGATTGTGTTTTCCTTAAGTAAAATGTCAGTGCTTGGCTTGTAAAGAGGTCTGTGTGTAAACTGTTTGAAAAATATTAGAGGGAAAAGCAAACTAATCACAATCATAAAATCACTCTTTGCAATCGAATGAAAATAGTTCCAGGTCATTCCTTGTCACACAATTAATTTAATGACCAATGCAATATAACATAAAATTTACTTTTTGAGGCCAAATTATCAAAAATTGCTCTTTCCAGCTTGTGACTATACATGTGCATTCGTTTTCGTCCGAATGCATTTTCGTCCGAATGCATTTTCGTCCGAATTTCGGGTATTTCCGTTATCGTTTTCAACAAACGATAACGAATGTGCAGAATCCAAAAAACCGAATGATCCAACATAAACAAATGCTTTATTTTCTTTTTCATTGCAACAACAGTTCGATATAGATAGGTGATTCGACATGACCCTGCCAATAGCGATCTGTGTCCATCGAACCTGTGTTCAAATGTGCCTAACCTAAGCTCTATTAGCTCAAGATTATTCTACATAAAGAGAAAAGATTTGACATAGAGAGAAAAGATTTGACATAGAGAGAAAAGATTCGACATTATAGAGACAATAGCAAAAAAGGTTGAATGTGCCTAACCTAACTCAATTAGCCCAAGATTATTCGACATAGAAAATATTTGACATGAAGATTCGACTAAGCAGTCGCCGCGAGTGGACATTTATGGTGAAATGCTCCGCCTATAAGCTGTAGAAGAATTATAATGTTGGTTGACTAGTAATAATAATTAATAAATCAAATTATTACTAGTGTCATACAACATTAGAATTCTACTATAGCTTGTAGGTGGAACATTCGACCGGAGATGTACGATTGCGATTGCGGCATCGTATAGTTTAGCTGCTCCGTTGAATCTTCTTAGAACATTCGACAGACACCATAAGCCTTCGATGACAGTTTCGACATTAATTATTTTGTATTTTCGGGTGAATGCATTTTTTAACGAATCAAAATAAATAAAAACAAATTTCGGGAGTAATTAACCACTTTCAGACCGGACCATTATGCTGGTCAATGACCAGAGGTCTTTTTACAATTTGGCACTGCGCTGCTTTAACTGGTAATTGCGCAGTCATGCAATGTTGTACCCAAACAAAATTTGCGTCCTTTTCTTCCCACAAATAGAGCTTTCTTTTGATGGTATTTGATTGCCTCTGCAATTTTTATTTTTTGCGATATAAACGTAAAAAGACCGCAAATTTTGAAAAAAAATGATATTTTCAACTTTTTGTTATTAGAAAAATCCAATAAACTCAATTTTAGTCATACATTTAGGCCAAAATGTATTCAGCCACATGTCTTTGGTAAAAAAAAAAGTAAATAACTGTATATTTATTGGTTTGCGCAAAAGTTGTCACATCTACAAACTAAGGTACGTTTTCTGGAATTTACGCAGCTTTTAGTTTACGACTGCCTATCTCATTTCTTGAGGTGCTAAAATGTCAGAGCAGTACAAAACCCCCCCAAATGACCCCATTTTGGAAAGTAGACCCCCTAAGGAAATTGATAAGTGGCATGTTGAGCCCATTGAATATTTTATTTTTTTGCCTCAAGCGATTGAATAATGACAAAAAAAAAAAATATTTTTTTTTTACACAAAGTTGTCACTAAATGATATATTGCTCACACATGCTATGGGCATATGTGAAATGACACCCCAAAATAAATTCTGCTGCTTCTCCTGAGTACGGGGATACCACATATGTGGGACTTTTTGGGAGCCTAGCCGCGTACGGGGCCCCGAAAACCAAGCACCGCCTTCAGGCTTTCTAAGGGCGTAAATTTTTGATTTCACTTCTCACTACCTATTACAGTTTTGAAGGCCATAAAATGCCAAGATGGCACAAAACCCCCACAAATGACCCCATTTTAGAAATTAGACACCCCAGGCTATTTGCTGAGAGGCATGTTGAGTCCATGGAATATTTTATATTTTGCCACAAGTTGCGGGAAAATTACAAACTTTAATTTTTTTTAGTTTTTTTTTCACAAAGTTGTCACTAAATGATATATTGCTCACACATGCCATGGGCATATGTGAAATGACACCCCAAAATAAATTCTGCTGCTTCTCCTGAGTACGGGGATACCACATGTGTGGGATTTTTTGGGAGCCTAGCCGCGTACGGGGCCCCGAAAGCCAAGAACCACCTTCAGGTTTTCTAAGGGCGTAAATATTTGACTTCACTCCTCACTACCTATTACAGTTTTGAAGGCCATAAAATGCCAAGATGGCACAAAACCCCCACAAATGACCCCATTTTAGAAAGTAGACACCCCAAGCTATTTGCTGAGAGGCATGTTGAGTCCATGGAATATTTTATATTTTGCCACAAGTTGTGGGAAAATTACAAACTTTTTTATTTTATTTTATTTTTTCACAAAGTTGTCACTAAATGATATATTGCTCACGCATGCCATGGGCATATGTGAAATGATACCCCAAAATAAATTCTGCTGCTTCTCCTGAGTATGGGGATACCACATATGTGGGACTTTTTGGGAGCCTAGTCACGTACGGGGCCCCCGAAAACCAAGCACCGCCTTCAGGCTTTCTAAGGGTGTTACAGTTTTGAAGGCCATAAAATGCCAAGATGGCACAACCCCCGCCCCCCCAAATGACCCCATTTTGGAAAGTAGACACCCCTAAATTTAGGGGTACACTAGTGAGACTAGGTAATAAATGGCGGGTGCCCTGAAACTATAAAAAAATAACTAACCAACCAGCGTCACCTGTAACAGTTATATGGTGATCACTGGTGAAAGGGTTAACTAGGGGGCAATCAGGGGGCTTTATGCGGTAGTATATGGGGGTCCCTGGCGCTATAAAAAGCTGCGGCGAACCTAAATACCTACCTGCCTAACTAGCGTCACCTGTGACACTAATACAGCGATCAGAAAAACGATCGCTTATTAGGCTGGGTTCACACTGGAGCGATGCGGGAACGTCACGAATCCGCGGCGGGTTCCCGCATCGCATGCCTCCCGGCGGCAGTTCACACTGCCCTATGCAAACTGCTGGGAGTGTCAGTGAAATGTTAATGACACCCCCAGATCAGTTCGCATATCGCAGTGCGATCTGCAAACTCGGATCGCATGGTGTGAACACCCATGCGATCCGATTCTGCTGCGGACCAAAAAAAGGTCCCGTGCGAATTTGCGGCGGGTGCGGCGCGAATTCAGCCATACTATCTGTATGGCTGAACTCGAATCGCACAGAGATCGGATGTGATTTGCACTGCAGTGCGGTGCGAATCACATCCGTTCTCATAAACCGCTGCAATGTGAACCCAGCCTTAGTGACACTGGCGACGGGGGGTGATCACGGGGTTAAACCTTTATTGGGGGGGTTAGGGGGGTACCCTAGAGCTAAAGGTGGCTAACCCTAACTGCCCTAACAGTTATTACAGTCACAAATGACACCAATGCAAAAAAAAAAAAAAATGCTATTGGTGTCACTGTGACTGGGGGGGCAGGGGTGATTGGGGGGGTGATCGGGGGGTGAAGGGGGGGTGTGAGTGTGCCTGGCATGTTCTACTGTGAAGTGTCGTGTTGGTGCAACTCACCGATCCTCTCTCCTCGGTGCCGGAACGAAAAATACCGACACGGAGGAGAGATTACATCACTTCCTCTCCTCTGTTTACATTACAGGAGAGGAAGTGATGTCACGCCTCACTTCCATTCATCAGGAGCGATCGAGAGGGGGTGGCCATGAATGAATGGCCGCCCCCTCATCCCGGATCGCTTCTGAACGAAAACCGACCGCCGCTGGCACCGCCAAAACCACCCACGGGAAGGCAGGGACGTACATGTATGCCCATATGCCTGCCCGTGCCATTCTGTCGACGTACATCGTCGTGCGGCGGTCGGCAAGTGGTTAAATAAATGTATTTGTCGGACGAAAACAAGATTCCGAAACAAAATATTTCAGTGTGCACATGTCTACTTGTAACAGGACTATTTCCCACTAGCTTCCTGTGGTTTTTACAAACATTTTAACTGTGTGCAATGTTCTAGTTAGTCTGTCTGCTGCTGGTGGATAACATTGTAAACAATGTTATAACATTGGATTTATCTAAAACATCCTGCTTCCAACTATTTAAAAAATGGGACAAATGTGCATTATTTCCCTTACTCATTTGCATTTATTAGTTCATTCATTACTGGGGAAAAGGACAAAAAAAATTGTACTGTTTGTGTTTCACATGAAAAATAAGTAAATAAATAGCGAAGGAAAATAAAATTATTTTACAGGATTCTTTTTAATTCTCAAAACTACTTTAACACTTGCTAGGCAAATAAAAACACAGGTATTCTTTCAAAAACACAAGAGGCAGTTTGGCTGAGAAGTTATTTCATGTTAATCACTTTGTATTTACTGCATCTTGAGAAAAGCACATTTGTTATGCAGACTGTGTTCATCTTTGTAGCTTGATCATTAATGCAGGGCTGCCAGCAGCAGAATGAATTAGCTTGCTGAATACTAAACTGAGAAGCCAAGATGAACCAGTGTGGCAGGATGATACTGGTAAGATTAAAAATACTCTGAGGCAATACGATTATGCATTATGACCTGTGATGACAGTTAGTTATTTTTAGAAGTTTCATTAAGAGTAGATGGCAGATGATGGAGCTTGAAAAGCTGTAATTACTTAATAACACATTCCATCTTAAAATCAATAGCCTTCATCACATCTCCAGATTACCCATGGTTTACCTGACATGTAAAACACATGTGCTCTATATCTGTTCTGACATTGCTTCCTGCTTGTATGTAAGATATACATTTTGAATGGCAATAATATACAGTTGTGGAAATAAAATGCTATTCTGACATACTAGAGAATATCAACAAAACATAAAATATTGTATGTAGTACCTGTCTCAATTTGCATTTAAAAATACAGGATAATTCAGTAAAAAAAAAAAGTAACATGCAAAGTGCAATAGGTCAAAGTTGGGAACAGATACAGTACATTCACTTTATAGTCAATTTTTTGTATACTTGACCAACACACCCATATGAGCTTGTTTGACATTCCATTTTAAAACCATTGGCAATAATATAGAGCCACCCCCTCACCTCTGGGTCTGTAATAGAAAGAAAAGATTCAACATAGAGAGAAAATATTTGACATAGAGAGAAAAGATTCGGCATTATAGAGACAATAGCAAAAAAGGTTGAATGTGCCTGACCTAACTTAATTAGCCCAAGATTATTCGACATTTCGATATTTGACATGAAGATTCGACTAAGCAGTCGCCGCGAGTGGACATTTATGGTGAAATTCTCCGCCCATAGTCTATAGAAGAATTATAATGTTGGTTGACTAGTAATAATAATTAATAAATCGAATTATTACTAGTGTCATACAACATTAGAATTCTACTATAGCTTGTATATAGGCAATACGATTATGCATTATGACCTGTGATGACAGTTAGTTATTTTTAGAAGTTTCATTAAGAGTAGATGGCAGATGATGGAGCTTGAAAAGCTGTAATTACTTAATAACACATTCCATCTTAAAATCAATAGCCTTCATCACATCTCCAGATTACCCATGGTTTACCTGACATGTAAAACACATGTGCTCTATATCTGCTCTGACATTGCTTCCTGCTTGTATGTAAGATATACATTTTGAATGGCAATAATATACAGTTGTGGAAATAAAATGCTACTCTGACATACTAGAGAATATCAACAAAACATAAAATATTGTATGTAGTACCTGTCTCAATTTTCATTTAAAAATACAGGATAATTCAGTAAAAAAAAAAAGTAACATGCAAAGTGCAATAGGCCAAAGTTGGGAACAGATACAGTACATTCACTTTATAGTCAATTTTTTTGTATACTTGACCAACACACCCATATGAGCCACCCCCTCACCTCTGGGTCTGTAATAGACTCCTGCTATATGAATAACACTCTTATGGGAAAGCTTTCCAGAAGACTTTGGAGTGTGTATGTGGAAATGAACACACTCATTCATCCCCAGGATCATTTGTGAGGTCTACTACTGATGTTGGATTAGTAGACCTAAATTGCTTTTAGCATTTCAGTTCATGCTAAAGATGTTAAATAGGGGTGAGATCGGAGCCTTTGAAGGCCACTCAAGTTTGACAATGCATTAGGCTGGCCATACAATATTATTATTATTATTATTATTATTATTATTATTATTATTATTATTATTATTTCAGATACTTATATAGTGCTGTCAATTTACACAACACTTTACCTATACATTGTACATTCACATCAGTCCCTATCCTGAAGGAGCTTACAATTTAAGGTCCCTAATTCACATTCATACATACTAGGGCCAATTTAGACAGAAGCCGATTAACCTACCAGCATACTTTTCTGGTACAAGTTTCCTTTATAGTTACCAAAACCATATAATATAAGGTCAAATCTAAACACTTTCAATTTGTATGCAATCAGGCAGGACCTTACACTACATAGTTGAAGGTAAATCTAAAGTAAATTGAATAAGAGAATTGTTTAATCTATGGCCAGCCTAAGTCTATGCCCTTGTACACACGGTCGTAGAATCCGTCGGAATGTGTCCTATCGGACCGTGTCATCGGATAATCCGACTGTGTGTGGTATGCATCAGACTGATTCCGTCTGAATATCCGTCAGACCCAATTTTCCAACATGTTGGAAATATTTCCCGACCAACTGGGCCGATCGGACATACTCCGATCATGTGTAGAGAATTTTGATCGGACTAAGTGCCACGCATGCTCAGATCAAATTCCTACATCAAAGCTATTGGCTACTAGCCTGAATGTAGTCCCATCGTAACGAAATTACGTCATGACGTTCTGAAAGATCGGATTTTTCGCCAACTTTGTCCGACCGTGTGTATGCAACAGTTTCGGACAAGATCCGACGGACAAAATCCGACGGGCAAAATCCGACGGATTTGGTTGTGGAAATCTCCGACCGTGTGTACAGGGGCTTTGTCTTTATGCACCTGCTTTGTTCCAAGGAGCAGAGCCATGCTGAACAGAAAAGGCTCTCCTTAGTAAAACTCTTTTTTCTGCCAATGGTTGATAATGGTGATTGTAAGATTATGGATTGTGCCTCATTTTATGCACCTGTTAAAATATGTGGGTATGGCTGAAACAACCAAACTCAATGCTCTACATACCTTTTGCCATATAGCATAGATAGATTGATAGACAAATATCATATTTTAATAGATCAGTAGCTCTCAAAGTGACATGTTGGAAAATCATAACGCAATTGTCTGTTTTTCCCTTTTGGCTTTAAATATATATTTTTTATCAATCCCATGTATCCTTACTCAATTCATTCTCGATATTATCTAAATTTGCCTCTATATTTAGACTCTCAGGCAACATCAATAAAGCTACAGCTCTCCCAGTTAATATACCAACTGCCCAGTGTGAAGCCTTCCAAGGCACCTTTCCATTCCAATGGTCCGTTTGATAAAATTGTATATCTGACACAACAGCTATCTTCCATTTTTCCAACAAGTTATCCTCCATGTGTATCTTGGCTCTGAAATTTACTTAAAGTCTGCCGTTTTTATCCGATCTCATTTTTTCATCTCAAATTGTGTGAGCATTCAGTTAGGCTGCACAACATAGACGTGCCCTGATACAAACCTATTTACATAGTTACATAGTCCATCCAGTTCAACCTGAGTGAGTGTCTACAATTGTCCCTATCCCTGTACATTGCACACTTACATCGGTCCCTACCCTCAAGGATCCCACAATTCAAGGTCCCCATTCATATACTAGGGCCAATTTTGGACAGAAACCAATTAACCTACCTGCATGTCTTTGGAGTGTGGAAGGAAACCGGAGTACCTGGAGGAAACCCACGCAGGCACAGGGAGAACATGCAAACTCCAGGCAGGTAGTGTCAAAATGAACTACTCTAACCTTACTAGGAAGCTTGCTCAGAAAATAGATCGCCCGTTCACTCCCCTGAATCGCCAAGAAATTACAAGAAATGATCTCACCTTTTGCTGGAGCTGTTATGTAACTATCTTATTACTATTTCAGTTGACAGACCCCTTCCTAAAGAGGTTTTATTAGCCCATATAGTGGTCATTGCAAAGTGTCAGGGCTCTGCTCGCGCATTGCGAGCGAATCTGCGTGCATGCATGCGTACATTCGCCGTTAGGCAGTCCAAGCATCGGCGCGTGTGTGTGTGCGCCAGTATGCACCTCAGGCGCACGCACGTGCACAGCGGCCGCATGCGCGCACATCCCATGCGCACACGTGTGTGCGCTAGTGCGATTTGGCGCCAGTGGCCCTATTTAAAAGTACAGCTGCATGTGTTCTGTACTGTTTGTCTGCAGCTTGTACCTGTAAACCCTGCTACCTGTTCATCTGATTACTAGCCAGTGATTGTGCCTTTGCCTGCCGTTCCTGCCTGATTGACTATCTGTTTGACCCGGCTTGCCTGACCAACCCTCTGCTTGTTCCAAGCGTCCATCCAGGATCCTCTGCTGCCATTTCTGTACCTCCTTCTAACCAGTTGCTGCTGGTTCTCCTGCTCTGCCTACTTCTGCCAGTTCTGCCAGCTCTGCCAGCTTCCTCCAGCCTCAACCAGTTCCTGCCATTCCAGCCATCTGGAGGACCATCTACACTGCCTGCACCAGCTGCTGCATCCAGCTCAGATGCTCCTACCCCGCTGCACTCACGGGACCACTGTCTTCATTCCAGTGGGCCCTGAACCAGAGTTGTAAGAGAGGTCTTCTTCCATCAAGTCAGGCTCACCACCCAGGTACCTGACACAAAGCCTGAGAAAGATATCCCAAAACTACCACTCCGTATCCCTCTTAAATACAGATACAAACATTGTTTTTCTAAACTGTTAGCCACTTGATTGCAGGATCACCTCCCCACAGTAATCCACCCTGATCATATGGGATTCATATTGGGGAGAGAGGCCCGTGATAATACTATTACAACCCTCAATATCCTTCACTGAATTAAACATTGTCCCTCCTTCTCTCCTTGTTTTATTTTCTCCATGGATACTGAAAGGGCTTTTGGCAGGGTGGATTGGCTGTTAATGGAAGACACCCTGCAAAAATTGGAAATGGGGGGGGGGGGGGAACGGACGAGGTGCTGAATCTCAGCACTCTACCAACAGCCAGAAGCCAGAGTGAAGGTGAATAGAGTTCTTACCCATCTTATTCAAATATGTAATTGTATCCAACATGGTTGTGTACTCTACCCATTGTTATTTGCATTAGTCTTGGAAGCATTTCTAAGAAAGATTAGACCAAATTCTGATATTGAGGTGCATGTGTGGGTTCAAAAAAGCATAAACACTCAGCATATGCCCATGACCTCCTTTTCTATATTTTGAAATCTATTACCACTTTACTAATTTTGATATCGGAGATGCACATAGCCAACTATCTAATTCCTGTATCAGTTTTAGTAAATTGGAAATCCTTCCAGTTACTATCTCACCAAACCTGATGTTGCACCTTAAAATGTTTGTGAAGGCTGAAGGTTTTTTTACCTTTATGCATTTTATGCATAAAGGTAAAAACCTTTCTCTGTGTAGCAGCACCTCCAGCTCCCCGATACGTTGGCTCCCAGTTCTGTCAATCACAAACAGTGAGCCAATGAGGAAAAAGAGGGGGCAGGGCTGAGATGCAGCTCTATGTGTAAATGAACACGCAGAGCCACGGCTCGAGAATAAGCCAGCTCAGGTATCCCTATTGCAATCTGCTTGCTCTGGCAGTCCTCAGCAGGAGGGAGGGGCCAGGAGCAACAGCAGGGGACCTGTGAAGAAGAGGATTGGGGCTGCCCTGTGCAAAAACATTGCACAGAGCAAGTAAATATAACAAGTTTGTTATTTATTTATTTTTAATTTGACTTTAATATGACTTGCTTGGCAAATACACAAATTGCCCTATTTGGGCATTCATATTTCCCCAGATATGCAGTTACTTTATGCTCATAATTATAAGCAAATATTGCAGAATATAGCCTGATATTTACAGTCTTTGCAAAATCTTGCCCTTACTTGGCTAGGACACATTAATGTGCTTAAAATTACCATTCTCCCTAAAATTCTGTACCTCTTTTATACTGTAGCCATTTCTTTGCCTCCAATATTTTTGCAACACATGCATAAACTGTTTACAACCTTTATCTGGCGTGGTAAACATCCTAGATTGGCTTACTCTATATCCTACATAGACGTAAGGAGGATGGATACCTGGGGCTTCCAGACATTAATCTGTACCATAAAGCCACAACATTAGTCCACATCCTTAGTTGGCATCATAACTCTTCAGACAAATTGTGTGTCCCTCATGAAAAAAACTATTGCTGGTCATAATCTTGCAGACATGCCTTGGATCCCAGCAATGGAGAGAGGCCTTTGTGATTGGACCTTTCCCTTTACACTAGCCACTCTGAAAACTTGTGACAAAATAAATAGAAAACAAGAGTTAGTCCCCTAGATTTCCCCCTTGGCTCCCTTGAGGGTCTTCCCCTAGTTCTCACCTGGCAAAGAGGTCTAATTTTTTTAAATCCTGGGTAGGTAACAGTATTGCTATTTGCTCTATATTGGCCCTGACAGGATGCTTTACCCCTAGAGCGACTAAGAGAAACCTATAGTGGGTTTCCCATGGACACTTGGGGGTTTATTTACTAAAGCTGGAGAGTGCAAAATCAGGCTCACTTCCTCATAGAAACAAATCACCGTCTAAACTTAGATTGTTCAATTAAGATTTGGCAAAAAAAAATTGGTAGCCGATTGGTCTTTATACAGAAGCGAGCCTGAGTTTGCACTCTCCGGTTTTAGTAAATAAACCCCTTGGCATTGCAGGCAGATACACAGTTTTGTTTATAATTTAAACCCTAAACCATGTGCCTTAGAGTGTCTTACTGAATTTGAAAATAGATGTGACAATGGCAGTGACTCCCAACATCTTATGTCACATATGTACCAGCTCTTACTAGGGAAAAATTCCTATTCTCTTCTGTATTTCATTAGAGAGTGGGAGTTGGAATTCAAACTGAGTTTATCAAATACAAAAAAAAAACATAAAACTGACTCACGTCTCATCTATCATCACTAAAACCCAGAAAACCTGTTATAAATTTCTCTCACAATGGTACAAAACACCCAAGTGATTGGCTCCATCACCTTGGCAGATCCAAGGTGATGGAGGAGTTGAACACTTACATTTTGATGGTTCTTTCCCAAGATCCAGAAATTCTAGAGATAAATCTCCCTATTGATACTACCCTTATGCTTACTGAGTTCATCCCCCTTACACTGCCTATTTCATGCCACCTCTGCCTTAAAATCACACAAACAGACTGTCACACCTTTTCTCTTGAATACGGCAAAGAGTCTTACAGCTAGATTCTGGATGCATTATGGATCGGACTAGCAGAGGGAAGTGGGTAGCGTTATGGAAGCAAAAGATGGGCCCATACTATTAACAATAAAGAGGAACAGTTTAAAGACATCTGGCTTTGTTGGATGTATAATTCCCTAGAAAGTGATGATATTGTTTGATAACACCATACAATAGTTTTGATTTGTATGTTTTCAGACACATATGGACTTCCTATTGTGGCAGGATGCCTGGTACACATACTTGCCACTCTTTCATAAGCTATCCCCCATTGGCTCTTAGAATACAGAGAGGGCATTGCTAGACCACTGACTCACATGTGTTCCATTAGGTTCTTATTGTTGTTGTTTTCTCTCTCTCTTTCCCTAATCCCTCTTCCCTGTCCTTGTTTCCATCTTCCATGAAAAAAGGCTGACCATTTATTTATGTTAACAACTAAGTATCCTGTGCCTGGGACAATAAAATCTTTAATGCACCAAAACTAGATTGCCTTGCCAATTTATCTAAATCTTTCCTTAAATTGTTTTATTTTTTTCTTTCAAAACATTTAATAAAAATTGATTATATATATATATATATATATATATATATATATATATATATATATATATATATATATATATATATAAAAGCAAACATGTTAACTCTGAACATACAAGCATTTTCATATGAAATAAGTATATATGCATTTTGTATTTACATAATTTAACTGAATATTCACACAATTTATTTAGTAAAGATCCTCAGCTACTTTAATAAACTAACCCAATTCTATTATTAAATTCCAAGAATTGGAAAACTGGAGATCTTTATCTAGCACTGTTTTTTATGTTTTAATGAAATTATATCTCAAGCTACTGCATGCACATTACATGTCTGCTAATCATTGTTCACCTAAAAAGAAAATGAAAGATGTTGCCATTGCTGACATACTTGGGAATACTTGTTGACTGGTTATCTTGGGCTTTAGTACTTTTTGAGTCACTTACCTGGAAAAACCATACAGATTATAAATCAGAGTGAAGTTAAAACCTCAGAAGGTACTACATTGGACCTGCATGAAAGCCAAGCAATAGAGGAAAGGACTACATATTATCTCAGTTCAGTATGTTTTTTTTTAAATGTCTCACCGGAGGCAACACTGCCTTGCAATACCTACCTACTGTCTGAAGCAGCCCCCCTTCTCCCACAGTACCTCATCTTTGCCACAAGATGTCATTTCTAGTTTAATAATATAATTGATCAGCCCTGCACTTACAGTGCAGTGTATTATTGCAGAGTATTTTCAGCATCACCCGCAACTACCCCCAGCCTGATGGAGAAATGGGGAGAAAAGAGGAATATGACCCAGCATGTCACATGTGAAAAAACCTTGCCAGAAGGTACATGCATGGGACAGCAGGCTGGAATTTTTTTTTCAATAACTTTTGAAATAAGACAAGAAGACAAGTGTTTGGATAATAATGGCCGCGGTTGTTTATTATTGGTTTCAAAATGTTGTACATAACTCATCAAAACTCATCCAATAAACTTAAAGCTAGCCCAGTCACTACGGCTCAGGCAGCAACACAAAATACCCAAAAGGGCATGTAGTACATATCACAACAAAACTCATCCAATAAACTTAAAGCTAACCCAGTCACTACGGCTCAGGTAGCACATACTTGAACACTATAATTAAAAAGTCGTAATAACTTGTCCCCCTTTGCTGTTACAATTCAGTATTATTATTATTATATATTTTTATTTTATTTTTTTTTATTTTTTTTTGCAAAGGTGACTTACCACATAACAACATCCGCGACAGAATAAATTAACATAACCATACAGAATTAAAATACATTTAAATACAAATTAATTTTATAGGGAGGGAGGGAGGGGAGAGAACACCACAGCTTTTCTTCTGAGGTGAATGAGCCCCCCTCAGCGGAACCCCCTTTTTATAACCCCAAGAAAACTGGTTTAAACCAGTTCTTCCCGGGATTTTCACATGTCATGAAGAGAGGTCACCTGTACCCCTTCTCAAAACATGTGACTAACAGCTGTTTCCCCGCTGGCCACAGGCTCTGCTGGGGAACTTGAAATAGCTGATCCAGCCGCTCTCCCATGAGGAAAAGGGGGGGGCAAGAAACTGCCCTCTCCCTTTTCCTGTCATGGGACAGCAGGCTGGAATTTTTTTTTTCAATAACTTTTGAAATAAGACAAGAAGACAAGTGTTTGGATAATAATGGCCGCGGTTGTTTATTATTAGTTTCAAAATGTTGTACATAACTCATCAAAACTCATCCAATAAACTTAAAGCTAGCCCAGGCACTACGGCTCAGGCAGCAACACAAAATACCCAAAAGGGCAGGAGGACCTAGGACCAACTGCCCACAGAACCCCAACCCGCGGCCATCTCAACACAGTAACTTAAATCTACATTGAAAATATCCAAGCCAATATCAGACAGATGGATGCCATCCTGCCTAAAAAGGCCAGGGATACCCCCTTCCAGCTCAGTGTGCCTAAAGAATAGCATTCCCAATCTTGATAGCAACTTGGATACTGCCCTATTCACTCTCTTCCTGATTTTTTCAAAAGGACTTACAGAAGGATAAGAAAGCCAACCTATCCTCTGCACAATTTCTGAAAAAAACACTACTGAATTGGGAAATTACAACTGTATCCTCTGTAAATCATCCCTAATCTGAAAAATAAGGTCTAAAGTTTTAAAGTAACCAATATCATTACCACCTAGATGAATAATTAAGATATCCGGAGAGGGAAAATGAAGAAGAAGCTGAGAAATAAAAGAATTTAGGTCTGACCATAACATTCCCTTCTTTCCACACCAAAAAATCTTAAATTTAGAAGCATCCAATCCTAAATTGCAAGTATAAACTCGTTGCTGAGCTCTCAAATTCGCCCAATAAATGAAGGAGTGTCCAATCATCCACACAATGCGAGTGTTACCTGAAATAAATCATAGCATTGCGTTAGGACGAATATAAAGCAAGTACCTATCCGACTTCCATCTACCAATTCGCTTAATAGATCTAACATCAAAACCCAGTCTAGCGGCCTCTGTTGCTGCTCCAATCCGAAAAGAATGCAACGTTAAATGTTCTTGATCTAAATTTAAGGCCTGTAAACAGCTCCTGAAAACGCATAAGAACTGATATTTAGTAAGGGGTAGCCCTGATTCATGAATAAAAAACTTGGAAAACCCCAAAGGCCTAATTGAATAATATTGACGTATTAGAGCCACCGGGCAAATGCTAGTACTCATACACATATCTAATGTTAACCAATTACATTTACCTACCTGATCCGTTTTGGATCTGCTAATTAAAATCTTTAATGAACTTTCAAAAATAACAACTTCAGACATGTGTATGTGAACCAGCTCAGATACCCTAAGCGCCGCAAAAAACATGACTGAAAAAACTGCCCGAAAAAGAACCGATTCAAAGTGAGAAAAACAAATTTTATCCGTCACGGAGCAAAGCTGACCCAGCACTAGAGGAGTGATGGGCTTCCTTGAATCAGGCCTAAAATTATTCCTTTTGTAACCTTTTACAGCTTGTTTTATAGAGAAATACGGCATGCAAGACGGCATCTTATTTAGTTTCAAGAAAAAAGAAATTCCTGACAAAGTTTTATGTATGTATGACCAAGAATAAGTTTGTTCAAACAAAGAACCAAGAAACTTTAATAACAGTATTTCAGACACCGAACCCAACGGTTCACCTAACTTGTTTAAAAATTCTTGATACATAAACCAAGCAGACTGATATCCTGCCCAAGTAGAAGGTGCCAAAGAATTGATAATAGAGACAGAAATGGGCCTTAGACCAGGTCCCATAAATTGATTGGACAGGAGTGTCCCACTTGATCCACCTCCGGAAATAGCTTGAAAAAACGCTCCATCTGTGAACAAGACAACGCATCCGCCAAATCATTGTCCTTACCTGGTACATGTACAGCCTTCAACCATATATTCAAACTTAAGCATTTAAATATCAGGTATCTCAAAAGGACAATGACTGGCGGAGACTTAGATGTTAAACAATTAATAGCATACATCACTCCTTTATTATCTGTACGTATCAAAATTCTTTTATTTTGGAAGAAAGCACCCCAAATTTCAAGTGCAACAATGATAGGAAATAGTTCCAAAATGACTATATTTTTAGTGTAACCCTTCATTACCCAAGAGACATGCCAGCGTTCAGCGCACCAATGCTTCTGCCAAATTGCGGCAAAGCCATGTGACCCTGCGGCATCAGTAAAGAGAAGGAAATCAGAATCAAGAATGAAATCCTTCTGCCACAAAGCCCTGCCATTGAAATGAGAAAGAAACTGCCACCAAACTAGCAAGTCCTCTTTCATATCACTGGATAAGCGCACATGAGAAAAGGGAGACTTTAAACCAGAAATAGCGAGGTAAAATCTCCTGGAAAATACCCTGCCCACTGGCATGATCCTTGAAGCAAACGCCAGAAGGCCCAAAAGAGATTGTATCTCTTTCAAGCAGGCTTTTTTCTTCCTTACCAGTTTTAACAATAAAGAGCTAATTTTTTCAATTTTTTCTTCCGGTAACCTAAACTCCATTAATTCAGTATCAATAATAATACCTAGAAATTCCAGACAAGTGGAAGGCCATATAGTCTTCTCATGAGCCAATGGGATACCAAAATGGTTGCAAACCTCAAAAAATGTCTGTAATAAGTTAGCACAAATAAAAGAATCCTGAGGGCCTAAAAATAAAAAATCGTCTAGATAATGAATTAAAAATTGAGACCCGGAAACGGCAGAAACTACCCACTCTAAAAATGAAGAGAAAGACTCAAAATAAAAACAGGACAAGAAACAACCCATAGGTAAACATTTATCAAAATAAAAGTTACCATTAAAGAAAAAACCAAGGGAATTAAAAGATGAAGGATTAATGGGAAGTAAGCGAAAAGCTGACTTGACATCCGCCTTAGCTTAAATAGCTCCCTTCCCCAACATTCTCAATTTAACTAAAGCATCTTCAAAAGAAGCATATGAAACAGATGACATGCTCTCATCAATTTGGTCATTAAGGGAATCTCCTTTAGGAAAAGATAAGTGATGAATTAGTCTAAAAGAATTATTTTCCTTTTTTGGCACTACACCCAAAAAGGAAATCCTGAAATTTTAAAACGGAGGGAAAGAAAAGGGGCCCGCCACCCTTCCTTCTGAGATTTCAAAATTAACCTTATCTAATACTACCTGAGGAAATTCAGATACCGATTTCAAATTCTTAACTAAAGTACAATCCTGACCCTGAAAGGAAGGCAATAAAAAAACATCCCTAAAACCTTCAATGAGAAGATGTGCCTTCAACTTGTCTGGATACACCTGAAGCCACGGGAGCATTTTTGCTATACTCACTGGTGTGTGTGCTTTTTGAAAAATTTCCAGCTTGCAAATTTGCTGCTGACATTTTCTTGAAACATTTTGAAACTGAGTGCGCTCCAGCACAAAAGGCGCATTCATGCTTGTATTTACATGAATTGGGCCATTTACACTGACTATCATTGAAGTTGAAACAAATTCCTCTTTTGTAACCTGACATGTGTTGAACTGTTGGTGCTGAAACCCGCCTTGCCACTGTTGGCCTCTGGGGCAGAAAAAGATTCAGCCAAAGGCCCACATCCTTAGCTCCCCAGTGCAATCTGGGATGAACTGATAATTTCTGACGAAATGCTTCATCAAAATTTAAACCACGTCACTCCACCAAAATTTTTATATGCCTCAATTATAATATCTAAATGCTGAAATAAACCCGTACTTTTCTCAGGTGATTTTTCACAAAGCACACCTGCAAAAATACAAAATGCTTGCAACCAATTATTGAGGTTTTTTGCTATAGGTCTGCATCTATCATCATCCTCTTTCTTATCCGACTTATTAATGAAATCTTTAGCGGAAGGGAGAAGAGACAAAATATCCAAAAATTCCCCTCGCCAAATTTTTTCCTTAACAACTGGAGATAAATGACAACCTAACGGAGAAATATCACAGGGCATGGATTCCTTTAACCACTTGCTTACTGGGCACTTAAACCCCCCTCAGTCCCAGACCAATTTTCAGCTTTCAGCGCTGATGCACTTTGAATGACAATTGCGCGGGCATACAACACTGTACCCAAATGAAATTTTTATCATTTTTTTCCCACAAATAGAGCTTTCTTTTGGTGGTATTTAGTTACAGCTCGGAGTTTTATTTTTTGCTAAACAAACAAAAAAAGATGCAAAAAAATAAATAAAATAAAATCATGTTTTAATAGTTTGTTATAAAATTTTGCAAACGGATCATTTTTCTCCTTCATTGAAGTGCGCTGATTAGGCGGCACTGATAGGCTGCATTGGTGGGCACTGATGGGGTGCATTGGTGGGCACTGATAGGCTGCATTGGTGGGCACTGATAGGCTGCACTGGTGGGCACTGATAGGCATAGTTAAGGCGGCACTAATAGGCACAGATAAGGCGGCACCGATGGGCACAGATAAGGCGGCACTGATGGGCAAAGATGGGCACAGATAAGATGGCACGGATGGGTGGCACGGATAAGTGGCATGGATGGGTGGCACGGATGGGCACTGATAGGTACCACAGATAGATGGGACTGATGGGCACTGATAGGTGGCACTGATAGGTGGCTCTGATAGGTGGCACTGCTGGGCACTGATGGGCGGCACTGCTGGGCACTGATGGGCGGCACTGCTGGGCACTGATGGGCGGCACTGGGGTGCAGCACCTTTGAGGCAGATTGGGTGGCACTGTGGGTGGCACTGTGGGTGGCACTGTGGGTGGCACTGTGGGCACTGACGGGGGGCACTGACGGGGGGCACTTACTTTTGCTTTTTATTTTACTTCAGGATGGCACTGCGGGAGGCAGGTGGGCACTGGCAGGTGGCAGGTGGTCCCTTGTATTGATGGCCATGATCGGGACTGATGTCCCGATCACGGCCGCCGGTGATCGGCTTTTTTTTTTCTCCTCGCGCTGTCAGCGCGAGGAGGAATAATAGCCGATTACCGGCTCCGTTCTATCACATGATCAGCTGTCATTGGCTGACAGCTGATCACGTGATAAGGGGTCGGGATCGACCCCTTGCACGGATCGGTGATCAGGCGAGTCTCATGGACTCGCCGATCACAGAGCGCGCAGGCCGCTCGTAACTGCGGAAATGTAGGTCCGCGCTAATGCCGTCATTTGGCAATAGCGCGGTACCGAAGTGGTTAAACAAATTTCTGCCAAGTTCTGTGACCTAGCATTGCTATAAGAAATATTACTAAATTGTTCTAAATTAATTGGTAAATCCTGAGCGCCATTAGCATTAACGCCACTAGGTGGCGACCAAACTCCCATAGCTGAAACATCAGAAGCTAAAACATTATTAATAGCTGGCTGACAAATCGACTTTTGACTGGTTAATTCCTTAGACACCTTTGTTAATAAATCCACAACACTATTCAATAGAACATTAACAGAAGGATCAGTCATACCTGTATTACCTTGTTGTAAAGCAGGCTCACTATCAGGCCCTGCTTCACTGATATTCAGCATTGACGGTTGCCTAGGAGATGCTTGACGCTGAGGAGAGGGAGACCACTCCCTCAGAGAGGTTTCTCCGCCTCCCGTACCGCCTTCGACCCTGCCCACCGCTTCAGTCAATGGAGCTCTTCCACTCAGCTGGCCGCTCCGCCTACCCGCTCCAAGCCTTCCCCCGCCCGCCTGCCCTCTGCTATGGTCCTGAGAAGGACCAGCTCTTTTATGTACAGCAGGGCGCGTCGGGGTAGGAGAATAGCTCCGGCAGGGGTTGCGCTTTCGCCGCCCCATTCGACCGACCTGGGGCGGTGCTTCCTTATTGACGCGACGTCTCCTCCTCCACACCTTCGGCATCCTCTTCACCCCACAGCGACATCTCCCTGGCTTCCACCGCTGGCCGCTCTCTTCCTCTCTCCTCCGGACCCGGATAGCTGACAGGCGGTGTAGATCCCACCGGAGCCTCTTGACACGCCGCGCGGGGTAATTCTAAGCACTGGCGAATCCAGGCTTCTCCGCCGTCCTCTCCCTCCCGCTCTATCAGTCGCCAAAGAAGGCTCATCTTCTGGCCACAGAAGAGGCTGTTTGTTCAGGGAAGATTCCCAGAGAGAACACCACAGCTTTTCTTCTGAGGCGAATGAGCCCCCTCAGCGGAACCCCCTTTTTATAACCCCAAGAAAACTGGTTTAAACCAGTTCTTCCCGGGCTTTTCACATGTCATGAAGAGAGGTCACCTGTACCCCTTCTCAAAACATGTGACTAACAGCTGTTTCCCCGCTGGCCACAGGCTCTGCTGGGGAACTTGAAACAGCTGATCCAGCCGCTCTCCCATGAGGAAAAGGGGGGGCAAGAAACTGCCCTCTCCCTTTTCCTGTCATTCTGATGAGGTGATGGCTGGCTCAAAGGAGTTTTTCTGGGGTGGAAATTAGTCTTTCAATGTTTGTTGGACTGTTTCCATGATAAGAACTATACTTCTTCTGTGTAAACTTTCTTGTACCTACAAATAAACAGTATATGGAAATCACAGGCTTTTGAGTAAGTGTTTGAAGATGGAACAGGCAATGTAACTGTAAGCACAACTAATAACATATCAATTCTTGTTTACCAAGCAGCAAGTGTTCCTGCAAATGTCAGAGTCATCTAAAGTTATTATAATGTGAATTTGCTTTATGTCATAAATCTAAAGTTGATGTGCTTAATGAATACATACAAATGTCAGTCTTCAACCTGCGCTCCGTTCTGCTATAATTTTGTTCTCTCTCTCTCTCGCCTTTTTTTTAATCAGGAAAACATTTTACTATGCTCTTTTCTGCATCAGATAAACCAGTTGCACGCTAAATGAATACTGAATATTAAGTTCAGGAAGGTACTGCAGGAAAGGGGCTAATGGAAAAGTGATGCACTAATGGTCTGTGCATGTAATAAATGTTCTTTTTATAAAGAAAGTCTCTCTCAAAATTGGAAAGAATTCACTGTTTAAACAGGAAACTGTTTGTGCCAGATGCCATCTGGTGACAGTGTCTTTTTTCTAGAAATCATAAAGGGAGAGAACAAAATGCTTTGGTTCTAGGGTTAGTTATGTTTCTAAAATTAAGGACATACAATATAGTGTTTGTGACAGAAAATCTAATAATAATTACTATGTTAACAATAAAAAAAAAATAAAAAAAAATTAAAATGTGTAATTCACATAATATAGTGCCATTAAAAAACCTTTACTTACTTACAAGGAAGAAATATATATATATATATATATATATATATATATATATATATATATATATATATATATATATATATATATACAGTATATAGCAAATCCTGTGGAGTTGAGGGGGCAGAGCCACAGCCCATTGTATTCTATTATTAAGATGCACATAGAATGGAAAATTTAATTAAAATGAGTATACACGTTTCTGGTTCTCAGGGAACCCTGGTAAAAATGATTACGGTATAATCTAAAAGATTATACAGATAGACACCAACTGTACCTTTGCTTCCCCTTGTGAACAGAGCAGCAGGGTAAATATCTACAGCTGTTGAGCTAGCATTAATGTGAACTCGATACCTTACCCTATGAGGTAAAATACACATGAGCATTAAACATATCTGTTTAATCAACAAATTATGCTATAATATTTTATCTTTGTTACCATAAAAAAAATGTAATTATTTTTTTTGAGATGGTCAGTAGTGATGGCCTATAGGTTCGCCCGGCCGTCGTTTCGCGGCGAATTTCGGCTGTTCGCGATTCGCCCAATCAGCGGACTATTGCCGCCGTTCGCCCGGCGGACTTCCGTGTTTTCTGTGAAAAAGAACTTTGACCTATGATGACACATCCATCATGGGGTACAGGACAGCCAATTGAGACATTACAGCACATGGACACTTGGACATTCCCCCTAACTTAGAAATACACCCGATCCGGCGGCCATTTTACATTCTTTCTTCTGTCACTATAGGGGGAGGTTGCTGTGTGGAGCAGGGAGAGATTGCAGTGACCCAAATCGCTAGCTATTTGGTACACAAAAGTTCTTTTCAGGACTGGTATAGGTGTTAGGTGTATATAGGTTTGCTGTGCTACTGATTGTTGCAGCAGCCTGAGTGTGTTTTGTCAGTTTAGAGAAAGGGACAGGACGGTGTGTGCTGCAGGGAGAGTCAGTTTAATCATTAGCTGTTACTATCAGGTCCACAAAAGTGCTATTCCAGTAACCAGTTATTGTTCCAGCAGCCTCTGTTTTGTCAGTTTATATAGGGACAGGCAGGAAGCAGTGTGTGAGGCAGTGAGGGTCAGTGTAATCAGTAGCTGTTACTATCAGGTCCACAAAAGTGCAATTCCAGTATCCAGTTATTGTTCCAGCAGCCTCTGTTTTGTCAGTTTATATAGGGACAGGCAGGAAGCAGTGTGTGAGGCAGTGAGGGTCAGTTTAATCAGTAGCTGTTACTATATTAGGTCCACAAAGGTTATTTTCAGGACTGGTATCAGTGGTATGGTAATAGGCTTGTATAATATTCGTTCTTCCAAATATAGAAAGAATATTATACTTGACTGCTGCCCTTCTGCTGCAGTCTGCTAATCATTCACAACCTACTTGTTCCACAAAGGTCCTTTATAAGGACTGGTAATAACCTGGTGTTGGGTGCTATAGTACATATGGTTGAGTGAGGTACAGTCTGCTATTCTATAAGGAATGGTATAGGTCCACAATACATAGGGTTGAGGTGCACTACTGCTGACCACTGCCCTATACTGCAGTAGTCCTTCATCAGTATAGGGACTGACGTACAGTCTGCTAATCAGTCACACACAACTAGGGATCAGCCGAACACCCCCCGGTTCAGTTTGCTCCAGAACTTTCGAACGGACCCCAAATTCGAATGAACTTTAGAACCCCATTGACGTCTATGGGACTCGAACGTTCGAAATTAAAAGTGCTAATTTTAATGGGTAATATGCAAGATACTGTCCTAAAAAGGGTTTGGGGACCTGGCTCTTGCCCCAGGGGACACGGGTCAATGCCTAAAATGTTTTTAAAAATGGCCGTTTTGGCGGGAGCACTGATTTTAATGATGATTAAAGTGAAAAAAATAAATAAACAGGGGCAGAAAAATTGGGCCTTAGGCACTGGTGCTGGTGCCGGTGGCGCGCTCCTGCGCTGGTCGGGGACCCCCGTGAGTCCGGTCGCGGGACCCACGGACTCGATCGCCGCGGGCATCCCCGCGATCGTATCACGGAACGGCCGAATGGAGGAAATGCTGTGTAAACAACATTTTTCCATTCTGCCTAGCAACTAGTGACGCTGATCTCTGCTCTATGTGATTGGAGCAGAGATCAGTGTACACTAAATGAAAACCCAACCCCCCCACAGTTAGTAACACACCCCTAGGAACAATTAACCCCTACACTGCCACCCACTGGTTAACCCTTTCACTGCCAGTGTCATTTACACAGGAATCACTGCATTTATATAGCAGTGATTACTGTATAAATGACAATGGTCCCAAAAATGTGTCAAAAATGTCCGATGGGTCCCCCACAATGTCGCAGTCACAATAAAAATCGCAGATCACCGCCATTACCAGTAAAAAAATAAATAATAAAAAATTATTAATAAAAATGCTTTGTAAACGCTATAACTTTTGCGCAAACAAATCAATAATCGCTTATTGCGATTTTTTTTACCAAAAATATGTAGAAGAATACATATCGGCCTAAACTGAGGGAAAAAATGTTTTTTTATATATTTTTGGGGGATATTTATTATAACAAAAAGTAAAAAATAATGCGTTTTTTTCAAAATTGTCGCTCTATTTTTGTTTATAGCGCAAAAAATAAAAACCGCAGGGGTGATCAAATACCACCAAAAGAAAGCTCTATTTGTGGGAAAAAAGGACGTCAATTTTGTTTGGGAGCCACGTCGCACGACCGCTCAATTGTCAGTTAAAGCGACGCAGTGCCGAATCGCAAAAAGTGGTCTGGTCTTTGACCAGCAAATTGGTCCGGTCTGAAAGTGGTTAAACAGGGGCAGAAAAATTGGGCCTTAGGCACTGTTGCTGGTGCCACCACACTGCAACCTCTCCCATATACTCTAGTTTTATTGCAGGAATTAGCCCTGCTGCAAAGCATTGCATCAAAAATTGTACTTAAACGCCCCTGTTAAACAGGGGCAGAAAAATTGGGCCTTAGGCACTGGTGCTGGTGCCACGACACGGCAACCTCTTCCATATACTCTAGTTTTATTGCAGGAATTAGCCCTGCTGCAAAGCATTGCATCAAAAATTGTACTTAAAAGCCCCTGTTAAACAGGGGCAGAAAAATTGGGCCTTAGGCACTGGTGCTGGTGCCACGACACTGCAACCTCTTCCATATACTCTAGTTTTATTGCAGGAATTAGCCCTGCTGCAAAGCATTGCATCAAAAATTGTACTTAAAAGCCCCTGTTAAACAGGGGCAGAAAAATTGGGCTAATGGCATCACCCAGAACCAGAAATGTTCTTCCAACATATCTGCGGAGGAGGAAGAGGATAGACAATCAACATAACAGGACAGTCACTCAGCATCAGCATAGGCAGTCTTGAAGGTATGTGATATTTCAAAAAAAATTATTCGGTTACATCAGCTTCAGGTGCTTGGTAGCTGTGGGTGATCCAAGACTGATTCATCTTGATGAAGGTCAGTCGATCAACTGATTCGGTGGACAGGCGCACCCTGTGATCGGTAGGTAACAAAGCCACCAGCAGCACTGAAGGTGCGTTCCGAAAGAACGCTGGATGCAGGACAGGCCAGTAGCTCAATTGCATACTGTGCAAGCTCTGGCCAGTGATCCATCCTCAAGACCCAGTAAGCCAGAGGATTTTCGGTGGGAAAAGTGTCCAAGTCTGACCTTGCCCCTAGGTATTCCTGCACCATGTAAATCCGACACTGGCGATGGTTGCTGGAACCGATCATACCTTGGGGCTGCCGACTAAAAAATTGTCTGAACGCATCGGTCAGACGGCCACCTTCTCCACCGCTCCTTCTGACCGATGCCTCAGCAACACGTTGTCCAGGACCAGGAGTTTGTAACCTCCCAGTCTCTGGGAACGCGTTGCACAGACCTTTCTGCAAGGCCTCCCGGAGATGTCTCATCCTCTGCTCCCTCTGCGATGGCAAGATAAGGTCGGCAACCTTACCCTTGTACCGTGGATCAAGGAGAGTGGCCAGCCAGTAATGGTCCCTCTCCTTGATCCGAAGAATACGAGGATCCTTCCGCAGGCTTTGCAGGATCAGGGAGGCCATGCAGCGTAGGTTAGCTGAGGCATTCGGTCCGGAGTCCTCTTGGTCACTAAGGGCAACATGATCCGCAGCTACCTCCTCCCAGCCACGTACAAGTCCACGTGTTTCTTGGGACTGTAAATCATCCCTACAAGACTGCTGCTGCTGATTCTGAGTGCCAGCCTCCACCTCCATGCTGACACAATCATCCTCCTCTTCCTCATCCTCTTCCTGTGTGATGGGTGGCACAGCAGGAACACTGTCTGGATAAAGGGGGCCTTGAGAGGCAAGGAAGTCCTCCTCTTCCTGCCTCTGATCTGCCTCAAGTGCAGTGTTGATTATTCCACGCAGCGTATACTCCAAGAGGTGGACAAGAGGTACAGTGTCACTGATGCATGCACTGTCACTGCTCACCATCCTTGTGGCCTCCTCAAACGGTGACAGGACAGTGCATGCATCCCTGATCATGCCCCACTGGCGTGGTGAGAAAAAAACTAGCTCCCCTGACCCTGTCCTGGTGCCGTTGTCGCACAGGTACTCATTGATGGCCCTCTGCTGCGTGTGCAGCCGCTGCAGCATGGCCAACGTTGAGTTCCACCTGGTGGGCATGTCACATATAAGGCGGTTCTTGGGCAGGTTCAACTCCTTTTGGAGCTCAGCCAGCCGAGCACAGGCATTAAATGATCGGCGGAAATGCACACAGACTTTCCTGGCCTGCTTCAGTACATCCTGTAACCCGGGGTACCTGCCCAAGAACTGCTGCACCACCAGGTTAAGGACGTGAGCTACACAGGGCACATGGGTCAGTTGTCCCTGTCGGAGGGCGGAGAGGAGGTTGGTGCCATTGTCACAAACCACCATTCCTGGCTTAAGCTGGCGTGGCGTCAACCACCTCCCGGCCTGCCTCTGCAGAGCTGACAAAACATCCGCCCCAGTGTGGCTCCTGTCCCCCAAACAAACCAGCGCAAGCACGGCATGGCATCGTTTTGCCTGCGTACTTGTGTAGCCCCTGGAACGCCTACGGAGCACCGCTGGTTCTGAGGACAGAGCACTGGAAGAGGCCATGGAGGAAGAAGAAGAGGAGGGGGTGGAGGAGAGAGGTGTGTCACAACCAATAGTAGCATTTTGGAGGCGTGGTGGCGGTACAACCTCCAACACTACTGCACCTTGTCCTGCATCCTTCACAGCTGCCAGAAGAGTGACCCAATGGGTCGTGAAAGACAGGTAACGTCCCTGTCCATGCCTGCTGGACCATGAGTCAGCGGTAATATGCACCTTACCGCTGACTGCCCTGTCCAGCGAGGCAAGGACATTGCCTTCCACATGCCGGTAGAGAGCCGGAATCGCCTTCCGTGACAAAAAGTGGCGTTTGGGGACCTGCCACTGAGGAACCGCACATTGTCCAAACTCAGGGAAGGGGGCCGAGTCTACCAACTGAAAAGGCAGCAGTTGAAGTGCTAGCAATTTAGCCAAGCTAGCATTCAACCGCTGGGCATGTGGATGGCTGGGAGTGAACTTCTTTCGCCGGTCCAGCAGCTGGGGCAGGGACATTTGCCTGCTATAATCGGACGTGGGTGTACCGCTAGCAGAGTTCCCGGAAGCACTTGGCTGTGACACACCTAATTCTACACCTTCATTCCTCTCAGAGCAGGTTTCAGAGAGGACTGAAGGTCTAGTGGGGTTGGAGATGCCAGCTGATGAGGAGCAAGGAGTGGTCCGCTTTGTTCTTTGGTGTGGGTCTTTGAGGTACGCTTGCCAACGAGCTGCATGGCAGGTCAACATATGTCTGGTCAAGCATGTGGTGCCCAAGCGGCTGATGTTTTGACCACGCGAGATACGCTTGAGACATATGTTGCAAATAGCAGCAGTGCGATCTGATGCACTCATCTCAAAAAAGGCCCACACCAAAGAACTTTTAGAATAACGCGCAGAGGCAGCGCCCTGCACAGGCGGAGCTCTGCGGTGTGATTCAGTCGGTGTGCTGCCCCTAAGCTGGCCCCCAGAGGGCATCCTGCCTCGTTGGACATGTGCCTCCTCCTCCTCTCTCCTCCCAGGCACCCACGTGGAGTCAGTGCCCTCATCATCCCCTCCCTCTTCATCGCTGTAGCAAACCTGGCAGTATGCTGCAGCTTGTGGAACATGACTGCCAGATTGCGGTCCTTCTTGAGCATCCCCTCTCTCTGCGCTCACGCTACTGCCTTCCTCTAGCTGAGTGTCATCATCAGAGCCCACAAAACACTGGGCATCCACCTGGACCATGTACCCAACACTGTGTTCAAAGAGTTCAGGAGACTCCTCAGGAGGACGTGGTGGGTCTAGGGAAGGAGTCACTGATGATGACATTGAGAGGAGGGAAGACGATGCGTTGGCAGCTGCTTTGCTAGTACCCTGAGACTGGGTAAGAGAGGATGAGGAGGATGAAGAGGGCTTGGTCATCCACTCTACCAAGTCGTTGGCATGTTGCGGTTCAACATGTCCAGCTGCCGAAAAGAAGGACAAGCGTGTCCCATGGCCACGTGCTGATGACAATGCACCACGTCCACGACCAGCACTGTTGTCTCTAGACACAGAGCCTGCTTGCCCTCTTTTATCGGCTCGCGCCTGTCTGCTTCTCCTTGCTGGCCTTCCAGACATGGTAATGGCCTGAAGGGAGTTGGGTAAAACAGCAGTGTAATGGAGTCACACAACACCCACTAAGCCCTGCAGATGGCTCTATTAGAGAACAGCAATAAACGGTAGATACAGGTGTATATTGTGCTGAAGTCACACAACACCCACTAACTCCTGCAGATGCCTTTATTATAGAACACCAGAGATAAAGGGGTATACTGTAATTGAGTCACAAAAAACCCACTAACTCCTGCAGATGCCTTTTTTTATAGAACACCAGAGATAAAGGGGTATATACAGATGTATACTGTGCTGTGCTGGAGGCACACACATCTTCCAATAACTCCTGCAGATGGCAAGTGGGCTCAAATAGAGAAGAGCTATGTAGGTGGATATAGCGGTGTGTACTGGGTACAGAGCATGCAGACAGCACACACAAGCTCCTAACACTACTGACTGCAAGCTCTATTATAAAAGATAGATCACTAGCCATATAGGTGAGGTGAATATAGCGATGTATACTGCGGTCAGGGCACACAGACAACAACCACTACACAACAGCAAGATCGAAAATCGGCCGAAAACGATCGGTGTGTACTGTGTTGAAGGTACACAGAACAACCACTAACTGCTTCAGACGCCAACACACTACACTAGGCCGCCGCGCTGGCGGCCTTATATAGTGTGGGGCGTGTACTACACAGCCCCAATCATGGCTCTCCTCGCTGCTGGCGCTGTGATTGGCCAAGCATGCGGGGTCACAGTGCATGCTTGGCCAATCATGAGCCAGCAATGCACTGCGATGACGCAGTGCATTGTGGGCCGTGAGCGCCACACGAATTTGGCGCGAACGGCCCATAACGTTCGGAATTCGCCGAACGGGCGAACAGCCAATGTTTGAGTCGAAAGTATGTTCGACTCGAACACGAAGCTCATCCCTACACACAACCTACTTGTTCCACAAAGGTCCTTATAAGGACTGGTAACTTGGTCTGTCTAGGGTGCTACAGTACATAGGGTTGAGTGAGGTACAGTCTGCTATTCTATAAGGACTGGTATAGGTCCACAATACATAGGGTTGAGGTGCACTACTGCTGACTGACCGCTGCCCTATACTGCAGCAGTCCTTCATCGGTATAGGGACTGAGAGTTTTGTCACAGGGTCATTTAAAAAATGACAGGCAGAGGAAGAGGCAGGCCCTTCCGCAGGAGTGGTAGGGGTAGGGCAGGAGCAACAGGCTTGAGCCAAAGTGGGAAGTTGCAGAAGGTGCGTTCAATTACTTTAAAGGACGCACCAGACTTGGTTGAGTGGCTCGCTCAGCCTTACTCTTCTGCACCCTCTCTGCTATGTGCACCCCCAAAGACACTACCACCAACAACACCACCACCACCACCACATACCTTCCACTTGAGTCACAGGAATTATTTTCCGATCCATATCAAGAGGACATTTCTGATGCGCAGCCACTCTTGGCATTGGATCAGGAAGAGGAGGTAGCAACAACCGCTACTCAGCAGTCTGACGACAGTACCCAGATCAGCCCAAGGAGGAGGTTGGTCCCCGGTGTTGCTGCCTACTCCGAGATCTCTACTTATAGCGGTGGGGAAGGTGACATTGATGATGACGTGTCTAGTGATGTCACGTGGGTGCCCACAAGAGAGGAAGAGGAGGGGAGTTCAGAGGGAGATATTGACCAGCAGATAGGGAGGAGAAGCAGGAATAACTTACATTGCACAGGAGGGACAAAGCAGACTGCAAATATATCAGGAGCGAGTCATCGACCATGTACGGTCACATCTGGCGCTCCCAGGACACCGGCACATGGCTCCGCAGTGTGGGCTTTTTTTAATGTGTCCGCTGCTGACAATAGCGTTGCCATCTGCAGTCTTTGCAGTCAACGCATTAGTCACGGTAAGCCCAACAGTCACCTAGGGACGACCGCCTTAAGAAGGCACATGAGCAGCCATCACCGAGCCGAGTGGGAGCAAGGGAACACACAAAGCCACACTGTAGGCTCTCACCGTCCAGCCTCGTCTTCTACTTCTCCTTCTCCTGTCTCCTCACAATTGTCCTCCACTCCACCTTCCATCACGCCAAGCTCACGTTTTTCTGCAAAAAGGCAGGCTTCCGTGGGCCTAATGTTTGAGCGTAAAAAAATGATGACGCCGGATAACCCTCTTGCCCAACGGTTGACGGCTGGCTTGTCAGAACTCATAGCCCGCCAACTACTGCCATATAAACTGGGGGACTCGGAGGCCTTTCGCAAATTTGTGGCCATTGGAACACCACAATGGAAGGTCCCAGGAAGGAAGTATTTTTCAGAGAAGGGCATCCCAGAGCTATAAGGCCATGTTCAGCGGCAAGTGAATGTATCTCTGGCACACAGTGTCGGTGCCAATATACATCTGACCACAGACACGTGGTCTAGCAAACACGGGCAGGGAAGGTATATCACTTTTACTGCCCACTGGGTGAACCTTCTGACGGCCGTCAAGCATGTAACCCGTGGCACCCGTGTAGATTTGGTTTTACCGCCACGGATTGCATGCAGGCCTGACTCTTCTTCTCCTCCTCCTCCTACTCCATCCTCCTCCCTCTCCTCCTCGGCTGACTCCTCTTTTTCCACTGCTAGTGTCTCTTCCACTGCGCCGCCCAAGCTCCCCAGAACCTATTCGACATGCCAGGTGAGGCGTTGCCATGCCGTGCTGCGTCTGTTGTGCCTGGAAGCCAAGAGCCACACTGGCCCGGCACTCCTTTCAGCTTTGCATTCACAGGCAGATCAGTGGCTAACACCGCTCAATTTGACAGTTGGTAAAGTGGTGTGTGACAACGGTGCCAATCTGCTTAGCACATTGAAACAGGGCAAAATCACGCACGTGCCATGCATGGCACATGTCTTAAACTTGGTCGTGCAGCGATTCCTTGTCAAATACCCTGAGGTCCAGGACATCTTGCGGCAGGCAAGGAAAATCTCGGCCCATTTCAGAAGATCTTACACGGCCATGGCTCGCCTTGCTGACATTCAGCGGTGACACAATCTGCCGGTCAGACGTCTTATTTGCGATTGCCCGACGCGATGGAACTCAACCTTCTATATGCTTGATAGGCTGCTCCAGCAGAAACGTGCAGTTAACGTCTACCTGTATGAACTCTGTGGCAGAACCAGTTCTGGGGAGCTGGGGGTTTTTTCACCGCGCCAGTGGCTGCTCATGCGCGACGCATGCAGACTTCTGCGCCCATTTGAGGAGATCACCAAACTGGTCAGTCGCAGCCATGGTGCCTTCAGTGACATGGTACCTTATGAGGAGGAGGAGTCAGAGGAGGATGGTTCCGGGGGCGGATGAGGAGGAGCAAGAAGAGCATGCTTTAAACCTTTCTGGGATCCCTGTTGTGCGTGGATGGGGAGAGGAGAATGAAGAGGACGACATTATCCTGGATGATGAGCAGGAGCCAGGCCACCACACCGCTTCCAGTTTAGTACAAATAGGGGCCTTCATGCTCCAGTGTTTTAATAGGGACCCCCGTATAAAAAGCATAAGGGTCAAGGACCAGTACTGGGTGGCAACGTACTTAGACCCCTGGTACAAACACAAAATGGCAGAAATGTTACTGCCGTCACAGAGGGCTGGCAGAATGGAGCCCTTCCAGGCCTTGCTTTGAGAAATGCTGCATTCTGCTTTTGCGTGCGCTGGCAGAGGAGCAATTCCCACTCCCAGAGAAGGAGTTGCGGGTACCAATCCAACAGCACCTGCAAGAAGAGGCCGGTTTGAAGATGTGTTGGTGACTTTGGATATGAGGTCATTCTTTCAGCCGACCCATCGACAGGTGTCATCCGGATCCAGCATCAGGGAACGCCTAGACCGTCAGGTGTCCGACTACATCGGGTTAACAGCCGATGTGGACGCTCTGAGGAGTGATGAACCCCTGGACTACTGGGTGGGCAGGCTTGACCTCTGGCCAGAGCTTGCCCAATTTGCAATCAAACTGTTGGCTTGCCCCTCATCCAGTGTCCTGTCCGAAAGGACGTTCAGCGCAGCAGGGGGGATCGTGACCGATAAGCGTACTCGCCTAGCTCACGACAGTGTTAACTACCTCACATTTCTAAAAATGAATGAGGCATGGATCTCGGAGGAATTCAACACATGTGACCAGTAGACCATGTATATGTCTATAAACAATTGTTTTAATCGAGCACAGAGACCTTCTTTCTTCATTTGGCTCACTTCCTTGTCCAAAAAAAGCACACCGTACTATATGCCCGTACCCTCCTCTTTGAAGAGGTTGAGCGGTGTCACATTTCTACTGGGGCTGCTTATTATGAGGGGCTCCCACCATCCCTGTGCTGTGCTGACTTCCTCCTGGGGCTGTACCTCTGCTGTGCATATTTTGAGGTGCTCCCACCATCCTTGTGCTATGCTCATTATGAGGGGCTCCCACCATCCCTGTGCTGTGCTGACTTCCTCCTGGGGCTGCTTATTATGAGGGGCTCCCACCATCCCTGTGCTATGCTGACATCCTCCTGGGGCTGCTTATTATGAGGGGCTCCCACCATCCCTGTGCTATGCTGACATCCTCCTGGGGCTGCTTATTATGAGGGGCTCCCACCATCCCTGTGCTATGCTGACATCCTCTTGGGGCTGCTTATTATGAGGGGTTCCCACCATCCCTGCGCTATGCTCATTATGAGGGGCTCCCACCATCCCTGTGCTATGCTCATTATGAGGGGCTCCCACCATCCCTGTGCTATGCTTATTATGAGGGGCTCCCACCATCCCTGTGCTATGCTGACTTCCTCCTGGGGCTGCTTACGGTGCAGGTGTCAGTGCTGTATATCACGGTGCTGATGTCAGTACTCTTTATCACGGTGCTGCTGTCAGTGCTGTATATCACGGTGCTGGTGTTAGTGCTTTATGTCATGCTGCTGATGTCAGTGCTCTCTATCACAGTGCTGTTGTCAGATGACTCTATCACGGTGCAGGTGCCATTGCTGTATGTCACGCTGCTGATGTCAGTGCTCTCTATCACGGTGCTGCTGTCAGTGCTGCATTTCACGGTGCTGGTGTTAGTGCTTTATGTCACGCTGCTGATGTCAGTGCTCTCTATCACGGTGCTGTAGTCAGATTACTCTATCATGGTGCAGGTGTCATTGCTGTATGTCCCGCTGCTGATGTCAGTGCTCTCTATCACGGTGCTGCTGTCAGTGCTGTATATCACGGTGCTGGTGTTAGTGCGTTATGTCACGCTGCTGATGTCAGTGCTCTCTATCACGGTGCTGCTGTCAGTGCTGTATATCACGGTGCTGGTGTTAGTGCTTTATGTCACGCTGCTGATGTCAGTGCTCTCTATCACGGTGCTGATGTCAGTGCTGTATATCACGGTGCTGGTGTTAGTGCTCTATGTCACGCTGCTGATGTCAGTGCTCTCTATCACGGTGCTGCTGTCAGTGCTGTATATCACGGTGCTGGTGTTAGTGCTTTATGTCACGCTGCTGATGTCAGTGCTCTCTATCACGGTGCTGCTGTCAGTGCTGTATATCACGGTGCTGGTGTTAGTGCTTTATGTCACGCTGCTGATGTCAGTGCTCTCTATCACGGTGCTGTTGTCAGATGACTCTATCACGGTGCAGGTGTCATTGCTGTATGTCACGCTGCTGGTGATCATCTCCTGCACCCTCTTCTTTGCCTACCCTGGTCCCTGACCTTCCCTCTCCTCCATTGCCTTCATGCGCTCCACAGTCCTGAATTGTCACAACAATTTCCCATATAAAAAAAGAATGCTTGTTCGCGAAACGTCCAGTCGGAAGTTCGTCCATCACTAATGGTCAGTCAAAACATCACTCTCTTCAAAAACTGTCACCACCTAAGTGGGAATTATGTATTGAGGAGTCTAGTATTGCTCAGACATTATGGGATAGCCTTATGCCGCGTACACACTATAAAAAGCTCTGATGGTTTTCCCGACAGAATACTGCTCAAGCTGTCTTGCCTACACATGGTCACACCAAATTCTGACCATGACGTTCAACACTACGACGAGCTGAGAAAAAATCAAGTTCAATGCATCTGAGCATGCATTGAATTGTTTCTGAGCATGCGTAGGAATTTTGCACGTCGGAATTGCTACAATCAGAATTTCCGATAGAAAGGTTTTTTTTTTTGAGAACATGCGCTCAAATTTTTGCTGGCGGAAATTCAGCCAGCTAGATTCTGATGGAGCCTACACGCATTTTCAGATGAAAAGCTCTAATTGGTCTTTTACTGGCCGAAATTTCAATCATGTGTACGCAGGATTAGTCTGACTCCCACCTGATTCATCTGTATGGGAGCACCCTTAAAAAGACATCTGTTGCAACAAAGGAACAGGCGTCTTATGTTTTAATAATTTTAGGGTGGTTAATTGGTTACTCTTTTTTTTTAAAATAAAGAAATAGTTTTTATTAAGAAATAAAGCAAAAAACAATAAGCAGTACATAAATGGAAATATCAAGACAGCCTTACACAAAACCTCGAACATTGTCAAGGAACATTATATAAGCCATCGAGCAGAGCAATAATACAAAAGCTAAAAATGAAGGAAAATACTAGTTGTCAAGCGCACAAGTATATCCATTAGTTAGATGATTCCAACCTAGTCTTTAAGAAGTCTATCCATGGCTAGCTCTACTGGACTTAAGCCTGGGGTATCTAGCCATGGTCCATACGTTGTCAAATCTATGGGGACCTCCCCTGTGCTAATACATGTTTTTATCTAATTGATGAGTTTCACCCATACATTGTAGCCATTCTTTATGGGAAGGTGGGTCATTAGACTTCCACTTTCTAAATATTATCGCTCTAGCTACCACCTCTCTCATGGGATCCTGTAATTGAAAGTAATCATGTAGTTTGGGGCAACTCCAAGTTAGGTGAATTAAGTCACTGTAAACCTTGGAACATTTGCCACATATGAGGGAGTCTAGGATACCCATTTTATGCAACCTGGTCAAAGTGAAACAAGCCCTCAGGAGTAGGTATAGTTGCATAAGTCTCTGTGTTACAGTGAGGGAGCTTTGGGGCATGGCCTGCAATGCCTCCTCCCATTGATCCTCAACAAGAGGGCCAAATCCCTCTGCCATCTCTCCCCCACCTTCAAAGGAAATGAGGTTAAAAAATGATTTAGTAACATTGCATAGCACCTGGATATGAACTCCTTGGTAGAAGTAATATCCCCCATCATATTAAACACATATGTTGGGAACTATTGCCATTCTATCGCTGAGTAGTGTGCTGTTACAGCATGTTTAAGCTGTATGTAGTAGAAGAGCATAGACCGAGACAAGGAAAACTTTGCACTGAGTTCCTCAAAGGAGCATAAAAACCCATTTCTAACAATATGATGAAGGTGAGTTATTCCCCATTTACACCATCTTGGGGCTTGTTGTATTCTGGACAGCATAAATTGTAATTATTTTGCCATATAAGGCTGTAACGAGTATAGTCCGTGATTTATTGGAGCTGTTTAGCCTTATTTCACACTTTCTGATTAAGGGCGTATGTGGATAAAAGGAGGTTAGATTTAGCAAAGCCTGCAGCCTCCAAACCAATAGGAATATCGAGCACCCCAGTTTGGTTACTTTTTTAATTACTCCTGCAGTCCCTGCCTGGCTTGTATGACCTTACATCCTACATTTCTCGGATGTATGCCTTCTGTTGGAGGCTTGCATTTCATAGCTAGACGTCCTATTGATTTCTATTATAACTGAATAGCTCACAGTTACCTTATATGAATTTTTACACCAGTTGGTCTTTGATACTTGGTCTGCCTACCAAGGGTTCACTGAAAGGGCCTTTCTAAATGTTACTTCAGACAGCAGGGCAATAGATGATCATCTAATAATGTCCACTGAGGTGTCTGTGATGAAATCCCTTGCCATGTTTTAATTCTTTCAGGGCTGGAACATTTATTGCATAATATTTGTTTTATAGATCTATCCATGTACTCATAATGTTAACACTGCTACTTTTGGGGTTTACATGACGTCACATCTAGGTCAAAATTGAGGCTTAGAGATGTGGTAGGTGGCAAGTGTGCGTCATAGGGGGCGGAGTCACCGGGTGGCCCCGCCCTCCATTATAAAAGAACTGTCAGAAGAAGAGAAGTGTCACACAGCGGGAGCCTCTTATTGCTATAGCGGCCCGAGAACCAAAAAGAGATGTCGTGGAGGAAGATGTCGGATGAGAACACCAGAGCAGAAGAAGCAGATCGGAGGGAGAAGAGGATCAGAGGAAGAAGAAGATGGAGGAAGAAGAAGATGGAGGAAGAAACCGAAGGATGAAGAAAGGAAGAAGACCAGAAGAAAGAAGATGAAAGAAGACTTTAATAAAGGACTTGTCAAAGACCGTCCCCTGTCATTTTTAACACTTTTTTGTCACTTTTTTTGTGAAATGGTTGGGGTACTTTTGTACCCCCTTACCATTTCACACAGGGGGGAGGCCGGGATCTGGGGGTCCCCTTGTTAATCCCCCTGCCCACAGACCCCCACAACCACTGGCCAGGGTTGTGTGGATGAGGTCCTTGTCCTCATCAACATGGGGACAAGGTGTTTGAGGGTCTTCCTCAAAGCACCCTCCCAATGTTGAGGGCATGTGGCCTGGTACGGTTCAGGAGGGGGGGGCACTCTCTCATCCCCCCTCTTTTCGTGCGGCCTGCCAGGTTGCGTGCTTGGATAAGGGTCTGGTATGGATTTTGAGGGGGACCTCCACGCCTTTTTTTTTTGGTGCGGGGTTCCCCTTAATATACATACCAGACCTGAAGGGCCTGGTATGCTCTTGAAGGGGAACCCATGCCGTTTTTTTTTACATTAAAGTCGTGTTGTAAGTCACGCTGTGATTCACATTCAAGTCATGTCCAAGTTGCCTCCCAAAGTCGTGCTGGAAGTCGTGTTGCCCCTGTGTGAATGAATGGACTGTTATGATACAAGTTCAATAGACACAGATTGTTATTGTCAGAGTCACGTCGAATCTCCTATCTGTATTGAACTGTGTCAAAACGAAAACAAAAATAAAGCATTTATTTATGTCGGATCTTTCGTTTTTCAGACTCTGTGCTTTCGTTATCGTTTGTCAAAACGATAACGAAAATACCTGAAATTCGGATGAAAATGCATTCGGACGAAAACAAATGCACATGTCTACTGATGTAAAGTGCCACAAACTTGGCTATCACTTTCAAAATGTTGATTTACCCTATAAACACCCCAATAACTAAACAATGCACATCCTTCTTTAATATCCGTTATAAAACTGTCCAGGCCACCTCAATAACGCACATCTTCACCCCATTCTTGCCCAGGCCCTTCTTGCCCAGGCCATTTAAAATTCTTCAGCGCTGTCACACTAAAGCTGCGTACACACGGCCAGATTTTCTGATGGGAAATGTTCAATAAAAGGCTGTTGACAGAAAATCCGACCTTGTGTATGTTCTATTGGACAATTGTCAGATTTTTCGGTGACAAATGTTGGCTAGCAGGTTTTAAAATTTTCCACGGACAAATGTCTGGTTTTCTGAGCATGTGTACACAAGTCCAAAGTACAAACACGCATGCTCGGAAAGCAAGTTGCAGAGACTTGGACTTGCAGTGAGCTGACTGACAATGAGAGATCCAAGCCCGATTGCAGGAAGCCCAGGATATCATGTATCTTTGGGTTATTGCAAGAACCTGCAATGGAAGAGGTGTAGTCTGCATACGTTTTCCAAATCCTCTGATAGACCCTGTTGGTGCCTGCTCTTCTGGCATTTAATAATGCTGAGATAGCCCTACTTGGACAGCCTAGGGCCTCCAACCTTCCCCTCTCAAGAACCAGATCAGATGTAGATGGTCCAGGCATGGATGTAGAATTGCCCCTTGTGATAGGAGATCTGGTCCGGAGGGTAGAGGAACTGGCTCCCGGAAGCTGAGTTGCATCAGCAGTGGAAACCATGACCTGCTTGGCCAGAATGGGACTATCTCTGCTTCTTCCATCCTGAGCCTCGACAGAAACCAGAGAATGACAGGAACCAGGGGAAAGGCACAAATGGTCTGTCAGAGCATCTATCTGAAAGCCTGGGGACACTGAGACCTCGTGTAGTATCTCTCTAGTCTGAAGTTGCATGGGGAGACAAACAAGTCTACTTCTGGAATTTCTCCCAGGGACAGGACCCACCTGAAGACTTCAGGGGGGAGTCCACTCGTTGTCCAGAGAAAACTCTTGCAAGAAAATCTGCCTGAACGTTCTGGACTCCAGATAAATAGACAGCTGTCAGTTTGGCCAGGTTTTTCTGGGCCCAGATCACAATGGGCCTTACTCTCTTCGACAGGTAGAGACTATGAGTACCCCCCTGTCTCTTGATGTATGCGACTGCCGTCGTGTTGTCTAGTCTTGGGAGGACTTGCAATTTGCGTTTTCATACATACATGTGTTTATGTTCATATATGTGTATATGTGGGGGTGGGGCCTCAAAAAACTTTTGAGGGGAATTTTATGTGCTTGGATTTAACTTTAGAGCCCTTTCACACGGGGGGGGGGGGGGGGGGTAGGCGGTAAAGCGGTGATATTTTACCATCATTTTAGTGGCACTATTCAGCCACTAGTGGGGCATTTTTAACCCCCCCCGCTATTGGACGAAAAGGGGTTAAATCCGCCCGCAAAACTGTGTTGGCAGGACTTTTTGTGATGCCCTGCCAGTGCACCACTCCAGTGTGAAAGCCCTCGGGCATACAAGTGTATTGTTTGTGTGATTTGGCCCTTCAACCCCTTATTCAGTGTTTGGATAATTAGCTCCTCACACATGAGGCATTGCCCCTCCTCCATTTGCTGCAGTTTGCACGCAGCCATGGCAGAAAAGGCCTCTTTATATGTGGGGGTAGCTTTGAGGGCCGCTGAAGCCTCCCCCAATTAGCTTCAGAGCCGACTCCTCCACATTCACCCCCTTTCTGGACCTTTTGGGTGGAAGGCGGAGGGGAGGGACTTGTGATTGAGTCAGGCTCCTAGGCCTGCCCACCTCTTGGCTGCCACTTACCCCTGCCTCCTCCTGGCTGCCACATTCCATAGCCACCTCCTGGCTGCTGCATTCCACAAACTCCTCCTGGCTGAGGTCTTCCTGTATATGAAAAAGGGACATCAAACACACACAATTTTCAGCTCTTGACTGTTGCAAATTGTTAACAAATAGAGACTATCATTCTGAGCCCAGCATTTTTCATTTTTGGCCCAAATATTTTGGCCACTATTGTCTATTGATATGTGAAACACTTTCTAAAATCAGCAATTAGTGAGCAAAAATCAAGTTAACATCATTCTTACTCCAAAAATATGTATAACAATACTATACCTGGCTCAAGCTGGGCTCCTCCGCACCTTCCTGACTGGAAGGCCCAGGTTGGAGTGTCAGAAGCCTCAGCAGGTGTGGAATGAAGTATGGAATGAAGCATGGAAGGAAGAGTAGAGAGGGAATCCCTGACCTCAGCCTGATCTGACAGAAACTGCATCCTCTCATAGTACCAATGCCTGGGGACATAAACTTCATCTGTTGCTGCTCCAGTTTTCATGGACTCCAGCACCTTCTTGCGCTCCCTCAGATATGTACTCCTCAGGCCACCAATTTTCGTTCTTAAATAGGTGATGTCTGCCCTGGGGACCACCGGCTTCACAAACTCCAACAGTTTCTCCATCGCTGCCTGCCTCTTTAATTTGTTGCTGTAGTGGGGGTGTTTAGCTTGCCACAGACAGGGCAGCTCCCTGTACTTGTCGATGAACAGGGGGAGAAAGCTGTGGTTGTTAAACCCATCCATATTATTATCTGCAAGGCACAACACAAGACAAAACCTAATGTCAGGCTAAACTCTCCTAATCTTGTCCCAATATAGGCCTCAATCTAGAAGCAGTGTAGGCTAGTGATATAACAAGTTAAAATTGTACCTTCGCTTGAATGATCGGCGCATCAACTCCTCGCTCTGCTCACAGATCGTACGTACGACACACACGTGTTACGGTTTATATACAGTGCGCATGCGTGAAACTAAGCCCGCCCCTGAAGTTCTTTCTAGTCTATTCCCCACCCCTTCTCTTTCGGCGCAGTGGGGAGAGCACATGGCGGAGACACAGCAGGGGCATGATAATTCCACTAACAAGGAGGAGGACGAGGAAAGCCGGAGCCAGAAACGTCGCGATCCCGGAGGAGAAGATTTAAGGCCTCAAATATGTCTTTTGGAGAGATGTTGGAGATGGTGGACATATTGAAGAGGAATGACTATGATGGGAAGTATGGACCTTACCCAAACCCAAATATCAGAAAGGCCAAGATCATGACTAAAGTTGTGAACAGTCTTCAGAAGAATTTTGGGGTACGAAGATCCAAGGATCAACTGAGAAAATGCTGGTCAGACCGGAAACTGAGGGAGCATGATCAGTATAGAAGGATCAAGCGAGTTGTTGTCGTGTGTTCATATTATTATTATTGCTTGCATACTGCTCCATGTGCTTTGATTTAATGTTGTACAGTTTAAAATTTTGCCACTTTGATGTTCATGGGTTCAATCGTTCGTAATAAACTTAATTCGTTAGCCCGCTCCAAAGACAATGTTTTGGCAAGTTGCACTTGACTACTTTAGAAAGTGTCAAAAAAAAAGTTTTCACCTTTGAACTCTGCCAAAAAACACAATTGTACGACACTTCCAAGCAATGTTTCATATTCCTATTTCTGCCCTCAAATATCTGTGTGCTAAGTATTCCTTTTTACATTCTCATATAGAAGTCTGAGGACACCAGGGACCCCACACCTTCCGCAACATCACACACTATTATAACCCTTGTAATTATAATAGTAGGAGCCTGAGTTGGGGGGTGGGACGATGCGGACATGTTTCCCATCAATTGCACCTCCACAATTGGGAAAGTCCCAATGGCTGGAAAAGTGGGAGGCCACAGTCTGCCATTCCTGTGGTGTTGAAGGAAACTGTGGAGTCAAACAAGAAAAAAAAATTGTAATTTTGCACATCAACATTGCAAACAGATTAGACACAAACATTTTTGGCCAAGATCAGTATAACATTTTTGGAAATGAGTATTTAATTATAAGGTCCCCTTATCAGATTCCTCACCCCCCATCTGATGGCCCATTGCAAAAAATTAGAGGGGGGGGATGTTTTGGACAGGTAACCCTCTCCACTTCATTGAGATCAGAATGCATAAATAATGTGTGATACTTTGGCCAGCCCCTCCTTACACTATTCACAGCCCACCAGACAGGTAAGTGTCATAATACAAGATAAAAGGAACAAATGGAAGCACATTTTGACATTCTGCTATTACCTATCAAGATAATAATAGGTGAAAAAAAAAAAACTTTAAACAGTAGCATTTGAAAGTATTGAGGCAGGCCCTTGCACTACATGCTTTGGTGAATTCATCCATGAATCTGACCACAAAAGAGGTAGGTATAGAGTATATTGGGTTTGGCAAAGTCAGCAGATAGAGGATTACTATCAGCTGACCTAGCAGTTGGGGGAGGGGGGTTCCTAATGAGTTTGGCCGACCAAAAAAAAAACCTCTGGCACTCTGCATGAATTTAAGCACACACATAACATTTGTACACATTTTAGGGGGGTTTAGTGGAAAGCAATACTATGGAGCTGACAAAATACATTGCTAAGTGACTAGGCTATAGGTTTATGGGCCCAGGAGAGCATGATGGGGAAGTTATGCAAATATGCATGAAGGACAAAAAATGAACTTTAAAAGCTTCCAGCATGCATGAGGACAAAGGGGCACAGAATATCAATTACAGCATATTGCAATCATGGTAATTAGGGAATGAGGAAAGAAATACAATACATTAGCAAACATTAAATACATAGAATGTGATGTTAAAGGAGAAAACTTAGCTTAATATAGTCCTTCTGCAGGACCTGTATGATGGCAGAAAAGGTCTCTGGAATAATGATTCCCAGAGCCTGGGGGGAGATGCCTGTGGAGAACTTGAGGTCCTGAAGACTTCTCTCTGTCGCCAAGTACCGCACTGTGGCGATGAGCCTCTGCTCCGGAGTGATGGCTTGCCTCATGCAGGTATCCTGCCTGCTGATATAAGGGGACAGCAAAGCCAGCAGACGGTGAAAAACAGGCTCCGTCATCCGGAGATAATTTGTGAAATCATCAGGATTATTCTCCCGGATCTCACGAAGCAAAGGCATGTGTGAGAATTTGTCATGCTGGAGCAACCAATTCTTGCTCCATGAACTTCCCCTCACCCTGTTCATGGAGCAAGAATTGGTTGACTGGACTTGACTGGACTTGTGTCAAAGCTAAAAGCCCAACACCAAGCCCCTGCACAGCACAAACTCTACGACGAGTATGTACACAAAACATGGCTTCAAAATGGCTGGCTGGTCAGAATGGACAATAGAAAGCACCGATAAACAGCAAGGCCAGAAAGAACAAACTGAAAACCAGAAACGAGCGGACAATAAGCACTGATAATCAAAGCGTACTATATCAAGATATAGTCCGCAATAACCAACAAATGCAAACTGACTACACGCACTGATAAGCAGATACGCACCGACAAGCACAAATCAAAGAGCAGTAATGATCTGAAGCACAAAAGCGTGAATTGTCTCTAACCAAACTTCTACTAACACGCAATAAACATGAGATCAGCAGAAGGAGCCCAAAGGGTGTCACACGTGGTGCTGAACTTTCCTTTTCTAGTCCCGTCATATGCGGTTTACGTCACCGCGTTCTTGTCGACCGGAAATTCTGACAACTTTGTCCGACCGTGAGTATGCAACACCACTTCCAGACTAAATCCGTTGGAAATTATCCGACGGATTTGGGCGATCGGAATGTCTGACCGTGTGTACAAGGGCTATTAGGCTTCAAAAAGGTGCGCTCAGGGGCAAAGCACTATGCCCCGTGCCCGCCCACTTGTGGGAATCAATATTTGCTTTTGTCTTTTTATTCATACAGGAATCTGGTATTAAGACTGGACTGGTTGGGAGGAGAAGCCAGGGAAGCTGGCCTCTCTGCCCCCCCCCCCCCAAAAAAAAAGTCACCACTGCATGTATATATACATGATCTGGTGCAGAGGTACCACCCTGTAGCAGTAAAATTGCTACAAGGCACACCTTAAGTAGTTAATTCTTAAGGGCACCTCCACACATCCAGCAAAAGTGGGTGAGTTTGTGGGCGCCAAAATGCATGTAACCACAGTGCCAATTATTAAAATGATACCTGCGCTGTTTTTTCAAGTTTCAAGTTCATAGGGCAGCCCATTGAAATTACTGCACTGCTCTAAACGTGATGCACAAGAATACAAAAAGAGTACCTAATTGAAACACATTGGGGATTCTCCGGCAGGTTATACTGTTTGAAAAAATGTATTTGAAATATACAGTTGTGTGAAAAAGTATTTGCCCCCTCTGTTTTTTTTTGTTTTTGTTTACATATTTGTCACACTTAACCACTTGCCTACTGGGCACTTAAACCCCCCCCCCCCCCCCCCCTCCTGCCCAGACCAATTTTCAGCTTTCGGTGCTCTCGCATTTTGAATGACAATTACTCAGTCATGTAACACTGTACCCAAATTAAGTTTTTGTCCTTTTTTCTCACAAATAGAGCTTTCTTTTGGTGGTATTTGATTACCTCTGGGTTTTTTATTTTTTGCACTATAAATGAAAAAAGACCGAAAAATTTGAAAAAAAAACGCATTTTTCTATGTTTCTGTGATAACATTTTGCAAATTATTAATTTTTCTTCATAAATTTTGTCCAAAATGTATACTGCTACATATCTTTGGTAAAAATAACCCAAATTAGTGGATATTATTAGGTCTTTTATGAAAGTTACAGAGTCTACAAGTTGTGGTGCAAATCATAGAAAATTGGTCACATCCGATGTACTGGTGGCCTATCTCATTTCTTGCGAGCCGAACAAGCCAGGAAAGTACAAACACCCCCCAAATGACCCATTTTTTGAAAGTAGACATTCCAAGGTATTTATTAAGAGGAATGGTGAGCTTTTTCATGTTGTCATTTTTTCCCACAATTCTTTGCAAAATAAAGATTTTTTATTTTATTTAATTTTTTTTCCACAAAATGGTCATTGTAATAGGTTATTTCTCTCACTTGGCATGTGTATACCACAAATAATGCCATAAAATAAATTCTGCTACTCCTCCTGAGTATTATGATACCACATGTGTGGGACTTTTTCACAGCCACGCCAACATAGAGAGGCCCAACATGCAGAGAGCGCCATCACATGTTCTAGGAGCATAAATTACACATCTAACTTGTTGACTACCTATTACACTTTTGAAGGCCCTGGAGCAACAGGACAATGACACGTGACACTGACGTGGCACTTATGACAGATGGCACTGATACGTGGCACTGATGACAGATGCCACTAATATGTGGCACTGCTGACACGTGACACTGATGACAGATGCCACTTATACGTGGCGCTGATGGCACGTGGCACTAATACATGACACTGATGACACATGGCACTAATATGTGGCACTGATGACAGATGGCACTAATACGTGGCACTGATGACACGTGACACTGATGACAGATGGCATTGATGACACGTGACACTGATAACAGATGGCACTTGACACTGACAGGTGGCACTGATGACAGATGGTACTGATACGTGGCACTGATGACAGATGGCACTATGTGGCACTGATGACACTTGGCACTGATGACAGATGTCACTATGTGGCACTGATGACACATGGCATTAATGACATATGACACTTATACATGGCACTGATGACAGATGGCACTTATATGTGGCACTGGGGACAGGTGGCACTTATACGTGGCACTGGGGACAGATGGCACTGATGACAGGTGGCACTGGGGACAGATGGCACTGATGACAGGTGGCACTGGGGCAGATGGCACTGACAGGTGGCACTGGGGGCAGATGGCACTGACAGGTGGCAGTGGGGGCAGAGGGCAGTGGGGGGCAGTGGGGACAGATGGGCACTTCATTTTTGTTTTTTTTTGTTTTTTTGCTTTTTGTTTTTTACACTAACCTCTGCAGCGGTTCATCTCTCCCTCCATACACGCTGTCTGTGTGAGGGGGGGAGCCGGCGATGAGAGATGATCTCATATGTTTACATATGAGATCACCTCACATTGGACACGCCGATCGTGTTGTAAACGGCCGCTGTGATTGGCCGTTTACAGCGATCTGTGACTGGCTGTGTCCAAGGGACATGGGCAGCACAGAACTTTCCTGATGCACGCCCGCGACGGTGCGCAGAGGGGAAGTAATTAGGAGGACGTCCAGGGACACCCTCCCGGCAGTTAGTGTCCGCGCTGTAGCCGTCTTTTGGCTATAGCGCGGGCGCGAAGTGGTTAAATGACTCAGATCATCAAACACATGTTACTATTACACAAAGATAACCTGACTAAATAAAAAATGCAGTTTTTAAATTATGTTTTCATTTATTAACACAAAAAAGATGCCCAAACCTGACTGGCTTTATGTGAAAAAGTAATTTCCCTCTAAACCTAATAACTGCTTGTGCCACCCTTAGTGCAACAACTACAATCAAGCATTTGCGATAACTATCAATGAGTCTTTCAAATTGCTGTGGATCAGATTTGGCCCACTCTTCTTTGCAGAATTTTTTTAATTCAGCTACATAGAAGGGTTTTCCCAGCATGAGCGGCCTGTGTAAGGTCATGATACAGCATCTCAATTGGATTTAAGTCTGGGCTTTGACTAGGCCACTCCAAAATCAAAATTTTGCTTTGATTGAACCATTTGGAGGCGGACTTGCTGTTGTGTTTAAGATCACTGTGCTGCTGCATAACCAAAGCGCACATTCTCCTTTAGGATTTTCTGGTAGAGCTCAGAGTCGTCATTGTGCTCTTGGAGTCATTTTGGTTGGCTGACCACTCCTGGTAAAGTTCACCACTGTTCCAAGTTTTCTCCATTTGTGGATAATGGCTCTCACAGTGGTTCACTGGCGTCCCAAAGCCTTAGAAATGGCTTTGTAATCCCTTCCAGACTGATACATGTCAATGAGTTTGTTTCTCATCTGTTCTTGAATTTCTTTACATCACGGCATGATGTGTTCCTTTTTGAGATCTTTTAGCGTGCTTCACTTTGTCAGACAGCTTCTATTTAAGTGATTTTTTGATTCAACAGGTCTGGCAGTAATCAGGCCTGAGTGTGGCAAGTGAAATTTAACGCTGCTTTACAAAAAAGTGTGTATTCACCGTTCCTACCCATTAAAATCAATGGGACAGCGCGGCTATACCGGCGGCAAAGCGTCCCTGCAGGGGCGCTTTGCAGGCGGTTTTAACACTTTTTCACCCGCTAGCGGGGGTTAAAACTGCCCCGATAGTGGCTGCATACCACTGCTAAAACGACGGTAAAGCGGTGCTAAAAATAGCGCCGCTTTACCACTGATGCCGCTCCTGGCCCAGTGTTAAAAAAAGCGCCTGTAAAGCCCTTGAAAGAAGCCTCATCTGCAATCCCAATGTGAAAGCCTGGGTGATTTCACACGGAGATCCCTTTCACACTGGGACATTTTTCAGGTGCTTTAGCGTTAAAAAAAGCGCCTGTAAAGCGCCTGAAAGAAGCCACAAGTGCAATCCCAATGTGAAAGCTGAGTGCTTTCACACTGAGGCGCTGCGCTGGCAGGGCATCAAAAAAAGTCCTACAAGCAGCTTCTTTGCAGCGCTTTTGGAGCAGTGAATACACCGCTCCTAAAGGACCCCTTCCCATTGAAAGTGCCTACAAAGCAGCGTTTTGTGGGTGCTTTTAACCCTTTAAAAGCGCCCCACTAGCGCTTGGAAAACACTGGTAAAGTGCCGCTAGTTTAAGTGGCGCTTTACAAGCGTTTTTCGGGCACTGGCAGTGTGAAATGGCTCTTAAAGCACTTGGGCTTTCACGTTGGGATTGCAGATGAGGCCTGTAATTCTTAGGAACAACTCACTTAAGTATGTCCAAACAAGAGTCTAGTAGACATCCCGCGGTTTGATAAAGTTTGAAACACAAAGTCATAAATTATAATTTAATAAATAACTATAAATAATTATAAATAATACATTTTATTCAATAATGTAATCAAATCAAAAACACTGAAATTTGCTCAGTCGCAGAATTGTCACTGTTGTTACTTTCAGCGTCTGATGACGATTTTCTCCACAAATTGCTATCGCTCAATTCTGCAAGTGTTCTAATTTACTATTGCTGTTTTCTAGCTGGTCTAAAACTGCTTTTAACGTAAAGGGACGCTTTTTGGTTGACATGGACATTCTCAAGTTTCCAGGCAGAAAGAACCGTCCACAACATTCCACTGAAACTGCCCTACTAAAACTCACCAATGCCCTGCTAACTGCTAAAACCAATGGCCATTACTCCATACTCATACACTTAAACCCTGTACACACGGTCAGATTTTCTGACTAAAAATGTGTGATCAGATCAGATCTTGTTGTCAGAAAATCTGATTGTGTGTGGGCTACATCTGACTTTTTCCGTCGGAATTTCCAGGATCTAAAATTTTCCGACAACAAAATCCAATCGTTTAAATTCTGATCATGTGTAGACAATTCTGATGGACAAAGTGCCACGCATGCTCAGAATAAATTACGAGATGAAAGCTATTGGCTACTGCCCTCTTTATAGTCTTGTCGTACATGTTCTACGTCACTGCGTTCTGAATGATCGGATCTTCCAAAAACTTTGTGAGACCGTGTGTATGCAAGACAATTTTGGGCCAAAATACGTCTGAAAAAATGTCAGCGGATTTTGTTGTCGGAATGTCCGACTGTGTGTATGGAGCATAGACCTCTCTGCTGCCTTTGACACAGTTGACCACCTGCTCCTCAGCAAACTACACTCCCTTGGCCTCTGTGATTCTGCTTTATCCTGGTTCTCCTCCTACCTATCTCAGCACACTTTCAGTGTCACAACTCAATCTTCTTCTAGCTGTTGGGGTACCCCAAGTCTCCGTCCTTGGGTCCCTCCTGTTCTCACTCTATACTTCTTCCCTGGGCCATTTGAAAACCTCCCATGGCTTCTAATACCACATTTACGCTGATGACACCCAGTTCTAGCTCTCCACTCCTCTACTCACCCCCTTGATCTCCTCACAGATCTCAAACTTAATGAATGACATATCGGCATGGATGTCACACCACTTTCTCAAACACAATATTTCTAAAACTGAGCTTGTTATATTCCCTCCTTCCCGGTCCCCCCCATGACTTTACCATTAAGATCAACAGCACAACCATTGGTCCCTCCACATATGCCAGGGTGCTTGGTGTAATCCTTGACTCTGACCTCTCCTTCAGGCCCACATCCAATCACTGGCTAAATCCTGCCGCCTTAACCTCCGCAACATCTCCAGAATTCGACCCTTCATGACTAATGACATTACAGAGCAACCTTATTCACTCCTTGATTATTTCCCGCCTTGACTACCGCAACTCTCTCCTTAATGGCCTACCCTTACGCAAGCTACCCCCTTCAGTCTATTATAAATGCTGCTGCTAGACTAATACACCTCACTACCCAAACCATGACTGCTACCCCTCTCTGTCAATCCCTTCACTGACTTCCTCTAGCCCGCCGTATAAAATTCAAAATGCTAACCACAATATAAAAGGCTTTTTGAAGCCGGCTCTAATTCCATGCGTCACGGCACTCGCAGGGAATGGAGCCTGGATCTGTCGGAGAACACAGTGGGGGGACATTGCAGGATCCTGGGGACAAGATAAGCAGCCTTTCACAGGATACTGCGATGCAGCCCTGAGTGTGTTTATCCGGGTTACCGCTTTTGGCACAAAAATTTAACCCCAAGCCACATTCGGGATTACCGTTAGGGAGGTTAATGACATTGACTGGGGGACCCCCACCCCTTTTATATATTAGATGTCACCCCCAGACCTATCATTTGGTGAAGGAATAGGACAAGATGTGTGTCAGCAGGCGCCTATTTTTTTTCTTTCAGCAGGTCAACAGGCATTAAGCTTGCTGTAGATCTACATTGCTGTGATTGATGATGGATGTACAGGGACATAATTTTTTTTTTGTAATACCACTATTATACATGACATCCACCACCAAAATACAAAGGTATCAAACTCATGGTTCCCCTTCACACATTACCATAAATAAATCTGTCTTTTGGTGTGCCGAGGAATCATATAGAAAGGAGATGAGGAGAATCAACCTTAAAGTGGGAGTAAACTCCCATACATGACTTTTATAATATGGCTTACCTATAGGCAGTGGTGGCTGGTGCTAAACTTTTTGGGAGGGCTGCAAACAAACCTTCCCAGGTACACACTCACCCTTTCACGGTCCCCCTCACTTACCCCTCCATGGTCCCCGGCACTCACCCCTCCATGGTCCCCCGCACTCACCCCTCAATAATCCCCCACACTCAGCCCTCCGTGGTCCCCCACACTCACCCCCTCATGGTCCCCCACACTCACCCCCCTCATGGTCCCCCGCACTCACCCCTCCACGGTCCCCCGCACTCACCCCTCCATGGTCCCCCGCACTCACCCCTCCATGGTCCCCCTCACTTACCACTCCATGGTCCCCTGCACTCACTCCTCCATGGTCCCCTGCATTCACCCCGTCACGGTCCCCCACAATCAGTCCTCCATGGTCCCCCACATTTACACCGTCATGGTCCCCTGTACTCATCCCTCCATGGTTCCCCACACTCAGCTCATTATAGTCCACCGCACTTACACCTCCATGGTCCTCCGCACTCACCCTTCCACGGTCCCCAGCACTCACCCCCTCCATAGTTCCCCATACCCAACCCGTCATGGTCGCCGGCACTCAATCCTTCATGGTCTCCCACACTCGGCCCCTCCATGGTCCCCCCGCACTCACACCTTCACAGTACCCCTATGGCTTCCTCAGCTTCTCCTCTCGCCCATCCCGATCCACCTCCTGTCCTGATTGGCTGGAAGGAGAAGCCAGAAGACAATAGTGAATATTGATTATTTAGTGTCACAAAGCACTGTGCCCGAGCCCAACCGTTTACAAGCCAATTACAGCCTCAGGCTTTAATCATGTGGCTTGAAAAAAAAAAGCTCTGAGTCTGGTGCCCTATATGCATTCCTACATGCAAACTAGGGGGGTGGCGCCCTAATGGGCTGGCCACTTCTGCCTATAAGTACTGCAAATATCTCCTAAACGTTCACTATTTAGGAGATGTTTACTGTACATGCAGCCGATGACATCACCGGGGCATGTGCTCTAAAGGAACAGCCTCCTGGTCTGTTCCTTCAGAGTCTTGTGCCATAAACGGTAGCTTCTGTATACACATCATCTCAGCTTTGGCCAATCACACAGCAGGAGTCCGCAAACTAGCAGGAAGATGGTTGGAGATTGTAGCCATGTCAGCGGTGACATCTCGCCACTGGAAAGGCTTAATTCTAAAGTACATTTCACATAGTTTGTGATGCACACTAGCACATTATGGCTTTACCTTGCAGGTTAAAAGAAAAAAAATCGTTGGTGGTTTACTAACACTTTAATGCTGTGTACACACAATCGTTTTTTCCATCGGAATAAACTGGTAGTTTTTCCGATGGAGTTCCAACGGAATTCCCCTCAAGCAGTCTTGTCTACACACAATCACACCAAATTCCGACCACCAAGAATGCAGTTACATACACCACATACGACGGGATTATAAAAGGGAAGTTCAATAGCTAGTGCGCCACCCTTTGGGCTCCTTCTGCTGATCTCGTGTTTATCTCTGGTGGCAATAAAACATCCTTAGGCGATTCAGTTCGCATAGGTAGCGCTATACAAGTCACTCATTCATTCATTCATTCATATCTCGTGTTAGTAGAAGTTTGGTGAGAGACAATTCGTGCTTTTCAGCCTCGTGCTTTTCAGATCGTTTTACTGCTCTTCAGTTTGGGCTTGGGGGTTCGTATCTGCTTTTCAGTGCATGTAGTTAGTTCACATTTGTTTGTCAGTGCATGGTATTTATAGTACTGTATTTAATTTTTAGTGCTTTATTGTCCACTTGTTTCTGATTTTTAGCTCATTCTTTCAGGCCTTGCTGTTTTTCAGTGCTTTCTGTTTAGTTTGTTCTGACCAGTGGACCATTTTGAAGCCATGTTGCAGGTATATACTTGTTGTAGAGTTTGTGCTGTGCAGGGGCTTGCTGTTGGGGTTCTTACTTTGACACAAACCCAGTCCATGAACAGGGCGTGAAGGAGTTCATGGACCATGAATTGGTTACTCCAGTGTGACCAAATCTCTCACATGCCTTTGCTTCGTGAGATCTGTGAGAATAATCCTGGTGATTTCAGGAATTATCTCAGTATCATCAATCATATGGAACCCTCCCTCCCCCCAACTGCTAAGTCAGCTGATACTAATCCTCTATCTGCTGACTTTGCCATACCCATACACACTATACCGACCTCTTTTGTGGTCTTATTTTTGGATGAATTCACCAAAGCATGAAGTGAAATGGCCTGCCTGAATACTTTCAAATGGTACTGTTTAAAGTTTTGTTCTCCTATTATCTTGATAGGTAATTGCAGAATCTAAAAATGTGCTTCCAATTTTTTTATTTTTGTATTATGCCACTTCTTACCTGTCCAGTGGGCTGCCAACAGTGTAATTAAGGAGGGGCTGGCCAATGTAACACAACTTTGTTACTCCATTACTTAGTGGAGAGGGTTACCTGTCCAAAACATAATCCCCCCCCCCACAATATTTCCAAGGGGCCATCAGAAGGGGTGAGGAATCTGATAAGTGGGCCTTATATTTTTTCCTTTAAATACTCCTTCCAAAAAAAGTTTTACTGATGTTGGCCAAGAAAGTTTGTGTCTAATCTGCTTGCAATGTTTATGTATAAAATTACTAGTTTGATTATTCTTGTTTGACTCCACAGTTTCCTTCAATGCCACAGGAATGGCAGACTGTGACTTCCCAATTTGCCCAGCGGTGGGATTTTCCTAACTGTGGAGGGGCAATCCATGGGAAGCACGTCCACATCATCCCACCACCCATTCGGGGTAATACTATTTTAATTATAAGGGGTTTCATAGTATCTTGTTGATGGCGGTGGTGTCGGCAGCATACGAGTTTCTGTATGTGGACGTGGGGAGGAATGGCTGGACTTCTACCATTCTACCATCTCGAGAGTGGTGGCTTGGGATTGCGACCACCAGAGGAGAACATGGAAGGACTGCCATTTGTGTTTGTCGCAGATGAGGCATTTGGTCTGGGTGACCACATGATGAGGCCATTCCACCAAAGGGCCCTCACCCCGGGAAGAGGGTTTTTAATTACTGGCTGGCCAGAGCCAGAAGAGTTGTGGAGAACGTGTTTGGGATCCTAGCCAGCCGGTTCCACCTGTTTCAAATGGCCATAAATATGGCAGAATACAAAGTGAACTATATAATTTTGAGCTGCTGCATCCTGCACAACGTTTTAAAAAGAAACAACGCAAATTATGTTGCAACAGTTGGGCCTGAAGCCGGACTTATTAGTAATGAAACACTGACGGCCTTGGAAGCAGGCCGTCCTGTCTTGCCCCCCAAAGTGACCGTGAAGTGTGGCAAAAATATTTAGAATATTTTACGGGTAGGAGGCCATTGCTTTGCAGCCCAATTTAGAATAAATTTTATATTTTATCAACTAAAATCTGGATTTTCATTTACTGCTCGGGTTTATTTTTGCTGTGTCCTAGGTTCTCCTATTTGTAGTGCCAAGTGTTTTTTCCATTATTAAATAACACCCATTGTCACTGTAAACACGAACTTAATACAAAAACTGGTATTGGTCATTGAAAGAAGAATCCACACATTGTTCAGTATGACATCTTGTATTCTGTGCACATGTACACGTGTGTTGTAAAACATATTTTTGGTAAAAACACAAATTCTTGGTTTATTATTTTTTCGAAACATTTTAGGGTACATAAACAGGCATGTTTCAAAACATAATATACACAACTCTGGAACTTACAAAGTTCAACATTTAAACACTGAAAGCAATATCTGACATTATAGTGTCCAAAATGTCTTGATTTTGCCTTCATCAGATGGGGTGAAGTCACCCCTGTAAAAGCCAAATTTTGAAGATGCACACAATTTGGGAGCCAAACTGGGGATTTTCCTCCTGATCCCATGCCTAATGTCAACATGTGATATCTCCCATCATGGGGAATCAATGGACGTGTTTTTGGGATACAACCATTTCCTTTCTCCTACTTGAATTTTCGAGGAAGGGTTTGCAGCCACAAAACATGTACATTGAGATCCCCTGATGGCAGATGTTGACACACTGTGTGCATCTTCAAAATGTGGCTTTTAAAATTTTCCAAAAATTTGTGGTATAAAAAAAATGTGACTTTTTTAGGTATTTAGATTCTTCCTAGGACATCAATCATGTTCTTTAGTTTTTGTTCAATCTCAATCGTTTTTTGCTTTATACAGTCTAAATCCCGACTACAACATATCTCTTGGATTAGCCTTTGGGCACTGTCACTGGTGAAATTAAGAGATTGTTCTTCCACAACCTGTACATCACCTAAAAAATAAAATACATACCATGTATTATAAATATGTATGCATATCCTCTTGTCAGGCGCGTGTATGGAGATCGAGATGCTAAGAGCGCTAAGCACAGCACGTTCCTGAAGTTGGGAACAGGAAGTGCTGTGCCCAAGGAAGCACAGTTGGCCGGGTGCTTGCTTGCAGTTTGATGAGCTCGGCCGCTGAGGGATGGCCAGAGCAGTCGGAGCAGAACTTGCTGTGTTCAGAATAAGGGAGAAACCAGGAGCCAGGCCAGGGGTCATACACAGATAGATCAGTCCAGAGAATACATAGGGGTGAGCCAAGGTCAAACACAGGCAGGGTCCAGGTACAAGCTGAAGGTCAAGCCAGGAGATCAGGAAGCAGAAGCAGAGTCCAGGAGCAGGCCAAAGCTAGGAGGTCAGGAAGCAAGGTCAAGGCAAGCTGGGTCACAACGGATATCTCAGATCATGAAGCAAGGTCAAGGTACACAAGGGAGCTGAGGAGATAATCCAGCAATGTCCTGTGGTTACAGGCTGGCTTAAATAGGGCCACTGGCGCCAGCGTCTGTCACGGCAGTTGTGTGCTACCAATGTGCACTGGTATGCACCAATGTGCGCTGATGCGAACTGGCATGCGCCAATGCACGCTGATACGCACCGGCATGTGCCAATGTGCGCTGATGCGGGGCACATGCTTGTGCACGTCTTGGGACCCCCCGTGACAGCCATGTCCTTGACAGTGCCCCCCAAGGGGCAGCCTCCAGATACCCAATCTAGACCACTTCTCTGGGTAACTGTTGTGGAAATTCTGCAAAAGTCTTCGAGCATGTATATTACCCATCTGTTCCCAGGAATTTTCCTCTGAAGAATACCCCTTCCATTTGACAAGAAATTGAGTCTACCTACCTCTCTTTCAGCAGTACAGGATGGCTTCAACCTCATATTCATTACCTATGGTAACTGGTGGAGGTGGCAACTCTTCCCAAAAATGGACTCAGCACAGCTCAGTTAGAAGATGTGGATCTTGTAGGAGGCCGGCAAAGCGAGTTCAAAAGCCACAGGGTTCACTTCCCTCTTGATTTTGATTGGACTCACAAACCTCGGACCAAGCTTCCTGGAAGGACAAGAAAGTTTTAGGTTAATATACCTTGTCACTCATCTTGTAGATAGGATTGCCTCTCTTTCTTCTGTCATATTGTTTCTTGAAGTCCTCCTGCGCCTTTCGCACAATTCTTTGGAGAACCTGGTAATTAGTCTGGAAGAAGCTTATTCTATCCTAGACGGCTGGTACCGGAGATTCAGAGATGGTGTTGGGTAGAAAGGATGGGTCAAAACCGTAGTTTGCCCAAAAAGACTGACTGGTGGCAGTGTGAATGGCATTGTTATAGACAAATTCAGCGCAAGGCAGTGGGGAGACCCAGTCGTCTTAAGAGAAGGAGCAAAAGCACCGCAGATCCGCAGATATTATTCCAGAGTTTGGATTGTCCTCTCTGTCTAGCCGTTTCTCTGAGGATGATATGCAGAGGAGAGACATTTGACAATTGACAGGATCTTGCAAAGCTTTTTCCAGAAATGTTACGCCTCTATCGGAGACTATGTTGTCAGGTAATCTATGTAGTCTAACTATCTCTTTGATTAGGATTTTTGCTGTATCTACAGCAGAAGGTGTACCAAGCATGGGTAAGAAGTGGGCCATTTTTGATAGTCTGTCCACTACTACCAAAATTGTAGTAACATTTTCTGATGGAGGGAGATCAACAATAAAGTCCATAGAGATATTCTTCCAAGGCTGCTCTGGGACTGGTAAGGGTCTTAACAGACCCCAAAAACTGGTTTTGGGACCCTTGTTCTGTTGGCAAACCTGACAGGAATCAAAATATCTTTTTCAGTCAGATCTTAGGGAAGGCCACCACAGGTATCGTTAAATAAAGTTTTGCTCGGCCAACAGGTGTTCATATAATCTCTTTAAGGCCTCTAGTCTGACTTCCTGGGGAACAAAAATGTTGTCCTGATGCCACAAGAACCCCTCATGCCTCCTTAAGGTTGAAGTTCCTGGCTCTGTGCACTAGGTCAGGCTGGATTAGGAGAACATTTTGAGTGGACATGATTGTGACGGGAATGGTTTCTTCAGGAGTGTCTGGGAACATCCGGGGCAGAGAATCAGCCTTTCCATTCTTGGATCTGGGACGATAAGTAATGTGAAAATTAAATCTTGAAAAGAATAACGTCCACTGCGCTTGGCGTGGCTTCAAACATCTGGCAGTCCTAAGGTACTCTAAATTTTTGTGATCGGTGAAGATCATGATGGGATGAGCTGCACCTTTAAGTAAGTACCTCCACTCCTCTAAAGACAAATACTGCTTTAAGCCTGTCAAAAGCTGCCTGAGCCTCTGGGGACCAATGGAATCTGGAATGCAAATGGGTTAGTTGGGTAATGGGTGATAGAATAGCTGAAAAGTTCTTAATAAATCTGCTGTAGACATTTGAAAAGCCGATAAATATTTGAATGACTTTTTTGTCTGAGGGGACCGGCCATTCCAGGATCGCTTTCACTTTCTGGGGATCTATGGCCACTCCTTTAGTGGAGATGACCAGACCCAAGAACTGGATAGTCTTTTACAAAGTCGCATTTTTCGACTTTCACGTACAATCCATGCGTTCTCAGAATAGTTAGCAGATTTTTCATGTGAGCTCGATGAATCTTTAGGTTGGCTGAGAAAACAAGAATGTCGTCCAGATACACAATGAGTAAATTGTCAAGATGTTCTTGCGAAATAAGGTTCACAAAATGCTGGAGCATTGCAGAGTCCGAATGGCTTCACTAAGTATTCAAAATTACCAAAACGAGTTTGGAATGCTGTCATCCACTCGTCCCCCTTACGAATACGAACAAGGTTGTAGGCACCTTGTAAATCCAGTTTAGAGAAAAATCGGGCAGAACAGAATCATTGGAAGAGTTCTGGGATGAGGGGGAGTGGGCAGCAATTCTTGATGGTGATTTTATTCAGCTCTCGGTAGTCTACACAAGGTCTTAATGTTGTATCCTTTTTCTTGACAAAGAAGATGCCAGATCCTGCAGGAGATGAAGAGGGACGGATGACACCCAAAGACCAATTTTTAAGCACCTGTTACTGCTATCCAAGGTCTGTGGAAGAGACAACAGAATGTATCCAAAAAATCTCTAATCTTGTTCCCATTGCACTACATTGCACCCTCATCATACAGACAGGCTCCACAGGCCATTGCTTACAAAATAAAGAAAGCTTACAGGGAAAATGTCATATTTTTGCTTTACAAATGCAATTGTTTCTGCAGCAGCTTCTATACACAGTACAGATGTGCCACTTTACAGGTAGACTAAGGGACCCCTCAGGCACTATATCAAAAGGATTTTTTTTTTATTTTTATGCTTTCACTTTAAGCACCAATAAATCACTGCTCATTTAAAAAATACTTTTTCACAGACTTTTTTTTTCATTGATACATGTCCCCCAGGGCAGTACCCGGGCCCCCATAACCATTGTATGCCAATTACTTGCATATAAGCCTTCAAAATGAGCACTTTTGAGTTTTCCAGTTCGGGGTCCCATAGACTTCAATGGGGTTTGTTATTTGGTTCTGAACTTTTGCGATGTTCAAAAGTTCTTGTGCGAACCGAATTCCATTATGCACATCCCTAGTTGCTACTAACAATACTATTATTTGTAGTACATTTTTTTAATATGGTCTCTTATCATGTCTTCCAACAGTTTACAAATGATTGATGTTAGGCTGACTGGCCTGTAGTTTCCAGATATGTATCTAGGCCTATTCTTGAATATCGGTACCATATTCGCTGGTTTACCAATTCCGGTCAGTAAGCTTTCCCTAAAGATTAGGAATAGAGTTCCAACAATGACATGGTTAACTTCTTTGAGACTCTTGAGTGTAAACCACCTCGTCCTGGTGATTTTTCACATTAAGTTTTTCTCATCTTTTTGGAATACTGGATTCTGTTAGCCACACAGGTACACTCCCTGCTGTGTTGCTAACAATACTGTTTTGTCTATTATACCCCTCCTTTTCCACTGAGGAGAACAATGTATTTAACAGTAGTCTTCTCCTTGTCACTTGTAACCAACATCCATTGAGTATCCTTTATAGGGCCAATATGCTCTAACTTTGCATTTTTACTATGAATATATCTTAAAAGCAATTCAGGATTTTTTTTTTCTTTTTCCTGTCTTCCACTATGTTTCTTTCGTTGGTCTATTTTTTCTGCCCTGATCATGCTCATACATCTCTTATTGCATTCTTTGTAGTGCTGGAATGTTGACAGTGTGCTCTTTTCAATGTGCCTTTTTACATTCGAATTTAGCCACCCAAGTTTAACCTTTGTTCAATTATGTTTGTTGCCCATTGGAATACACTGGCTAATGCCATACATTACAATGTTTGTTCTTCCTACCCCTGTGTCTGCTTTTCCTGTGCTGGTACCTAAGTTATCTCTTACGTCCACATCCACTATCAGCTCTGGGTTGTTTGTGATTACGTCAAGCAGAGCATCCATAAAATTGTCCCACAAGACATCTAAGAAGTGTTGAGCCTTAGATGAGTAAGCAGCTCCATAGGCTCATTCAATATCTGTGTAATTAAAGTTCCCCATGATGATAACATTGCCCTGCCTTACCATTTCTAACTGTGAAAGGCAATATGACACATCTGCCACCTCATCATCCTTTAGGGTAGGGGGACTGTAGAATACCCCCACTATTAATTTCCCCTTTTTCAACTTCTTTTGACCCCCCCCCCCCCAGTGTTCCAACCAGTAACACACTTCCCGTTCCAGGATGAAAACCTTTATCACTGTACTGTATCTATGGAGGAACTGGGCTTTTACTTTAGGAGGGGAAAAAAGACCCCTCTTCTCATCCACCTGAGGGGGGGGGTGTTCTATAGTCAACTAAGGAACCTCAATCAAGAGTCATAGGATGGTTTAGATCCCACTGTAGAGTGTATATGACATCACTAGATTTCAAGCAAAGACAACAGTTATTTTTTTGCACTTACCGACCAATTATAATACTATCAATGGTATATTCAATAGGTCAAAGGGGAGCATTGGCAGCTACCATATTTCTATTCTGACAGGTTACATTTTGTGGTATTCTCACACCCCCTACATGTGCAGTGTTGCCACTGTTTTAATTGCCCAGAGTATTTCTAATACGGTATACTAAGTATTTCTAATACTGTAATGAATATTAAATATCATATTGCAAAGTGGTGTCATTCACTGTGAATAGCACACCAACATAACTTCCACATACAAGTGTTATGTGTTGTATATGTTATTGTATGTTGTATTACACTGTAAGAAAGTGCAGCCTGCTCTATGTTCACATGTGCATTTTAGCATTTATTTCTAATAAACTTTTTAAGACAGCCCAGCACAATCCAACACAGTGTGTGTCAATGCATAACAATGCATGCATTATAATGCACTAAATTGTACTGTGAATCAATGCTTTACAGAATTTAAATCTATTTTAAGGTGTCTTAATTAGCAACATAAACACATCCAGCAGTATTTGACTGAATGTCAGTGGCATTTCAGAGAATTTGATAAACAAACCCTAAAATATTGTATATTAAAGTATACATTATTTTATACATTCTATATTTACGACATTCATATGAATAATGCAAACCGTATTTTCACAAGTTAATATTGGAGCACTGGTATCTCACTTTAGTTGCCTAGATAAAAGTATGTAAGAATTAAAGCCAGCTGGTATCTACCCTCATGCTCTGATTTATTTTCAGTCACAATTTGGCATCACAATGCCCCTTATTGTTGACTAAAAGCCACTTGTGAACAGCTGTCCTTGGCACATTTTGTACTAAATACACACTACATTTAAATGGCATCTGTTGCATGTTGATAAAAAAAAATAAAAACAGAGGATCCTTTTGTTTGATGCCTAAATTTGACTTGGCACAGAAAATGTGTATAAAAATAAAGAAAAGAATGATATTACAAAAAAAATCCTGAATTCAGTTTGACAGTTTAACATGTGCTACAAATAATCACATAACGTAGAGAAAATATAGACAAGTGAATATTTAAATTAAAACTCAGATTTACATGCTTTGCACATCCTGATTCATAATGTACATGCCTGCAACTTAGTGTTGAATGACCCACTCACATCTATATGATATCAGCAGGTTTTAATTAGTAAGGACAGGATCCAAAGTCACGTGAGGGTTTGGATTATGTGACCCGGTAGGTAAACACAACCAACTTGCCCTTTAACAGTTGGGACAGTTTGCTGGGAACTAATACAAGTGAAGGCGCAGAGAACTAAAGCAACCAATCCCCATAGTGTAAAATGGCATGCACATTTGTTCAGAACAACAATCAGGGCCAAGGGATAAAACAAATGACAGTAGTCCATGGTCCTTAACGATGACATCATCCATTCATGCCTGTTACCAACTGTGTTCCAAGCCTCTCTTTGAAGTGTCTCCACCGAGGCCTGCTTCTTTCATGAACAGCGGTACCCCAGCGAGCCCAGCGCTTCTCCTCCTGTCGGCCTGGACAATCCCTTTGTTGGGATTATTACATGCCTGAATTTAACTTCACAAATTTGAGTTACTTGTATTAAGTGTATATTAAAAACGTGTTATACATCTGCACCTAGAGACACCTCTCTCCTTGTCTTTGCTGGGAACTAAGGAGGATTAACCACATAAAATGTGTCATGGAACACTGTGATTGGTGGCCACAGTGAAACACATGCATGCTGAAGAAGAGGGATTGTAAGAAATGGATTGCATGCAATTAAAGCGGGAGTCCGCCGGGACTCCGCGTTTTTTTTTTTTTTTAAAGTCAGCAGCTACAAATACTGCAGCTGCTGACTTTTAAAATGGTGACACTTACCTGTCCAGCGTGCCCGCGATGTCGGCACCCGAAGCCGATCTGTAGATCGTCTCTCGGGTGCTGCCGCCGCCATCTTGGGTATGGGAATCAGGAAATGGAGCCTTTCGGCTTCATTTCCCGGTTCCCTACTGCGCATGCGCGAGCCGCGCTGCGCAATAAGGACGGTCCCCGCTGCCTCTGGGATCTGTGTGTTTTCCCAGCAGGCAGCGGGGCACTTGCGGAAAGGGGTGGGCACTTGCAGAAAGGGGCGTAATCTACGCCCCTTTCCGCAGAGAGCTATCCCGGAAGTGGGTGCAGATACCTGTACTGTACAGGTATCTGCACCCCCCTCCCCCCTGAAAGGTGCCAATTGTGGAGGGGGGGAGGGTTCCGATGAGCGGAAGGTCCACTTTAGGGTGGACCTCCGCTTTAAAGTGAAACCTTAGTCAGAAATTGAGGTCCTGCTAAATCACTTTAGGCTGGCCCTGTTTTCAGGTATCGCTATGTAAAACATTAAAACTAATGCCACGTATACACAACAGGAATGTCCAACAGAAAAAGTCAGACGGAAGCTTTTCATCGTATATTCCGATCCTGTATATGCCTCATCAGACTTTTTTCAATGAAAATTCTGACGGACCTGGAAATAGAACAGGTTTTAAATCTTTCCGATGGAAACCATATTCACACAGAATTCTCACAAACTTCTTTCTTCATTATTTATCCTCATCTCATGACTAATTTTAATTTTTAAAAGCCCGATCTCCATAATAATGTTTACAATTATTTTTTATACTCTTCTTTTATAATTTTTATTTCATCAAGATTTATTTTACGATCACTTAAAATTATTTTATAGTGATCTCCATATCATTTGTTTTTCGGAGTGTCAAGTTACCATAATAACATTATTATCTTATATTTTTTTATTTACCTCAAGGAGGTTGGTGTCCCTTGTTAATTTGACATTGGCTTTTTGAAATGTACCTGCCTACTCATAAGTAAACTGTCCTTGTAAAATATCCATTTATTCTGGGTAACAAAATAAAAAGGAAGTCAATGCTGGACAAACTTTTGGAAGCCTTTTGTCCCCCATGGCACACATAAACAAGTCTGTGGAAAAGAAAATTGGTAGCTTGAGGAGTCCATATAATAGGGAGCACAATCTAGTCCAAGAATCCCAGAGATCAGGACCAGCAGCAGATGACATATCTGTCCCCAGTTTGTGGTACTACAACAGCCTGCGTCTTCTGTCAGACCAGACTGAACCCAGGCCATTACTTTCTTTTCTTCCCTGCAGACTTCCCTGCAGCCTTCCCTGCAGCCTTCCTTGGAGGCTCTGTCTCTGGTGGTGGACTATTGGCAGGAGGAGGAGGAAGAGGATGGGCAAGCTCACATATGTGGCTGCTCTCAGTCAGCTGGCCCCTTGCCCCCTTCTGAAGGGCATCAGAAATAAATCCCTCACAGAGGAGGCATTGTCCCTTCTCCAATTCCAGCAACCTGGTGGCTAGATAGCAGCCATAGGCCTCTTCAGCGTTGGGGGGGCTCCTGAGGAAATGGCTGGCTTCCCTAATGAGGCCCAGTGCTGCCCCCTCCATCATTGTCTCCTTCCTGGGCCTTTTGGTGGTAAGGCAGAGGGAAGGCACCTGGGATTAGGAGAGGCTCCTACTGGGCCCAGCCACCTCCTGGCTGCCACTGGGCCCAGGCACCTCCTGGCTGCCACTGGGTAGGGCATCCTCCTGGCTGATCTTGGGCATGGCTTCCTCCTGGCTGCCACTGGGCACGGCCTCCTCCTGGCTGCCACTGGGCATGGCCTCCTCTTGGCTGAAGCTTGGCATAGCGTCCTCCTGGCTGAGCTCATCCTGTGTATAAAAAAGTTGTAGTTTTTGCATCATCAATCACACACAATTTTCAGCTCATGACTTGCAAATTGAATGTTAATAAATAGAAAAGACTATCATTCTGATCCAAGCATTTTTCAAGCTGGTCACAAAAAATTTTGGCCACTACTGTTTAGTGATATGTCATCATTTTTGGTATAAAATCGTTGATTTTTAAGCAATTATAACATCTAGCTAACATCATTAATATTAGGACAGTAAATATGTCTAAAAACTAATGTACCTGGCTCCAGCTGGGCGCATCCCCTTCTTCCAGGATTGAAAGGCCCAGGTTGTCCCTGGGAAGCCTCTGCTGGGGTGGAGGGAAGTGGAGAGGGAAGGGTCAAAAGAGATTCCCTGGCTTCAGTCTGGTCGCCCAGAAACCTCAGTTTGTAGCAGAGCCTGGGGACATAAACATTTTCTGCTGATGCTCTTGATCTGAGTGAAGCCTGGATCTTATTGCCCTCCTTCTTATACATGTTCCTCAAGATCCCAATCTTATTTTCCAAAAACTTAATGTTTGCTTTGGGGACAAATACCAGAAGTTTCTCCAGCATTGCCTTCCTTACATGTTTATTGTAATATAAACTGTGTTTGACCTCCCACAGATTCCTCATCTTCCTGTACTTATCAATAAAACTGGACATAAATTCTGGGTCCTTAAACTGATTATTTTTTTCTGGAAGACAATGCACAAGACAAAAACACTAATGTCAGTCTAAACTCTCATAAACTTATCCCAATGTAGGCCTTCAACTTGAAGCAGTATAGGCCACTGTGATGGGCCACGTTCTAATTTTTCCTTCGTTTAGGATGCTCGCCACTTCCGTTCGTCCTTCCCCCACACACACACAGAGATCGGACGTACAATGTGTGTTAGCTTGATAAGACAAAAGCACCAATGTCAGCCTAAACTCATGATCTTATCCCAATATAGGTCTCAATCTTGAAGCAGTATAGGCCACTGTGATGGGCCAAGTTCACATTTTACCTTCGTTTAGCAGGATCGCCACTTCCATTCGTTCATCCTACACACAGATCGTATGTATGACAGATGCGTGTTAGCTTTATATGCACTGCGCATGTGTCAAACTCCACCCACGTCGCCCGCCCCTGACATTCTTTTTCATGAATATTCCTCTCCCCTTCTCTCTTCGGTGCACAGTAGGAGCAGTAGGAGCAACATGGCGGAGACAAATTATTCCACTAGTGAGAAGGAAAGCCCGAAGCCCCAAACATCCGGATACAGGAGGATGAGATTTAAGGCCACCAACATGGCCTTAGATGAAATGGTGGAGATGGTTGAGATTTTGCGCAGGGAGGATTATGTGTGGGAAACATGGTCCATACACCCATCCCAATTTGCGAAAGAACCAGATCATGGGGACTGTTGTGAACATACTGGAGCACAAGTTTGGGGCACGACGGTCCAAAGACCAATTACGGAAGCGCTGGTCCGACATAAAACTGAGGGAGCCGGATCAGTATCGCAAAATAAAGAAGGTGCTTCAAAAAAGTAAGTATTTGTCGTGTGTTCCTATTATGATTATTAACTTGCATGCTGCTCCATGTGCTTTTCTTTACTGTTGTACAGTTTGAAATGGCTACTTTCATGTTTGTGGGCACAGTAATTGTTTGTAGGAAACATCGTACATGGGAAACATTGATCGTAGGAAACAGTGTTCATTTGCCAATAAATACGATGTATTTAGCTGGTACAGGGTTGTAACTACATTTTGTTCATGCTAATTTGTCCTATTAAAAGAAGTTTAGGACATTGTTGTCTAGATGTGTTTGAAACTAGAATTAATTGCAAACTTGGTTCAGTGGAATGTAAGGAGAGGACATTCAGCAGCTGTTTACACATCTGGACTCAGAAGCACTAGTGTGGGACACCAGAGCAAATTTTTTAGGGTAACCCACACAGGTGCTCCCCCTGGGATACTTGGGTTGTCTCCATCTGTGAAACTTGGCCAAAAAAGGTAAGTATTCCAGCTTGGTAAAAAGGGAATTTTAATACCTTCAACTTGGATCTCTTCCCAAACAAACAATTGTACACCACTTCAAAGCAATGTTTCATATTCCTGTTTCTGGACTCAAATATCTGTGTGCTACGTATCCCTTTTTGTTTCATTCTCATAGGGGAGAAAAGACTCAGACAACAGTCAGAGGATCCCAGGGACCCCCGACTTCGTCAATCTGATTGGCAAGTTAGCCCAAGCCCCTCTGAGGATCTGGAGGAAGGAGAGGTGAAGGAAGTGGGCAAGATGGGCACCCCACCAGGTGAGTGTCTGACATCCCCACTTCAGGTAATTTATGTACGCCTGCACATTTCTAAATACATGTTTTTCAACAATTTTAGGTGATGTGCTGGTTGTGGAACAGGAAGTGGCGAAACCTTTCAGTAGGGCCAGCGCCCAAACCCTCATCCAACAAATAAAGATGTGGAAGGGGGAAATAGATGCAATGAGAAATTGCATTAACTTATGCAACAGGAAATGAAGAACATAATCAAAGTTTTGAGTAGATTATAATCCCTTTTCCCCTGAGTCCGAACATGTTTTATTTTTATATTACCCCAAAAAGTTTTTTGTGTACATTTTAAAAGCCAAATTTTGCCCACGGTGTGTCAACGTGCTATCTGGGGATCTCAATGTATGCGTTTTGTGGGTACAACCCCTTCCTCATAACTCTAGTAGGTGAGAGGAAGGAATTGCACCCCCAAAACATGTCCATTGATCCCCCATGATGGAAGATAGCACATGTTGACATTACCCATTTGGACTCCCAGTTTATGTGCATTTTCAAAATATGGCTTTTACAGGGGTGAAATCACCCCATCAGATTCACTGAAATATCAAGACATTTTTGAAACTATAATGTCTGATATTGCCTTCAGTTTTTATACGTTGAACTGTAAGTTCCAGAGTTGTGTATGTTACGTTTTAAACATGCCTGTTTGTAAAAAAATAAAAACAAATACAAAAAAAATATTGAGAAAAAAAATAATAATACATTGAGGAAAAAATATAAAAAACAAAAAAATATTGTGAAAAAAAATTAACACATTTTTTAAACACGTGTTAATGTGCACAAAGTAAACATTTTGAAATACAACAATGTGTGGCTTCTTATTTCAATGCTCAATACCAGTTTTGTAAGTAATTTTGTGTTTACAGTGACAATGGGGCTTACTTACTAAAGGAAAATCCACTTGGCACTACAAGTGCACTAGGAGAACCTAGGAAAGGAAAAAAAAAAAAAAGAAAAGCAAGCAATAAAGAAAATTCTAGATTTTATTAGAAAAAAAATGTATTACTAAAAATTTTAGACACTCCCTAACCATAAAATAATTAACATATCTCTCCCAAACTTCACGGGCGCTTTGGGGTGCCAAGCCAGTATGACCAGTATCCAGGCCCATCAGGGAATTGTCTGTAATAAGTCTGGCCTCAGGCCCAACTGAGGCTAGATAATTCAGGGAATGTTTCCTTAAATAATTGTGCAGGATGTAGCAGCACAGGATGATATGGTTGATTTTGTAGTCTGCCATATAGATTGCTGTCAGGCGGAACAGACTGGTCATTATTCCGAAGGTATTCTCAACAACTCTTCTCGCTCTGGCCAGCCGGTAGTTAAAAACCCTCTTCTCCAGGGGTGAGGGTCCTTTGGGGCAATGGCCTCATCAGGTGCTTGCCCAGACCGAAGGCTTCATCTGCTATAAGGACGAAGGGGAGTCCTTCCACGTTATCAGCATCAGGTGGCAATGCCAGGCCACCGGTCTGGAGACTCTGGTAAAACTCTGGGCAAAGACTCCTCCATCTGAAATCCAGCCATTCTTCCCCACATCCACATAGAGGAACTCATAGTGTGCCGACACAACCGCCATTAATACTACACTATTAAACCCCTCATAGTTATAATAGTAAGACTCCAAATGGGGTGGTGGCACAATGTGGACATGCTTCCCATCTATAGTCCCTCCACAGTTGGGAAAGTCCCAACGGTCAGCAAAAAGTGGGGGCCACAGACTGCCATTCCTGTGGCATTGAAGGAAACTGTGGAGTCAAACAAGAAAAAAAGAATATAAGTACTTAACATAACATTGCAAGCAGATTACACAAAAACATTCTTGCACAACATCAGTATAACATAACATTTATTTTAAGGAGGTATAACATTTATTTTAAGGAGTATTTAAAAAGACAAAAAGATAAGACCCACTTATCAGATCCCTCACCCCCTCTGATGGCCCATTGATAAAATTGTATCGGGGGAGAGGGTTTGAGGTGACTTTGGGAGCCAAAAAAAAGCCTCCAGCACTCTGCCTGAATTTAAGGACACATAACATTTGTACACATTTTAGGGGGTGTAGGAGGGTTATAAATTAATTTAACTACTTCAATACCGGGCATTTATATACTTTCAGTGCTCTCACACTTTGAATGCTCATACTCATTAATGCAACACTGTACCCAAAAAAATTTTTTATTATTTTTTCATACAAATAGAGCTTTGTTTTGGTGGTATTTAATCACCACTGGGTTTTTTATTTTTTGCGACATAAGTGAAAAAAGAGGAAAAATGTTGAAAAAAAACTATTTTTTTTTAGTTTCTATGATAAAATTTTGCAAATAAGTAATTTTTGTTCATAAATTTGGGCCAAAATTTATACTGCTACATCTCTTTGGTAAAAATAACCCAAATTAGTGAATATTATTTAGTCTCTTTGCAAGTTATAGAGTCTACAAGCTATGATGCAAATCATTGAAAATTGATCACATCTGATCACACCTGATGCACTGATGGCCTATCTAATTTCTTGAGGCTCTGAAATGTCAGAAAAGTACAAATACCCCCGCAAATGACCCCTTTTTAAAAAGTAGACAGTCCATGTTATTTAGTAAGAGGCATGTGAGTTTTTTTAAGTTGCAATTTTTTCCCACAATTCTTGGGGAAAAAAAGAATGGTTTTTGTTTGTTTTGTTTTTTACAAAGTTTTCATAATAATAAGTTATTTCTCATACACAGCATATGCATACTTCCAATTACACCCCAAAATACATTCTGCAACTACTCCCGAGTATGGCGATACCACATGTGTGGGACTTTTACACAGGCTGGCCACACAGAGAGGTCCAACATGCAGGGAGCACCGTTAGGGGTTCTAGGAGCATAAATGACACCTCTAATTTCCTAACGACCTATTACATTTGTGAAGGCCCTGGAGCACCAGGACAGTAGAACTACCCACAAAATTACCCCATTTTGGAAAGCAAACACCCCAACGTCTATTCTATGAGGCTTAATGAGTCTTTTGAACAGTTCATTTTTTTCCACAAGTCTTCAGAAGACCGTGGAAAGAAAATGAAAACTTTTTTTTTACACAAAGTGGTCAGTTTATAAGATATTTCTAACTCAAAGCATGTACATAGCAAAAATGACACCCAAAAAATGCATTCTGCTACTCATCCTGAGTATGGCGATACCACATGTGTGTGACTTTTACACAGCCTGGCCACATACAAAGGCCCAACATGCAGGGAGCACCGTCAGGCGTTCTAGGAGCATAAATGACACCTCTAATTTCCTAAGACCTATTACATTTGTGAAGGCCCTGGAGCACCAGGACAGTAGAATTGCCCACGAAATGACCCTATTTTGGAAAACAAACACCCCAAAGTATATTCTATGAAGCATTATGAGTCTTTTGAACGGTTAATTTTTTCAACAGGCTTCAGAAAATGTGGAAAGAAAATAAAAAACTTTTTTTTTTTACACAAAGTTGTCCATTTATAAGATATTTCTAACACATAGCAAGTATATAGCAAAATTATACCCAAAACACATTCTGCTACTCCTCCTGAGTATTGTGATACCACATGTGTGACGCTTTTACACAGCCTGGCCATATACAGAGGTCCAACATTGAAGTAGTACCTTCCGGTGTTCTACGAGCATAAATTACACATCTCATTTCATTCCTACCTATCACACTTTTGAAGGTCCTGGAGCACCAGGACAATGGAATTACCCCCAAAATGACCCCATTTTGGAAAGCAAACACCTCAACGTGTATTCTATGAGGCATGGGCTGCAAATAGGTACTCTGATGGGCTGGAGACAGGTACTCCGTTACTCCGATGGGCTGGTGACAGGTACTCTGTTACTCCGACGGGCTGGTGACAGGTACTCGGGTAATCCGATGGGCTGGTGACAGGTACTCGGCTACTCCGATGGACTGTGACAGGTATTCAGGTACTCAGATGAACTGTGACAGGTACTCAGGGACTCAGATGAACTTTAACAGGTACTCAGATGGACTGTGACAGGTACTCAGATGGGCTGTGAAAGGTACTCAGATATTCGGGGGCTCAAATGGGCTGGGACAGGTACCCAGATGGACTGTCACAGGTACTCGGGTACTCAGATTGGCTGTGACAGGTACTCAGGTACTCTGGTACTCAGATGGGCTGTGACAGGTACTCAGGTGCTCGGGTACTCAGGTGGGCTGTGACTCGGGTACTCAGATGGGTTGTGACAGGTACTCAGGTACTCAGTTACTCAGATGGGCTGACAGGTACTCAGGTACTCGGATACTCAGATGGACTGTGACAAGTACTCAGGTACTCGGGTACTCAGATGGGCTGAGACAGGTACTTGGGTACTTGGATGGGCTGGGACAGGTACTCTGGTACTCAGATGGGCTGTGACAGGCATTCGGGTAATCCGATGGGCTGGTGACAGGTACTCGGGTACTCCGATGGACTGTGACAGGTATTCAGGTACTCAGATGAACTGTGACAGGTACTCAGGGACTCAGATGAACTTTAACAGGTACTCAGATGGACTGTGACAGGTACTCAGATGGGCTGTGAAAGGTACTCAGATATTCGGGGGCTCAAATGGGCTGGGACAGGTACCCAGATGGACTGTGACAGGTACTCGGGTACTCAGATTGGCTGTGACAGGTACTCAGGTACTCTGGTACTCAGATGGGCTGTGACAGGTACTCAGGTGCTCGGGTACTCAGGTGGGCTGTGACTCGGGTACTCAGATGGGTTGTGACAGGTACTCAGGTACTCAGTTACTCAGATGGGCTGACAGGTACTCAGGTACTCGGATACTCAGATGGACTGTGACAAGTACTCAGGTACTCGGGTACTCAGATGGGCTGAGACAGGTACTTGGGTACTTGGATGGGCTGGGACAGGTACTCTGGTACTCAGATGGGCTGTGACAGGCATTCGGGTACTCAGATGGGCTTATTATCCACAAAATAACCCCATTTTGGAAAACAAACACCCCAAATTATATTATATATTATAGGACAATGGAATTACCCCCAAAATGACCCCATTTTGGAAAGCAAACACCTCAAAGTGTATTCTATGAGGCATGGGCTGCAAATAGGTACTCTGATGGGCTGGAGACAGGTACTCCGTTACTCCGATGGGCTGGTGACAGGTACTCTGTTACTCCGACGGGCTGGTGACAGGTACTCGGGTAATCCGATGGGCTGGTGACAGGTACTCGGGTACTCCGATGGACTGTGACAGGTATTCGGGTACTCAGATGAACTGTGACAGTTACTCGGGCACTCCGATGAACTGTGATAGGTACTCGGATAGACTGTGACAGGTACTCAGGTACTCGGGTACTCAGATGGGCTGTCACAGGTATTCAGGTACTCGGGTACTCAGATGGGCTGTGACAGGTACTCGGGTACTCAGATGGGCTGAGAGGTACTCAGGTACTCGGATACTCAGATGGACTGTGACAGGTACTCAGGTACTGAGATGGGCTGACAGGTACTCAGGTACTCGAATACTCAGATGGACTGTGACAGGTACTCAGGTACTCGGGTACTCAGATGGGCTGACAGGTACTCAGGTACTCGGATACTCAGATGGACTGTGACAGGTACTCAGGTACTCGGATACTCAGATGGGCTGGGGCAGGTATTTGGGTACTCAGATGGGCTGGGATAGGTACTTGGGTACTCAGGTACCCAGATGGGCTTTGACAGGTACTCAGGTACTTGGGTACTCAGATGGGCTGACAGGTACTCAGGTACTCGGATACTCAGATGGACTGTGATGGGTACTTAGGTACTTGGGTACTCAGATGGGCTGTGACAGGTACTCAGGTACTCGGGTACTCAGATGGGCTGACAGGTGCTCAGGTACTCAGGTACTCAGATGGGCTGTGGCAGGTACTCAGGTACTTTGGTACTCAGATGGGCTGACAGGTACTCAGGTATTCGGATACTCAGATGGACTGTGACAGGTACTCAGGTACTCGGGTAATCAGATGGGCTGGGACAGGTGCTCGGGTACTCAGATGGGCTGAGACAGGTACTCGGGTACTCAGATGGGCTGGGCAGGTACTCGGTAACTCAGATGGACTGTGATGGGTGATGACAGGTACTTTGATGGGTGATGACAGGTACTTTGATGGCTGGTGACAGGTCCTCTTTATTGGGGGGTAATCAGTGTGTGTTGGTGTACACTAAGCGGTAATGAGCGCCTTTGGCGCGTGCACGAGCGCTGTGAATGTACACAGTACATGTGACCGGCTCTGATTGGACACGGCTGGTCATGTGTATCGAGGTGAATGAGGATGCCAATCACACAGATCAGGGATGGGCTGTGTCCAAGGGACACACCTCATCTACGATCGCCGTGCTGTGGGCCCCCTGGGGCCCACAGGAGCGGCAAAATACAGAGGATGTCATATGATGCCCACCCAGGATGGGAGATCCCATCTGTGGGCGTCATTTGACTATGGCCTGGTATTGAAGTGGTTAAGGACACACATTACATTTGGACACATTTTAGGGGTGGGGGAGGGTTATAAATGAATTTAAGAATACACATAACATTTGGACACATTTTAGGGCTGGGATGTGCAATTAGCAGACCTCCAGCTGTTGCAAAACTACAAGTCCCATCATGCACTGCCTCTGGGTGTCATGCTTGTGGCTGTCAGAGTCTTGCTATGCCTCATGGGACTTGTAGTTCTGCAACAGCTGGAGGTCCACTAATTGCATATCCCTGTTTTAGGGGGTGTTTCGGGGAAAGCAGTACAATGGAGATGACAATATACATTGTTAAAGGGCCTAGGCTATAGGTGTATATGGGCCCAGGGTAGCATGCCGGGGAGGTTAGTGAAGGCAAATATGCATGTAGGGCAAAAAAGGAGTATTAAAAAAGCTTCCAGCATGCATGAGGATAAAGGGCACATTCACAGCATATTCCAATCATGGTAATTAGGGAACAATGAAATAAATACAATACATTAGCAAACATTAAATACATATAATGGGATGTTAAGGGATAAAACTTACCCTAATATAGTCCTTCTGCAGGACCTGAATGATGGCAGAACAGGTCTCTGAACTAATGATCCCCAGAGCCTGGGGGGAGATGCCTGTTGAGAACTGGAGGTCCTGCAGGCTTCTCCCAGTCGCCAAGTACTGCAAGGTGGTGACTAGCCTCTGCTCTGGAGTGATGGCTTGCCGAATGCACGTATTCTGCCTGCTGATAGGGGGGTCAGCAAAGCCAACAATGGTGAAAAACAGGGTCCGTCATCTTGAGATAATTCTTAAAGTCATTAGGATCATTCTTCTGGATCTCACGAAGCAGAGCCATGTGCAAGAATTGGTCACGCTGGAGTAACCACTTCTTGGTCCATGAACTCCTCCTTGCCCTGTTCATGGACTGGGCTCAGGTAAAAGTATGAACCCCAACACCAAGCCCCCACACAGCACGAACTCTACACTGAGTACATTTACGCACCATGGTTTCAAAACAGTCTGCTTGTCAAAACTAACTTAACAGAATGCGCTGAAGAACAGCAAGGCCTGTGAAGAGCGAGCTGAAGATTAGTAACGAGTGGACCAGAACACACCGGAAATCTGATACAAACTGACTAAACGCACTGAAAACCAGATAGAAATCCACAAGCACAAACTGAACAGCAGTAAAACAATTGGAATAAGCTGGACTCTGAAAAGCCTGAATCGTCTCTAACCAAACTTTTACTAACACGAGATCAGCAGAAGGAGCCCAAAGAGTGGTGCACTGGGTCATGAACTTTCTTTTTCCAGTCCCGCCGTACGTGCTGTATGTCACTGCATTCTTAACGATCAGACTTTGGTGTGATCATGTGTACGCACAACAGTTTCAGTGGAACTCCGTTGGAAAAACCTTCAGAGTTTATTCCGACAGGAAAATCGGTCGTTTGTATGTGGCATACGTGTTTATACTGTTTATAATCCAGTAATACACTGTCTCACCCTGCCCTGCACATGCTCAGTTGCTCTCCATTTTTAGACACTGACAAATTTGTAGAGGACAATCTGCTGACAGCATTAAAGTGGAATGAAACCCCCAATCCTTTACAGCCAAGCCTCCTTCTGTTTGAACTGCAACTCCCATGGTGCAACAACGCTTGATGGTTTGATAGTTTGGTAGAAGACACAAGCAAATGCGACAATTTGCATTACAGGCGTGTACATGAACTGTTTTTTGAAACCATTAAATTGATTGGTTGAGTTCCACTTTATGATTAACTGCTGTTCGGGGCCTCCGGGCTTCAGCAAAGTGGCAGCCTCCAGCAAGAAGAATCAGGAGAAATGCTGGAGGCAATTTACAACACACACACATTTTTGTAGTATTATTATTATAGTGGAATGTATGTTCATTGCTAGAGATGAGCTTAATGTGTGGGTCAAGCATACGTTTGACTTGAACATCAGATGTTTGCTCATTCACCGAAGAGAAAACCTTATGTGGCATTCGAGGGAAATTTGAGTGCCACGGAACACCCCATAATGCACTGTGAGATCGCAGTGCACTGCTGTATGATGATTGGCCAAAGCATGCACCTCATCTGCATGCTTTGGCCAATCCCAACGCCCTCTGCTAAGAGAGACATAATTGGCCAAAGGCAGGGTGCCTTTGGCCAATCGTGGCTCAGGGGGACTAAGTTCATGCCCCACACTATATAAGGCTGCCTACATGACAGTGTAGTGGCAGTGTACACAGTATCTAATAGAGTGTGTAGAGTTTCTACTACACTTCTGGTGGTGTACATAGTATCTAATACAGTGTAGTGTGATGTTGCAAAACAAAATATACATCATGTCCAAGGAGAGGCAGACGCTCACAGGCCACTAAAAGAGGGCAAGCAGCCTCTGTATCTAAAGTCAACGTGCTGGTCGTGGACATGGCGCATCCTCTGAAGGTAGCCATGGGGCACACTTGTCCCTTTTTTCTGCTGCTGGCCGTGTTATTGAGCCAGAACATGCAGAAGAGTTGGTTGAGTAGATAACAAAGCTGTCTTCATCCTCCTCATACTCTGTCACCCAGACTCAAAGTAGTTTGCCTTCCAATGCAGATGCCAAAGTGGCCTATTCCACCGGCTCCTTGTCCACAGTTACTCCTTCAATAGCCCCACCATCATGCACAGAGGAGTCCTCAGAACTATTCGACCACAGTGCCGAGTACATGCTGTTGGAGGATAAGCAGTCATTTGAAGGCTCCAATGTTGGTTCCCAGGTTAAGGAAGGGAGTAATGTGAGCCTAGAGAGAGGGGGTGCCGAAGAAGGACAAGAAACTGGCAGTCATGTTCCCCCAGCTGCAGCATTAACACGTTTTTTTCAGTGATGAGGAGGGAGGGGATGATGAGGTCACTGACACTTGGGTGCCTGAGAGAAGAGATGAGGAGGAGGAAGAGGAGGCACAATGCCTACGTGTCTAGGGGGCAGCTTAAGGGGAGCCACCCTATTGCATCCCACCACAGAGCTCCGTCGGTGCAGGATGCCGCTGACTTTTAAAAGTTCCTTGATGTGGGCCTTTTTCAACACATGTGCAGCAGATTGCACTGTTGCAACCTATATATAAAGCGTGGCCAGAACAGCAGCCGCTTGGGCACCACTTGCTTGACTAAACATATAATGACCTGCTATGCAGCCCGTTGGCAACAGCACTTGAAAGATCCACATCATGGGAGGAATGAAGGTGCAGCCAATCTGATTGCAGTACACAACCATCTGATTTTAGCAGGCAAATTTCCCTAGCCCAGTTGCTGAACCATAAAAAGAAATGAGGTCCCAGCCATGCACATGCTCAGCATCTGAATGCTAGCTTGGCCAGATTGCTAGCACTGCAACTGCTGCCTTTTCAGCTGGTAGACTCTGCCCCCTTTTGTGAATTTGTGGAATGATCTGTACCTCAGGGGCAGATTCCAAAACATAATTTCTTTTCATGGAACACCATTCCGGCTCTGTATCAGTCAACAAAAAGATGCATATTACCACATGGGCAGGAATGTTACCTTTCCTTCACAGCACGCTGGGTAATTTTGCTGGCAGCTGGGAAGGATGCGGGACAGGGTTCAGTATTGTTGGAGCCTGTTCTGCCACCACACCTCCAAAATGCTAGTGGTGATTCTGCCACAGCTCTCTCCTCCGCCCCCTCGTCTTCTTCCTTTATGGCCTCTTCTGCAGATTTGTCCTCAGAACCAGTGGTGCTTCGTAAGCATTCAAGGGGCTACACAAGCAGCCAGGCAAAAAGATGCCAATGCAGTGCTTGAGTTGGACTGCTTAGGGTACAGGAGCCACACTGGGACAGAGATTTTGTCAGCTCTACAGGGGCAGGCTCAGAGGTGGTTAACGCCATGCCAGCTTCAGCCAGAATGGTTGTATCCGACAATGGCACCAACCTTCTCTCCGCCCTCCGACAGGGACACTTGACCCATGTTCCATGTTTGGAACATGTCTTGAATTTGGTGGTGCAGCGGTTCTTGAGCAGGTATCCAGGCTTACAGGATCTCCTGAGGCAGGCCAGAAAAGTGTCTGGTCATTTTCATCAGTCGTACAATGCCAGTGCTTGGCTGGCTGACATTCAAAGGTAATGCAAGCTGCCCACCAACCGCCTCATTTGTGACATGCCCACCAGGTGGAACTCAATGTTGGCAATGCTGCAGTGGCTGCACATGGAGCAGAGGGCCATCAAAGATTACTCAATGATTATTCGAGTATGGCACCAGGACAGGGTCAGGGAAGCTTGGCTTCTTTTCGCCACGCCAATGACTACTGATCAAGGATGCATGTACTGTCCTGTCACCATATGAGGAGGTCACAAGAATGGTGAAAAGCAACAATGCATGCATCAGTGACAATGTCCCTCTAGCCTTCCTGCTGGAGAACACACTTTGTGGAATAATGGACAGGGTGCTTGAGGCAGAACAACGGGAGGACAAGGAGGACTTCCTTACCTCCCAAGGCCCCGTTTATACAGATAGCATTCATGCAGGCCCGCCAACCACACAGAAAGAAGTGGAGGAGGATTGTGTCAGAATGGATGTAGAGGATAACAGCAGTCTTCAAGGGATGGTTTTCACTCCCCAGAAACCCAAAGAGTTGTACGTGGCTGGGAGGAGGTAGTTACAGATCATGTGATCCTTACTGACCCAGAGGACTCAGAATCGAATGCCTCTGCAAGCTTACGCTGTATGGCCTCCCTGATTCTGAAAAGCCTGTGAAAGGACCCTAAGATTCGTGAAGGAGAGGGATAATTACTGGCTGACAACCCTTCTTGATCCACGTTACAAGGGTAAGGTTGCAGAACTCATCCTGCCTACACAGGATGCAGAGGATGAAACATCTTCAGGAGACCTTAAAGAAAGGTTTGTGCAATGCATTTCCAGATCCTGGAAGGTTACAATTTCCTGGGGCTGGACAACATGTTGCTGAGGCTTTGTTCAGTCAGAGGAAGAGTGGTGAAGGTGACCTTTAAACAAATTTTCAGTCCTCAGAGCTAAGATCTGATTGGTTCAAGCAACCATCGCCAGCGTCTGCATTACATGGTGCAGAAATATCTAGGGGCAAGAGCAGACTTGGAGACCTTTCCAATAGAGCATTGACTGGATTACTGGGTCTTGAGGATGGACCACTGGCCAGAATAATTATATTATAATAATATTAATAATATTAATATAATAATATTATTATATATAATAATAAGACTAATAATAATAATAATAATAATAATAATAACAATAATAATAATAATAATGCAATTACAATTCTTGATATAATATTTTATAGCAGGACCCGTTCCTGTGCCCAACAAGAGTAACAGAGAGGGCTTACAATGTTGTGGCACCACCACCACCAAAGGCCAAATTTTTCTGCCCCTGTTTAATAGGGGCATGTAATTCCAAATCTTGATGAATATTTCACAGCAGGGCCTGTTCCTGCACCCAGCAAGATTAACTGTGAGGGCTTAAAGTGTTCTGGTACCACCAACACCCAGGCCCATTTTTCTGCAGAGTATATAGGGTAAGCCATATAGTATACTGTATATACTGCTGTATATACTGCTGTTCAGAGTATATAGTGCCTAGGGGTCTGGGGGACCCCTGCCATTTTTTTAAATGTGGGTGCGGGTTTCCCCTTAATATCCATACCAGACCCAAAGGGCTGGACTGGGGGGGAATCCATGCCATTTTTTTTCAATGATTTTCATCTATGTTGCCGCAACCTGACAATACATTACAGCTATGAGCAGTTTTAAATTACTTTTTTTTCCTTTAGAAATGTAATTTTGCTGTAGCTCTGCCTCGATTTTTTCCTTCAAAACAGACAAACGCTTTTTAATTGTAATATGTATTTTATTGTTATTTGAACTTCGTTTAAAAATGAGTATGTTCTATTCTAGGCAGTGAGACTTGTTCTCTCCTTTGCTATCTCTGAATACCTTGATTATGTCCTAAGGAAGCCTAATGGTGAAACGTGTTGATACACAAAGGCTCACTGTATACACTGTATCATATACATGATTTTTAATCTTTGAATGCTCTATTCATGCATTGTATTTTCATAATAAATATTATTATTTTTCTACATCTTGCTATTTGTTTTGTATGCCTCTAATGTCTGACCTAGGAATAGTTAATAAGTGTCCCCTCCCTTTTTGTTCCCCTTTCTACTTGAATTTTGCTGTGGTATTGTTCTAAACATGGGAAAACTATGCCACTTTTTAAAGGAATATTTCATTTTTATTGTTTCACTTTAAGCATTATTAAAATCACTGTTTCCAAAAAAAGTTTGTTTTTAAAACTTTTATTTTCATTGATACATGTCCCCTGGGGCAGGACCCAGATCCCAAAAAAAACTGTTTATGGCAATAACTCGTATATAAGCCTTTAAAGTGAGCATGTTTGTGTCCCATAGACTTTAACGGTTTTTGCATGTTCGAAGGAATTTTTTGCCTGCTCACATGTTCTGCTGCAAACCGAACCGGGGGTATTCGGCTCATCCCTACTCCTTGCTAAAGAACATTTTCTTTTATCAATTTTTATGGGTAAAGTTCCGCTTTAAGTACTTTATGAATGAACAAGATAGCTATTGCTCTGTTATGATTTTGGCTCACCTAAATAAAATGCCATGCCATCATCACAAGAAAGCTTTACCATTCAGATCTCTAGCATAATACATTTCAAAGTTTTGCTCTCATCCAGCATTGACTTCCTTTGCACCTTCCTGGATTTGGTTGCATGGCATGCCAGAGTAACAAAGGCTGTTTTTGATAGAAAACATTTTCTTTTTTTTTTTAATTCTTTATTTCTTTGCAGGAATACAAAACAAAGTTATTAGTCAAAACATTTTCAAATAGTATATTCACAGGTCTGAACAAAGAGCAGATAGCTAAAATGCTCTGCACATGCAACTTGCTGTGTTATAAATGGGTGAATATGTTCACCCAGGGTCACCAGCCCAACCTATATTATTTGTCCTGGCATGGGAGGAAAATGCCCCTTGCCTCTAGTCCACTTATTCTCTTATCTCTTTCTCTCAATTTGTACCTCAATTTGCATACAATTGTAATCAAATCAAACTATTTAATATTTAACATATATGGAAAATATGGCTAAAAAAAGTTTTTATATTTTTGCAACTGTAGGTAATTCAATTCCACTTTTCACCTGTGGAAATACAATCTGCACACCAGCTAGATACAAAAAAAAAAAATGCTGATTTGTTTCCATGCTATGTAGTGTGTGTTTTTTTTCCTGGCTCTTTGCAATCCTTGTTGTATTGTCCCCCTACACTTTTGTATTTATTTCTCCTACACTTTCTTGTGTCAGTTATTCAAGCTTCATGTCCATGCTGTAGCATCCATCATTTTCACTATCAATTGTATGAAAGAGCATTTTTCAGAACAGTCTAGGGAAGTGATGGTCAACCTTGGCACCCCAGATATTTGCATAATTAGATAGTTACATAGTTAGCAAGGTTGAATAAAGACAGCAGTCCATCCAGTTCAACCTGAGTGAGTGTCTACAATTGTCCCTATCCCTGTACATTGCACACTCACATGGGTCCCTACTCTCAAGGAGCCCACAATCCAAGGTCCCCATTCATATACCAGGGTCAATTATGGACAGAAGCCAATTAACCTACCGTATTTGCCGGTGTATAAGGCGACTGGGCGTATAAGACGACCCCCTATTTTTCAAGTGAAATACTCGCGGTATAAGACTACCCCCCGTCTGAGGCAACACCATTTAAAAAAAAACATTAGAACCATTAAAAAACACAAAGCAAGAATGTCAACTACTCATCCGCCATGCTGTGATATGTCATAAGGTAAATCAAACAATAATAACACAAACGGAGATCTCTTGAATGCCACAACTCTGGAAAGTAGAATTTTTCACTAACCAAACCTATACCAGTTTTGGGTTACATTCTATGGGAATTGTCCACCAAAATGCATTTAATAAACCCCCTGTCATATGTCCCATATTTACCTGTCCCTCTTGGGTGCCTGGGACCTCAAAGGCAAACAGCAGAATGTATAGTAGTAGGAGATCAGTGAATGGATTTACCCAGTGAAGTATGGTGAGCGGTGTATTATTTTAATGAATACAACGCCTGCTTGGATTGGCAGAGGCTGTAGCATCATCAGCCCTTGCCTCTCTCTCTCTCTCTCTCTCTATGTAGCCTGCTTGGATTGGCAGAGGTTGTTACTCCAATCCAAGCAGGCTCTGTATTCATTAATAGAATACATCGCTCGCCGGGATTGGCTCAACGGCGTATACTGTTTGTAGCTGAAGCTACATACAGTATTAGAAGACATTTGGGGGCTGACATCCTTCGGGCAGCATTGTATATCCGGCGTATAAGACGACCCCCGATTTTTGGGCATTTTTTTAAGTGTAAAAGGTAGTCTTATACGCCAGAAAATACAGTACCTGCATGTCTTTGGAGTGTGGGAGGAAACCGGAGGAAGATGTTTTGGAACTATATTCCCCACAATGCTCCTGCACTCTGCAGTGTAGTTGAGCATCATGAGAAATGTAGTTCCAAAACATCTGGGGATGCCAAGGTTCGCCATCACTGGTCTAGGGAATGGAAAACATTACAAACTTAAATCTTTTCCTGGACATTACAAGCATGTTTTGATTATGGTATTCTTTCATGCATAAGTGATGTTGAGATCAACGTAACCTATGCAATTCTCACCTAAACTACATATCCACCAAATAGTCCTTTGGCACAGCATCTGCAAGACACAAACCAGCAGGCCTCTGTGATTAGGTATTATTTGAAAAGTGTGTTTTCACCACATTCTCTAAGCTAAGGGAGAATTCCCCTGCAGGGTTAATAGCTGATGGTCTGTTTGTCATTTCCCAAATTTTGTATTTATTGGAATACAAATTTTTTGGTGTATGGAAAATAGACCATTAACATCACTTTTGGGATGTGGTAAAACTGGAGTTTCTCAGCATAAATGTGCAGCTGACAAATGTGCAGAAATTGTGTGATGCAATTATGTTATAACGAACTAGAATCTCAAAGGAATATTTGTGGATGTGATGTCCACGTCATTTTGAATTGAGGCTGTTTTGAAAACAAATGGAGCCCAACCCAAGATTACTATAGTGTAACTAATAAATTGCTTGGTGAAAGTATGCATGATCACATAATTTTATATTCATATTAACAAATTAAAATTTTTCCAAAATGGTTAAATTGTGAGTTGGAATTTATTTACTATAAATGTAAACTGCTGGACATTTTTTTTTTGCATTGCATACTAGCACATTATGTTAAACTTGCCTTAAAATTGAGCCCTTCCAGCATAAAGATGTCAGCGCTGCATGCACTCCTTCAGAACCCTGTTCCGTAAATGGTAGCTCCTTGTTACATAGCCGGAGTCAGGAGTCCATGAACCCGGAAGCAAGACAGGTGAAGATGAGAGCGCATTCGCCAGTGATGTCACTGGCTGCATGAATAGTAAATATCTCCTAAACGGTGCTTATTTAGGAGATATTTACACAACCTATAATAAGGAGTACCTATAGATAAAAGCAAGAGATGGAAGTTTACTTCCACTTTAAGCAGAAGATCTTAAAGTACCGCTGTCATGAGAAAAATACAGAGTTTCTTATTTTTTACTTCCATCTGAAACTACCAACTTAGTCAGCTGGGATAAGCATACAGATCAGGAAAGCCAGAGAAAACGCAAATTCTCTACATATTTGTTTTGTGTTGATGTCAGTGTCTCCAAACATTTTTTATTTTTGAAAAATTCAGCAGTTGGTGCATCCAAACTCTATTATGAAAGTTTTATTTAAAGCTGGTCAAATTCCTCTCTCCTTTCTGGGAGCTGAATAGGATCAGTATCAGTATCGCACCTTGGATTAATTAATGCAATTCAAAAATTGCATCAATAATTTTAATATTACTGATATCTCTTTACCATTGACTTATAGAAAGTAATGATAATAAATACCAAATCTAGCCCTTAAAAAAAAAAAATGAGTTTTTAAAGTGTATTGTATTCTATTTTTAACAAACGATTTTAGAACTGAGGAAAAATCTAAACCAATTAACAGAATCTGGGGTAAAAGGTGATACGGTAAATCAATTGTAGATGTGGCTTTTAGGGGTCATCAAGTTGACCTGAAGTTGACACTAAGTCAAATCATTATGTACAGGCAAACAAATAAAAACAATATTGATCTTTGCAAGATAAGGACATGTATCACAGTTCCATTTGTTAGGAAACTTTTTTAAACAGTGTCAAGTAAAAAAAAAGAGAATAATTTGCTTGCTAAATTATAATCTTTGGATTTGAGATTTAGGATATTCAATCTTCTAAAAATAAAAAGAAAGGATGTTGGAAAAGGTATAATTTGTCCACGCTTTCCCATAAAAAAACAAAAAACAAAAAAAAAAAACTTATAATACTAATAATACAGGTATACCCCACTTTTAAGTACACAATTGGTATTATTTACTAAAGCTGGAAAGTGCAAAATCAGGCTCACTTCTGCATAGAAACCAATGAGCTTCAAAACCCCAGCTTGTTCAATTAAGCTTTGTAAAATCTGGAAGCTCATTGGTTTCTTTCAGAAGTGAGCCTTATTTTGCACTTTCCAGCTTTAGTAAATTAACCCCATTGTGTACTTTGCCTGTAATATCATTTATGTGATATCTAAAAATAGGATGCTATTGTAGCACAATACTTTGTGCAATTATTATTATTATTTGGGATTTATAAGATGCCAACAGTTTTTACAACACTTACAAAATAAAGAGAGAAATTACAATTAAAATACAGTTTAATACAATAGGATTCAGAATGCCCTGCTCTTTAGAGTGTATAATCTAATTTGGAGGATCAACTGATACAAAAGGTGATAACAGTGTGGAATGAGATGAGGAAAAAAGTAAAAATAGCGTTTAATAGGTGGGGACAGGATAGGCTTCCCTGAATATACAGGCATACCCCCCTTTTAAAATGGGGTTCCACCCTAAAGTGGAACTTCCCCTCATCGGAACCCTCCCTCCCTCCGGTGTTACAGTTGGCACCTTTCAGAGGGGAGGGTGGTGCAGATACCTGTCTAAGATAGGTATTTGCACCCACTTCTGGGCATAGATTCCCATGGGAGTCTATGCTTCTTCTTGTCCTGGCTCGCTGTCTCCTGGGACACACACACGGGTCCCAGAGACAGTGCGAACCATTCCCATTGCGCTGCATGACACACGCATGCACAGTAGGGAACCGGGAAGTGAAGCCGCAATGATTCACTTCCTGATTCCCTCACCGAGAATGGCGGCAGCAGCAGCCGAGAGCCGATCAAGCAATCGATCGGCCTTGGCTGTTGACATCGCTGGACTCTGGAACAGGTGAGTGTCCATTTATAAAAAGTCAGCAGCTACAGTATTTATAGCTGCTGGTTTTTAATAATTATTTTTTTCCAGTGGACTCCCTCTCTAAGTACACAATGGGGTTTATTTACTAAAGCTGAAAAGTGCAAAATCAGGCTATCTTCTGCATAGAAACCAATGAGCTTTCAGGTTTTATTACCAAAGCTTATTTGAACAAGCTGGGGTTAGAAGCTCATTGGTTTCTATGCAGAAGTGAGCCTGATTTTGCATTTTCCAGCTTTAGTAAATAATCCCCATTGTGTACTTAAAAGTGGGGTATGCCTGTATAGGTTTACAGAGAGTGTCTAAATATAGTGAGAAATAGCCAGACAAACTGGTGTGTGTACAGAGTTCCAGAGGATGGAAAAGGCTCTAGCCGCTTCAGCCCTGGAAGATTTTACCCCCTTCCTGACCAGAGCACTTTTTGTGATTCGGCACTGTGTCACTTTAACTGACAATTGCGTGGTCGTGCAACATGGCTCCCAAACAAAATTCATGTCCTTTTTTTCCCACACATTTTTTTAGGTGGTATTTGGTCAACCCTGGGGTTTTTATTTTTTGTGCTATAATAAATATCCCCCAAAAATATATAAAAAAAACTATTTTTTCCTCAGTTTAGGCCAATATGTATTCTACATATGTTTGGTGAAAAAAAATCGCAATAAGCATTTATTGATTGGTTTGCACAAAAGTTATAGCGTTTACAAAATAGGGGATAGTTTTATGGCATTTTTATTAATCATTTTTTTTATTGGTAATGTTGGCGATCAGCGATTTTTATTGTGACTGCAACATTATAGCGGACACATCGGACATTTTTGACACATTTTTGGGACCATTGTCATTTATGCAGGAAATGGTGCTATAAAAATGCACTGATTCCTGTGTAAATGACACTGGCAGTGAGGAAGTTAACCACTAGGGGGCAGGGTAAGGGTTAAATGTGTCCTAGGGGAGTGTTTCTAACTTACTGGTGGATGGGCTCTGTGTGATGTGACACTGATCGCTGCTCCCGATGATAGGGAGCAGATAATCAGTGTCCTGTCATTAGGCAGAATGGGGAGATGCTGTTTACATCGGCATCTCCCCATTCTTGAGCTTCATGACACGATTGCTGATTTCCCCACGAGCTCGTGGCAGGTGCGTGCACGGCAGGAAATTCAAAGTAACGTACGGGTACGTTACTTTAACCAGACAAAAAACAAGCTCTGGACTGCCGCACTCTTCAGAGAACCACTTTCTTTTGTTGGAAAATTACATCACAGCTCAACAAATACAGTGAACAAGGAAAAATTGCTGACGTTTCGCATTAGCTGTAGTGCTTAATCATAGCTATGTTTTTCATCTATTGCTAGTGGTAATAGCCAGCACCTGTGGCTTCCCAGCCGAAGAGACAGTTTACAGCCTGCATGTGTGCTCCTGGAGAAGTGAGGTCCCTTCTCCTTCACGTTACTTTGCCCAGCCGTGCCATTCTGCCAACATATATTTGCTGACAGCGGTCGTCAAGTGGATAACAGTGTAAATTTGCTGTTCCCTCAAAATAACTCAACACACAGCCATTGATGTCTAAATCGCTGGCAACAAAACTGAGTACACCCCTAAGTGAAAATGTCCAATTTGGGCCCAAAGTGTCAATATTTTGTGTGGCCACCATTATTTTCCAGCACTGCCTTAACCCTCTTGGGCATGGAGTTCACCAGAGCTTCACAGTTTTCCACTGGAGTCCTCTTCCACTCCTCCATGACGACATCACAGAGCTGGTGGATGTTAGAGAACTTGCACTCCTCTACCTTACATTTGAGGATGCCCCACAGATGCTCAATAGGGTTTAGGTCTGGAGACATGGTTGGCCAGTCCCTCACCTTTACCCTCAGCTTCTTTAACAAGGCAGTGGTCATCTGTGTGTTTCGGGTCGTTATCATGTTGGCATACTGCCCTGCCACCCAGTCTCTGAAGGGAGGGGATAATGCTCTGCTTCAGTATGTCACAGTACATGTTGGCATTTATGGATTCCTCAATGAACTGTAGCTCCCCAGTGCCGACAGCACTCATGCAGCCCCAGACCATGACTCTCCCACCACCATGCTTGACTTTAGGCAAGACACACTTGTCTTTGTACTCCTCACCTGGTTGCCGCCACACATGCTTGACTCCATCTGAACCAAGTAAGTTTTACTTGGGCTCATCAGACCACAGGACATTCCAATAATCCATGTTCTTAGTCTGCTTGTCTTCAGCAAATTGTTTGCGGGTAGTGATGGACGAACTTCCGAGGGGACGTTTTGCGAACGCGGACCGCGAACGCGGCCGATAGTTTGCGAACCGGAACGTTCGCGGCGGGCCCCATTGACTTCAATGGGAGGCGAACTTTGCAAACCTACAGGTCGAATTTGCAGCCACAAAATAATTACTAGCTGTGCAAACATAGTCCCACCACATGGCCAATGACATAACACATGTATGAGGTGAATCTGGGATTGACAATTACAAGCATTCTTTTTTTACATGGGAAATTGTTGTGACAATGCAGGACTGTGGAGCGCATGAAGGCAATGGAGGAGAGGGAAGGTCAGGGTAGGCAAAGAAGAGGGTGCAGGAGATGATCACCAGCAGAGTGACATACAGCAATGACACCTGCACCGTGATAGAGTCATCTGACACCAGCACCGTGATAGAGAGCACTGACATCAGCAGCGTGACATACAGCAATGACATCTGCACCGTGATAGAGTGATCTGACAACAGCACCGTGATAGAGAGCACTGACATCAGCAGCGTGACATACAGCAATGACATCTGCACCGTGATAGAGTGATCTGACACCAGCACCGTGATAGAGAGCACTGACATCAGCAGCGTGACATAAAGCACTAACACCAGCACCGTGATATACAGCACTGACAGCAGCACCGTGATAGAGAGCACTGACATCAGCAGCGTGACATACATCAATGACACCTGCACCGTGATAGAGTGATCTGACACCAGCACTGTGATAGAGAGCACTGACATCAGCAGCGTGACATAAAGCACTAACACCAGCACCGTGATATACAGCACTGACAGCAGCACCGTGCTAGAGAGCACTGACATCAGCAGCATGACATACAGCAATGGCACCTGCACTGTGATAGAGTCATCTGACACCAGCACTGTGATAGAGAGCACTGACATCAGCAGCGTGACATAAAGCACTAACACCAGCACCGTGATATAAAGCACTGACAGCAGCACCGTGATAGAGAGCACTGACATCAGCAGCGTGACATACAGCAATGACACCTGCACCGTGATAGAGTCATCTGACACCAGCACCGTGATAGAGAGCACTGACATCAGCAGTGTGACATAAAGCACTAACACCAGCACCGTGATATACAGCACTGACAGCAGCACCGTGATAGAGAGTACTGACATCAGCACCGTGATATACAGCACTGACACCTGCACCATAAGCAGCCCCAGGAGGAAGTCAGCATAGCACAGGGATGGTGGGGGCCCCTCATAATGAGCATAGCACAGGGATGGTGGGAGTCCCTCATAATGAGCTTAGCACAGGGATGGTGGGAGCCCCTCATAATGAGCATAGCACAGGGATGGTGGGAGCCCCTCATAATATGCACAGCAGATTTACAGCCCTAGGAGGAAGTCAGCACAGCACAGGGATGGTGGGAGCCCCTCATAATAAGCAGCCCCAGGAGGATGTCAGCATAGCACAGGGGTGGTGGGAGCCCCTCATAATAAGCAGCCCCAGGAGGATGTCAGCATAGCACAGGGATGGTGGGAGCCCCTCATAATAAGCAGCCCCAGGAGGAAGTAAGCACAGCACAGGGATGGTGGAAGCCCCTCATAATAAGCAGCCCCAGTAGAAATATGACACCGTTCAACCTCTTCAAAGAGGAGGGTACGGGTATATAGTACGGTGTGCTTTTTTTGGACAAGGAAGGGAGCCAAATGAAGAAAGAAGATCTGTGTGCTCGATTTAAAAAATTGTTTATAGACATATACATGTGTGTGACTGATTAGCAGACTGTACGTCAATCCCTATACTGATGAAGGACTGCTGCAGTATAGGGAAGCGGTCAGCAGTAGTGCACCTCGACCCTATGTATTGTGGACCTATACCAGTCCTTATAGAATAGCAGACTGTACCTCACTCAACCCTATGTACTGTAGCACCCTACACCAGGTTACCAGTCCTTATAAGGACCTTTGTGGAACAAGTAGGTTGTGTGTGACTGATTAGCAGACTGTACGTCAGTCCCTATACTGATGAAGGACTGCTGCAGTATAGGGCAGCGGTCAGCAGTAGTGCACCTCAACCCTATGTATTGTGGACCTATACCAGTCCTTACGGAATAGCAGACTGTACCTCACTCAACCCTATGTACTGTAGCACCCTACACCAGGTTACCAGTCCTTATAAGGACCTTTTGTGGAACAAGTAGGTTGTGTGTGACTGATTAGCAGACTGTACATCAGTCCCTATACTGATGATGGACTGCTGCAGTATAGGGCAGCGGTCATCAGTAGTGCACCTCAACCCTATGTATTGTGGACCTATACCAGTCCTTACAGAATAGCAGACTGTACCTCACTCAACCCTATGTACTGTAGCACCCTACACCAGGTTACCAGTCCTTATAAGGACCTTTGTGGAACTAGGAGGTTGTGTGTGACTGATTAGCAGACTGTACGTCAGTCCCTATACTGATGAAGGACTGCTGCAGTATAGGGCAGCGGTCAGCAGTAGTGCACCTCAACCCTATATATTGTGGACCTATACCAGTCCTTATAGAATAGCAGACTGTACCTCACTCAACCCTATGTACTGTAGCACCCTACACCAGGTTACCAGTCCTTATAAGGATCTTTGTGAAACAAGTAGGTTGTGACTGATTAGCAGACTGCAGCAGAAGGGCAGCAGTCAAGTATGATATTCTTTCTATATTTGGAAGAAAGAATATTATACGTGTACAAGCCTATTACCATACCACTGATACCAGTCCTGAAAAGAACCTTTGTGGACCTAATATAGTAACAGCTACTGATTAAACTGACCCTCACTGCCTCACACACAGCTTTCTGCCTGTCCCTATATAAACTGACAAAACATAGGCTGCTGGAACAATAACTGGAATAGCACTTGTGGACCTGATAGTAACAGCTAATGACTAAACTGACTGTCCCTGCAGCACACACCGTCCTGTCCCTTTCTCTAAACTGACAAAAGACACTCAGGCTGCTGCAACAATCACTAGCACAGCACTGCCTCAAACCTATATCAGGAACTACACCTAACACCTATACCAGTCCTGAAAATAACTTTTGTGTACCAAATAGCTAGCGATTTGGGTCACTGCAATCTCTCCCTGCTCCACACAGCAACCTCTCCCTATAGTGACAGAAGAAAGAATGTAAAATGGCCGCTGGATCGGGTCTATTTATAAGTTAGGGGGAATGTCCAAGTGTCCATGTGCTGTAATGTCTCAATTGGCTGTCCTGTACCCCATGATGGATGTGTCATCATAGGTCAAAGTTCTTTTACACAGAAAACATGGAAGTCCGCCAGGCAAACAGCGGCAATAGTCCGCCGATCGGGCAGACCGCGAACAGCCGAAATTCGCCGCGAAACGACCGCCGGGCGAACCGTTCGGCCATCACTATTTGCGGGCTTTCTTGTGCATCCTTTAGAAGAGGCATCTTTCTTCTGTGGTGACAGCCATGTAGACTTATTTGATGCAGTGTGCGGTGTATGGTCTGAGCACTGACAGGCTGACCCCCCCACCCCTTCTACCTCTGCAGCAAAGCCAGCAGCACTCATACATGTATTTCCCAAAGACAGGCTCTGGATATGATGCTGAGCATGTGCACTCAACACCATAGCATGGCTTGTTCTGAGCGGAACCTGTCCTGTTAAACTGCTGTATGGTCTTGGCCACTGTAATGCAGCTCAGTTTCATGGTCTTGGCAATCTTCTCATAGCCTAGGCCATCTTTATGTAGAGTAACACTTCTTTTTTTCAGATCTTCAGAGAGTTCTTTGCTAAGAGGATGAGAGCAATAATACCAAATTTAACACATCTGAGGCCTTGGAACACTAATGAGTCACATGACACTGGAGAGGGGAAAAATGGCTAATTGGTCACAATTTGGACATTTTCACTTAGTGGTGTACTCACTTTTGTTGCCAGCTATTTAGACATGAATGGCTGTGTGTTGAGTTATTTTGAGGGGACAGCAAATTTACACTGTAAGAGCCGGTTCACACAGGGGCGACTCAGATCCAACTTCAGGTCGCCCCTAGTCACCTCAGGTCGGACAACATTTAAAAATCAATGTAAGTGAATGAGAGCCGTCTTAATGCACGCTACTGAAGTCGCTCCGACTTCAGAGGAGGTTCCTGTACTACTTCAATCCGACTTGTAGGCGACTGGTACCCATTGATTTCAATAAAGGTCGCCTCCAAGTCGGATCTCCGTCTATACGGAGGTGACTCTGACAGAATTATTAGCTCTAAAGGGGGAACTCCACGCCAAATTTATGAAAAAAAATTGGCGTGGGTCCCCCCTCCGAGAGCATACCAGGCCCTTAGGTCTGGTATGGATTCTAAGGGGAACCCCCTACGCCGAAAAAACGGCGTGGGGGCCCCCCCAGATCCATACAGGCCCTTATCCGAGCATGCTACGTGGCCGGCCAGGAAAGGGGGTGGGGACGAGCGAGAAGCCCCCCTCTCCTGAGCCGTACCAGGCCGCGTGCCCTCAACATGGGGGGGTGCCTTGGGGAAGGGGGGCCTCTTCCCGGGTAGCGTGCTCGAATAAGGGTCTGGTATGGATCTGGGGGGACCCCATGCAGTTTTTCGGCGTAGGGGGTTCCCCTTAGAATCCATACCAACCTAAGGGCCAAATTTTTTTCATAGACCCCCGAAGACGGAAGACCCCCGGAGCTGTGCAATAAACTATTTTAGAAGAGAGATTGGCCTAAAATTCTGTGGGTGTGATGGGTCCTTCCCTGGCTTCGGCAATGTAATAATTAGAGCAGATAACATTTCTGGAGGTAGAGAGGAGGAGGAGGCAGCATCGTTGCATACTCTGGAAAAGTAGGGACTGAGGAGCGAGCTAAATTTTTTATAATATTCACCAGTGAGACCATCCGGGCCTGGAGATTTGTTGGATGGCAGGGCAGAAATGGTATTAATAATTTCCTGTGGTGTGAATGGTGCATTCAGCGACTGAAGTTGATCATTTGAGAGTCTGGGAAGTTTTAATTCTTGGAGAAAGGAATCTATGTCCTGGGGAGAGGGTTGTATGGTATTGGGGTCTGATTTTAAATTGTAGAGGGATTCATAGTAGTGGCTGAATGCGTCTGCTATAGCAGAAGGATCTATTACTTTTTTGTTCGTGGTGGGGTGAAATATAAAAGGAATTTTAGTCTTGGAGTAATGACCTTTAAGTCTGGTAGCCATGGCTCGACCAGCTTTGTTACCAGTAGAATAATGTACAGCTCTAAAGTAAGTATGTGCTTTTTGGTAATTATCAAGTAGGTGAGCTCGTAATTCTTGTCTAAGGTGATCTAGTTTAAGTTTAGTGGAGGAGTTAGGATTGGATTGATTTTGGTTTTCCAGGATTTTGATGTCTGAAGTAAGCGTGTCTAGGCGCTGTGATCTCCTCCTCCTCTCTTTGGCTCCCAATTGTATAAATACTCCTCTTATGAACGCTTTATGAGCGTTCCATAGTGTGAAATTATCATTAACAGACTCTTCATTGAGGGAGAAGTACTCCTCCAGTGCTTGTTTAAGGTGTTCTGAATATCGTGGGGAGTTAAGAAGTGAGGCATTAGCTCTCCAGATCCGAGTTTTGGACGTGGTCGGAGAGTCCTCCACAGTTATCATAATCGGTGCATGGTCGGACCATGTAATGGTAGAAATCTCTGAAGCAGATATACGGGGTAAAGTCCATTTGTCCACCAAGAAGTAATCTATGCGTGTGTAAGAATTATGTCGTGGAGAAAAGTAGGAATAGTCTCTTTCCGTAGTGTGGTGACATCTCCAAACGTCATAGAGATCATTATTCCGTATGAAGGGTCCCATTTGGGAGGCAGGTCTAGTAGTGTGAGAGGAGGTATCGAGGATGATGTCTGGGACTATGTTGAAGTCCCCACAGGTTATGAGTTGGCCATGTTTAAATTTATTTATTTTCTTCAGAAGCTTGGAGAGAAAGTTAATTTGCTTTTTGTTGGGAGCATATAGGGCCAAAATAGTATATCTGACGTTATTTAAAGAGCAATCTAGTGCAAGATATCTGCCATTGGGATCTACTAGGGATCTACTAGGCTATTGATGTTCCGTTCTGGTTCCCAAACGTGTGGGGATCCGGTTGGTTTATTTTTTAGCGGTCGGATCAGTAGTATACGGCCGTTATCACCCGTTCAGTGCAGGAGCTGAGGAGTCAGGCTTCCATTCAGCTCAGCAGTTGGCCACGCCCCCTGCAATAAACTATTTTAACCCTGTGTTGTGTTTTTTTTTTTACTTTTTTTCACAGGTGAATGGGTAGGGGTACATTGTACCCCATACTCATTCACATAGGGTGGGGGGCCGGTATCCGGGGGCCCCCTTATTAAAGGGGGTTCCCGGATTCCGATAAGCCCCCCGCCCGGAGACCCCGACAACCAACGGCCAGGGTTGTTGGGAAGAGGCCCTTGTCCTCATCAACATGGGGACGAGGTGCTTTGGGGTGGGGGGCCGCATGGCCCCCCCTTCCCCAAGGCACCCCCCATGTTGAGGGCACGCGGTCTGGTACGGCTCGCTCGTCCCCACCCCCTTTCCTGGCCAGCCAGGTAGCGTGCTCGGATAAGGGTCTGGTATGGATCTGGGGGGACCTGGTATGGATAAGGAGGGGGAACCCACGCCAATTTTTTTTCATAAATTTGGCATGGAGTTCCCCCTTCAGAGCTCATTCTCTGATTGGCCACGGCAAAAGTCACCTGGCCTGGGGCGACTTAAAGTCGTGTTGTAAGTCGCCCCAGGTCGTGTCTAGGCCGTGTTCAAGTCGTCTCCAAGTTGCCTCACAAAGTCGTCCTGGAAGTCGTGTTGCCCCTGTGTGAACTGGCTCTTATACAAACTGTACGCTTACTGTTTACATTGTAGCAATGTTTCATTTCTTCAGTGTTGTCACATGAAAAGATATAATAAAATATTTACAAAAATGTCAGGGGTGTACTCACTCAATTGATGCGCTGCCTGAAGTTTATAAGAAACAGTACACCACAGAATGCACTGTAGATATAGGCTACACTGGATGCAGAGTGTATATATATATATATATATATATATATATATATATATATATATATATATATATATATATATATATATATATATATACGCCAACAACACTACATACAGCCGTCATGTAAATAGCCTTATATAGTGTGGGGCATTGACTTAGCCCCTCCGAGCCATGATTTGCCAAAGGCACCCTGCTTTTAGCCAATCATGGCTCTCTCATGAGCGCGCTGTGATTGGCCAAAGCATGCAGGTCAAGTGCATGATTTGGCCAATCATCATACAGCAATGCACTGTGATCTCGCAGTGCATTATGGGGCATTCCACAGTGCTCAAATTTCCTGTGAATGCCCCATAATGTTCACTGTTCTGCTAACGGGTGAACACCTGATGTTCGAGTTGAACTTATGTTCGACCCGAACATCAAGCTCATCTCTAATCATGAGTAATTAATTAGTCCATAGGGAAATTCTCATAAAATATCTGTTGTATAACTCTCCCTTGCAACCAATGGTTATGACCTTACCGGCTTACATTAGGACACCAGTAATATATTGAATATCTTAGAAGGATACTCTTGGGAAACCAATTATTGTTGGGGTTCCTTGGACATTTCATCCATTTATAAAAATAAGTAAGCTTTTCTTCGCTAAGGTGATGCAATAGCTTCTGCCCATCCCAGCTAAGCCCACAGATGTGGGATCAGTGGAGAGTAATAAGAAAATAAGGGGGTGAAGTGATGCTGTTTTGTACTTGTTGGGTGTCGGGTGATATAAAGATTAAATAAATTAATTGATTTGAATAGAATAAATAGTGTACTGTCACTTTAAATAGCGAAGACACACTAATGAATAAGTGTATGAATGTGCAGGCACAACCCTGCTGTCTAATAACATCAATTAGTGACATAGGATATAAACTAATAAAGTGCTCAACGTGCTAGTAGAGTAAAACAACAAGGTAATGTCTGTTTCTTTAAAAAAAATATTCAAACAAACATAAAATAAAAAATTCAGCAAAAAAAAAAAAACACAGTTCATAAATTCACATAAAACATCATCTTCAAAAAAGTGTCTGGTGCTTGAGTAAATACTGTAATAAGTCAGGTCTGCACTCATCAAAAAGATGTACCCCTGCAGGGGAAAAAGCCTCACAATGGAGTCTGCTCTTTGTCCTGTGTTCCCTCCTCCTCATCCACAATCAATGGGTGCAATCACATTGGGATGTCAGAACCTTTGTCAGTGTTAAATGGTTTGTCTCATCCCTCTAACTGCTACATCTGCAGGATAGTTTTTTTTTTCTGTGTTCCCTACAGAATCGTCCTTTCATTTACCAACCACTGACATGTGAATCTGAATCTGACCACCAGACAGCAAATGTTATAAAATAAAAAGAAATAAATAAAAATAAAATATTTTCATGATTAGTCATCATAATTGAACATTTATAATAACTATAGATTTGTGTGGTATTATATAATTAGGTCTATTTATTATTTCCTATATTAATTAGGACAATACTGGTTGATGATAATTAATCTTAGTGTAATGTGTTATAGCATTACCTTGTTAGTGAACATTGCTACTTATGAAAGACACTTTGTTGGGTCATTTATGACATAAATCCACTGGTTCAGAAATGTATATAGTTCCTTAAGTAAAAATGGTATTAACCAATTGTATTTAATTTAGAATTATATATATATATATATATATATATATATATATATATATATATATATATATATATATATATATATATATATCTTTATATTTTAATTCTGTATTTTATTATAATATATATACTATATATCATATTGTTTAATTTGAATAATGGGTATGTTTATCAAATTTCACATCCAATTTTAACCATCTTTTGCGATAATGTATTATTGTTATGTTATCTTTAGGCGTGGACACTTTTAGTTCTGAGGAATTTTTTAGATAGTTATTTTGATCGGTTCAGCATAGCTGTGCTCACACAGGATTTTATCGTATTGATGTTGTGTGTTTTTGAAAACTTTGTCATTATCTCTTCGGTTTCTTAGTTCAAGTGTTCCACTTCCTTTGATTAATTGTGTATCTTAGCATCCCACGATGAGAACTTGCGAGGAGCTTGCTTCAGACTTGCGAGTGGGTTAAATTACCTGAACTCATAGACTATAAAGTCATGCAACCATTCCGTATGGCCACGCCTATTGATAAAGACATAATGACAACATGCGTCTAGGCATGACCATACGGCTAGTCGAACCTGTCAGCTGTTATGATCTCCACCCAGGTATCACTGCAGACGTGAATCCTACGAACGGTGAGTGAGTATCATGCTATGCTGTACAGCGCATATGGTTATACCATGAGATGCTATTTTATGTTTATTTTTTGTAAGTACAATCTCTTTTGGCGGGAATAAAACGTTTACACAGGTTCACGCTATGAGCATTGTTTTTTTCCCTATGTTATGAGCTAATGAACCAGCAAGCAGAACCTCTGTTTGAATGATTATATCAATTGGGAGAGATGCATTAACCTTATAGGTGTATTGATGAGGATTTCTGATGAAGTGGTTTCTCTGCATGCCAAAGATCCATTCCAATCGAAAAGCGTTCTTTACATAAAGTTCTGGTGAGTGTTAAATTTGAGGGGAGCGAAATCACGTGGTGCAGTGAAGGTGTACATCATCCATCTGACAGGACCCCCAATGAACACTCTATAGGAACATCACAATTTTTCTGGACTTACCCTTCACAGAGCGTTGTATCACCATTGGGTGTTTCTTTAAGTTTAATACACCACTATGCACTGCTTTAGCTTTATGAATTACATGATATTAAATTCTAGCGGATATAACCTATCGCAGCAAAACTGACATTTTTAAAGAAAAATAAATAAATGAAATTACATTTATATTCTCCATCCAGTTGATCAAAAGACACTGAGGAACCCTGTCACCTACTATAAGTTTTATCTTTATGGGATAGCCTCAAAACAAGATTTAGATTCCACTCCCTTCACAATCTACTCCTGTCCTACCTTGGGAATCCTGTCTTCTACCCAACCAGGACCTCATCCTCCTCCTTCCACAAATGGTCATCAGCCAATCTCTTTCTAGCCTAAAAGTTTATAACCCCCAACATCTTTAAACCATTTCCTACCCTATGTGATGTGAGTCATATGAAAAACCCTAGCTCTGAACTCTTCCTCTATCTTCAAATGAAGAATTTCCTCACCCCGTGCTTGCGTACAGATTTCTCTCTACCTGACCTGACCAATTTTAAACATATCTGCAAAAAAGATCCACACACGCCGGGCCTTATCGCCACATTCTATGCACAGTTATTAGGCCTACCTCCTCCTCATACATCTCTACACTACGTAACCAAGGGGTAAGAGAGACTTAGGTCTCCAACTAGACTCCAAAGACTGGTCCAATATTTGGACTGCTACCAAATGGGCCTCCCAGAACTTTGTAGCTCTGGAAGTAAATTATAAATTCTTAATGTGCTGGTACCTGGTCCCTACCCGGATCACCAAATTCCTCCCGTCCTACCCTCTCACCTGCTTTCACAGCTGCCCAGATGATGGCACATTTGGTGGAGTTGCCCACTAGCCTAATCATTTTGGGCTGAAATCTTATGCATCCTATCCAACCTTACAGGTGCCACTTTAGATCCTGGCCCAGCCAGGGGCCTGGCCCAGCCAGGGGCCCAGCCAGCCAATAGCAAAGGCTTGGAAAACCCTCAATCTCAATATCACAAAAAACTAAAATTTAGAGTAACTAGAGCCATGATACATGTCAAGGTTGAAGCAGTCCTTCTTAACAGGGACAAAAAGGATGAACATTTGTGGAAACCTTGGATTGATCATTACCTCCCAGTTGACTCCAATAACTCTTTGCTTTCTCCCTAAATGAACTCCATCCCAATCTAAATGGCCTCAACTAAACATCCGTCAGCTTACGGGTTTTGGCTCTACTCTCTGCTTCTTCTCCTGTATTCCCCTTTCTTCTTCCCCCTCCTTCCTTTTTTTTTCTCCCTCCCCTTTTTTATCCTCCCTAAAGCTAGCCTTTCACACTTGTGGGTCTTCTCTAATAACATTATCCCACCTCATCATTTAGGACCGATATGACACCAGCCACATAATGTTTACATCATTAATCCTGAGACTTAACAGTACTTGGTAGCTACTATCCTTGTCACTCTTCCTCCTATTCCCAGGTCCTCTAAACTATAATTTTCTGCACTGTCCCAGAACAGCCCCACCCGGAGGAAACATACCATTAGACAGCATCTACTGACACAAAACTTGAATTACTTGAAATTTGAATATGGGCATGCCATATCATTAAAAAATGTGTGTCACTTTGCATATGCAGCCTCCAATTCTTATTTATGTACCTATCATATTTGAGCTTTGTTAATGTGGGCTGTGTCCCAGTCACTGTAAAGTATTGTTACATACTTTTTCCTACCCCCTTTTCCTAGGGGATGACTCACATTTATCTCTTTTTGTCTTTTTTCCAAAATTTGGTAATGTTATGTCTGGCCACTAGTAGGATATGGGTAATTACTCTTCTGTGGGTATTCGGTAGGCATTATATGGTTAAATTTAATAGGGCAAGATCAGGTGTGGGCAATATGTTCATCTTGGTAATTTGTGAAATAAGTGAGAAGACCTTATGCCAGTATTGTGGTAATTGTGGACAGTCCCATAAGGTGTGTAGTAATGTACCAGTTCTACCAGCATGTAGGAAATACGTGTTTGTCAAATTTTAATCTGATGTAAGATACCTTCTTTGTACAAGATTATGTGTGAGTTCCCGCATTGTCGTGCATTTTGTGGCTTGATAGATGGACAGTAGTGCTCAATACCATTGCCTGTCTGTCTATTTTTTACCTAAATCTTGTTCCCATTGGCTGATATCTATAGATTGGAAGTGATTTTTTTCTTAGAATAAATTGTAGAAGATAGAAATACCTTTCTTCCCTGGGGGAGCTGGGTAGGTAATACGTTAAAGCTTTAGTAGGAATGGAGATCCAGAGTTATGGGTTGTTTTTAAGGCAGTGAGCTATTTGTATATATTGAAAATAGGCTCCTGGTCCTAATTTTAGGTCTGACGTGAGGTGAAAGGGTTTAGTCAGTCCACTCCCAGATCTAAGATATGTGATTTGGTGGCATTGACCCTGTAGTAGGATATCATTTTAGTTTAGGATAGATTGTACCACTGGTAGCGATGAGTGCGGGCTAGTCAGCATTAAAATTATGTCAGCGGCGAAAAGGCTGATCCCGTGGTTGTGTTTTCCTACTTGAAATCCGGTGATTTGTTTGAAACTTCTAATAAATTCTGCCAATGGTTCTATCATTAAATTGAAAATGAGGGGTGATAGGGGGCAACCTTGTCATGTTCAATTTGAAATGTGGAATGGAGAGGAGAGAATATCTGTGACATATACTAGTGCCATAATGGCAGATAGTATAGAGTCTATAAATCCAAACTTGAGAAGAACCTCCTTCATATAGCCCCAATGCACTCTGTCAAACGCATTCTCTGCATTCAAGGATAGAAGCAGAGAAGGTGTTCCATTGGTGCTGGCTAAGTGGATGAGGTTTTTGAGTCTTTTATTGGCATCGGAAGTTTGTCTACCTGGAATAAATCCTTTTTGGTCAGCGTTAATTAAAGAGTGAAGCAGTGTGGAAGTGTAGATATTCTGGTTGCTAGTAGTTTGGCATATACGGTAGTTTTAGATCTACGTTGATAGGGAGACAGGTCCAAAATTTTGGGAGGTATCCTATTCTTTGCCTTGTTTGAGTAGAGCAATTGTAGAAGATAGCGTTTCCTCTGGAAAACTGGAGGAGGAGAAAGCATCATTGAGTGATGAGTGTTGAGCTGAATTATTTGTAGTACTCTCCCAGTAGGATATCAGGTCCAGGGAATTTACCAGTTGGTAGAGACTGAATCGTTTTATTAATTTCTTGTTGGAAGAAATGGGAGTTCAGTTCTGGTAGTTGAGCCTCGCTGAGGATAGGGAGATGTATGTTAGATAAAAATTGTCAGATTTGGTCTTGGGAGGGTTAGAGAGGGGTTAGATCATTCTTAAGGTTGTAAAGGGATTCATAGTATGAACTAAAGGCATTGGCTATGTCTTGGGGGTTAATGATTGCTCTATGGTAAAAGGGTGATATATATGTGGGATTTTGGCTTTGCTACATAGGCCACATATTCTATGGCTCATGGCTTTCCCTGCCTTGGTGGAAGTAGAGTAGAAGGCCCTAATCCTGCAGTGAGCTTTTTCATAGGAATTAAGGAGAAGATCTCTTAGCTCTTGGTGGAGAGCTAACAGTTTAATTTTGAGATCATGGGTTGGGTTGGTTTTATTTTGGCATTCGGTGTTGGAGATTTTCGGTAATAACATCATCTAGATGCTGCATCCTCTTTTTTTTTTACCAGGGAGCTTATTTGAATTATTATGCCTCTGATATAGGCTTTATGGGCCAACCAGAGGGTAGCTGAATGAGGACTGATCCTGCATTGTGGGTAAAGAAGTCCATTAGATGTTGGTGAATTCTGTCAGCATATGGCAAGGATTTAAGGCCTGGGTATTGGCTCTCCAGAGTCTGGCAGAGTTGTGAACTGTAGATACGGCAATAGTAATGCTCACTGGTGTGTGGTCTGACCAGGTAATGGATCCCATGTCGGAGTGTGTGATACACTGTAGTAGCCATTTGTCAGCTAAAAAATGTCTATTCGGGAGTAAAAGTTGTGGGGAACAGAGAAGAAGGTGAAGTCCTTCTCCATTGTGTGGTGACATCTCCACACATCATAAAGGTTGCTGGATTTAAGAAGGTTCTGCATGGGTGAAGAGTGTCTAATGGAAGGGTTGGAGGTATCCAGTAAAGGGTCGGAAACTGTATTACAGCATGGATCGTGGTAAAGGGCCAATGACATCGGCCCTTTACTACGTGATCACTCCGTCCAACGACTGAGAGATCACAAATGTAAACAAACCAGGGTCATTAGAAGTTCAAAGCTCTCCTCTCCTCACACCGATACAGCGTATAAGTAAAAAGGGTACTTATCAACGCGGCTTCCCTGCGCCTTTTGGGGCTATCTCCAATTCTCAATATTTTAATTTACTTACCCTCATTTTTTGGAATTTAAACATATGTGATGAGACCTGTTTTCCTACTTTTTGATCATTTGTTTTTTATGCCCTTGTAATTTTGATATTTTGTTATTACTTTTTAAATTTTTGCTTGGTCCTTGATAAAGAGCTTTACCATCAAACTCCTGAAGAAACTCTCACGAGTGAAACATGTTGAGAGTGGTAGAGCTTTATATGTTTATATCCGAATAACTTATATATCCTGTTGTATGTATGTATTATTGTTTTCCTTTTGTTTTTATTATTCTGTAATTTAATAAAAAATTATTGTTTTTTATACTTCTATTTTGGCACTTTGATCCATGCACTTGATACCGTTAAAGTCCCGAGGTTTGTTACCTCTCAGCCCCCTCTCTGTGTTCTGAGGAGCTATTAGCTGTCAAGTGGAGGGACAGAAGAAAAGTCCACATTCTCACATCAATCCATAGTGACACCTACGTGGAAGTCTCAAGAAGAAACGGCCCAATCCAGAAACCAGCTTGCATCTCTGACTATAACTTGTGTATGTGGGGAGTGGACTTCAATGATCAGATGATTGAACCTTACCTTCCCACAAGAAAATCCAGTCATTGGTATAAAAAAAGAGTCCATTTATTTTTTCAGTTTGGCCATGTATAACACTTTTGTTATTTACCAAAAATCTACTGAGGCCCCCATATCCTATCTGCACTACCAGGAACAAGTAATCTCCACACTTTTGTACCCTGAAAGCCCACCAGAAAATATTTACTCTGATTCCATGAGCAAACTCCACGATCACCACTTTCCTGAGAAAATCTCCCCTCCGTGAAACAGGCCACAGACATCTGAAGAAATGGTGGGTGTGCTCCAGAGGAGGAGTTATAAGAGATACCACGTATTACATACACCCAGGCCTCTGTATAGGTGAATGTTTCCACTGTTACCATACTTCTCTACATTATTAGGGAAGTATGGTAAACGTAATTCTCATTTCCTGTCATTTTCCTCCACACCCCTTATGCCACTGCACTGAACTGTACATACCTCTGCCTTCTCAGGAACCGACCCTGGCCTGTTATACGACCAAGCTTCTGCCTAATGCTAAACTGTACCTACCTCTTCCTGCTCTGGAACTGACCCTGGACTGTTTGACCACATTTTTTACCTGCCTCTTGGACTGATCATTTACCCTGATATGCTAGTGGGAACACAGGGGACTCGCATATGTGAGGGGCTACAGAAATGTTTTTCTGGATGAAGAAAACAATTTTTTTAGTTTTCTCATTCCCGGATTAGGGTCTGGAGACTCTGAGGCTTCAAAGGGATTTGGGTGGGAGAAGCCTCTACCCCTGTCCCCATTCTTTCCTGGCCTGCTACTTGGACAATGTTCCTGCTTACTACCAGGACCAATATTTTGGCACTGCTGGCAATGTCTCTACTTGCACTGACCCTGGACTGTATATGGACGATATCCCTGCCTGTACTGACTATGGACAATATTCTTGCCTGCTGCCTGGACAATTCCATTCACTGTCGCTGACCACATCCCTGCCTGCTGCCTGGATCAGGGCTCTCCTCCTGTGGACAACTTCACTACTAAAACCACAGGTAATCTTTTGTTTACCCTTTGCCCAGCAGAATGTATTTTAGGGTGTAATTCTTGGTATGTTCATGCTATGTGTTAGAAATATGAAGGGCCTTCAAAAATGTGATAGATTGCAAGGAAATTAGATGTGTAATCTATGCTCCTAGAACGCCTGAATGTGCTACTTCAATGTTGGGCCTCTGTATGTGGCCAGGCTGTGTAAAAATCTCACACGTGTGGCATGGCCATACTCAGGAGAAGTTGCAGAACATATTTTGAGGTGCCATTTTGCTATGTATATGCTATGTGTTGGAAATATCTTATAAATTGTCTTTTGTTGCATTTCATTATTTTCTCCACATTTTCCAAAAACTTCTGGAAAAAAATGAACTGTTCAAAAGACTCATTATGCCTCATAGATTATACGTTGGGGTGTTTGCTTTTCAAAATGGGGTCACTTTGTGAGCATTTCCATTGTCCTAGTGCTCCAGGGCCTTCAAAAGTGTAATAGGTGGTAGAGAGTAGACTTGTGCACAACGGAAAGTTTCGTTTAGTTTCGGTTCGTTGTAATTCGTAAAATACATCATTTTGTTTGTTTATATTCGTTATGTTATGTTAATACGTTTTCGGATAATTCATTATTATTCGTAGAGTGTCGAATTCATTTGTTCGTATTCGTTGAAATTCGCTATTTATGTATGTATAGACATTCGTGATAATGATTCGTAGTTTGGAAAGTCGTTTGTTTATTGAATCTTTTAACACACACAATGACAATGTCTTTTCTCCTCGGCTCAAATACAATACAACACCAGTCTAACTCAGTTCTCAGGAATGCACTTTGCCAGTAATCCATCCTCCGGCACAAAATTAATTAGCTGATTGGGCTATAAGATTTACTTTGAGCTGACCTTGTGTTTCATTAGATCTTTAAAGAATTACCGAATTAATTCGAATTCATTCAAATTCATTCGTTATATTTCTTTCGTATTCGTTGTTATTCGTTATTTTTTTATTCGGACATTCAGATGCATCCGAATGTCCGAAAGATGCAAAATTTGGCCGAATTTCGATTCATTACGAAACGAATTGCACAAGCCTAGTAGAGAGATTAGATGTGTAATTTTATGCTCCTATTACACCTGAATGTTGGGCCTCGGTATGTGGCCAGGCTGTGTAAAGGTCTCACACATGTGATATTGCCATACTCAGGATGAGTAGCAAAATATATTTTGGGGTGTCATTTTGTACATGCCATGTGAGAGAAATAACCTGTTATAATGACAATTTGGTTTAAAAAAAAATCTTTATTTTGCAAAGAATTGTGGGAAAAAAATTACAACTTCAAAAAAACTAGTCATGCCTCTTACTAAATACCTTGGCATGTCTACTTTCCAAAAAGGGGTAGTTTTGTGGGTATCGGTACCTTCCTGGCTTGTAAGAAATGAGATAGGCCTCGGTACATCAGGTGTGATCAGATGTGATCAATTTTGGCACCATAGCTTTTAGACTCTATAACTTTCACACAGACTAAATAATATCCACTGATTTAGGCTATTTTTACCAAAGATATGTAGCAGTATAAATTTTGGCTCAAATTTATGAAGACAAATTACTTATTTGCAAAATTTTATAATAGAAATTAAGAAAAATGCATTTTGTTTACAAAATTGTCAGTCTTTTTTTCATTTATAGCACAGAAAATAAAAAACCCAGAGGTGATCAAATACCAACAAAAGAAAGCTCTATTTGTGTGAAAAAAAAGGACGAACATTTCATATGGGTACAATGTTGCATGACTGAGTAATTGTCATTCAAAATGTGAGAGCACTGAAAATTGGTCTGGTTAGGAAGGGGGTTTATGTGCCCAGTGGTCAAGTGGGTAAAATAAAGCCAACAGTCAGGTATTGTGCCATCCATCTGAGAGTCACCAAAACATTGTGGGTCACCTGAGGCTATAGTTACGAAATAGGTAATTGTGATCAACAAATAAACAGGGCCAAAATAGAAAAGCTACAAAAAAAAAACAGTCAAATGGAGGAGCCACATAATACCTAGTGTGAATGAGAGCTAACCTAGATGCAAAGCTTGCTTCTCTCCTAGGTGCATGAGTGGTCTTTGGGGGGGGTGAAGGGGGAGGTGGGGGAGAGTAACCAGGGGGAATAGAGGGGAAGGATAGGGGAAGGGATGGGGGGTAGGGAGGGGCCCACTGAAAGCTGGGTCAGGGGACAGGCTCAGCAGAGTGAAAATGTCACTCAGGGTTCGACCCGTAAGGGCAGCAGGAAGCTGGCTAGCGATATTAAGCTGAGAGATACCCACCTAGATATTCAGCATTACAGGTTAATGACAAAGCAAGTGTAAAACCAAAAACCAAAAAAAGTTAATGAAACTGTTATAGCCCAGAAAATGTAACAGGGAGTTCACCAAGCCGGAAACGTCAGGTTCTTCATAAGCCTTAGTTGTCTGTATGCACTTTGTAAATTCAATCAAATGTCAAATATTGATGTATTCTGTTGTCCTTGATGACTTAAGTCTTTTAATCAATATATGTTTTGTAATAAATTTCCTATTTTTGATACAATTTATTGTTTTTGGTCACTTTCAAAGTCCCACCTACTTATGGGAGTTATGTGTTTTTTTTATACAAGTTTTGGGATGTGGTGACCTCCAGCAAATGATCCCATGGGTTTTGGAACTCTTTTTCTTTAAACTTTTGCATAATGGCATTTTTGACGGCATAGTTGAGATATCTGACACTTACTGTACGGGGTTTGGTGTTATTTTCTGCATATTGGCCAATGCGGTGGGCACGTTCAATATTACAGGGGATGCGAAGGCCTAGTTGCTCAGGAATTACTTTAGCACAGAGGTTTGAGAGCTGAGCATTGGAGACTGATTCTGGCAGACCGATAATCCGCAGATAATTTCTTTGTGAGCGGTTCTCCAGATCATCAAATTTGTTCCATATGTCCCTGTGGGAGTTTGAAATGCGTGCTAGCGTTGCTGAGCTAGCTTTGATCTCATCCTCTTAAGAAAAAATACACTCCTCTGTGTGTGTGAGCCTTTGAGGGAGGTAGGGAAAGGATAGGACTGGGAAGTGTTCGCTAAATGGTCTGTGCTGTTTTAATATGTACTATGTTTGCATATGATTAAAAAATGTGATGGTAGCCTTTTAGGTGTACACGATTTTTAGTTTTTTGGTTATTTGCTGTGTTACACACTCTGCCTGCATGTTGGGTGGTACCATCCATCTATCCTTCAGGTTCCCAACTTTCTTTTAATTTTTCTTTAATGTAGAGGATCTAACCCCTCACCACCCTATCCAAAACAAAAACAAAAGTTTTGACTTTAGCTGCACTTCTGATATTCTTCTAAAGTACCATAGGGTATTCATTATTTTCAAAATTATCAATATAATTCACAATAATTAAATGATTTAGTTAAAATGATTAAGTGAGCAATAATTACAAACATAAGATTTAATGCACAGAAAATGAACAATTGAAGAATAAAGCAATACCAAGCACATGATCATAGTAAGACATGTAGCTTTATCTGTCACACTTAATAGATTTATGTAGGAGATTTCAGTACTAGTCTGATTATCTGTCACTGACAGTGAATACCTCTGATTTAAAGCAATAATAAACAACAGGCAGTTTTCTTTTATTAAAAATGATTAATACATTGCTCATATTTTTCTTTATGTACTTTATATCAATTTGGTAAACTATTCAAGAGAAAATATATCTTGGAGATGTTAAATTATTTGATGTTATAAAGGTTAATAAGGCTTTTATTTTGTCAAAGGCACTCACACACTCAAGTCAAATGAGAATGTAAGGGACATGAAAAAAAGAGAAGTGGCCCTATGGGATTGTCATCCCTATCACCCACTTGATTTTTAACCACCTGACATCCGGAAGGTTTTACATTCTTCATAAACAGGCCATTTTTTTTCTATTCAGCACTGTGCTACTTTAACTGGCTATTGCGTGGTCATGCAAAACTGTATGCAAATTCAATTTATATAACAGGGAGGTGATCAGAGGTTTTTTTATACTTTGATTGCTGTCATTGTGATAATCACTGTAACAGAAATGATTGGGGGTAAACAAGCCCTTAGGCAGTAGTTTCCACCACCAAGTTGTGGCAGTAGTTGCAACCACCAACTTGTGGCCTCACTTCTGCTAAGCCACAGCTTCCTGTTAGTTTGACATGCGTACATTTTGTAAGTAGCAGAGTGACATGGGGTATGGCAGCTGAGGTATGGAACATTCCCCCAATATGAGTGCTGCTTCTACACATTCTAACCATCAAGCTTACCAGCAGGAGATACTCAAGTTCTGCTCACATTCATGTAAGAGAGTTTTTTTGGGTACATATGGGTACGTAATTGGGTGGACCTGCCCCTCTGACGCCCCGGGAAAGCCATGGGGAAGTCCCTGTGCCTCAGAGGGGGCGGGGTCACCTGGGAACATCACTGTGTGACACCGCCCTCAGTTATATAAGAACTGTCAAAGCAAAGACGCGTCATACGGCGGGTGCCTCCCATGGAGTGGGTTGTTCGCGGCTTTGTTTTTGTTTTGTTTTTTTGTTTTTTTAACTTCAAAGTTTATTAATTTTTCAAATTATACAAAAAAAAGTAACAGAGGGAATAATACAGCAGTACATTCTTTTATACTAATGATATGTACAGTATATACCTTGATATATAGGTGTATAAATCACATGTGTGTTAGTATAATATTTATAACATACAATTACGTTGACTAGAGTGGGTGACAACCAAAGCAAGAGAAAAAGAAAACATAAATTTTCTGAGTCAACGGCTCAGTTAACTTTTAGTCTTGTTATTTGATAGGAGTGTAGGTATAAACTGGATAGTTGACAGACATTCACACTTGTAGAGTTACGTAGTTGCATCATAAACTAGGTGCACAGTGCTGAGATGTGTGTGTGCCTGTATATCACTTATAAGGCAAAGTAAAGAATGTAAAGTAAAGAACATAATGGGTATTATGAGTCCTTTTAGGGGAGTAGGATTGTTCAAGAATTATTCAAGCTGTACTTCTGGGGTCATTGGCCCATGGATCCCAGTTTCTAAGGAAGTTCTTTGTGGTGAGATGGGGTTTGGAGAAGCTGTATTCCAGTTTGAAGTTGTTGTTCAAGATAGTGATTACTTCTCAGATATAAGGGGGTTGAGTATTTTTCCATTTCCTTGCGAGTGCTAGCCTTGCGGTGATAAGGATATGAGTGGCTATGATTTGACATTTTTTAGGGCAAGAGGGGATCATCAAACCCAAGAAGACGTCTATGGGAGATAGGTTAGTTGTTGTGTGAGTGGTTGATTGGAGCATATTCCGTATTTGGTTCCAAAAGTCTGTAAGACTCGAGCAGTCCCACCAGATATGGAAAAGAGTTCCTGGAAAACCAGACCCTCTCCAACATAAATGAGATACATTGAGGTAGATCTTGGCAATTTTGCTGGGAGTTTGGTACCAGTGTTGAAAGAGTTTTTGCAAGAACTCCCAGTGTGCGGTGCAATGCAAGAGTTTTGATGGTGAGGATAGGGCATTGTACCACAGGCTAGAGGATAGGGCATTGTACCACAGGCTATTTGGTGGGGCTGAGGGGATGTGTTTGTACCACTTCAGAATTTGAGATTGGAGTGGGTCTTCTGCAGGTCGAGAGAGTTGGTTGTAGATACACAAAATGCCTTTACGTGCGTGTTCACTCATGGTAAAATGTTTAAGGGAGCTGTGCAGAATTCTGTCTTGTTTTGTCCATTGTATTTTTTTGAGTAGAGACTTAATTCTTAATTAGATATAGAAAGTTTTTGATGAAATCCTGAATGAATTTTGGAGGTTTTTTGATTCTGGAATGTTTGTGTTGCCGGATAAAGGAGTTGATTAGGGAATGGAGAGTTTGTAGGTGCAATGGAAGGAACGGTACTGTAAGAGTATGAAAAAACATATAGGATATGAGGTAGCATAAACATTTTGGCTAAAGCAATCCTGCCTGCCCAAGACACATAGGGGTGATTTATTTCACTAGATATTTTGTTAAGCTTTCCTACTAGGGCTGCTAGGTTTATGCGCAGGAGACTTTTGCTGGGTGTGGTTGGGCAAATTCCTAAATAAGTTAGGGAGGAGTCTTTTGACCATGAAAATGGGGAGTGTTGAGAGATATGTTGTATAGTCGGTTTGTCTAGACCTAGTGCTAGCATAAAAGATTTGTGATTTACTTTATATAGAGATATCGTGCTGAACTGGTCAAGAATATATTGTATCTTAGCTAAGGATTGCTGTGGGTCAGGACAGCAATTACCACGTCGTCTGCATGCATATAAACCAATTTTATTTTCTGTAGGGCTGATTTTTATACCTTTGACTTGGGACAGAATTTACACCCGAGGTCCATACTCGTGCGCTCGGGTCTGTGTAGAGGAAAAGTATGGCATTCAAAAGCGTGCCTGATATGCCAAATTTTCACAGGACTGCTTCTCGGTATGTCCAGTGTACTCTATTGAATGCCTTCTCTGCATCCAAAGAGAGGAGCAGAGAAGGCATTCGATTATGCTCTATCCATTGGATGATGTCAATAAATCGTCGGGTCCCATCTGAAGTTTGTCTTCCCGAGATGAAGCCAACTTGATCTATGTGGATCAGTTGGTTCATGACCATGGAGAGACGGAGAGCTAGAAATTTTGCGTATAGCTTAGTGTCCATGTTTTGCAGCGAGATGGGCCTATAGTTTCCCGGGATGTCTGGAGGTTTAACCGGTTTAGGGAGAGTCACTATGAGGGCCTCGAAACATTCACTTGGCATTTTTCCCGTAGACGCATATTGATTAAATGTGGTACATAAATAGGGTAAGAGGATGTCATTGAAATGCTTATAGTATTCATTAGCGAACCCATCCTGCCATGGTGCTTTGTGTAGAGGGAGAGATTTAATGGCATTATAAATTTCGTCCTGTGTGAATGGGGCAGACAGTTCATCTAGTTGCGTATGTGTCAGTGAGGGTAGTTGTATGGATGAAAGAAAGGTTTCAATTTCCTCTGTGCTTGCTGGAGCATTGAGGTCTTTCTTTTGTAGGTTGTATAGTCGTGACTAAAAGGACGCAAATGTGTTGGCTACTGTATGTCTAATGGGTTGGTCATGCGTGTTCCTTGTGAGTTTAGGAGGTATGGAATTTTGGTGCGACTTTGCTGCTGTTTAACTTGTCTGGCCAGAAAGGCTCCAGAATTGTTGCTGAAGGCGTAGGATTTTAGTTTTAGCCTTTTGATGTAGTAGTCAAATTTATAATTTAACAGCTCACTTCATTTACGCCTGTAGTCTCTGATTGCTTCCAGTGTTATCTGACTGGGCAAATTCTTGTTTGATTTTAATTTGTTGTAGCAACATCTCAACCAAAAGCAACCAAAAGCACCAAATTGATAAGGAGCCCTGGTAGAAAAGCTTTGTGAGATAACCATACTGTGTATTGATTGTCAACTGATGCACAATTGTTCTCAATCTCGGATTTAATTCTACATTCAAATCTCAGGTTGGTTATGAGGGAGGAATTCATTCTCCATAGGGAATGATTGGTTGGCCAGGTTTGGGGGAATATTTTCAGGCATATTGGTGCATGGTCTGACCATGTGATTAAACCAATACGTGATTCTGAGGTGGACAATAGAGCTTTTTTATTTGTAAGAAAGAGGTCAATCCAAGAGTATGAATTTCCAGGGTGGGAATAAAATGTGTAATCACATTCAACATCGTGCATACACCTCCAGGGGTCATAGAGATTTTCATTGTCCATGAATTCGGAGACAGCTGAGGTCCCTTTCCTGGCTGGGTTGGTGGAGTCTAGGGTGGGATCGGGGATGTCATTGAAGTTGCCACATTTGACCAATGTGTTGGTTTTATGAGGGTGCAGTTTGGTTCTGAGTTTTTTGTAAAATTTTCTTTGGGAGGTATTGGGTACATAAATGTTTAATAGGGTTATTGGGTGGTTGTCAATGGTAGTGGATAGAATTATAAGACCCCTTTCACACCAGGGCATTTTGCAGGCGCTATAGCATTAGAAATAGCGCCTGCAATCCGCCCTAAAAAAGCTGCACCATTGTCTGTAGTGTGAAAGCCCGAGGGCTTTCACACTACAGCGGTGCGCTGGCAGGACGTCAGGGAAAAGTCCTGCCAGCAGCTTCTTTGGAGCGGTGAAGGAGCGGTGTGTTTACCGCTCCTCCACCACTGCTCCCCATTGAAATCAATGGGGCAGCGCTGTTATACCGCCGGCAAAACCCCGCTATTGCGGCATATTGCCGACAGTTTTAACCCTTTCTCGGCCGCTAGCGGGGGTAAAAGCACCCTGCTAGTGGCCAAAATGTGCCGTAAATCCACCGCAAATCCGGCGGTAAAACGCAGCTATTTTTACGCTATGGGCGGTGTGGTGTGCAGGGGGTCTAAGTCTGCCTTCATCGTCTGTGTCTAATTGATTTAAGATAAAGGCAATTTTGGAGCTGGTGGCAATCATTACTCCACATTTATTTTTGTTGTTGGGAGTACTTTTTATGTGTACAACTTGGTGGTTTGGAGTTTGAAAAGTGCATCTCTTGCGCACATAATATATCCGCATGTTGGGAACATACTTCTTTCCATAGGAGATTTCTTTTGAATGGGGAGTTGAGCCCTTTGGCATTAATGGATACGATATTGAGTGGCATAATTTCAGGTGACCTGGGACAGTGCGTAGGTGTTGAACGCGATCACAGTATGTACACAGCTGTGTATGACAAAGATCAGATATTAGATAGACTTAATCATTGAGATGTATAACCATCAGCCCGTTATTTCTTGTTTGCTAGGCAGAGGAGAGGCAAATGTTACCGCCTAGGTTGTACTTAACCCAAAGCATAAACAATCGTTGAAAGATAATAACTTGTTCTAATAACAATAGGTACCAAAAAGCGAACACTATGCGAAAACTGTGGTATATCTGGATTAACCACTTCCCAACCGTCACGCGGCGATGTACGTTGGCAGAATGGCACGGGCAGCCAAATTGGTGTTCAGGTACGTCCATTTGTAATTGCTGCCCTGCCATCGCATGCCAGTTGGGAGCCCCGTGAGTCCGGTCACGGGGTCCTGTGGACTCGATCGCTGTGGGGATGCCCGCGATCGTCTCACGTGGGGGCTGAACGGGGAGATGCCGATATAAACAGCATCTCCCCATTCTGCCTAGCAACAAGCTACACTGATCTCTGCTCCCTGTGATTGGAACAGAGATCAGTGTTCACTAACACACAGCCCAGCCCCCCGCAGTTAGTAAAACGCCCTTAAGACACACTTAACCCTTACACTGCCACCCCCTGGTAAACCCCTTCACTGCCAGTGTCATTTACACAGGAATCAGTGCATTTGTATAGCACTGATTGCTGTATAAATGACAATGGTCCCAAAAATGTGCCAAAAATGTCCAATGTGTCCGCCATAATGTCGCAGTCACAATAAAAAATTATTAATAAAAATGCCATAAAACTATCCCCTATTTTGTAAACGCTATACATTTTGCACAAACCAATCAATAATTGCTTATTGTGATTTTTTTAACAAAAATATGTAGAAACTGAGGGAAAAAATGTTTTTTAATATATTTTTGGGGAATATTTATTATAGCAAAAAGTAAAAAATAGTGTGTTTTTTCAAAATTGTCGCTCTATTGTTGTTTATAGCGCAAAAAATAAAAAACGCAGAGGTGATCAAATGCCACCAAAAGAAAGCTCTATTTGTGGGAAAAAAAGGATGTCAATTTTGTTTGGGAGCCACATTGCATGACCGCGCAATTGTCAGTTAAAGAAACGCAGTGCTCAATTGCAAAAAACGGTCTGGTCTTAAGCCAGCAAAATGGTCCGGTCTGAAAGTGGTTAAAAGTGAACACTTACGGGGGTGTGCTTAGCACACTCTAGTTTGGTGGGGAGGTGGAAACAAGTAGGTCGCCCAAGCAGGACATTTCACACTGGGGACAATTGATCTTGGAGTGGATGTTAGGCTTTGTTTGTTTTGTTAGGGTGATGTTGAGGGGGATGAGATGAGGAGGCAGCTTGATTACCGAATCTGTGAGAGGTCGCAGGGATGGGTAATAATCCCCAGTTAGACCGTTTCTTGTATCCGTTTTTGGGGGATAAATTCGGAATGATTTTTTGCTGATAATTGACCAGAAGCTTGGTGGGGTATCCCCATCGATAGGTGATTTTGTTTTCTTGCAGGATTGATGTGACCGTGGCATATGCTCTTCATAGTTCCATGGTAGCAGGTGACAGATCCGTAAAGAGAGATATTTTGGCATAGGGTGCTGGTAAGGGTCTGAGATTCCTGGCTGCATGAAGGATTTGTTCCTTGATATGAAAAAAGTGGATTCTGGCTAGGACATCTCGGGGCGTTTCCGCTGGCAGGTGGTCTGGTTTTGCGATTTTGTGTGCACGGTCAATAAGCATGTCTTGGTGGGTGAGATTAGGAAGCAGGGTGATAAAGAGTTGTTGCAGGTATTTTTGGAGCTCAGTGGGTGGTACGGATGTGGGGGATCCCGCTAAAAAAATTTTTATGTTATTTCATCTAGACCTGTCCTCGATGTCTGCGAGCTTCATTTTTATTCTTTGGATCTCATCCGAGTGGTGGTCATGTCAATCAAGGAGCTCATTATGAGCTTTGCTCATTTCAGAGATGTGTTCTTATGTCATGTCTGCTCTGTCTTCCAGGCAGTCAAGCTTGTCCTGTGCCTGGGGTAGGATTTGCAGGATGAGCAGCATGGACTTCAACATGCTCTCTGATACAGGATTGTTAGTCACCGGTATATTTGCCAGGGTGGATAGAGGTGTGGAATTATAGGGCATGGGTCCTGGGTCATTCCCATGATGTTTCTTTGCCCGGTGGGATTTGTTAGGAGAGTTGCAGGGAGATGTTGCAAGTCTCTTACCTCTATCCTGCTGTGTGTCTCCTGGGTCTATCGCTAGAGGGGGGAGACTGTCCATATCTTCCGCTTCACTTCTTTCTGTCAGCTCTGCACTCGCTGGGCAGCTTGGCTGAGTGCTGGTTGTTCATCCATGTGCGGCGGCGCCATCTTGTTTATTCTCCTGCTCCATGAGGCCGAAGTATTCAGTCAGGCGGCGCGGCTGTGGCGGCGGATTACTCCTCCCTGGCATGCCGCTCGTTGTCCCTCTGCTTTCTCCTCTCTTTTTGGGGAGAAAGGAGAAGCCTGTTGTGCTAGATTTGCCGTCAGTGCCTGCTGTGGAGTGGAGTTCGGGACTCAAGCTTCCATTCCGCTCCGCAGCTGGGCATTTTTGTTTTTTCTTTTTCGTTCCGTCGGCAGAGTGAGAAAAGAAGATGAATGGACATTGTGGGACATTTTTATTTTTTAATAAAGGACTTGTCCCAAGCTGTGTCTTGTCTTTTGTACCATTTTGACACTTTTTTGTGAAATGGTAGGGGTACAGACTTTTTTACCCGTTACCATTTCACACAGGAGGGAGGCCAGGATCTAGGGGTCCCTTTGTTAAAGGGGGCTTCCAGATTCTGATAAGCACCCCACCTGCAGACCCCCACAACCACCGGGCAAGGGTTGTGGGGATGAGGCCCTCTCCATGTTGAGGACATGTGGCCTGGTATGGATCAGGAGGGGGGCACTCTCTCATCCCCCCTCTTTTCCTGCAGCCTGCCAGGTTGCATGCTCGGCTAAGGGTCTGGTATGGATTTTTGGAGGGCCCACGCCATTTTGTTTTTAAATTTTGTCACGGAGTTCCCCTTAAAATCCATACCAGACCCTTGGTATGGGTTTTGAGGGGGACCCCCACACTGTTTTTTTTTAAAAAATTGGTTCGGCATTCCCCTTAATATTTATACCAGACCCAAAGGGCCTGGTAACGGACTGGGAGGATCCCATGCCATTTTTTTCAATGAATTTTATCTTTATTGCCGCGACTGACAATTCATTATAGCTGCAAGTACTTTTAAATTACTTTTTTTCCTTTAGAAATGTCATTTTCTGCAGGGACTGTTCTAAACACAGGAAAAATGTGTCAATTTACAGGCATACTATAGACACCCCCCAGGTATGAAATGTAAAGGAATATTTCACTTTAACTTTTTCACTTTAAGCATTATTAAAATCACTGCTCCGGAAAAAAATTATGTTTTTAAAACTTTTTTGTATTGATACATGTCTCCTGGGGCAGGACCCGGGTCTCCAAACACTTTTTTATGACAATAACTTGCATATAAGCCTTTAAAATTAGCACTTTTGATTATTCATGTTCATGTCCCATACACTTTAACAGTATTCGTGTGTTCTGCCAAATTTTTTGCCTGTTCAGTATGTTCTGGTGCGAACCGAACCAGGGGGTGTTCGGCCCATCCCTATTATTTATTATAATATAATTCCTATCTTCAGCTGCAGATTGGCTTTATGTTTAACTGACTGGCAGCACTCCTGACTGTTATGTTTTACTGATTAATATTTGTCTGATATGGTTACTTAGTTATTGAGGTTATAGTTAACGGTACATCTAGTTCAACCTGCTCATGTATGCATTTACTGTATGTCTATAGAACTTCTCAGATCCCTGTATGTTGGTAATGCTAAGATGCCGCGTACACACGATCAGACTATCCAGCGGACTTAGTCTGGCGGACACTGTTCGCCGGAGGAAAGTCCGTTCATTTTGAACGCGGCTCCAAAATGTCCCAGAGCATGCTCTGGGACTGTGACATCATAATGGGCGGGGACATCATCCGACGATGTCCCTATATAAGTCGCTGCACGCCGCGTGCCTGTCATTGTGACCGTAGACAGCAACGAGTCAACACCTCAAGAAGAGAAGAACAGAAGGCGGAAACGAAGAAAGCGGCGATAGAAGACCAGGCCACCGCTTGTAAAAGAGCTAGAAGAAGGCGCGGAGGCCCGGCAAGAAGAACTGAAGAGGGGGCAAGACCCCCGAAGAGGGGGACAAGACCCCCGAAGTTGGAAGAAGAGGGCGGTGACGAAGAAGAAAGCCAGGTTCCTCCGCTAATAAAAGAGCTAGCAGAAGATAGCGGAGGAGTCCGGCAAGAAGACCCCAAAAGACGGATAAAGACCCCCAGAGCTGTGCAATAAACTATTTTTAACCCTTGTGTGTATTTTTTTTCACAGGTGAATGGGTAGGGGTACATTGTACCCCATACTCATTCACATATGGTGGGGGCCGGTATCTGGGGGCCCCCTTATTAAAGGGGATCTTGGATTCCGATAAGCCCCCCGCTCGCAGACCCCGACCCGCCCGCAGACCCCGACAACCAATATCCAGGGTTGTCGGAAAGAGGCCCTTGTCCTCATCAACATGGGGGCAAGGTGCTTTGGGGTGGGGGGGGCCGTGTGGTCCCCCTTCCCCAAAGCACCTCCCATGTTGAGGGCACGCGGCCTGGTACAGCTCAGGAGGGGGGGCGCTCGCTCATCCCCACCCCCTTTCCTGACAGGCCGGGTAGCGTGCTCACATAAGGGTCTGATATGAACCTAGGGGGGAGCCACACGCCATTTTTTTGGCGTAGGGCTTCCCCTTTAACTCCATACCAGGTGACGGGGCCAGCGACGCTTCCTTCGCTAGTCCCGGCTACCTGGATCCACGTTCAAAATGAACTGACTTTTCTCAGTGCGGGATAAGTCCATTAATTTCAAAAGTACGGCGGACTAGCACACACACGGCCGTATTGTCCACCTGATTGTGAGTCCGGCGGACATATTTTCGTGCAAAACTACTTTCTTAGTTCTCTGGACTTTTGGGTAGAAAAAGTCCACCACAAAGTCTGCCACACACGGGGGGATTGACACTCGAGTCCGCCAGACTTTTCCACAGGATTGTTTGATCATGTGTACGTGGCATTAGAGTGTTTAAATTGTTAACATTTCCTGCTGACACTACTGATTGTGGGAGGGAGTTCCACATCCTTATCTTTCTAATAGTAAAGAACACCTTACTCAGTATAAGGTTAAACTGCTTCTTGCCCAACTTCATTGAGTGGCCACGTGTCCTATTGAGCAACCTGAGACTGAACAATATTTTCTCTATGCTAGACACACCATTTAAATAATAATATTGCGATCATATCCCCTCTTAAGAATTTCTTCTCCAGGGAAAATAAGCCTAAAGTGTGTAGCCTTTCCTCATAACTGAGGTCCTCCAGCTTTCTTATTAGCTTTACAGTATGCACTCTCTCCAGTTGCAGCACATCTTACATGAGGACTGGTGACCAAAATTGGATGGCATACTCAAGATGTGTCCATACCAGAGTTTTGTAAAGTGGTAAAATTATAGATGTATCTCTTGAGTATATCCCCTTTTCTTTCAAAAGTTTTTATTTGTTACAGAGTAGAGTCCATACAGTAAACAATGACAACTTGTCGTCTCATTTGTACATAAAAAGCGTAGAAAATATGTAATAAAGTACAGGCAATAAGTAAACACTGGTTTGATCAGTCCTTGGACTGTAGGGCAGCCCTGCTGCTTAACAATCAGATATGTCTGGTAAGGACTAGCTTGACTACTGGGAGTGATGAATAATGGGTCGCCGCCTAGATCCCCCGACACCTCAAATGGGATCACACTGTGTCGGGGTAGGCTGGCGCCCCAATTTTATAAAAAAAAAGATAAAAGAAAAGTGTCTGTCCAATACCAGAGCTCGTCTGTTCCGCCAGCTTATCAGCCCATTAAATATTCATCAGCTCATCTGCTGGGTGGAAAATACGATATCAAGTCTCAGAGGACTCTTAATGCTGACCATCAAGCATTGCCTATGAGACGTTTACAAATAATTATATTCCTTTCCGGACTAACCTTAACACGGAGAATAGATAAAGAGAGGAAAGGGGAAGACAAAAGGCGGGAAGAGGAAAAAAGAAAAGGGGAGGCAGAGGGGGGGGGGGGAAGAGGGGGAACATCACTACTCGCACACGGTTCAATAAGAGGAGTTCACACATATGGAAAGTTGGATAGACCCATTAATCGTGCCCAGGGCTCCCAGGTGGCTATAAATCTATCAGAGGAGTCCTCCAGCAGACTGGCCAGCCTCTCCTGAGACATTATCCAGGAAATCTTTCTCTTGTCTATTGTAAAAGAAACCCCTGGTTCCTTCCAGTTCCTGGCTATGGAAATTTTGGCTCCCAGAAGCACAAATTGGGCCAGTCTGCTGGAGGGTTTAGAAAGATGAGGGATGGGTTCATTAAGAAGAGCCATTGTGGGGGACCTGGGAATAGGGGATTTAACCAGCCTTTCAATCAGATAAAATACCTTCTTCCAGAAGGGGCGAATTCTTGGACATTCCCACCAGATATGAGACATTGTCCCTGTAAGCAGGCAGCCTCTGAAGCAGAGGGGGCTAGCTGTTGGGAACATGGATGCGATTCTGGCTGGCGTGTAATACCATCTGGTTAGTACTTTTGTCCCTGCTTCCATAAGGTTGGTGTTGAGCAGACCTCGGAAGGATTTGGCCCCCATCGAGTGCCATTTGTCCAATGGCCATTGAAAAGTAAAGTCAGTTTCCCAAGCAACCATATAGGGCGCCTTTGTATTGGAAGTGGTGAGTGATGTGTATACCAAGGAGATCCCCCCTTTCTGGTCCATGGCTTGACCGCACCATAGTTCATATTCTGTAAAGGTCGGGGGTTTGAGTCCCCTTTGTAAAGTGAGCGTAGGAAATGTTGAATCTGGTGGAACCTAAATATCTCGGTCTTAGGGAGATTTAGTTTCTTGATGAAAAAATGTAAGGTGATTGGTCCTGTTGCTGTAAAGAAGTGTCCTATCCTATAAAGGCCCTTATTAACCCACCATTTGAAGGCTAATACATTGTTTCCTGGAGGGAAGCGAGGGTTGTTAAATATGTGGGTTAGAGGTTTAATTGTTGAGACCAAGGAGGCAGAATAGCGCAAGGAATCCCACAGTTTAAATTAATACGAAAGGGTTGGGGATAAGATTGCGGGTCTGTTTTTCTGGGGGGTCCACAGTAAGAACTCTAGGGTAAAAGTAGGGACTGCCTGTTTCTCTATATGGATCCAGTCTGGTTTCTCATATTTGGAGTAAATCACGGATAACTGTGTCAGTCTAGCTGCTTGGTAATATCGGAACAGGTGTAGCAGTCCTAATCCACCTTTTTTTCTGTGGGCAAAGAGGGTATTGCGGGCTAGTCTAAACCCTTTCTTACCCCAGATGAACTTTAGAATTTTGCTTTGAAGGGTAGAGATATGATCCTTACGAATGGGGATTGGGAGAAATCTAAACAGGTATATATATCTGGGTAATAGTGTCATCGTAACAGCGTGTATCCTACCTAGCCAAGATATGGGGAGCTGGGACCAAGTCTGTAGATCTGTTTCTAGCTTACAGTACATCGGGGGATAGTTATGGCTGTATAAGGTCTCTATCTTAGCTGTAAGATTGATACCTAGGTATCTAATGGAGGAATCGTTCCATTGGAATTTAAAGTTCTGTTTTAAGAGTTCCACAGTGGAGGAATTTAGGGAGACATTGAGAGCTTGGGATTTACTGTAGTTCACTTGAAGGCCTGACATCTTGGAGAAGGTATCTAGCAGGGAACTTAGGTTGGGCAAGGAAGTTATGGGTGAGGTGATAAATAGCATGATATCGTCGGGAATAGGACATATTTGTGAATATGAGACCCGCATGAGACCCCTTTTATGTCTTGATTTTGTCCTATAGCAATAGCAAGAGTCTCAATCACCATTGCAAAGATTAGTGGGGACAATGGGCATCCTTGCCTGGTCCCCTGTCTTATTTCTATGGGTTTAGAGTAGAAGCCTTGAAATAGCAAAGATGTAAGGCCAGGAGACCGAATCGAAGGCCTTCTGTAGGTCAAGCATTGTTTAGGGCCACCATCCCAGTTCGTTTGAAGAATAGACATAATATCTATGGTTCTCCTTATCTGATCTGGGCCCTGTCTGCCTGGAATGAAACCCACTTGATCCTTGTGCACATACACATTAATGAAATCTGCCAACCGGGTGGCTAGGATTTTGGTCAGTATTTTAATGTTGCAATTAATCAAAGAGATTGGGCGTTAGTTCCCGACCTCTTCCTGGTTCTTATCAGGTTTTGGGATGACAGTTATCAGCGCTGCATTCAGCTGAGGATCAAGTGGGTTTCCCTTCGTGGTATGGTTAAAAAAATTGGAAAGATAAGGTGCTAAGGTTTTGGCAAACTTTTTGTAATAAGGATTGGATAAGCCATCCGGGCCGGGGGCGGAGCCCGTTTTTAGGGTTTTAATTGCTGCTAAGACTTCCTCCGTTGTAAAAGAAGCTTCAAGACTATCTCTGTGGTCCGAAGAAAGTTGTGGGATAGGAAGGCCGTTTAGGAATGCATCGATGGAGTGATCAGTAGGGGCCGGGATTGGTGAGTATTATTATTATTATTATTATTCAGGATTTATATAGTGCCAACAGTTTGCGCAGCGCTTTACAATAGTATAGTTTATTGTAGAACTCTGCGAATGAATCAAGTATCTTTGAGGGGTTAGCTGTGGGGCCTTGTCCTGGGATTAGAATCTTTGGTAACGCATGCGTTTTGAGTCTAGGAGACAATTTAGTGACTAACATAGAGTCCATTTTATCACCCTGTGTATAGAATCTGTTTTGAGACCATCTTATTTGTTTTTCGGCTTTGGCCGTTAGGGCTAGGTTCAATTCCAGCCTGATCTTGTCCAGTTGAGGGAGCAAATTGTGGTCCGGGTTTGGTTTATGTCGTGTCTTAAGGGAAACGTATTATTTTTCTAATTTTTTAATAGATGCCTCTCGTTCTTTTTTAATGATAGATGACAGTCTGATGAGTTCCCCCCTTATGAAGGCTTTATGAGCCGCCGAAAGTGTTTCCACCGAGACCTCTTCACAGTCATTAAATTTAAAGTACTCCTTAATGGAGTCGGCTAGCATTGAGACCCTAACGGCATCTGAGAGGATGGACTCGTTAAGCCTCCATTGTTTCTGGCCCGGTCTATTGAAGTGTGAACGGATAGTCATGACCATTAACGAATGGTCTGACAGGGTGGAATCAATAATTTTTGATTGGAGTATGAGAGGGATAGATGAGGATTTTACTAGAAGATGGTCAATCCTGGCGTAAGAATTGTGGGGGTGGGAAAAGTGGGTGTAATCTCTTTTGGTGGGGTTTAGTTCTCTCCAGATATCTGCCAATTCCTGTTCGTGTATCATTTTCGCTAGTTTGAGACTCTCATTAGAGGGACGAGTGAGTTGTGTACCCAAGGGTCTAGATTTGTCTAGTCCCTGGTCAAAAGCCGTGTTGGAATCCCCCCCCCCCCCCCCGAGTATGACTGTCCCCTCTAGTTGGGGAGTGAGGTGCAAGAGAAGACGTCTGAAAAAAGCTGCTTGTCCCTTGTTAGGGGAGTAGTAGGATATAAATGAATAAAGGTGGCCATCCAATGTGCCTTTCACTAGCAGGTATCTACCTTTGGGATCTTTGGTTTCGGATATTACTTAAAAGTTACAGGATTTGACAAATACTATTGCTACCCCCTTGGTCTTGTTTGCTGCGTTGGCAAGGAAGAATTTATTGTAGTGAGAGTCTAAGAAAGTGGGGTTATACTGAATAAGGAAGTGGGTTTCCTGTATAAGAAGGATATCTATTTTGGAAGATTTATATGAGTTAAAGATTTTTTTACGCTTAAGAGAAGAGTTTATACCTTATACATTGTGAGAAGCTACCCTCCAGGTATGTTTTGCATGGTCAGCCATGAACCCATAGGTGGGGAGAGCTACTTATCGGTACATCACTTACCATCTCAGGGAGTAACGCAGGTAGCATTAGCCTAGAAAGTCGTGGTCATTCGTTGATTGTAAGAGCCCTTGTGATGAGTCTGAACTCCGTCAGGTCTGAAAAATAGAAAGTGAGTGAGTGACGCTCCGAGACAGGCAGGGGGAGAAAAGTATGAAAGAAATAGAAGCAAGACGGAAAAAGAGTGTCCCCCCCTGGTGGAAAGGAGTGCAGGAGGGGAGGAAGGAGAACTGTGGTCATCTCACAGTCAATTGTGAGATATGGAAAAAAAAAAATGCCAACCCTAGGGTTGGTCGTCCAACCCTTCCGACAACCTAGGTAGTCGAAAAGGTAGGAGGAGGCGCATGTGGCTCACGCCGTGCCCCAGTACTTATTAACCCGCTGGACTGAAACAAGTAACAAGATAACTAGGCGAAAGCCAACAGGTTTAAACAGCAAAACATTAAATGTGCCACCCAAGAGGCTTCAAGCCTCAATTACTACAGTCAGCTATAAAGTGATAGCTACATGAAAAAAAAAGGGGGAAAAAGAGGGGGGAGGGGGGAAAGAAGATAAATATAACTCAAGTCCCGTTGGGGGAATAATTGGGTATAGGGGAGGAAAATGGCCCCTTAGTCTATGGGGAACAAAATGGTATCAGTGCCCCCATTAAGGGAGGACTGGGTGGCCTTTCAGCCCTCTAGGTCCAAGAAAAAATACTTCTAGGAACTAAATCACTGAGGAGAGTCAGTAAACAGGAGCATGGATAGTTCAGGGGGGTCCGTGGTTGGATGATCTTCTGGATTTGGTTTTGCTCCACAGTGGATTTGGGGATCCAGTAGGGGGAGGGCGTTTGTTGGAAGTTGAGGTGGGAGCGGAAGCTTCCATTTCCATTTCTTGAGCAATTACATTCAATTTCAGAAGTAGCTTTTCTCCAGATTCAAATGTGGAAAAGGAGTAGGGCCGGTCCTTGAGTGTAAATCGTACGGGAAGGCCCATTTATACTTAATGTCTTTTTGGGCCATGGCCATCAGGAGCGGCTTCAAGGATCTTCTCCTTTGGATGGTAGCGGGGGAAATGTCTGCAAATATTTGCACTGGGTGTCCTTGGCAGGAGATTTGCGGAAGGGTTCTGGCTTGTTTCATCACCGCCTCCTTCACAGCATAGTAAAGAGGTTTAGCAATGGCGTCTCTGGGAGACCCATCCTTCCTGGGGGGTCCCATGGCTCTGTGGACTCTGTCTAGCTCCAGGTGAGCTGCTGGGATGTTGGGGACAAGAGCCCAGATTAAATCCTGTGTTGCCGTTGAGACATCTGTAATAGATTCTGGCAGGCCTCTGATTCTAAAGTTCAGTCTCCTGGACCTATTTTCCAGGTCGTCAGTGCGTGTGAACGCTGTATCTAATTGATCCTGCAAAGTTGAATGAGCCCAGTGTTTTGATGGGAAATTGCCCCTGTTTGTTCAATTTTGTCTTCCATGGCATCCATCCTGGAGCCTATAGTTTGCAAATCTGCCCTGATTTCTCCCATTATGGCTGCTGCGTTAGCCGCAAGACCCCTATCCAGGAGTGTTAAGAACTTGATAAACAGTTCTTCCATGGAGAACTGGGAGATTTGTGTGGTTGGACCCTGAGGACTAGGGGTGATCATGGCAGGGGGGCCAGCCGGGGATAGGGCTTGGTTCCCAAAGACTTGATTAAGTAGTGATTCCGTCGAGGCAGGGGAGGGGATCCCCAAACAGTGTGGCCCTGATGTGAAGTGAAGAATAGCCGGAGCTATGACCGATTTGTGGTCTGGAGTAAGTTCCAGGTGCTGTGGAGAGGGCTGAGAGACTGCAGCTGCTGTGGTGGCCATCTTGTGACTCCCTGATAGCGTGGTGGAGCTAAACTCCCCTTGCAGGCTCCTCCTGGCCACCGTTCTGTGCATACAAGGGGGTCTTATTGGGCAGGGGGTGAGGATTACCTCTAAAAGCGGTCGTTTGACCCTCTGGAGCGGTGGAAGCATCTCTTCGTGGGTGATTATAGTCCGGCGGCCATCTTGGTACACCCCGCGGTAAGATACTCGGCCTCCTCGGGGCCTGCGATCGCCCTGAGTCGTCGGAGCGGTATCAGGGTGATCACTGGTAGGTGGGGGTTCCGATGTGCGGTGCGCGGGTTCGGTAGCTGGGCTGGGTGGCCTGCTGGAGAGGCGGCATGGCGCGGAGCTCCCGGCTTACGCGGCCATATTGGAACCCTCACGCATGCGCACTTCGAGTATATGCCCTTTTTAATTGCATGCTAATAGTCTGCTGGCCTTGCTTGTTGCAGCTTGGCATTGCATGCAATTGCTGAGTCTGTCATCAACTAGAACCCCCAGATCCTTTCCCATCCTTGATTTCCCTCTAGTTCTACCCCTAGTGTGCAGTTTGTAGTTATATTTTTAGCTCCCAAGTGTATTACTTTACATTCATCGATAATAAACCACATTTGCCATGTAGTTACCTACCCCTCCAATTTGTTGAAGTCCTCTTGTACAGTTTTAACCTCCCTGGCGGAATGAATCAGTCTGGAATTAGGTGCTGAAAGCGGTACAATTATTTTGCATGGAAATCTGGCGTTTTATTTTGTAGTCCTGTAATTCTTAGGAATAACGCTCTTAAATCTCTTCAAACCAGAGTCTAGCAGACATCCCGGGTATGATAAAGTTTATAATATAATAAAGAATAATAAAAATTATTCAATAATGTAATCAAATCCTAAAACACTGAAAAAGGGACACTTTTTGGTTGCTATGGACAATCTCCAAATTCCAGGCAAAAAAAACAGTATTTATAATATAAAAGTGCATGCAGGGCACTGCACAGACCACTAGGGACAAAGGGGGTGTGTATTTTTTAATACAGCACTGTAATCTGTAAGATTACAGTGCTGTGTGTGTTTTGTGTCTTTTTACTTTTTTGAATTTGCCGCCATTCTCCGCCCCCGTGCGCCGTAACGTCGCAGGGAACGGAGCTCGGCGGCATTCGGCACTGTGAATTGAGCGGAGGACAGCTCGATTACACAGCGCGGGGGACATCGCTGGATCCAGGGGACAAGGTAAGTAAGTCTCACTGTGTCCTCCCCTGCATCCAGCGATGCGATCCCGAGTCTGGCTCGGGGTTACCTCTCCTGCTAGTAAATTCCCAACCCGAGCCAGACTCGGGATTACCGCTAGGGAGGTTAATACCTTGTTGTGCAGTTATTACCCTGCTTAACTTTGGATCATTAGCAGACACTGAGATTGAACTATTTATACCAACTTCTATATCGTTTATGAACAAAGTAAACAGAATTGGTCCCAAGAGAGAGCCCTGGGGCGCCCCACTCACAAATCCAGCCCATTCAGAGGATATGCTGTTTTTCACTACCCTTTGGATGCCCCCCCGTGGGTACGGATATTATCATCAATGTCAATAGACCTTAATATGTGGGATATTGTGTCAAACACTTTGGCAAAATCTAGATACACTACATCCACAGCTTATAGAGTGTTAACAGGTTGGTCTGGCAAGAAAAAAATTTCATAAATCAATGCTGGTTACTACTAATGATATTATTTTCATCAGCAAATTCTTGAATATGGTCCCTTATCATCCCCTCCAATAGTTTACAAATTAGTGATGTAAGCCTAACTGGCCTATTATTCTTTGATATGTATCTTGGTAGTTTTTGAATTATTGGTACCATGTTAGCTTTCTGCCAGTCTGCTGGTATCATTTTGGTTAGTAAGCTGTCCTGAAAGATTCGGAATAATGGTCTGGCAATGACCTGGCTAAGATCTTTGAGGACATTATGTTTTTTCCAGTATTTTTATAACACTTGCTTCCATTAGCCACAGGGGTACACTCTTTGCTGTGTTCCTTACACTATCATCTTGTCCATTATACCCTTCTTTTTCCATAGTGAATACTGAAGAAAATAATGTATTTATTCCAACATTTACTTTCTCCCTATCACTTGAAACCAATGTCCCCTGACTATCTTTTATGGGACCTATATGCTCTGTTTTTGCTTTTTTATTGTTTATATATTTAACAAAAAAAAATAGGAATAATTTTTACTCATTTTTACTGCTATGTGTCTCTTGTGGTCTATTTTCTTAGCCCTGATCACACTCATACATTTTTTATTGCATTCTCTGTAGTGCTGGAATACTGAAGGTGTCCCCTCGGCCTTGTATAAAGGACAGTTATTTTCTCTTAAAGGTGCCTTTTTACATTCAAATTTAGCCACTCAGGTTTAACCCTAATTATATATTGATTGGAAGAATGTTTTTAAAATGTAATGAAACATTTAACTAATGATTTAGCAATCATGTTTATTTTTATTTAAAAAAGTTAATATCACAAAGATACCAGACATTGGGTTTGATTTACTAAAACTGGAGAGTGCAAAATCTGGTTCAGCTATGCATGGTAGTCATTTAGATTCTAACTTCAGCTTGTTCAATTAAGCTATGACAAAAAAAAAAAAGAAAGATGATTGGTTTCTATGGAGAGCTGCCTGCTCCAGTTTTTGCAAATCAATCCCATTGTATTCACTAGTTTGAATAACCTGAAATATGATTGCTATGGGTTATTGTAAATTGCCCTGAACCCCCCACGCCACTTTTATATCAGAATCATCTGCATGTTATAGAGCAGCCTCTGAGGTTTTCTGTTAGGAAAACACACATGCCAATCAGTATACCCTTAAAGTAGAACTATAGGCAAAACGTTTTAGTTATTTTGGATAGAGCAAAGGAGGGTTATAACCCCTGTCAGATTTATTTTCACCATCTGTGTCCAATTGCAGAGATTTTCCTTAACTTCTTGTATCATAGCCAAACAGGAAGTGAGGGGTAATCCCTGCAGATTAAGGGAATCCCTTGGGGACCCACAGGTCCACAAAAACTAGTGTCCCAATTGGAAGATTTCCCCTCTATTAGTTTTCTGGGGACATTCCGAAATGTGGGTTTCCTTTTACATTCACTTTCAATGATAATGGTAAAAAGGACAACTAGAGAGGGTGAATCTGCTTAACAGGGGCACTCTTCTCCTCCCAGAGCTGCTTAGTGTTTTAAATGAATCCTTTGACTCCAGGCAACTTCATAAAATTCATGAGTGAGGCAGTAATAATTGTCCTTCTAACCCAGGCAAGGACCACCTGCTTCTCAAATCCTATCATGTAATTTTCATCCAGACCAACCAGATTTCATATCAACATGCTCCACCACTATGAATACTGATTTATACTTACTGTATTTATTGGCGTATAACACAAAATTTTTCAACGTGAAAATCGGATTCAAATAGCGCATGCAGGTTATATGCCAAAATGTCAATTTTAGCTTCCTCTGAGGGGAGGGGGGGGGGGTGGTACGAGGGCCGTCAGATTACATACAGTGAGAATCTCCTGTTTACTTGGCGGCCATTGTAATATGAAGTCCCATCTCCTAGGCCGCCATTGGACCACTGTTCTGTCTATCATAGGAGATTATCATGCTCGTCCCACCCCCCTCCCTGTCCCCACTGGGCTGGAGATGGGCATCGATCAGGCTGCACTGATGGCAATGGTGAGGCTGCTGCATTGATGGCAATAGTGAGGCTGCTTCATTGATGGCAATGGCGAGGCTGCTTCATTGATGGCAATGGTGAGGCTGCTGCATTGATGGCAGTGATGAGGCTGCTGCATTGATGGCAATGCCGGGGCTGCGTAGATGTGGACTGATGAGGCTACATCGATGGCACTTTTGAGGCTGAAGATGGACATTGATCAGGCTGCATTGATGTGGACTGATGAGGCTGCATTAATGGCAATAGTGAGGCTGCAGATGGGCACTGACCCTTATTTTTCTTCAAAGTTCCTTATTTCAATTTTTTGCCAGAAACTTCCCTGTAAAAATGAATGTGCATGTTTTATGTCTGTGCATGTTATACGCTGATAAATATGGAACATAAACGTAGAGCTTCTCCCTGAGAATGATAGTAATAGGGCCATCTTGTCACTTGACACTGCCAAGGATTTGGACAGTGTTTATTTTTACTATTTCTGGTGGGTACTAGCCAAATTTGGATTCTGGAATTCATTAGATCAATTTTAATCCTATATACAGCCCCTATTGCTCACCTTAAATATATCAATATATTGAGGGCATTTGCTCTCCAGATCCGCATACTACAGGTATTATTTCTCATGCCGCGTACACACGAGCGGAATGTCTGACAGAAAAAGTCAGATGGGAGCTTTTCATCGTATATTCTGATCATATGTATTCCCCATCTGACGTTTTACGTTGAAAATTCTGACGGACCTAGAAATGGAACATGTTCTAACTATTTCCGATGGGAACTAATTCCTTGAAAACCGCTCATCTGTATGCTGTTCCGTTGGACCAAATACTACGCATGCTCTGAAGCAAGTACGAGACGGAAGCGCTTGGTGTGGTAAAACTAGCGTTCGTAATGGAGCTAGCACATTCCTCATGCAGCAAATTCTATGATCTTTTAATGCAGCGCATTCTTTTCTTCTTTTAATGCTAGAAGAATTAAGTTGTTTTGCTGCTCATATTCACACACAGAGTTCTCACACACTTATTTCTTCATTATTTATCCTGATCTCATGAATAATATTCTATTTTTTGAAGTCGCGATCTCCATAATAATGTTTACAATTAGTTTTTATAGTCATCTTTTATTTTTTTTTATTTCATCAAGATCTCCTTTTTTTTGGATTATTGAAAAATTATTTTCTAGTGATCTCCATATATACTTTTTTTGTGTGTGTGTCAAGTTACCACAATAACATTATTACCTTGTATTTTTTATTAGCCTCAAGGAGGTTGGTGTCCCTTGTTAATTTTACATTGTCTTTTAGAAATGTACCTGCCTACTCACAAACAAACTGAAGAAAAACACATAGGAAAGTATTTTCAGAAAAATAAAATCTCCATTTATTCTGGGTAACAAAATCAAGAGGGAGGCAACGCTGGAGAAACCTTTGGAATTTGCAAAGCTTTTTGGTCCCCAGGGCACACATCACGTCTGTGGAAAAGAAAATTGGTAGCTTGAGGAGTCCATATAATTTGGAGCTCAATCTGGTCCAAAACTCCCAGAGATTAGGACCAGGAGCAGATGACATATCTGTCACCAGGCTGTGGTACTACACCAGCCTGCCTCTTCTGTTGACCAGACTGAACCCAGGACATCACTTTCTTCCCTTCACTGCAGCCTTCCCTCCATGCTTCCCCGCAGCCTTCCCTGCACCCTTCCCTGCAGCCTTCCTTGGAGGCTGTGGCTCTGGTGGTGGACTTGTGGCAGGAGCAGGAGGAGGAGGAGGATGGGCTTGCTCATATATGTGGCTGTTCTCAGTCAGTTGGTCCCTCAATCCCTTCTGAAGGGCATCAAAAATAATTCCCTCACAGAGGAGGCATTGGCCCTCCTCCAATTTCAGAAATATTGTGGCTAGATAGCAACCATAGGCCTCTTCAGCTTTGGGAGGGCTCCTGAGGAATTTGCTTGGTTCCCTAATGAGGCCCAGTGCTGCCTCCTCCATCATCGTCCCCTTCCTGGGCCTTTTAATTGTAAGGCAGAGGGGAGGCACCTGGGATTGGGTGAGGCTCCTACTGGGTATTGCCTCCTCCTGATTGACACTGGGCACAGCCTCCTCCTGGCTGACACTGGGCATGGCCTCCTCCTGGCTGACACTGGGCATGGCCTCCTCCTGGCTGACACTGGGCATGGCCTCCTCCTGGCTGGCACTGGGCATGGCCTCCTCCTGGCTGACACTTTCCAGACCTTCCTCCTGGCTGAGCTCATCCTGTATATAAAAAAGGGACATCATTTTAGTTTTGCTTCATCAATCACACACAATTTTCAGCTCATGACTTGCAAATTGAAAGTTAATAAATAGAAAAGCCTATCATTCTGACCCCAGTGTAGCTCTAACCCCTGAAGGAGCTGCTGGTTATTTTTGGGCTTACCGTTACCATCTGTTCTCCTTGTGGCACGTCTAGGGAATGTCCCGTGGTAAATAGCCCAGAAACTTGAGACTGACAACAGATCCACTTGAATGGATTTTATTTGCAAAACTCAGTCAATTGAACAGTCTTTCAACTTGGGATCAGAGGGTTGGAAAGGAGGTTCAGGTACTCTTACTGTCAAAGTAAAAAACAACGTTGAAGAACTTGCTTACTTTGACTGCATCCAGAGAATAGCCATTCGCAGCTGGATGGTCACTCAGGTTGGACAGTCCCTTTCTCACAAGGCCTAGCAGCCAACAAGGTGCTTACTCAGGAACACGTCTCTGCCACAGATGTTGTTGTAGAATGTACAAAATAATGTCTCTGCCACAGACGTTGTTGTAGAACATGTAGGGAAACTAAACTTGAAACACTTGTAGGATACCTGGATCTTTAAGCCTGCTTGGCGATATCCACAAGACCGGATTCTCTCGGTTACTTCAGCCCTTCCAGGCTCTTGTTAATAAAACCAATCCGTCTGTGGTGTTCTTCTAAAGAGTCCTCCCCTGGAATGCTCAAAGTACTCTGGGTCTCTCCAAAACCGGAGACGGCACCCAACCACCTCAGAATCCTCCTTTAGTTTCCTTGCCTCAGGCTAGCCAGCCCCAAGACATTAAAGTCGAGTGGATCTGCACCCCAGGCCATAGCCTTCCTGGGGGCTGGTCAGGAGGACCAGGACCATGAAGTCAGCACATCATACTGGACCAGAACCCCCGAACCCCGTGATGTCTGCATCTTAAATACCCTCTCCCAGAGGGCACAACAAGAGGGCCACTCCCACTAATCTGGCTCCGAAAGAGAGTAACTTAAGCACCTAACCAGACCAAAGTTCCACGCCTACCACAAGAGACATTGCCCCCTGTGGCCAGGCTGAACATCTCACAGTCCAGTCAGACTGATGCCGAGGTCCAATTTAGACAAACCCAAACTAAACTGCAGTTTAGGCAAAGTTTAACTTTGAAAGACGCATAGAGCATGCTCTTCAGGAGCTGCCGCTACATCAGCATTTTTCATTCTTATTCCAAACATTGTTGGCCACTACTAATACATTTTTATCCATTAAAACATCTAGTTAACATCATTAATATTAGGAAAATAAATATGTATAAAAATAATATACCTGGCTCCAGCTGGGCACATCCACTTCTTCCAGGATGGAAGGCCCAGGTTATTCCTTGTCAGCCTCCCCTGGGGTTGAGGGAAGGGTGGAAGGAAGGCTGCAGGGAAGGGAAGAAAGTAATTCCCTGCCTTCCATCTGGTCGTCCAGAAACCACAATTTGTTGACGTACCACAGCCTGGGGACATACACTTGTGCTGCTGATGCTCCTGATCAGAGTGCTTACTGGATCTTATTATGCTCCTTCTTATAAATGTTCCTCAAGATCCCAATTTTCTTTTCCAAGAACAAGATGGTTGCTTCAGGGACCGAGTCTTCACAAATGTTTAGAAGTTTCTACAGCGTTGACCTTCTAGCTTATTTATTATAATATAAGCTGTGTTTCACCTCCCACAAATTCCTCATCTCTCTGTACTTGTCAATGAAACTGGCTATAAATTCAGGGTCCTTAAAGTAATTCATATTTTCTGTAAGACAATCCACAAGACAAAAACACTAATGTCAGCCTAAACTCTCATAATCTTATCCCAATATAGGCCTCAATCTTGAAGAAGTATAGGCCACTGATGTACCAAAGTTAAGATTTTATCTTCATTAGAATGTTTGTCTTCCTTCCTCAGCACAACAATCGTACGTACGACACATGCGTGTTACTACATATACACTGCGCATGCGTCGCCTGCATCACCCGCCCCTGACATTCTTTCTATTGTATTCCCTGCCCCTTCTCTTTGGCGCGCAGTAGGAGCAACATGGCGGAGACACAGCAGGTGTGTGATTGGAGTAACAAGGAGGAGGAAACGTCCAGATCCCCGGAGGCAACAATTTAAGGTTACAAGTATGTCCTTTCTTGAGATGGTGGAGATGGTGCACATCTTGAGGAGGAATGACTATGATGGCAAGAATGGACCGTACACCAACCCGAATGTGAGAAAGGCCAAAATTATGAAGAACGTTGTGAAGAGTCTGCACACAAATTTTGGGGTACGATGAACAAAGGAGAAAATAAGGAAAAGCTGGTATGACCTGAAACTGAGGGAGCTGGATAGGGATGAGCTTCGAGTTCGAGTCGAACATGAGTTCGACTCGAACATTGCCTGTTCGCCTGTTCAGCGAACAGTGAACAATTTGGGCTGTTTGCAGCAAATTCGAAAAGCCGGAACACCCTATACAAGTCTATGGGAGAAATCTAAAGTGCTCATTTTAAAGGGTAATATGCAAGTTACTGTCCTAAAAAGCGTTTGGGGACCTGGGTCCTGCCCCAGGGGACATGGATCAATGCAAAAAAAAGTTTTAAAAACTGATGTTTTTTCAGGAGCAGTGATTTTAATAATGATTAAAGTGAAACAATAAAAGTGTAATATTCCTTTATATTTCGTAGCTGGGGGGTATCTATAGTATGCCTGTGAAGGTGCGCATGTTTCTGGTGCTAAGAACTGTCCCTGCACAAAGTGTCATTTGTACAGGAAAAAAGGTCTTTTAAAATCACTTGCGGCTAAATTGTCGGCTCCCCGTAATACAGAGAACATTCAATGAGTGTTCTCTGTATTAGCTGACAATTCATTCATTCATTGATAAAAAAAAAAAAAAAAGCGTGGGGGTTCCCCTAAATTCAATTACCAGGCCCTGGGGGTCCCCTTGTTAAAGGGGGCTTGCAGATTCTGATAAGCCCCGCGCCCGCAGACTCTCAAAACCACCGGCCAGGGTTGTGAGGATGAGGCCCTTGTCCTCATCAACATGGGGACAAGGTGCTTTGAGGGGTCAAAGACCCCCAAAGCATCCTCCCAATGTTGAGGGTATGTGGCCTGGTACGGTTAAGGAGGGAGGGGGGGCGTTCTCTCGCCCCCCCCCCTCTTTTCCTGCGGCCTGCCAGGTTGCCTGCTCGGATAAAGGGTCTGGTATGGATTTTTAGGGGGACCCCACGTCAATTTTTTTTTTTTAATTTGATGCGGGGTTCCCCTTAATATCCATATCAGACCTGAAGGGTCTGGTATGGATATTTAGGGGGACCCCCACGTCAATTTTTTTTTTTAATTTGACATGGGGTTCCCCTCAATATCCATGTCAGACCTGAAGGGCCTGGTAATTGAATTTAGGGAAACCCCCACGCTTTTTTTTTTTTTTTTTATCAATGAATGAATGAATTGTCGGCTAATACAGAGAACACTCATTGAGTGTTCTCTGTATTACGGGGAGCCGACAATTTAGCCGCAAGTGATTTTAAAATACTTTTTTTCCTGCACAAATGACACTTTGTGCAGGGACAGTTCTAAGCACCAGAAACATGTGCCCCTTCACAGGCATACTATAGAAACCAAAAAAAGAGAAAGAAACTGCGCAATTCCTAATGTCCCATATTAGGATATAAATATCTCACCCAAATATATACTCGAGTATAGGCCGACCCGAATATAAGCCGAGGCCCCCAATTTACCCCCAAAAAACTGGAAAACTTATTGACTCGTGTATAAGCCGAGGGTGAGACATGGCTGTCCATCCCTGTGTGTCCGTCCATCCCTGTGTGTGTGTCCGTCCATCCATCCCTGTGTGTGTGTCCATCCATCCATCCATCCCTGTGTGTGTGTGTGTGTGTGTGTGTGTATCCATCCATCCATCCATCCATCCCTGTGTGTGTGTGTGTGTGTGTGTGTGTGTGTGTGTGTGTGTGTGTGTATCCATCCATCCATCCATCCATCCCTGTGTGTGTGTGTGTGTGTGTGTATCCATCCATCCATCCATCCATCCCTGTGTGTGTGTGTGTGTGTGTGTGTGTGTGTGTGTGTGTGTGTGTGTGTGTCCATCCATCCATCCCTGTGTGTGTGTCCGTGCAGCCTTGTGTGTGTGTCCAGCCTACCTGTGTCCCGAGCCTCCGTCCCGAGCCTCCTCCGTCCCGAGCCTCCTCCGTCCCGTGCCTCCTCCGTCCCGTGCCTCCTCCGTCCCGTGCCTCCTCCGTCCCGTGTCGTGCCGATGGATCGCCGCTCTTCTCGGCGGCCATTCTACAATTCAAAAGCCGCGCCTCCGCCTCCGCCTGTGATAGGCGGAACACTCAATTTCCCAGCAGCCTGTGTTCCGCCTATCACGGACATCCTCTCATCGTCGTCCGTAGTATGAGAATGAGCGGATGTCCGTGATAGGCGGAACACTGACTGCTGGGAAATTCAGTGTTCCGCCTATCACAGGCGGAGGCGGAGAAGGAGGCGCGGCTTTTGAATTTTAATGTCCGCCGTCTGTCTGCTCGATACGCTGATCGAGCAGTCAGACAGCGGCGACTCGAGTATAAGCCGAGGGGGCACTTTCAGCCTCAAAAAAGAGGCTGAAAATCTCGGCTTATACTCGAGTATATACGGTATATAAAGAATACCATAGAAACCAAACCTATTGAATGACATATACTTGACCACATTTGGTAATAAATATATAACAATGTCACTAATTTACATAACCGTGTCACTAATTACATAAACAGTGAATCTCAGCAATGTTTGTGCCCAAAAATGACACAAAAAAATGTGCAAATAAATAAATCACATAAATGATTGATGTGTCCTCATTGAAATAATTCTTTGTGAAAATACAAAAACAAAAATCAAAATTTGAGTGCAAATGCACTATAAACGGAAAACACCACGTGTCCAAAATGACTGCCAAGTCTCTAAATCATGTGTCAACGTGGACCAGTGCACCACCACCAAACGAATAAAATTGGCTCCTTACCAGATGCCCTAGTAAGGTGCGCTTTTTGAAAGATCAGGTCAGAATATGCATCAAACTTGAATCGTCCAACCCAGGATCCACTTTAGAACAAGACTCGGGTATATTCCAACAGGAAGGCAAATGGTCCACCATAGGAAGGAAGAAAGCACTCCAGATAGTGTAAAACCATTTATTAAAATGAAAGTAAAAAAGGGAAAAATTGCACTTACAGAGTTATTGTAAAGAAAGGCATATCATCAAATGGAAAGCGTCGGCCGATCGCAACTCCAAAATCATATCCTAGTTCTGCTGTTGTTCTAGTGAGGCAAAAAACGTAGCGTGTCACACCGCCCTACGCGTTTCGTGATAAATCACGTCGTCTTGGGGTACGGGTGACACGCCATAATGCCTCCATTTTATAATAAGCTGTGGTCCATGTCACCTCCTCCATTGGACAACTAAGCCTCACTTCCGAGTGCATACCGGAAGTGTCGCGTATACGTCATTAATATTTGTTATTAGATCCTATCTTAAAACCTAACCAAAAAGGAAAACTAAAAAAGGACCCATATTGCATAAAATAAATTGTTAAACCGAGTCTCTAAAACTCTAATATTGCGCTGCTGAAATGAACTAATCGGCCCCATATCTGAAAACGGAACCAAGCCTCAATATCAGCAACCAATCAGGTGCGAGGTCAATGGTCAGAGCGACGGAAATGACACGCATCAACGTGATCACCCGTCCCTCTGTAGTAAACAGCGCCGTAGCCACGCCCCGTCCTCGCGCGCAACTAAGGATCGCGTTCCAAAGCCTAACCCGCTACGTCACCTCCCACACAGGAAGTGTGTGCGCTCCACATAAACCGAGCCTCGCTTCTAATATATGAATGAATCGACAATGGGCGTTCGGATCCCCTCCCCTAGGTGTACATAGGAAGCGGCACCCCACCTCCAACTTCTCCCTACAATGGGGAGGAATAGAGCCACAGGTACAAATCCCTACATCATGTATCTATGAGCATTGGGTGAAACCGATGGAGGAGGAGACCTGTCCCAACACTGAGTACAGTGTACAGATAAACTGAGTACAGATAAACACAATCCCCAAAGATTAATACAAACTATGGATATTAAAACATATATTATGTAAATACAAAAGTCGTCCTCACTCTACAGTGTCATATTAAATGATTAGATACAAATCAGATAAATATCACATGACCATATAATGAATAGGACACTAATAAATGTAAAAATATAAAAAAATTTGGGGAACATTAGTTAATGCACAGCAGGCTCCAACCTAGATATTATACTGGTAGGGCCTATTATAATTACAGAATCCTAAATATACAAATTTAAGAGTTATGTGTAGAGTCAAATAAACCAAAGTAAAGAGAAAACCAAATATTATTATTATTCAGGATTTATATAGCGCCAGCAATTTACGCAGCGCTTTACAATATAAAAGGGAGACAATACAGTTACAATACAATTAAATACAAGAGGATTAAGAGGACCCTGCTCAGAAGAGCTTACAATCTAAAAGATAGTCATTAAAAACTGAAAAACAGCCCTTTCACTCCAACTATAGGTTAAGCGTTATTTATAAAGGCATTCACATCAGTATCTGTGTTCATACCAAAGGGGGCGTAAGTTTTCAACTTGTGGATCCATGACATTTCTAAACGTGAGATTTCTCTCACTAGTGCCCCACCTCTCCAGTGCGGTTTATACTTATCTATCCCCATGTACAGCGTGTTAGAAGGATCTCTATCGTGTTTCTCATCGTAATGTCTTGATAGGGGATGCTTATCAAAGCCCCGTTTAATATTGGCGATATGTTCGTTCAACCTGACTTTTAGGGCCCTCTTAGTCCTCCCTACGTACTGAAGTCCGCAAGAACACTGTATAAGATATACAACTGCTTCCGAAGAGCAGGTAATGAAAGGCTCAACCATGTATCTTTTTTGAGTACTTGTAGAGACAAAATCAACAATCTTAGAATTTTTGTTCACATTGCAGGAACAAACTTGGCAGTTCTTGCATCTAAAAAACCCTTTGAGATTTTGAAAGAAACACCTGTTCTTTTCGGGGGGATTTTGCACACTAGGGGCAACCTTACTACCCAACGTAGAAGCCCCTTTGAAAATAACCCTTGGGGTTTCCGGTAAAATGGTTCCTAAAATCTGATCACTGGTCAGGACATGCCAATGTTTACGGATCAATTGTTTGACCTTCTGATGCTGTGTTGAAAAAGTGGTGACAAAAGGCAATATCATTTGATTCTCATTTCTATTAGTCCCCCTTTCTGTCAGCAAACTTGACCTATCTCTATTCCGTGCATTATTAAACGCCTCGGTTAGCAGATCAGCTGCATATCCTTTTTCCCGGAACCGCTGAGACAATATCTTAGCTTGTTCATCGAACATGGTGATGTCGGTACAGTTCCTCCTTAGGCGCAAATATTGCCCTAGGGCAGTGATGGCGAACCTTGGCACTCCAAATGTTTTGGATCTACATTTCCCATGATGCTCATGCACTCTGCAGTGTAGCCGAGCATCATGGGAAATGTAGTTCCAAAACACCTGGGGTGCCGAGGTTCGCCATCACTGCCCTAGGGGAACAGACTTCAGCCAAGAGTCTTGATGACAACTCCCCGAAGGGATGTAAGAATTTCTGTCTGTGGACTTGAAAAAGGTGGAGGTAATGAAGGTGTCTTTATTCACTCTAATATTCAAATCCAAAAAAATTACCCCTTCCCTACTGGCTTCATAACTAAATTTAATGCCTCTATTGTTGTTATTCAACATTTCCATGTATCCACGGAGCTCCTGCTCCTCACCGTCCCAAAGGAGGAGGACGTCGTCGATATAGCGTGTCCAAAGTACTATCTCAGATCTTCTAGGAGAGTCAACCACGTCCTCCTCCCATTTGGCCATGAACAAGTTGGCCAAGCTGGGGGCATATTTCGCCCCCATGGCCACCCCTTTATCTTGACGAAAAAATTGGTTATCGAACCAAAAATAATTGTGCCCTGCGGCAAATTCCAAGAACTCTAAGATGAAATCTATCTGAATCTGAGTCAAATCTGAGTCTCGCTCTAAGTAGAATCTGACAGCTTCAAAACCCAAATTGTGGGGGATGATAGTGTATAATGATGTAACGTCAGCCGTCACAAGCCACAGGCCCTGTTTTGGTTTGATATTGCCCAACATATTCAGAATTAGCTTAGTGTCTTTTATATATGATGGAATTTTCTGCACCAGCGGTTGGAGGAAATAATCTATGTACTTGCCCACCCTGGACGTTACCGAGTCGATACCACTGACTATTGGACGTCCAGGGGGGCAAGTAACACTCTTATGCAACTCAGGGAGGTAGTAAATGACTGGTGTTTGCGGAGCAATAGGTATTAGGAAAAGCTTTTCTTTCTCTGTGAGGATCCCTTTACGAAAACCCTCTTCTACTATCCCGATCAGCTCCTTTTTGTATTTGACAACTGGGTCCCTGTTAAGTACTGTATAGGTCTCACTGTCATCAGTGATTCGATGTAACTCTTTCAAGTAGTCACTCCTATCTAGGACAGCGATCCCCCTCCCCCCCTTTGTCTGCTGCTCTAATAACAAGGGACTTATTGTTACACAAAGTATCCAAACCCTTTTGCAAATCGCCCTGTAATCTTACTTTCTTAACCTCCATCTTTTCTAGGTCTCTTAACACCACGTCCCTAAAGACTTTAATGTTAGGTGCCAGTGCCCCTGGAGGATTAAAAAGTGATGCGTTGGCGAGACCAGAATGTTGAAACCCTGATCTCGATCCATTGCTCTCTCGAATGGGGGTTACCTAACATGTACCTTTTGATGATAAGCCTGCGTACAAACTTATGTACATCCATGTAGGTCTGGAATTTGCTCAGACTCCTAGGTGGAGCAAATTTCAGACCCTTGTCTAAGAGTCGTTTTTCAGAATCGGTAAGTTCCTGTGTGCTAAGGTTAAAAATTCCCTTGCCTAGGGTCTTTTCCGCTTTAACTGATTGTATGCGCCTCCCCCCTCTGACTCCTCTCTTGGTTCTATAGGCCTCTGTTGTCCATGGGAAAATCCCACTTACGGTTGTCCCTAGGGTCATAGTTTGGCTGGGAGGGTGTAAACCCTGGACCATAGCCCACCTCATGGGGCCTATTTAAATATGGTGCTCGGTGGTAATTGTCCTCATTCTGTCTCCCAAAATTGGGAGCTTCAAAGTCAGACAATGGATAGAACCGATTCTGGGTCGGTATATCATAGACCTGGTTCCTTCTATTTTAATAGACCGACCTTTTTGGTCAAAACCTTGGATGGAACCCCATGTCCATAACTTCCTGGTCCTTGACTAGAAACTGGTCTCTGATTGTTGTTCTGATAAGAACTTTTGTTATTCTTATTTTTATTTCTATTTTTACTATTATTAGGTCCCCTCCCCGGAGTTCCTCCTACAGGTCGTTGAGATGGCCAAAAAGGGGTTCCCCCTGATGGTCGCTGTGGGAGCCTGCCAGGATTAACTTGATTATTAGTCATGTCCCTTACAGCCTGTGCCCCTCTCATGGGGTAATGGGCTATATTTTCCCCTGACATATCCTCGGGGGGACCTCTCGAGATGTTATTAGGAACATTATAAGAGAGTGTATCCATCTGCTCTTTATCCATGGCCAATTTCTTCTGCCACAAGAAGACCATACCAGACTGATAGTCTTCCTTATCCCTAATAAACTTCTTCTTCTTTTTGAGTTTTTGATCTTTCTCCTCCTTCTCAAGAGTCTTAAGGAGGTTCTTTGAGCACTCCTTATACTCTTCACTTGTACTCAGAGGTAACAATGATTCCTTGATCAACTTGATCTCTTCATCAAGGCGGGCTAGTTTCTCACTCTTTCTTTGAGCCAAGAATCGCAATAAACAAAGCCCTGAATCATTGAAGAATTTGAACCAGCCCTCCAGATTTGGTTCCTCTCTATGTGGGCTTAACTCCCACCTAAGGCTCCTATACAGTGCTTAACAGGGACCCAGTTGTCAAATACAAAAAGGAGCTGATCGGGATAGTAGAAGAGGGTTTTCGTAAAGGGATCCTCACAGAGAAAGAAAAGCTTTTCCTAATACCTATTGCTCCGCGAACACCAGTCATTTACTACCTCCCTAAGTTGCATAAGAGTGTTACTTGCCCCCCTGGACGTCCAATAGTCAGTGGTATCGACTCGGTAACGTCCAGGGTGGGCAAGTACATAGATTATTTCCTCCAACCGCTGGTGCAGAAAATTCCATCATATATAAAAGACACTAAGCAAATTCTGAATATGTTGGGCAATATCAAACCAAAACAGGGCCTGTGGCTTGTGACGGCTGACGTTACATCATTATACACTATCATCCCCCACAATTTGGGTTTTGAAGCTGTCAGATTCTACTTAGAGCGAGACTCAGATTTGACTCATATTCAGATAGATTTCATCTTAGAGCTCTTGGAATTTGCCGCAGGGCACAATTATTTTTGGTTCGATAACCAATTTTTTCGTCAGGATAAAGGGGTGGCCATGGGGGCGAAATATGCCCCCAGCTTGGCCAACTTGTTCATGGCCAAATGGGAGGAGGACGTGGTTGACTCTCCTAGAAGATCTGAGATAGTACTTTGGACACGCTATATCGACGACGTCCTCCTCCTTTGGGACGGTGAGGAGCAGGAGCTCCGTGGATACATGGAAATGTTGAATAACAACAATAGAGGCATTAAATTTAGTTATGAAGCCAGTAGGGAAGGGGTAAATTTTTTGGATTTGAATATTAGAGTGAATAAAGACACCTTCATTACCTCCACCTTTTTCAAGTCCACAGACAGAAATTCTTACATCCCTTCGGGGAGTTGTCATCAAGACTCTTGGCTGAAGTCTGTTCCCTAGGGCAATATTTGCGCCTAAGGAGGAACTGTACCGACATCACCATGTTCGATGAACAAGCTAAGATATTGTCTCAGCGGTTCCAGGAAAAAGGATATGCAGCTGATCTGCTAACCGAGGCGTTTAATAATGCACGGAATAGAGATAGGTCAAGTTTGCTGACAGAAAGGGGGACTAATAGAAATGAGAATCAGATGATATTGCCTTTTGTCACCACTTTTTCAACACAGCATCAGAAGGTCAAACAATTGATCCGTAAACATTGGCATGTCCTGACCAGTGATCAGATTTTAGGAACCATTTTACCGGAAACCCCTAGGGTTATTTTCAAAGGGGCTTCTACGTTGGGTAGTAAGGTTGCCCCTAGTGTGCAAAATCCCCCCGAAAAGAACAGGTGTTTCTTTCAAAATCTCAAAGGGTTTTTTAGATGCAAGAACTGCCAAGTTTGTTCCTGCAATGTGAACAAAAATTCTAAGATTGTTGATTTTGTCTCTACAAGTACTCAAAAAAGATACATGGTTGAGCCTTTCATTACCTGCTCTTCGGAAGCAGTTGTATATCTTATACAGTGTTCTTGCGGACTTCAGTACGTAGGGAGGACTAAGAGGGCCCTAAAAGTCAGGTTGAACGAGCATATCGCCAATATTAAACGGGGCTTTGATAAGCATCCCCTATCAAGATATTACGATGAGAAACACGATAGAGATCCTTCTAACACGCTGTACATGGGGATAGATAAGTATAAACCTCACTGGAGAGGTGGGGCACTAGTGAGAGAAATCTCACGTTTAGAAATGTCATGGATCCACAAGTTGAAAACTTACGCCCCCTTTGGTATGAACACAGATACTGATGTGAATGCCTTTATGAATAACGCTTAACCTATAGTTGGAGTGAAAGGGCTGTTTTTCAGTTTTTAATGACTATTTGGTTTTCTCTTTACTTTGGTTTATTTGACTCTACACATAACTCTTAAATTTGTATATTTAGGATTCTGTAATTATAATAGGCCCTACCAGTATAATATCTAGGTTGGAGCCTGCTGTACATTAACTAATGTTCCCAAAAAAAGAAAATATTTTTACATTTATTAGTGTCCTATTCATTATATGGTCATGTGATATTTATCTGATTTGTATCTAATCATTTAATATGACACTGTAGAGTGAGGGCGACTTTTGTATTTACATAATATATGTTTTAATATCCATAGTTTGTATTAATCTTTGGGGATTGTGTTTATCTGTACTCAGTTTATCTGTACACTGTACTCAGTGTTGGGACAGGTCTCCTCCTCCATCGGTTTCACCTAATGCTCATAGATACATGATGTAGGGATTTGTACCTGTGGCTCTATTCCTCCCCATTGTAGGGAGAAGTTGGAGGTGGGGTGCCGCTTCCTATGTACACCTAGGGGAGGGGATCCGAACGCCCATTGTCGATTCATTCATATATTAGAAGCGAGGCTCGGTTTATGTGGAGCGCACACACTTCCTGTGTGGGAGGTGACGTAGCGGGTTAGGCTTTGGAACGCGATCCTTAGTTGCGCGCGAGGACGGGGCGTGGCTACGGCGCTGTTTACTACAGAGGGACGGGTGATCACGTTGATGCGTGTCATTTCCGTCGCTCTGACCATTGACCTCGCACCTGATTGGTTGCTGATATTGAGGCTTGGTTCCGTTTTCAGATATGGGGCCGATTAGTTCATTTCAGCAGCGCAATATTAGAGTTTTAGAGACTCGGTTTAACAATTTATTTTATGCAATATGGGTCCTTTTTTAGTTTTCCTTTTTGGTTAGGTTTTAAGATAGGATCTAATAACAAATATTAATGACGTATACGCGACACTTCCGGTATGCACTCGGAAGTGAGGCTTGGTTGTCCAATGGAGGGGGTGACATGGACCACAGCTTATTATAAAATGGAGGCATTATGGCGTGTCACCCGTACCCCAAGACGATGTGATTTATCACGAAACGCGTAGGGCGGTGTGACACGCTATGTTTTTTGCCTCACTAGAACAGCAGCAGAACTAGGATATGATTTTGGAGTTGCGATCGGCCGACGCTTTCCATTTGATGATATGCCTTTCTTTACAATAACTCTGTAAGTGCAATTTTTCCCTTTTTTACTTTCATTTTAATAAATGGTTTTACACTATCTGGAGTGCTTTCTTCCTTCCTATGGTGGACCATTTGCCTTCCTGTTGGAATATACCCGAGTCTTGTTCTAAAGTGGATCCTGGGTTGGACGATTCAAGTTTGATGCATATTCTGACCTGATCTTTCAAAAAGCGCACCTTACTAGGGCATCTGGTAAGGAGCCAATTTTATTCGTTTGGTGGTGGTGCACTGGTCCACGTTGACACATGATTTAGAGACTTGGCAGTCATTTTGGACACGTGGTGTTTTCCGTTTATAGTGCATTTGCACTCAAATTTTGATTTTTGTTTTTGTATTTTCACAAAGAATTATTTCAATGAGGACACATCAATCATTTATGTGATTTATTTATTTGCACATTTTTTTGTGTCATTTTTGGGCACAAACATTACTGAGATTCACTGTTTATGTAATTAGTGACACGGTTATGTAAATTAGTGACATTGTTATATATTTATTACCAAATGTGGTCAAGTATATGTCATGCAATAGGTTTGGTTTCTTTGGTATTCTTTATATAATTATTGAGCACTTTTAAGTTCCCATTCAAATTTGGGTGAGATATTTATATCCTAATATGGGACATTAGGAATTGCGCAGTTTCTTTCTCTTTTTTTCTTATCTACATATGTATATAACTTTTTGGTATATATTTGAACTGCAGCATCATACAATTTTGTTTATTCTGTAGCGCAAATTTTTTCTCCCTTTTTCTACTATACTATAGATACCCCCCAGCTACGAAATTTAAAGGAATCTTACACTTTTATTGTTTCACTTTAATCATTATAAAAATCACTGCTCCTGAAAAAAACGTCAGTTTTTAAAACTTTTTTTTGCATTGATCCATGTCCCCTGGGGAAGGACCCAGGTCCCCAAACACTTTTTAGGACAGTAACTTGCATATTACCCTTTAAAATGAGCACTTTAGATTGTGAACGTTCAAGTCCCATAGACTTTAATAGGGTTCTAAAGTTCACACGAAGTTTAGGTCTGTTCGCAGGTTCTGGTGCGAACCGAACAGGGGGGTGTTCGGCTCATCCCTAGAGCTGGATTAATATAGAAGGATCAAGAGAGTGCTTAGAAAAAGTACTGTAAGTAGTTGTCGTGTGTTTCAATTCTTTATTATTGCTTGCATGCTGCTCATGAACAATGTGTGGCTTCTTATTTCAATGGTCAATACCAGTTTTTTAAGCACTTTTTTGTTTACAGTGACAATGGGGCTTATTTACTAAAGAAAAATCCACTTGGCACTACAAGTGCACTAGGATAACCTAGGAGACTGCTAAAAACAAACACAAGCAATAAAGAAAAATGAAGATTTTATCAGATAATTTTTTTGTTAAAATTTTTTTTAGACATTGTCTGGCATAGCAATGGCCCCTCTACCCATAAAATAATTTACATATTTATTCCGAACTTCACGGACGCTTTGGGGGGGTCAAGCCAGTACGGACAGTATCCAGGCCTGTTAGGGGATTAATAGGAAGTCCGGCCTCAGGCCCAACTGAGGCAATATAATTTTTGGCCTTTTTTCCTTAAAAAATTGTGCAATATGCAGCAGGATAGGACGATATGGTTGATTTTGTAGTCCACCATATGTATTGCTGTCAGAAACAGATGGAACTGGCTGGCCATTATCCCAAAGGTATTCTCAACAATTCTTCTCACTCTGGCGTGAGGGTCCTTTGGGGGATTGACCTCATCAGGTGCTCGCCCAGACCAAATGCTTCATCAGCATGCCAGGCCACCATTCTGGAGACGTTGGTAAAACTTCATCTGGGCAAAGACTCCTCCATCCGACATTTGGCTATTCTTCCCCACGTCCACATAGAGGAACTCATAGTTACATAGTTAGTAAGATTGAATAAAGACACCAGTCCATCGTGTTCAACCTGAGTGAGTATCTACATTTGTCCCTATCCCTGTACATTGCACACTCACAATGGTCCCTACCCTCAAGGAGCCCACAATTCAAGGTCCCCATTCATATACTAGGGCCAATTTTGGACAGAAGCCAATTAACCTACCAGCATGTCTTTGGAGTGTGGGAGGAAACCAGAGTAACCACTACACCACTGCGCCGTCATATTGTGCCGACACGACCACCATTAACACTATACTATTAAACCCCTCATAGTTTTAATAGTAAGACCCTGAATGGGGTGGTTGCACGATGTGGACGTGCTTCCCATTTATAGCCTCTCCACAGTTGGGAAAGTCCCAATGGTCAGCAAAATGGGAGGCCACGGTCTGCCATTCTTGTGGCGTTGAAGGGAACCGTAGAGTCAAAACAGAAAAAAATATAGAAGTACTTTTGCACATAACATTGCAAGCAGATTAAACAAAAACCTTCTTGGCTGACATCAGTATAACATTTTTTTTAAAGGATTATTTCAAGACAAAAATCTAAGGTACACTCATATCATATTCCTCCCCCCCCTCTGATAGCCCATTGTAAAAATTTTAGGGGGGGTTTGAGGTGACTTTGGGAGCCAAAAAAAGCCTCCAGCACTACAATGGAGCTGAGAAAATACATTGTTAAGGGACTAGGCTATAGGTGTATATGGGCCCAGGATAGCATGCTGGAGAGGTTAGTGAAGGCAAATATGCATGGAGGCCAAAAAAGGAGCATTTAAAAAGCTTCCAGCATGCATAGATAAAGGGGACATTCACAGCATATTCCAATCATGGTAATTAGGGAACAATGAAATAAATACAATATATTAGCAAACATTAAATAAATATCATGTGATGTTAAAGGATAAAACTTATGCTAATATAGTCCTTCTGCCGGACCTGAATGATGGCAGAACGGGTCTCTGGAATAATGATCCCCAAAGCCTGGGGGGAGATGCCTGTAGAGAACTTGAGGTCCTGTAGACTTCTCCCAGTCGCCAAGTACCGCAAGGTGGTGATTAGCCTCTGCTCTGGAGTGATGGCTTGCTGCATTCAGGTGTCTTGCTTCATAATATAAGGGGTGAGCAAAGCCAACAGACGGTGAAAACGGGGTCCGTCATCTGGAGAAAATTCCTGAAATTGCCAGGATTATTCTCCTGGATCTCACAAAGCAGAGGCATGTGCGAGAATTGGTCACGCTGGAGTAACCAATTCTTGGTCCATGAACTCCTCCTCACCCTGTTCATGGACTGGGCTTGGGTCAAAGTATAAACCTCAACACCAAGCCCCCCACAGCATGAACTGTACGACGAGTACATACCTGCAACATGGTTTCAAAACGGTCGGCTGGTCAGAACGAACTTAACAGAACGCATTGAAGAACAGCAAGGCCTGTGAAGAGTGATCTGAAAATCAGCAACAAGTGGACAAGAACATACTGAAAAACAGATGCGAATTAACTACATGCACTGAAATCAGATACAAACCCACAAGCACAAACTGAACAGCAGTACAACAGCTGAAAAAGCAGTCTGAAAATCGATAATCATCACTAACCAAACTACTACTAACACAAGATTAGCAGAAGGAGCCCAAAGGGTGGTGCAGTGGCTATTGAACTTCCTTATTTTAGTCCCGTGATATGTGCTGTATGTCACAGCATGCTTGATGGTCAGACTTTGGTGTGATAGTGTGCACGCAAGACAGTTTCAGTGGAATTCCGTCTGAAAAACCTTCAGCCTTTATTCTGATGGGAAAACCGGTCGTATGTGCAGGGTATTAGTTGCATTCACATGACCTCACCTCTGCGCCATCTAATCTGCCTCTACATTCTTGAGCATGGGCTTTGCACTTAGAACAAAAAGATTGCAATGATATATGGGCCCTGACCAAATCATCTTTCCAGAATGTTATAGCCTTGGAAACCAACTACAAAGTTTTAATGCATGAGTACCTGCTCCCAGCAAGAATCTCTAAATTTTTACCTATCCCCCTGATTGTTTTTGGGGCAGTGGCGAATGGGGTATCCATGTTCAAATATAGTGGCCCCATAACGCAGTGTTTTTGGTCCAAAATGTTTTGCATTATTTACACTTTAGCACCAGACCCAATATTTGCATTGCTTAACCATTGCTGTCTTGATCTTGCAAGAACTCAACTGAAACTCTCACTTCAGGTCCTGACAGCTTCCAAACAAACTATTGCACAGCCCTGGGAGATTATGACTCTGTGTATCACAGAGACAAAAAAAACTCAGGCAACTCAGGCAACTCAGGCAACAATCCACAGCAAGATTGAAGCAACCCTGCTAGATGTAATTCCCCAAAAATCTAAAGGTCTGGCAACTCTGGATTGATAATTATTTACAGTGATGGGCTTGATGTTTGAGTCGAACGTAAGTATATATGATGTTATGTTATAACTTATGGGGTGCTCACGGGACATTTGCCCGGGAGCGTGATTTGGAATGTCATTGGTAAATGTTTCTATTTCCTCTGTATTTAAAACTGCCAGGTTTGCCAGTCAATTATCATCTGATGAAGAAGCTGTAACTTCGAAATGCATTACCATTCCTTACCACTGTGAATAATTACATTTCCTGTTCCTGTGATGTCCCGACCAGCTTCTTTTTGCTTCCTGCCTCCTGGTTCCCAGCATTCTCTGGATCCCTGTAAGATCACACCAGTGCCCCAGGCTGCAAAGGGAAGACATTGATGAGACTCCCGGACTGGCGACTTTCACCACATATTGAACTCATCTAATTTAACCTGTGAGTTACTACTTGTTATTATTAAATATATGATTTATACTGCACTCAGTCTGGCGCCCCTCTGTTTCCATGTTCTCAAGGCTGGATGAAGACAGGTCTTAGACACTCTTTCAACAGTTTAACCACTTGCGGTCCACCCACAGCAGTTTTACGGCGGCTGTTTGATGGAGTATATTGTTGTAATGGCAGCAGCTAGCTGCCATAACCCTGGTATCCCCTTCTTTAGCAGGCAGTCTGGTACAAGATAAAAGTGGTCTCAGCGGTGGATTCATCACAAGATCACTTTTATCGGTGGTGGGAGGTGGGCGCCCCCTTTCCTGCCACGATCCGGTGCCCTCTGCCGCTTACCAGAGCAGTTGGCAGCGGTGGAGGCAATTGCGTCTTGTCTCCTGCTTGGTATGGAGACAAGTGAGGGGAGGATGGCCCCCACCCATCTTCATACAATTGCTGGGCTGAAACAACGTCAAAACGTCACTTCCACCCACAGCTCTTAAAGGGCCATTTTGTTTTAATTATTTTTTTAAATTACTATTTTTTTTTATTATTGCATTTTAGTCTAAATATGAGATCTGAGGAATTTTTGACTCCAGATCTCATATTTAAGAGGACCTGTCATGCTTTTTTGCTATTACAAGTGATGTTTACATTCCTTGTGATAGGAATAAAATTTACTTTTTTAAACAGTGTAAAAATAAAAAAAATAAAAGGTAAAATAAATAATTATATATATATTTTTTTTAAACGCGCCCCATCCCGCCAAGCTCATACGCAGAAGCGAACACATACGTAAGTAGTGCCCGCATATGAAAATGGTGTTCAAACCACACATACGAGGTATCGCCACAATCGGTAGAGCGAGAGCAATAATTCTAGCTCTAGATCTCCTCTGTAACACAAAACATGCAACCTGCTGTAGAATTTTTTAAATGTTGCTATGGAGATTTTTAAGGGTAAAAGTTTGTCACCATTCCACTAGCGGACACAATTTTGAAGCATGACATGTTGGGTATCAATTTACTCTGCATAAAATTATCTTTCACATTATAATTAAAATTGGGCTAATTGTACTGTTGTCTTATTTTTTATTCAAAAAAGTGATTTAATAAAAAAAAAAGTGCGCTTGTACGATCGCTGCACAAATACGTTTTGAAAAAAATGTATTGCAATGACCGCCATTTTATTCTCTAGGGTGTTAGAAAAAAAAAACAATATATAATGTTTGGGGGTCCTAAGTAATTCTCTAGCAAAAAAAACCTGTTTTAAACATGTAAACACCAAAACGAGGCTGGTCCTTTAGTGGTTAATGGATGGGGGCCATTCCTCTAACCTCCTTGTCTCCTTGTCATAAAAGACTCAATTATATACTAGTTTTCTATATTCCCTGAAGAATTTCAAGTGGGGTTGTACTGTACAGTATACCTTCTCCTAATTATGCAATATGTGATAAGGGCAAAGGAACTACTACTCACATATTGTGGAGACCTGGGAAGATATAATTCAAGCTATAAACTTACTTTAATGCATGTAGCACTATTTGAAATTTCAACTACTGTGAATGCTTATATGTCAATAAAAATTACTTGATTTAAAAAAAAAAATGTTTGCATCTTAAAGCGGTTTTGTACTCAAAATTGCAACTTAATGTTCTTCCAATCGCTTTGGAGCATAGATGCAGAAATGACCATTAAAAAAAATTATTATGCATTAATTACCTTTTAGCAGAAAGGACTATATTGACTTCCGGGCTCTCCTCCCATGGGAGTAGGCGTGTTTATCGCCTTTCCCCTGGCTTCGCAATGACCCCTGGGAACTTTGTTATATTCTTCCGAAGAATCCGTGGGGGACGCAGTCATGCCGAAATCTCATGAGATTTCGGAAGGAAGGCGCCGGTCACATGACAAAGTTGTTTGTTTATGTTTTGTTGCCATCACAACGGGCAGCGTCGCCAGAAGTTCCCGCCCCATTGTGACCTGAAATTCTACAGCGCTGCTCACTGATATCACTGAGCATGCACGGGATCAAGCGGCGAATGCTGGGAGCACAGCATTCACCGCATCCAGGAAATCAGTGCTTGTTGGCTTCAAATGCCCACAATAAAAATGGAAACCGCCGTGAGGAATTTTTATAAGTTTACCTCACGGACGAAATCGGCAAGCAACGGATCTAAAAGGATCAAGAAGTGAGTGATAGCATAATACTTTAAACGTATAGCGATGTGACACAAAAAAAGAAAATAATAGGTCAGCGGAATCCCGCTTTAATTACTTACTTTACGTTCTCTTTGACATACTTTCATTTATAATGTCTTCCAGAATTATTTGAAAGTATATTTATGGTCAAAGCTTTTATTTTAATCTTTAATGTAGGGCTTTAAAATTTTCGTATTTGATTAATCAATTTATTTTAAATCGTTTAATCGACTAATTTTGATTACCGTATTTATCGGGGTATAACACGCACCGGCGTATAACACGCACCCCAAGTTTAGGAGGGCATTTTAAGGAAAAAAGTTTTAGGAGGGAAGTTTAAGGGAAAAAAAACTTACATTTAAATGCCCGTCAATGCAGCCTTATCAGTGTGCATCTGTAGCCTTGTCCATCATTGCAGAATGATCAGTGTCATTTGCAGCTTGCCTACCGCTGTTTGCAGCCTTGCAGAGTGTCATTTGCAGCTTGCCAATGTCATTTCCAGCTCGCCCAGCGCCGTTTGCAGCCTTCCATGTTTAAATATCCCGCCGCCGAGACAGACCAAGCGAGCGCCGCCGAAAAAGACCGAGTGGCACCGAAAAAGACCGAGCCGTCTGCTCGGCTCCGCTCGTAGTCCCGCCTCCCTGCTGTTTCTGGAGCGAGCGCTGCCGAAAAAGACCGAGCCGACTCTACTGTGTATTCGGCTTGGCTCGGCTTGCAGTCCCGCCCAGTATGGGCGGGACTGTAAGCCGAGCCGAGCCGAGTACACAGTAGAGTCAGCTCGGTCTTTTTTGGCAGCGCTCGCAGAAACAGCAGGGAGGCGGGACTACGAGCGGAGCCGAGCAGACGGCTCTGTCTTTTTCGGTGCCGCTCGGTATTTTTTGGCGGCGCTCGGTCTTTTTCCTCGCAGACAGTGGGGATCGGCGTATAACACGCACCCACGACTTTCCCACGATTTTAAGAGGGGAAAAGTGCGTGTTATACGCCGATAAATACGGTAATTATAACGCACATACAAATCCAACTACTTTTAGCTGATCTTGCATTGTAACTCTGCATTAGTCAGTGGTAAATGTGGTATACACTATATACAATCATCCGCCACTAGTTCGTTTCCACAATCCATGACTTAACTTCACAGTTCACACAAATACTTTTTAAATTCAAACTGTAGCACTGACGCCATTTTTTTTCCACAGTAACGTGACAATCCCTCCACCTCCGGTCTAACTAATCACTCTCACCTTATGGCAACGACCTCTATGCAAACAGGTGGTCATGTAAGCAGGTATCAAAAGGGTTAACACGAACCATAAACTTCTCTCATGTCTCCTTAGATCTCAGCAAGAACACTACGTCATGGGTAGAAAGAAAAGATCTAAGTGCTCACCGCTTAAGTATAAGATTTAATTTTTGTGTTCAAACACAAACTACTCACATAAAAATGATAAAAACACAGCATGTAAAGCCGACAATCGTGCTAGTTCCGTAGGGCAGCAGTGGGTGACGAAATGCATAGCTCCTCCCCTGTACATGTTACGTTCAATCAGAACTTCGACGTCACCGGACTCCTCTCTTCTTTAGTATACGGGGGCACTTGGGGAAGGGGGAGGAGTCCAGTGATGTTGATGTCTGTGATGGCACCGGATCTCCGGCGGAACTTCCTCAAGACCCGGAAGCCGGCGGAGAGGTGAGTACCGATCAAAAGAATTTTGATCGACCAAAAAAATTAATTGATTAATCGAGGAATTAATCTTTAATTTCCACAGCCCTATTTTAATGGTGTGGCAAAGAGTTAGAACCCCTGTAACTTAGGTTAGCATTTTGTGTGGCCACATTTGCATGGGCACGGCAGCCTGCACTTCTGCAAAAAAAAAGCATGCATGCACCTTTTCAAAAATGCAGCCACAGGGAAATCGTGTGGTCTTTTTGACCATGCGATTTCCCTGCGGTTCTTGCACCTGCACACGCACTGCAATTTTACATGCGTGGGGGTGCCATTTAGAATGAATAGCAGCCCCGAGTGTTGCCACAGAGTAGTGCATTTTTACTGCAGGTGGTTGCTGTGTGGGAATCACTGCTATTCAAGCACCCACAGCTATACACAGAGTTGTGAACAAAGGATTAAAAAAAATTTTTTAGCTTGTTAATTTTTTTGCTGTCTGTTCCCTCTAGAGACATTTACCTTCTATATATCCCTTTATGATTATTGTTACTGAGACAGAAAGTGAAGGGAAATTCAAATAGTTACAATTGTCATCAGAAAAGGGGTGAGAGTAACATTTTCAATGGGAACAGCTGTCAAAGAGGGGATTATCCCTCGCTCTAAAGTGATTTTTCTCATGTTTACATATTCAGGGCAGAAAGTAAAGGGAAATTTCTCCAAGTGAATGACATTCTCATTAAAGAGCAAAAAAAAAAAAACACAGAATTTTCAAGGTCACCACCTAATGTGTGTGTATCCACACTTCACAACACATAGCAATATTTTCTCTAGTGTATGTGCACTCTGTCACCTAATGAATCTAAATAACTCAAATCATAGCATGAAAACTCAGTAAGCACTATTAGTCCTTTCCATAAAGGTTGAACAACTGTAATCACAGACCACTCAAGATCAAGTAATGGTACATACTGTCACAGAAGTGAAATACCGTATATACTCGAGTATAAGCCGAGATTTTCAGCCTCTTTTTTGAGGCTGAAAGTGCCCCCCTCGGCTTATACTCGAGTCATCGCTGTCTGCCCGCTCGATCAGCGTGTCGAGCAGACAGACAGCGGCCATTCTGATTCAAAAGCCGCGCCTCCGGCTCCCCCTTCGCCTGTGATAGGCGGAACACTGAATTTCCCAGCAGCCTGTGTTCCGCCTATCACGGACTTCGTATCATCCTCGTACTACGGACGAGGATGATACGACGTCTGTGATAGGCGGAACACAGGCTGCTGGGAAATTCAGTGTTCCGCCTATCACAGGCGAAGGCGGCGGCGCAGCTTTTGAATTTTACAATGGCCGCCGACGAACGAAGAGGGCACGGGACGGAGGCAAGGCACAGGACGGCACGGCACGGGACGGGACGGGACGGGACCGGAGGCAAGGCACGGCGGCGAGGCACGGCGGCGAGGCACGGCGGCGAGGCACGGAGGCAAGGAGGCTCGGCACGGGACGGAGGCTCGGGACAAAGGCTCAGGACACAGGTAGGCTGGACACACACACACACACACACACACACACACACACACACACACACACACACACACGGATACACACACACACACAGGGATGGATGGATGGATGGAGACACACACACACAGGGATGGACGGACACACAGGGATGGACGGACACACAGGGATGGACGGACACACAGGGATGGACGGACACACACACAGGGATGGACAGGCATGTCTTACCCTCGGCTTATACACGAGTCAATAAGTTTGCCAGTTTTTTTGGGGGTAAATTGGGGGCCTCGGCTTATATTCGGGTCGGCCTATACTCGAGTATATACGGTAAATTGTGACAAAATTATTATCACTGTCCTATAAAGTGTCAAAATAATAATGAGGACTTGAGCAAAAAAGCTGTGTTTTTCTACAACCAACATTATAACTGAAAAGTTCACACAGTGATACAAATCACATGGTTAAATATATTATGAAGCACATAGTTATTTGATTATTGCTTATGGATTTCTGTAGTTATTATTCTGAAGTTATAAAATATTTTAAATAACTTTTTATATGTTTTATTTAAACTGAGAAATAGGTATTAATAGTTATTCAGCAAATGTTTATATGTTGATATAAACACAGAAGTAATGTATACTACATGTCAAACAATAGGGTAATAAAAAAGATAACACATGGTATAAAATAAAAATAAAGTGATTCTTTAGAATAAAATGTTGAACAGGGTTATATATGCAAATGAGGTATATTCACCACCTTTCTATATTATTTATTTTAAAAACATCCAATTCTTAAATAATAAATCGTGTAAAGCTTAACCTAAGGTACAACATGTATCAGTAAACAGAGGTAAGAGATTAATGGAAAATCCAATTTGTAAGTAATCAAGATCATTTGTGAATTGAAAAGTGATTACATCAGAAATACATTAGGGTTACATCGTTAAATTGTATATATATATATATATATATATATATATATATTTATATATATATATATATATATATATATATATATATATTGTAGAACTTAAAATAAAATGTAGATTCTTTGCCTTCTGATTTGCCTTATGTTGACAGTCCTGGAACTGCAGCCGGTCTACTGCAGTTTGGTATAGAGATTGCTTGAATGCATTTATGAAGCTAATAAATATTTATACACTACAATACTTCATTCCTATTTACTGTAATTAATGCTAAACTCCAGGCATACAGTTATTCACATATTTGAATGCTGGCAATGGATATGTAATTGTGTACATTCAGTCCTGAGATTTACACAGTCCTGCCATACAGCACAATTCTGCCTGGCAAAGGAAGAGTCCTGATCTTCCCTACTGCAGTTTCACAAAGTCAGATGCTGGTCTTTTCAGTTGTGTGGCAGCAAGTGTCAAAAGAACCATAATAGGGAACAGGAGACACTTTCTGTAGTGTAGTACCATACAAAAATCACAGTGTAATATGATCCGTACTTCTCACTCCCATCCTGGTTCTCTCTGACCACACTCTACTGCTCTCGTGAATCAAACTGGAATACAACTAGGAATGGATGTATTGTCCTCATAACCTTTTTTTAATGTGAGGATCATTTAGATATGGTAAGTGGTTTGGTGTGCTGTTGGGCACAGTATTGAAGTTTCTTGAGATTCACTCACTGGGAGGCACAGTGTGAAATTTTGAAGTTCACTCCAAAGGGTTTTCAATTGTGTGGATTGTTTTGAACACTATTTGATCACTATATTGCTACAATTGAGATTGCTCACACATTGCCAGATATATGGGCAATTCTGCACTTGGATTTATGTGTTTTAGTATGTGCTAAGGTTTTTCATTGTTTTTTATTTAAACTGAATCAGCTCTTGCATGGATTTGGTAATTTGGTAATTAATATGCACTGTTCATTTTTCATTTTTCTGTAGTAGCATAACGCTGCACCTTTTTGTTTGTATACATACATATATATATATATATATATATACCCCAGTTTTGTTTTTTTGATCCAGGGATTCTCTAACCACTTAAAGTGATCCTATGAAACTATATACAAAGAGACCTGTCTAAATGGCCAACTTCATTCAGAATATAGTGGTAGAGGAGAGAAAAATCTTCTATATGCATTGTTTTTACAAATATAACAAATTAACATTTCTTAATAAGAACAACACAAAAAGAAAAAGGTATTTTTTTATTAAATCTTAAGTAGTCACATTTATGTACCAAGCCAGGGTGAGAACCTTGGAATGTTTGGTCCACAGTAACGTGAGAGAGGGGGGGGGGGCACGCATATTCAGTTCAAATGGGGGAGGAAAACTCACCAGGGTCAGTGCAGCTGAAGAGGGGCCTCACTGCGGCAGAGCCTATACCTAACAAGTAGATTAAACAAAATATGTTTTATTCTACAATACATTAAGGACCAGGGGGGACTAGCAGTTCCAAATATGCACCTGTACTTTCTGGCCGCATAACTGCAGCATCTGGGTGGCTGGGGAGAGATAGATGTGACAGACCCCTCCCGTAACATACTTTTTCTAGCCGCAAATGATTTACCTGCAGTATCGTCCCCCAACATCCCAGCTCAATGCCAACTGTAGACTTGCTGATTAAATTATGGGGCCTGCTTAGACACAATCTAGATCTGCAGGGCTTCATGATATATATCCAGATCTGGCGTAATTCCCATTATCCGAACTGCAAAAACTAGAGGGGTTTCGTTCATGGGAGGCTAAGGGCATTAAGTATATGTCACAACTTTACTCACACACCATATTTAAATCCTTTAAAAACTTGCAGGAAGAGTTTGGGTTACCAAAACACGACTTCTACAGATACCTCCAACTCCAACACGCGATGCAAGCACAGGCACAATTCGTTAGAATGGAACAAGTTGAGCACCCAACAATAACCTTTATCCTTACCACACAAAACAAAAAAGGCTTGATCTAACAAATATATAACATGCTCTTAGCCAGGTTGCAGGATGCAACGAAACTTCCGTGCAGGCATAGATGGAAGCAAGACATAGGAGAAATTGGGGACGAAGACTGGGGACTATGTTTACAAGCCATACCAGGTGTGTCAGCATCCCCATCGGGCAGATTATTCCAACTTTTCATTTTGCATAGAACCTACTGTACTGCAGTGCTGCTCCACAGATGGGGCAGGAGAGACTCCCCTCTGTGCCCCAGATGTGAGGTGGCTAGTGGTGATCTTATATATCTGATGTGGCAATGCTCCAGGCTCTTCAGGTATTGGAGGGAGGTGACCGACACTATATCAACCATATATAAATCCACTGTTCAGTTAAACCCAATTACATGCTTATTAGGGGCTATAGACGAGGAACTCTTAATTCCTCCAACAAATATAGCTGTGTCAAAACTGATGTATATTGCACGCAAGCAAATAGCTTGCCTATGGCTGACACCTCACAGCTCTACCACTAAACAGTGGCTTGAACAGATTAACAATACACTTATAAATGAAAAAATAACATATCAACACAGAAACACGGTTAAAAAATTCTATAAAATTTGGCAGCCATGGCTGGACAACCCAGGCATGGCACCCTCACAAGTAGTACTGGATAGGTTACTCCAGATGTAAACCACCAGGTATTGTTAACATCAGTCAATTATATGTACCATGAAAATACACTATATAGTAGTAGTATGGATTGGGGAAACTGAAACTACTTTTGACACTATCCCCTCGGGGGTTCAACCAAAGTATCAATCTGCTGTGACGTATATGATTTTCGGTTGTATGGGAAGACATCAGTTTAGTTTACCTTCTCATTGGAAGGTTATTGGTTTAGCTATAAATCTTTAAGTATTGTTAAGAAATACAAATGTGTCAGGTACAGTATATTTTAATATATGCAGACAGTGTATAGCACCAATAACACAATTGAATACTGAACATTTTAAATGCTAAAATAGGATTGTCAGGATTGTCAGGATTGCAATTTCGGAATAGAAGTGAAATTAATGTACATTGTACTGCTGATATCTGACTTTATCCCATTATGAGGTTACCCTCTGGAAAAAACAACAGGATATAGTATGGAGGCCAATGTAAAAAAAGTTTGCTTAAAAGTATCTGTATGCATAGAAAAAGGGAGGGAAAGGAGAGGACCAGAAGCCACCTCCTAGCCTCCAGATCTATGCCATCCATTTTTGGAAAAAATCTAACATCGGGTGCTTAGAGAGTAGATTCTCCCAGACTGGTCCTGGCTGCTGACTCCATTTCCTCAAAGAAGGGGGGGAGACGTCCCCTCGGATCACTTCTCCACCTCCCATATAAAGGGAAGTGAAGATGACTGCCAGGAGCATGGCTCCTACCTGCACCTGCCACACAAATGTCTGTCATGGTGGAAACGGGGGTTAGATGCTGCTGTTTTATCCCATGGCCACGTGGGTAAAACCGCTGGTCCAAAAGAAAAAGTCATTGCAACCCCAGGGGGACCTACAGCAGTGGTTGATAAGACTTTTTTCAAAGAGAAAACTGCTGGACTTGAGAAATTGGTCATTAGAGAGACTGCGTTGGCACTAATGTGCATTTAGCCGCATTAGCTTTTAGCAGCGTTTCTCTGCCTCTATTTAAAATCAATGGTTCCCTATAAAAGAGCCCCTCCTTGCGTCCCACATTGCTTTTATTCTTTCAATTCTTTTTATGATCACTTTTATCATCATATATCCTGCATTCCGCTGTAAGCCCTTGTACACATGGTCGGAGATTCCGACAACCAAATCCGTCGGAGTGATTCCGACAACCAAATCCGTCTGAGTTATTCCAACGGATTAATTACGGACGAGGTCCGGAAGTGATGTTGCATACACACGGTCAGACTAAGGCCGCGTACACACGGGCGGATTGTCTGCCCAACTAAGTTCATCAGACAATCCGACAGACAGTCCGTTCAAAATTTGCATGAACGGACTTGACCACACACGATGAGCAGACAGTCCGCTGAAAGCGTGCGCGATGACGTGTACAGCACGTACGACGGGACTAGAAAAACGACGTCCTATACACTGCAATGCAACCTTCGGCCGTGTAAATCCTTTCTGAGCATGCGCCATACTTAGTTCGTCCAACTTGCCTACACACGAGTGGACTGTCCGCTGAAACCAAGTTTGGACGGACAAAACCAAGTTTGAACGGACAAAATTTCGGAAATTCCGTAAGACTTTGTTCGTCAGACAGTCCACTGAAAAAGTCCGCTGAAGCCCACACACGAGCGGATTGTCCGCTGAAACACAGTTTAGCGGACTAAGTTGGACAGACAATCCGCCCATGTGTACGCGGCCTTAGTTGTCGGAATTTTGGGTTGCCAAGAACACGGTGACGTAAGCCGCGTACGACGGGCCTAGAAAAGGGAAGTTCAGCACCTTCTGCTGATCTCGTGTGTATCGCGTGTTAGTAGAAGTTTGGTGAGAGACGATTCGCGCTTTTCAGATTTGTGATTCAGTTCGCTACTGCTCTTCAGTTTCTGCTTGTGTTTGCGTATCTGATAATCAGTGCATGATGTTAGTAAGTATTTGTTTCTCATTGTGGACTATATCTTGGTATAGTACGCTTTGATTTGCATTGCTTATTGTCTGCTTGCTTTTGCTATTCAGGTCGTTCTTTCAGGCATTGCTGTTTATCGGTGCTTTCTGTTGTCCGTTCAGACCAGCCGACCGTTTTCAAACCATGTTTCGTCTACGTACTCGTTGTAGAGTTTGTGCTGTGCAGGGGCTACATGTTTGGATTCTTACTTTGACACAAGCCTGGTCCATGAACAGGGAGGGGAGGCGTTTGTGGACCAAGAATTGGTTGTATCAGCGTGACCGGTTCTCGCACATGCCTTTGCTCCGTGAGATCCGCAAGAATAATCCTGATGATTTCAGGAATTATCTCCGGATGACGGACCCAGTTTTTCACCGTCTGCTGGCTTTGCTGACCCCTTATATCACCAGGCAGGATACCTGCATGTGGCAAGCCATCACTCCGGAGCAGAGGCTCATCGCCACGTTGCGCTACTTGGCGACAGGGAGAAGCCTTCAGGACCTGAAGTTCTCCACAGGCATCTCCCCCCAGGCTCTGGGGATAATTATTCCAGAGACCTGTTCTGCCATCATTCAGGTCCTGCAGAAGGACTATATGAAAGTAAGTTTTATCCTTTAACATCACATTCTATGTATTTAATGCTTGCTAATGTCTTGCATTTCTTTCCTCATTCCCTAATTACCATCATTGCAATATGCTCTAATTCATATGCTCTGCCCCTTTGTCCTCATGCATATTTGCCTCACTAACTTCCCCACCATGCTCTTCTTGGCCCATAAAACTATAGTCTAGTCACTTAGCAATGTCTTTTGTCAGCTCCATAGTATTGCTTTCCCCTAAACACCCCCTAAAATGTCTACAAATGTTATGTGTGTGCTTCAATTCATGCAGAATGACATTTTTTTTTTGGTTGTGCCAAACTCATTAGGAACCCCCCTCCCCCCAACTGCTAGATCAGCTGCTAGCAATCCTCTATCTGCTGACTTTACCAAACCCAATACACACTATATCTACCTTTTTGATGGTCACATTTATGGATGAATTCACCAAAGCATGTAGTGCAAGGGCCTGCCTCAATACTTTCAAATGCTATAATTTCTTTTTGTTTTTCCCCTATTATTATCTTAAAATGTAATAGCAGAATGTGAAAATGTGCTTCCATTTTGTTTTCTTTTTGGTATTATGACACTTCTTACCTGTCCAGTGGGCTGCCAATAGTGTAAGTAAAGAGGGGCTTCCCAAAGTATCACACATTATTTAGGCATTTAGCTCTCAATCAAGTGGAGAGGGTTACCTGTCCAAAACATCCCCCCCCCCACATTTTTAGCAAGGGCCCATCAGATGGGGGGGATGGGGAGGGTGATGACTCTGAGAAAGGGGACCTTATACTTTAGGCTTTAAATACTCAGTTCCCAAAATGTTATACTGATATTGGCCAAAAATGTTTGTGTCTAATCTGCTTGCAATGTTAATTTGCAAAATTACAAATTTTTGTCTTGTTTCACTCCACAGTGTCCTTCAACGCCACAGGAATGGCAGACTGTGGCCTCCCACTTTGCTAGTCGTTGGGACTTTCCCAATTGTGGAGGTGCAATTGATGGGAAACACGTCCGCATCATCCCACCACCCAACTCAGGGTCGTACTATTTTAACTACAAGGGGTTTAATAGTATTGTGATGTTGGCGGTGGTGACTTCTTGTATGTGGACGTGGGGCAAAATGGCCGGATGTCGGATGGTGGAGTGTTCTCACGGAGTTCTACTGGCGTCTCCAGAGTGGCAGTCTGGGCTTGCCACCCCCAGAAGATAATCAGGAAGGACTCCCGTTCGTCTTCGTCACGGCTGAGGCGTTTGCCCTGGCAAACCATCTGATGCGGCCTTTCCCGATGAGGACCCTCACCCCGGACCAGAGGATTTTTAATTTCTGCCTGTCCAGAGCCAGAAGAGTGGTGGAGAACACTTTTGGAATACTGACCATCCGGTTCCGCATTTTTTTAACGCCTATCCACATGGTGGAATACAAAATAAATCACATTGTGCTGGCCTGCTGTGTTCTTCACGATTTCCTAAAAAGACATTCTGCAAACTATGGGGTCTTGGTTGTCCAACAAGCAGACTTACTTGAAAATGAGAACCTCACGGGCCTTGAAGCTGCTCGTCCTGGCTTGCCCCCCCCCCCCAAAGCGCCCGTGGGGTTAGAAACCAATACATGGAATACTTTGTGGGTAGGGGGGCCATTGATATGCCAGGCAATGTCTGAGCGGCATTTTTGGAATAAATTTTTCTTTGAAACTCCAATATTTGTTTTCATTTACTGCTTGGCTTGGTTTTAGGTGTCTCGTAGTTAAAATTATGTTTTTTCTTCGTGTGCCTTTTTCTACAACATTGCAAACCCAAGTTCTGAGCGAGATGAGGGGACAGTCTCTTCTTCAGATAATCTTATTATGTTGTGGGTCTGCTACACACACACCTTGTTTTTGTTAACTAATGTAGGTAGTGCATAACTGACCAAAATTTTGCTCATTTTCAGCACCATGAGAGAAATATGTGGGCTCAGAAAAATGGCATGATTGTGAAAATTAACACATCACTGTGGGTGTTATTTACTAAAGGCACATTCACTATGCACTACAAGTGCACTGCAAAAGTACACCTGAAACTGCACTTGTAGTGCAAAGTGGAGTTGCCTTTAGTAAATATCACCCACTGTCACCGTAAACAAAAATTTTACTACAAATACTGCTTTTGCGCATTGAAAAAGGAAGCCACACATTGTTGATAATTTAACTTTTTAATCAAAGCACATTCACATGTGCGTTTAGAAAAAGGGTTTTACAACAAACCAACAAATTGGGTCTTTCAAAAACATTATTTCAGGAAATTTTTTGGTAACTTGGTGTTTTTGTGTAAACAGGCATGTATCAAAGCGTACCATACACAACACAGGAACTTACAAAGTTCAACTTTGAAAAGTGAAGACAATATCAGACAAGAGTATGTACAAACTGGGCTGATATTGCCTTCATCACATGGGGTGTCACCCCTGGAAAAGCCAAATTTGGAAGATGCACACAGTGTGTCAACATGTGCTATCTCCCACCATGGGGGATCAATGTACATGTTTTGGGGCTGCAACCCCTTCATCTCAGCCACTTTTCACAAAACACGTACATTGATCCCCCATGATGGGAGATAGCGCATGTTGACACACCCTGTGCATCTTCCAAATTTAGATTTTTATAAAAGACAAAAGTTATTGTTTAAAAGCAAAAAATTAAAACACAAGCTAGTTTGTGGTGTTTCACACTCTCCCCAAAACATCAATGATGTTCTTCATTTTATTTTTAACATCATTGATGTTTTGCTGTATATTTTCTAAATCCCCATTGCACCCCATTATCTCCCCAATCAAGATCTGGGCACTTTCACTGGTAAAATGTGATTCTTCTTCCACATCACCTACAAAACAAAGCAAAAACACACACCATGTATTACAAAAATGACAACATACATTGATGAGCTTACCGGAAGCTGTGTTCTCTGACACTCACCTGTTGTGGTGACAATTTGTCCAACTTCAACGATTTCTCCTTCCTCCTCCTCCTCCTGCTCCTCTGCTTCTGGTTTTGGAATTTTGCCTTCTTTGGGAGGGGTGGGATCCCTGGTGTCCTCAGACTTCCCGAGTCTTCTCTCCTCTATGAGAATGTAAAAAAGGAATAATTAGCACACAGACGGCAGAAATAGGAATATGAAACATTGCTTGGAAGTGTTGTACAATTGTGTTTTTTGCCCGAGTTCAAAGGTGAGAACATTATTGTGGACACTTTGTTAAGCTGGAATACTTACCTGCAGAACGATGTTTCTTACGAACGAATGAAACCATGAACTTGAAAGTGGCCATTTTAAACTGCACAACATGAAATCAAAGCACATGGAGCAGTATGCAAGCAAGAATAATCATATGAACACATGACAACTAAAACTTTTTTGAAGAACACGCTTGATCCTTCTGTACTGATTGTGCTCCCTCAGTTTCAGGTCTGACCAGCATTTTCTCAGTTGATCCATGGATCGGCGTACCCCAAAATTCTTCTGAAGACTCTTCACAACTTTAGTCATGATCTTGGCCTTTCTGATATTTGGGTTTGGGTAAGGTCCATACTTCCCATCATAGTCGGTCCTGTTCAATATGTCCACCATCTCTAACATCTCTACAAAAGACATATTTGAGGCCTTAAATCTTCTCTTCCTGGATCGGGACGTTTCAGGCTTTGGGCTTGCCTCACCCTCCTCCTCGTTAGTGGAAATCTGATTGTGCACCTGCGTTCTCTCCGCCATGTGCTCTCCCCACTGCGCCGAAAGCGAAGGGGCGGGGTATATTCTAGAAAGAACATCAGGGGTGGGCGGAGATTCACACATGTGCACTGTATATAAAATGCAACACGCTTGTGTCGTCCGTACGATCTGTGAACAGAGGGAGAAGCTGACGCGACAATCATGCAAACAAAGGTACAATTTTTTATTTTATTTTTTTGCCACTCAGTAGGATTCTAGTTATTAGTACTTTCTAATCAGTTTGACTCTTAGAATCCTAATCTTTGTTATTAACATCATTGTGGCAAGGTATCTTTTTCATTTCACCATCTCTTTTTTTTTTTTTTTATCTTCTCGTTATACCATATATCCATTTAATGTTTATCCATTAAAAAGAGAAGACCATGTACCTTTTAAGGAGAAAAGAAAAAAAGAAAAGAGAATAGAAAAAACAATAAGTAAAACTTTCTCCCAGATTATATTTACCCTCATATAATTAATTACCTTGTCTTAGTCATTTATTCTTTATTTATTCTTTATTTAATTCCGTTATACCTCCCTCACCCTTCCCTCTTCTCTAATTATCTGTTAACCTTCCCTATCTCCACAGCTCTTCATTCCATTAATGCTTGTGTATAATGCTTCGTCTCTTTAAATATTCTAAATTTTTCCCATATTCTACGAAATTGTGTCATTCTATCTTCCTCCATTTTTCTTAGACATTCCATATTATTTATGTATTCAATTTTTAGAATCCATTCTCTTATCGAGGGTCCTTTCACCTGTAACCAATTTTTTGGTATTATGGCTTTTGCAGCGTTAAGTAAAATGGGAATTAATGAGTTTCTTGTTCTTCTTTTGGATTGCTTACTCGTTTTTTCCGCTGCTCCCAAGAACAAACACTCCCCTGGGGATAAAGGTATTTTTTGCCCAGTTATCTTCTCTATATACTCTATTACTTTACTCCAGTATTGGTTTATTACTGGGCATTCCCACCAGAAATGAAAAATTGATCCTGATAAACCACAATTTCTCCAACATAGTTTGGAGTTGGAGGATCTATTTGATGTAATTTATCTGGTGTTAAGTGCCATCTCATTAAACATTTGTAGTTTACTTCAATTGATCTTATATCGTGTATGGAATCGTATATCGAGTTAATCATTTGGGTCTCATCCACTCTGTAGCCAAGGTCTTTCTCCCATTTGACTATAGATGGGATATTTCCTTGGCCCTCTAATTCAGAAAGGCCGTCGTATACTTGTGAGACACAATGCTTAACTGCTGATTTACTTATGCATAGTTTTTCCATTAGTGTTAAACTACTTTCATTTCTTATTGGTTTTGGGATGGAGTTCACAAAGTGCTGAATCTGCTGGTATTCCCAATCTTTTAACCTTTGCCATTTATGCTTCATCATTAAATCAAGTTTTGGCATTAAATTCCCCTCCCTTATAATGTCTTTTAATTGTAAGTCCCTCATTTGTTTCCCTAATGGAGTGTCGTGTCCTGGTGTAAAAAAACTTGTTCCCTCTAGGGGGATTAGGGGTGAATTGTGTTGCCACTTATTTTTACTTTGTATTGTGTCCCAGTTTTTCAGTGTCATTAATGTGATTTCATGTGTGCTACTACTAATTACTCTAAATTTTGGTGGAATCCATATATTTTTTTGTAATTGTGACCCCATCAGTATCTCCTCCAATTTTACCCATTTTTTTTTAGTGGTTGAGTTTGACCATTCGACCAATCTCGATATTGTGATTGCTAAATAATATCTGTGTATATCTGGTAGTGCCATTCCTCCCCGGTTTTTTTTCCTTGTTATTAAATTATATTTTATTCTAGGTTTTTTGTTTTGCCATATAAATTTTAACAATAACGCTCTTATTATATTAAAAAAACAAATTTGTATTTTTATCGGAAGCATTTGCATTTTATATGTAATTTTTGGCAATACCACCATCTTCAACGCATTAATTCTTCCCATCCAGGATATTGTTCCTTTGTTCATCTTTGTTAGTAACTCCTTAATTTCATTTATTAGAGGAATATAATTAGCTTGGTATAACCCTTGAATTGACTTTGTTATTTTAATCCCTAAATATGTTATATCTTTTTTTTTCCCATGTAAAAGGGAATTTATGCCGTGTCAATTCTTCTTCTTGTGAGTTTAACCCGATATTCAGAATAACAGTTTTGATTGGATTTATTTTAAAATTAGAGAGGGCCCCGTAATCTCCTATCTCTTTTATCAGACCTACTAACGATGTTTGGGGGTTAGTCATATATAGGAGTATGTCGTCTGCATATGCCGCAACTTTATGTTCTTCCCCCCCATCCTTATTCCTTCTATGACTGGATTAGTTCGAATTTTTGCTAATAGGGGTTCCAGAGCTATCACATATAGTAAAGGCGAGAGGGGACACCCCTGTCTTGTGCCATTATGCATATCAAAAGCAGACGACATACCCCCATTAACCCCCACTCTGGCTGATGGATACATATATAAGTTATTTACCCATTTCATCATTTTTGGCCCAAAGCCGTATGTTTGTAGTGTTTCCATGATAAAGCTCCAATCTACTCGATCGAAAGCTTTTTCAGCATCGATCGAAACCAATATCATTGGAGATTTAGTTTCTCCATCCTTCCCCATTAGTAACAGCGTTCGAAGGCTGTTCTCTCGTCCCTCTCTTCCCGGAACAAACCCTACTTGGTCTCCATTAATCATTTCTGGAATTAATTTTTTTATCCTCGTTGCTATAACTTTTGCATATAATTTAGTATCCGTGTTCAGCAACGCAATTGGTCAATAATTAGAGCAGATCGAAGGATCTTTACCGGGTTTTGGAATAAGGGTGATATTTGCTAGTAATGATTCTTTTCTCATGGACTCATCTTCTACCAATTTATTCTAATATTTACATAGGTGGGGGACCAATAGTTGTTTAAATTTTTTGTAATATCTGATGGTGAAACCATCAGGTCCTGGGCTTTTCCAATTGGGCATGTCCTTTATTGCGTTCTCTATTTCTTCTGGGGTGATCGGGTCTTCTAAATATCTGGCCCTCTCTGGAGTTATTTTTGGTAGGTCTATTTCCTTCAGATATTCCTGTGTTTTGATTTTTCTAGTCTCCTTTTGCTTTTCAGTCTCCCTACTCCTAATTGCGTATAATGCGCCATAATATGTTTTAAACGCTTCTGCTATTTCTGATGTTCTATATTTTATTTCTCCTTCCGCGTTCTTAATCTTTTCTATGTAATTAATGGCTTTTTTGTCCCTTACCAGTCTAGCCAGATGTTTCTCCGTCTTATTTCCCCACATATATCTCTCTTTCGCTACATTTTTATAGATTTTTCTTGCGTCTTGATCCATTCTGTTATTTAATAAGGTACGTTTATGTATTATTTCTTTATATATGTTTTTATCGAGATGAGACTTATGTTTTTGTTCTAATAAATAAAGTTCTTCTTTTAAGTCATTTTGCTGCTTTTCATTTTCTTTTTTTTTCCAGGACCCTATGGATATTAATTTCCCCCTGATTATAGCTTTATGGGCCTCCCAGAGTGTAGCCCTTGGGATCTCCTCTTAGTCATTAAATAAAAAATATTGTTCGATTTCATTTTTAACAATATTTTCTATTTCCGTGTTTTCTAATAAGGACTCATTTATTCTCCATATCCCTTTACTGAATTCTCTTCCTGGATCTTTTAATTTTATTATTACCGGTGCATGATCTGAAAGGGTCATGGATCCTATTTTTGCTTCTAGTATATTTTCTAATAATTCATGGTCAACGAATATATAATCCAATCTGACATACATGTCGTGTACTGTGGAATAATATGTATAGTCTTTTTTCCCTGTATTAAATATTCGCCAAGTATCCATTAGTTGTTGCTGGGCCATCTTCTTTTTTAGGGTTCCATGTTGTTTGATTTCATGTACCATGCCCAATGAAGTACTATCTATGTTCGGATCGATGGCGAAATTTAGATCACCGCCCAAAATTATATGACCCTGTTCGTGTGTATCTAATTTATTCAGAATTTTATTTAGATATTTTTTTGGGCCTTTATTGGGACAATATATATTTACTAGTGTATATCTATTTCTTTCTATACATCCTTTTACAAATAGAAACCTCCCCTGTGGATCCGTTATTATTTCTTCCATTTTCCATTTGACCTTGTTGGAGATCCCAATTGCCACTCCCCTAGCGCCCCTTGTTGGGGTATCTGCATAGTACCACGTTGGATACTTCTGTGTGTTTAATCTAATACATACATCCAACGTCAGGTGCGTTTCTTGTAAAAACACGATATCTACAGAATAACCCTCTATCTCCCTCAGTATATTATTTCTTTTTTTTGGCGTTTTTTACTAGGAGATGTGGTTTCGTGTTAACAGATTTAACCCGCCCACCCTTCCCTCTACCCACCTCCCTCCTCCCCTTAACCCTCTCATCCCTCCCCCCTCCTTGTTCCCCCGCCAGATGTAAGATTGACCTATTGGTCCGGGACCTTTTGTCTGGAACACCCTCGTTCCAATTATCCCTTGGCCCTAGGGTGGAATTCTGTTTAATGGTGCCTTCGCCCATCTCGCCTTACAATGGCAAGGTGGTTATCCCGCACACTAGGGGCTCCCCCCGCCCCCCACCGCCCTCCCCCCACCTCCCCCCTTCTGACCCCTTTAACCCAACCCGTCCCATCCTCCCTCTCCCCAGCGAAGGGGGGAGGAGGGGACAGGGCAGGGACAAAGAAGGAAAACGTCCCACCAGGCTATAACTCCCTTATTAATTTGCATCTTTCTCTATCTCACCTCCCCCCCTCCAGACGACGAGGGGTGGGACCAATTTCCGTGGGGGATAGCCCGAGAATCGGGTCAAAAAAAGGCCGGCAGGGAGGACTAGAAGGGAGCCGCGCTCAGCGGCATTCTCCGAACGGTGGGGGCCATGGAGCACACCAGGACGCTAGGTGCCAACACGCACCATCACAGACTCCTCCCCCGGAAGGCGACAAAGGTACAATTTTGAACTTGGTACATCACTAGGCTATACTGCTTACATAGGTACATATCTGAAGGAGAGGAAAAGGGTGCTGCAGTCCACACAATCTGGTGCTTCAGCAGATGATGTTTATGTCCCCAGGCTGTGGTATTATAACAGGATGCAGTTTCTGTCAGACCAGGCTGAGGTCAGAGAATCCCTCTCTACCCTTCCTTCCACGTGTCCTATGCTACATTCCACACCCGCTGAGTCTTCCAATGCCCAACCTGGGCCTTCCACTCAGGAAGAACTGGGGGAGCCCAGCTTGAGCCAGGTATAGTATTGTTGTACATATTTTGGGAGTAAAAATGAATGATGTTAACTTGATTTTTGCTCACTAATTGCTGATTTTAGAAAGTGTTTCACATATCAATAGACAGTAGTGGCCAAAACCTTTGGGACAAGAAAGAAAAATGCTGGGCTCAGAATGATAGTCTTTTGTATTGCTTAACAATTTTCAACAGTCTTGATGTGAAAATTGTGTGCGTGTTTGATGAACCAAAAACTAAAACTATGTCCCTTTTTCATACACAGGAAGACATCAGCCAGGAGGAGGGTGTGGAATGCAGCAGCCAGGAGGTGGCTGTGGAAAGTGGCAGCCAGGAGGAGGCAGGGGTAAGAGGCAGCCAGGCGGTGGGCGGGCAAAGGAGCCTGACAGAATGCCAGGTCCCTCCCCTCCGCCTTCCACGCAAAAGGGCGAGAAAGGGGGGGAATGTGGAGGAGTCGGCTCTGAGGCTGATCGGGGAGGCTTCAGCGGCCCTCAAAGCCAAACCCACCTATCAAGAGGCCTTTGCCGCCTTGGCTGCATGCAAACTGGAGAAAATGGAGGAGGGGCAACAGCTCTTGTGTGAGGAGATAATTATACACACCCTCAACAAAGGTTTGTTGGGCCAAATGACACAAACAACACACTTGTGTGATTTGGCCTATGCCCCTCCTCCTCCTCCTTCTGCCACACCTCCAGCACCACAGCCACAGCCTGGAAGGAAGCGTGGAAGAAAAGACCAGAGTGTGATGACCTGGGTTCAGTCTGGTCTGACAGAAGATGCAGCCTGTTGTAGTACCACGGCCTGGGAACATAGATGTCATCTGCTGCTGTTCCGGGTTTCTTGGACTTCAGGAAAAGACTTCTCTCCCTCAGATATGTACTCCTCAGGCCACCAAGTTTCACATTTAAATAGTTGATGTGTGCCCTGGGGGCCAAAGGCTTTGCTAATCTCCCCAGTTTCTCCATCGCTGCCTCCCTCTTTATCTGTTACTGACACCTAAATAAAGGTTTTTTTTGTTTGAATAAATACTTGCGTATGTGTTTTACTTCAAAAAGGCCAGTTTATTTTTGAGCAGGCAGGTACATTTAAAAAATACAAAGTGAAATGAATAACAAGGGGTACCAACACTAAACAACCTCCTGTAGATTGAAAAAGAAAATATAAAAAAGATAATAATGCTGTTGTGGTAAGTTGACACACAAAACACACCCCAAAAAATGCAAAGATGAGCAAACTGTCAAAAAAGGAGATGTTTATGAAAAACAAACAAACACAAAATTCACCCAAAAAACAATAAAAAATAAAAAAAATTGTGTAGATGTGACGAGTGAAAAAATTGTATTGCTGAAATGAGTAAAAAAGATTCAGGAAATATGTTCGGGAGAAGTGTGTGTGACTATGAGCATCAAAAGAAGTTCCTTCTTGCAGCATTGTAAAGAACAAGAGAATGTGCTTCATGAAAGAATTTTTAACATTGCAGCGTGACGAATGTGCTATATAGATTACGAGCAGTAGTTTTACCTGAGCGAGTGCTTCCGTGTCCGAATTTGATCGTGAGCATGTGTGGCACCTTGTCCGTCGGAGTAGGCTACACATGATCGGAGTATGTGCGATCGTAGCATTTTGTCTGAAAATTTTACCAGAAAGTTGGAACAGTCCGATGCAGACCACACACAGTCGGAATATCCGACAAAACGCTCCGATCGGAAACATTCCGTCGGAATCTCCAACCGTGTGTACAAGGGCTAAGATATTTTTACTCTAATAAACCATTTTTTGGTTGATCTGCACCATATGGAGCCCCTTTTTCATTTTATATTTGGGCATTGATGACCATTTTCTCCCACCATCATCCCTTGGATTTGGCTAGGCTTTTGGGTGTTTATTGCCGCTCGACCATACGGTTTGGAGTCGCAAATCAATCAGCGTAATCCAAGTGTGGCATCTTCATACTACCAGGAACTAAGGGTTATGAGCTTGTTTGACTCACTGCCATATGGTATGTGTGTCCATCATATCTGGTAAGAGTATCCAACCTCTTATTCCTTTGAAGTGTCTACAAGCAAAACAACCAGTCCATTTTGATTATATGTTTCAACTCAATCTGGAGATTGGGGAGATAAAACTTTTCAGTTTTTATATATCCGTTTGGACATTGATACACTTGTTGTGCTATTATTTTGTGTTTCACTAACACAATTTGTGATATACTCATATTTACACATATTTTTTATATATTCAATTTCATTTTCACATAATACCTTTGCGTGTATTGTTTTTTTTCAGTCACCAACTTGTATATTGTAGTGCACTGATCTTTTGCGGTACATGCACAGATGTTTCCACTCACATGGTCACATTTTTTACCGCTGTATATTGATCTGGACCTTTTTTGTTTGAGTGTTCACTGCTATTTTCACTTTATTTTATTTTTTGTTTTAACGCAGTACTTTCCCCTCCCCTTCACATCCCTATGAGAATCGTCTACTGATCTCACTTTTAGCCGATTGATTTAAATAGAATTTGCATCCATATGAGCTGACTTGTGGTGTGAATTGTGCCCTGAAGATCTGGAAGGGCAACCCTACACCAAAATTATTTAAAAAAATGTTGTGGGGTCCCCCCCAGGATCTACACCATGCCCTTTGAGTCTGCCAAAAAAATAAAAAGGTGTGGGGTCCCCCGAAAATCCATACCAGACCCTCATCCAAGCATACAGCCCAGCAGGTCATTAAAGGGAGCAAGTGAGCACCCCCCCAGGACCATACCATACCATGTGCCCTCAACATTGGGGGTGTGGGTGCTTTGGGGCAGGGGGGTTCTGTGCCCCCCACCTCAAAGTACCTTGTCCTCATGTTGATGGGGACAAGGGCCTCTTCACTGGCCAGGGTTATGGGGATCTGTGGGCAGGGGGCTTATCGGAATCTGGAAGCCCCTTTAAGAATGGGGCCTCCAGATCCCGGCACCCCATATGAATGAGTATCCCTACCCATTCACCAAAAAAAAGACAGTGTAAATAAAAACAAGAGGCAGCTTTGACAACTCCTTTATTAAATATCATGTCACCATGAGACCCCACCCCTGTGCTGTCACAAGGGTGGGGTCTCATGGTGATGTCACCAGAAGGCCACACCCCATGGCTCAATAAGAACCGGCAGAGAACGGAGTTGGCACAAAGACTGGAGACAGCGTTGGAAGAAGACTGGGTCAGCAGAGGAGAAGACACCAGTGGCTGAGAAGACAGCAGCAGAGTTGAAGACTGAAGGAAGAAGACTGAAGGAAGAAGACTAGAGGAAGAAGACAGGAGGAAGAAGACTGAAGGAAGAAGACTGGAGGAAGAAGACTGAAGGAAGAAGACTGGAGGAAGAAGACCGGAGGGAGAACACTGGAGGGAGAAGACCAGATGTAGAAGACCGGAGGAATATTTTAAACAAAGGACGTGTCAAAACCATTTCTTGTCATCCCTTCCTTTCCTGGCCTGCCAGGCTGCATGCTCAGATAAGGGTCTGGTATGGTCTTGGGGGACCCCATGCATGCCTTTTTTTCCATTTTGGCATGGGTTTCTCTTTCAAGATGCATACCAGACTCAAAGGGCCTGGTATTGTCTTAGGGGGGCCCCGATACTTTTTCTTTTTAAATGTTGGTATGGGGTTCCCCTGTATATTAAGATTTACACCCATTTACACGCAGTTACAAGCATTTGGCATTTTAAATCCTGGTTTACTACAGTCCTGAACGTGATTTATCTGCTTTAAAAAAAATGCCTGGAAACTCAACTGCCTCTAACCTACTATACACAACTGGGTGTACATGAACACATAAGATAACATTGAGGAGAGTTCATGGGCTGCTGAAAAAATGCCCAAATGCTCCTAAACATGAGTTTAGCAGCTGCAGTGTACATGAAGCCTAAGTAGGCATCTTTAAGCAAAACACTCCCTGAGGTTCAGAAACCGGCTTCTCTACATGCCTAAAAGGAATGTTCAGCTTCAATCTACATCCGTGTCTATTCCTGTGATGGATGGGCTGGTACTGCAGTGTGTGGAACAATGTGTAAAAGGCTGTATGTAACTAAGTAGCTTTTGGTATATTATAGTTAATGTGATTGTAGCCGTATTAGTGCAATTGTGACAGAGAAAATTGAGTACTGTCCGTGATACTTTTTTTATTTGCACTAACATACAATTTTTCAGCACAAGCTTTCGGTGTATATTATAGTTAAAAGAGACATTTGTTCTATCACAGTAGAATGTCCATGACTGACAAAGGATCCCACCAGAGATCAAATTCCTGTTTTCATAACTTCAGTTCACTTTGAATAATATCACCTCAGATGCTTCCTATTGTCTAGTTCCGAGCTTTGCAAATTTATATATTTTTAAGCATAAGATTTTTTAACTGTACAAAAAAACTGTTTGTACTTGTTTACATATTTAACTCAAGTACATAGTAATGTAAGTATACTATTTCACTTTAGACTTGCTGTTTAAGAGTGAAGATAAATACACTAGATACGTTATGTCATGCCTATCGAATGACATTCCTAAACAAAACAATTTGGATTTTGTAGGGCTATTGGAGGTTATCTGTAATTGAATCAATAGGTGCCTTATTTGTTCATGACATAACTGTTTAGCTTTGCTTCAATGTCTTAATCTATACCCTCTGTAAGTTTGAGCCAGTTCTAAATTATTGGCCTATGGTAACCCTTTGACAATATAATGTGCATGAATAGAAATCTCTTTGTAAATCAAGAGTGACACACAAATGAGTCTTTAAATTGATCCTTCAAAATTCTAAGATCGCTCTTAAATACTTTCTGTACTTTTGGAGTTCAGCACATATTTTCCATTTGGTTATGGAAAAAGTTAGATTTTTTTTTCTGGTGACATATTAGATTGGATAGCAAAGGATCAAGAATATTTTTCAGCTCCCATTACCTAAAGGCCATTAATCAGTGATCATAGTCACTAATTTGAGTGGCACTTCAATGACAACTGTGAACTCTATAGACTCACTGTATAAGCACTTACAAATGTGATGCCATATCTTATAACCAGTATATCACAGTTTTTAATATATATATTATATTTTTATATTTTATTTGAACTTTAAGTTAAACGTGTTAAAGTATTTTCCTGGTTGAATTACTTACTTTAAAATAATGAAACTATCTTATGATCAGTTGAAACTTTCTAAATTCAAATTATGAAAATACCAGTCAAAATTGACTGAAATTCTATGTATAGTTCCCCTTCACTAATCATTATTTTTAACGAGATGATCAATCTAGAAAAAAACATAACTAAATGTAAGAAAGAATGTACATTGCTAATATGTTATTAACTGATTTATATTCTGTTACACAAATTGCCCTTCCATATATTGTAACTAGATATATTCACACTGTGTATAGACTTTGAATAGGTTTAGGTTTAAATGCGTGAACTTAATTGCAAACCCCATTAAAGTCTATAGGTGGGAAAGCAAACCATGAAAGTCAATTCTGAGCATTTTCTGTCTGATAGGCAAAGAATTGTCAAATGTGGCATGGGGAGCTGGACACTGGCACAGGGGACATGTACTATTGTTAAAAATACGGTAAAGAAGAGAGAGGGGGTCCTCCTTTCTGTGCAACTTTGAAGATGACATGGGAAAACACTGATCCTTTGAATTACATGCTTGGAAGATGCCTTTAAGCAAAACAGTATGATTCATAAAGACAGCATCAGTAGGACTCACTACATACTGTATCTAAAATCTGTAGGAAAGCTTATTCTTACAAAAACCAAAACCTTTATCCATACCAATTGCTCAACAGATGTTTCAACTGTTTATTGGCATTATTTTGTGAACTTTTTTGCAGTACCACCCTGCACTGTCTTAAACGTTTATTAACATGTAAAAAAAAATACTGCTTTAAAAGCTTCAAAACCACAACCCTACATTTCCCAAACCCAATCATATCCTAATAACCTCAATTATTCTAAGAAAACTACAAATGTGGAATTCAGTTATGTGTTCAGTAGAAATTGGCCAGAGTCAGGACAGTGTCTCCGTCATAGAAAGATCTCTGCAGTGTGGGCCTACTGCAGATAGCACTATTGTGGTATGCAGCCTCTTCCTTTAGCATACCGGGCATGGTAAAAGTACCAGCGACAGTATTTGGGTACTACATGCATGAGCAAATACTATGCATCAAAGAGTTCAGCTGGGGCAGCATCTCCATGAGACAAATCAGCAGCAAAAGAAATTTGCTCCTCCTTCTTCACAAAGGCACATAGCAGTAGCTTTCTTCAAAAGTGCTGCTAATGCATCCTTTTACTTCTCCTCATCCTCAAGAGTGCATAGCAGTCATTTTTGTTGGGATTGTAAATGCACCCTTTTCATCCTCCTCATACCCATGGATGCATAGCATATATGTTTTTGTTTGGCTAAGTTCTTTGCTCTGTAACCCTTCCCCAAAAAACTTTGTCTTTTTTCTTATCATTTCAAGGGCACATAGAATCTATTTTTTGGGATCTGCTAATGTGTATTTTCTCCTTGTCCTCACGTGTGCCTATCATGGGGGGGTTTGGTGCTTTGGGGCAGAGGGGCTCTGCCTCATCCCCACAGCCATGGACAGTGGTTGTGGAGGTCTGCACGTAGGGGGCTTATTGGAATCCAGAAGCCCCCTTTAACAAGGGGCCCCCCAGATTGGGCCCCCCATGTGAATGAGTATGGGGTACATAGTACCCCTACCCATTCACCAAAAAAGCAGTCAAGGACCAGTACATGCTGGGTTTGTGATGTCAGAAGGGAACGGTGCCACCAGGTAATGTAGCCAGGTAGCCCCGCCCCTTACATATATAAGAACTGTGAAATTGCTTAGCAGCCAGCCTTTATGTCGGCGGGAGCTGTTTTTAAATTTTCTTTTGAGTGTGACAGGCGGTTTGATTGATGATGGATTTACATCAGGGGGCATATTTTTAAACCACTTTAGCCCCGGAAATAATTTACCCCCTTCCTGACCGGGCCATGTTTTGCGATACAGCACTGTATCAATTTAACTGACAATTGCGCAGTCATGCGACGCTGCTCCCAAGCAAAATTGACATATTTTTTTTCCCACAAATAGAGCTTTCTTTTGGTGGTATTTAATCACCTCAATGATTTTTTTTTGCGCTATAAACAAAAAATAGAGACAATTTTGAAAAAAAAAACAATTGTTTTTCTTTTTTTGCTATAATAAATATACCCAAATTAAAAAAATATAACAATAATTTCTTCCTCAGTTTAGGCCGATATATGTTGTATATATATTGGTTTGTGCAAAAGTTATATTGTCTAAAAAATAAGGAATAGATTTAGGCCATTTTTTTTACTAGCAATGCGATTTATTTTGGGACTGCGACATTGCGGGGGATAGATTGGACACTTTTGCCACTTTTTTGGGACCTTTGACATTTCTACAGAGCTAAAAATATCCACTGATTACTGTATAAATATCACTGTCAGGAAAGGGGTTAACAGGTCAGGAAAGGTAGGGACAAGTGAGGGGAGGCACTTGCTTGTTCCCCCCCTTTCCTGACCTGCCAGGCTGCATGCCCGGATAAGGGTATGGACTAAAGCCTATACTAAAGTATGGACTTAAGTGGGGACCCTACGCATTTTTATTTTTATTTTGGCTTGGGGTTCTCCAAAGGGCCTGGTATGAATTGAGAGGACCCCATGCCTTTTTTTCCTATTTATTTTCTTTTTAATATCCGAGTGTCGGCACTTATAACCGTGAGTCATTTTAAATGTGATTTGACTATTTTTTTTTTTTTTAAACTTCATTTTTGCTACAGTATGTTCTATATATGCTACAGATGTGCCACATTACAGGCAGATTAAAGGCACTATATTTAACCACTTTCAGCCCGGCCTATAGCAGATTGATGGCCGAGAAGTAGTTCTGGGTGTCATATGACGTCCAGCAGGATAACATGCCAGCGCGATCCGGTGGGGGTGTGCAGAGTGGAGATCGCCAGTGTGGCATGTGAGTCTGACAAAGGCTTCTTACCATGTGATCAGTTATGACCAATCACAACTGATCATTGCGGTTCTGGTAAATGGCATTCCTCAGTTGGCACTAACAGGGAGAGCCTGTCAGGGGGGTCTGTGCTGATAATCAACACATTGATTATCAGCACAGTTCCCATCAGATGTGCCCATCAGCTGCCATTAAGTGCCTATCAGCTGCCAGTCAGTGCCCCTCAATAAAGCCTCTCAGTGCCCATATCAGTGGCAATCAGTGCCCACCACAATGCCACTCAGAGCCCACCACTGTGCCAATCAGTGCCCATCACAGTGCCAATCAGTGCCCAGCAGTAACACCTGTCAGTACCTCATCATCAGTGTTGCACAGCCCAGCCACCTATCAGTGCCCGTTAGTGATGCCAGTCAGTGCCCATCAGTGCCACCCGCCAGTGCCCATCAGTGCCACCTATCAGTGCCCACCAGTGCTGCATATCAGTGCCACCTACTGGTGCCCATCAGTGCTGCATAACAGTGCTGCATAACAGTGCCCATAAATTCTGCACATCAGTGCCACCTCATCAGTGCCCATCCATGCCACGATATCAGTGTCAACTCACCAGTGCCCATTAGTGCCGACTCATCAGTGCCACCTCATCAGCACCCATCAGTGAAGGGGAAAGCAAAATTTTATGACAGAAACTTAGAAAAACCTTTTTCAAAAAATGTCTTTGTGTTTTTTAGTTTGTTTAGAAAAAATAAAACCCCCAGAGGTGATCAAATACCACCAAAAGAAAGCTTTATTTGTGGGAAGAAAATGATAAAAATGTTGTTTTGGTACAGTGTTTCATGACCGCACAATTGTCATTCAAAGTGTGACAGCGCTGAAAGCTGAAAATTGTCTTGGGCAGGAAGGGGCGAAAGTGCTTGGTGGTTAAAGGAATGAATTAAAGTGTTTAAAGGAATTTTTCATTTTTTTTGTTGCACTTTAAGCTTCATTAGAAATGTTTTTCATTGATTCATGACTCCCATTGCAGTACCCAGACCCCCATATCCCTTTTATAGCCAATAACTTGCATATAAACCTTCAAAATGGACACTTTTGATTTTTCCTGTTCGGCTCCTACAGACTTCAATGGGGTTTGCTGTTCGGGTTAGAACTTTTCCCCTGTTTGCGAGTTCTGCTGCGAATCAATCCAATTAGGGGGGTGTTTGGTCCATCTCTAGTGGCTAGCAGGAGGAGACATGCAAAAAGGAAAAAAATTAGATTGCGCTATGGACTAAACCAGGAAAAGGGAGAATGGGTATGAGCTGCCTCTACTTAATACCTCCTCCCAAAAATGGGGGGGGGGGGGGTAACGCAAATGGAATAAGGGGGAGTAGATTTTGGCGCTATACCTAAAGGTCACATGTAATTGTGGTGAAACACCAGAAAAATCTCATATAAAAGTGAATCCCTTTATATAACATATATGCAACCCTAAGTGAAAGGGGTAAACATAGCGTGATGACGTTGAAATTAGAAAATATAAATTATGCGTATTATATCATGTACCAACTTGCTAATGTCTTAGTGACCGTGATTAAATCTATCAAAAGGTGAAAAAAAAAAAATAAAGGTGAAAAAAAAATATATAAATATAAAAAATTGGTTAAATGATTTCTATTATAGCATGTATCAATTTGCTAGTAGTTTAGTGACCGTGATTGAATAAAAAAAAAAAATTAAATACTATTCGTGTCTAAAACACCAGTGTATATAAAATTCATACAAAAAATCCATATACAAATATATAACCAAAATTGTAATCCAGTGCAGATGCTTGAATAAACAAATAAATATATATATAAAAAGTACAGTTAATAAAAAGTGACAATTGATAAAAGTCCCACATAGACAAAAGAAACAAAGAAAGGTGACTAGTGCAGACATCCTTAATTTTTCTCAGTAGAACAAACTTCTCCCGGTGCGCTTCTCAGTGCTTAGTAATATGATTGCCCTCACCAGAAATCTTACCCCAATTGGGGTGGATAAGCCTCCACAGTATGAGCCACTGTGTTGCTCTCTGGCATTAGCTGGCAATATCCTGGGAGATCCGATGGTGTTGTATCCTCGTTTATGTATATGATAGAAGAAAGGACATATCCATGGTGTAGTACGTAATTGTAATGTGCTTTATTGCAATAAAAAATGATTTACATGTAGCTGAATTAAGATTGCTATTTTTAAAATTGCCGCTGGCCGCTGCTGACTGTATAGAAGGTGCACGTCGTATGGCTATCCCCTACGCGTTTCATCAGAGTGATGTCTTCTGGCTCCAGGGTTGCATATATGTTATATAAAGGGATTCACTTTTAGATGAGATTTTTCTGGTGTTTCACCACAATTACATGTGACCTTTAGGTATAAAATCTACCCCCCCCTTATTCCAGGAGGAGACATGAGGCAGAGAGAACCAATTGGCAGTGATGTTCCCACAGAAACAGCATACTGCCAAGTTGGCTTCAGGGGATGATGATGAGGTCTCTGACTATATCTGGGTGTTCGATAGATAGCATCCTGTTCCACCAGATGGTAGAACTTCATAGGTGCAAGCCCCTGTTGTCCCCCAGCCCACTTCCTAGAACTCACCTGTGTAGGCCTTTTTTAGTATGTCTGCAGCAGACCAAACCATTATCATTTGCAGTCTCGTCCATTAGTGTATCAAGATGTGGTAATACTAGTGACCATTTGGGTACCACATGTATGAAAATACATCTGAATTGTCATTATGCAGATCTTTGGGTATAGCACCAGAATGCTTGTTGTCTGGAAAAAAGTTGCACTCCTACTTGTAGCTCCCTCTTTTCACCTATACCTTAATTTCCTCTCAGTAACCTCCAGCAATAGGGATGATAATATATTAAGGGGTGTCACCCAATGGCTCCTTCAACAGGTAACAGGGTCTGCATGAGGCAAGGTAGTGAAGGGGCTGCAAACTTGCTCTGATTCTGGCAATCCCACCCCACCCGCTGAAGCATTGAGCAGGCAAGTTTAACTTCCCCGGCTGCTACAATGAAAAAAACCCACCTCAGTCACCCCCCATGCCTAACACCCAAATGCCATTTTAGCAAACTACTGGCTTTGCAACTGCCTTTCTGACTGGCGAATTCTTCCTCCTTTTGGGAAATTATAGTCTTTGCTATACCACAGTGGAAGGTTTCTGGGTCCCCTTTCTTCACTCATAAGACCATCCTTGCCCTTCACATCATATGAAAGACAATGTTTCTACATTGCTGGATCACACGATTAGCAGAAAGGTCCACATGATCAGGGATGAGTTCAGGGTCTCAGTTCAAACACAAGTTCAGATAAAACTTTGGCTGTCCAGGTGTTCAGATGAATACTCTGACATTTCCCTCTTCTGCAGGAGAGGAAAGTCTATAATAGCAGTATTACTACCTCTATTGTACATGACAGCTTCTTGCTGACAGTCCTCAGCAACCAGTGACATCACTAGTCCCATTCAATTATATTGCCAAAAATCCTGGCCAATGCCATGTAAGGGAAAAGGGCAGAATCCCAATAAAGTAATTGACTATATATGTTCATAATAATGATGTTCATGATGTCACTAGGAGACCCCAACCCCTTGTATATAACAGCTATCATCCATTCACTTTCCATTCAGCAAGTGACAAGTGAATCAGTGGGATGTGTCTCAGTGGCAGTGTATTCTGTCATCATTGCCATGTATGGTATCTTTGAGAAAACCCTCCCACAATTAGCACATCCCTCTGCAAGCCACTGTTAACATTTCCTCCTACTATTTTAGGCCTGCTACCATTATAGTCTAAAATGGGGCAAAAAGCACCATTATTTGCAATGGTAAATTTGATGTGGCACCCCAAGATTTATACCAGCTGCATCACATCTACAAATGCTGTGAATTTCGTATAAAGGGCTCTGTCCTGTGCTCTGAAAGATTGTATCTATGTAGTTACAAAGTTTGGGCCCTGCCAATACCCAAAACCCAATTTTTATACAGCAAATTAAAAGTTGCAGATACTGTAAATGTTTATAAAGCAGGGTACATTTTGTGCTTAGCAGGAACCTTTCTGTTGAATTATGATGTGCAGGCACCACAAACACCCAAAACCAATTTTTACACAGCTGATTGATAATTGAAGATATCATGGATGTTTGTTAAAGCAAAGACTATCCTGTGCTCTGCAGAAGCTTTTCTGTGAGGTTACCATGTTTAGTCACCACTAACCCCCAAAACCCATTTTTTCATGGCTGTGTCAAACAAAATACAACATTTTGGGCAGGGTCATTCCTCCCCTCTGCAAGAATACTCTTGGTGGCTTAAGATCATTTGTCTATACTAATTCTTAAAAAAATATATTTTTACAAAGTCTCTTTTTACAGATGGAAGATGTGTGTCATTATTTGGGCAGGGTAAATACTGTGTTGGACATTAAAGTGGTCGTAAATGCACAGAGGCAAAAGGCCTTCTGTGTGCAGCAGTTCCCCCAGCCCCCCCCCCCCCCCAAAACGTACCCAGGACCCATCTTGCTCTAACAATGTGTACAAGAGCCTTGGCTTTCCCGAGTTTCTGCCTCCTCATTGGCTGAGACAGCAACAGTAGCCATTGTCTCCAGCTACTGTCAATCACAGCCAGCGTGCCAATGAAGAGAGAGCGAGGGCAAGTTCGAGTCATGCTCCATGTAGGAATGGACACAAAGAGAAGTGGATTGGGAGCAAGTCTGCTCAGGTACCCGAGCTGCTTGTTTAGGGTGCACTAGGTAACAGGGAAGGGCCAAGAGCATGAGCAGGAGACCTGAGAAGAGGAGGATTAGGGCTCCTCTGTGCAAAACCATTGCACAGAGCAGGAAAGTATGATATGTTTGTTATTTTTATTTTTGTAACGAGAACCTTTAATGTCAATTTTTTTTCTGAATTGTAATGCATCATCATTAAATAATGAGAAAATAGTATGCTTCCTTATACCTCTCCACATTTGTGAGATTTGGAATACAAATTTTTTAAAGTAGTATGAAATAACAGTGATTTCTTACAAAAAAACTCCTGGTCTCACTCTTTACCTCTGAAATTCTAGGCAATAAAATGTGCTTTGAAATATGTGCAAAAAATTCCTCAAAACATTTTTCTCTTTTTTCCCAGGGAGAATAAAATTAATTTTTTTTGATTTACACATGTAGCCTGCCTGTTCTCTGTCTCTAAAATTGCCTCTGATGAGAAGTATTTATGTTTTGTGCAGAAAATCAGCATGATTTTTAGAATATGTGTCAGAAAAATAACAGTCTGAATAATTATTTCTGTCTGAAACATAACATTTCCCTGCGTCCTAAATTACATTTCTTAAAAAGGAAGCATTAGTGTGCATCAAACCTGTGAAATAGTTATATAATGTGTCCTAAAAAATACATGTTCTATTTACTAGTTGAAATAAGATGACACTCTGCCTCCATATTTGCATATTCTCAAAAAGAATTAGATTATGTTCTGAAAATGTGTACATTTTCCATCTTCAATGTGCACCTAAATACTCCTTCTTTTACAATTTCAGGCTAAAATAAGCTTTTCCCAAATTGGCTTCCCATTGATAAAGATGAGATTCTCTGTATTAAACTTGTTCAATATTTTTATAAAATCTCCACAAATATACAGTCTAATTTAACCCCTTGTCTACCAGAGTAAGTTTTTTAAATTTGCTGGTATTCGAGGGGTTAATGCAAGCTCGTGGCTACTGCTCTAGTAGGTAGTGCTAATCAAGCATGAACTGTGCTTTATAAGTTGCAGTGGAGGGCACTGGAGACAACTCACAGTGGCTAAGGGGTTAGCACTTCCACCTAACAGCAATAGAGTCATTGGTTCACAATCCCAAACATGGCACTACCTGCATGGAGTTTGCATGTTCTCCTGTGTGTGTTTACGCTGTATTTCCTCCCACTCTCCAAAGACAATTCAAAAAGCAAGAACCCCTAATGGTGGACTTTTTAGGCACGTATCAAATAAAAAAAGTATAATAAAGTACAGAAAACAATAATTTATTAATTATAAAGTATCATAAAAATATATAACATAGAAAGTACATTGACATAGAAGTCACCACTGTACATACAGTAAACTATGATATTCTTGCACCCGATGCATTTCGGAGTAAAAATATACCTCCTTCCTCAGGGGTGTGCATTTGAACAAGAGAAATTTTCTATTCAAAAAATATAAATAATGTACAATGAGATATATTGAAAGAAGAAAACAGAGAAATAAGCAAAATCATGAAGAAATACAATCTTTTGAGTTTCACATATTACACTTACGTATTAGGGTGACATTCTATGATATTGTGGTTAAAAACAACAGACGGTGGAACAGGTATACCGAGCAGTTTCACAGCTTCAAAAGCTCCTAATAGCATTGTTTTAGATGTCTGAGCCAAATTAAGCCAAAAGATAGGCAGTTAATAAAAACTGCCCCAAGCCTTCTCACGACCCCCAACGAGGGTAGCAGACACTGGCGCACAAACAGCCAGTCCTGTAAAGTATCAAAACAAAGTATATGGTTTTTAATAAAAAGGGGGAAGGGAGGGTTTTACCTCACATATTATATCTATGTTTGACTTATATTTATGTATACGGTATTATGTATTACATTACATTATTTTTATTGAAATTATTTTTCAAAAAGAAAATAATATATATATATCTGAAAGTGACTGTTGAGGGGTCAGCAATGGCGTGCTGGTAATTGAATATATAATAGCTGATAGTGGCTATAATAAGAAAGAATTTAAAACTCACTCAATTAAATCAATTTTAATTATTTTATTTGAAAATAGAGTTTTAGTAATATAGATTTATTCAATGTGATTACTTGTTTCAGGAACTTCCATAAATATAGTGCAAAAAATGGGGAAGAAAAAAAAATATTTGTATGTTTTATAAATTAAAGGAATATGTTAGTAATATAGATAGTTGGATATAGATACCGTTCATGCTGAAGTAAAATAGATTTACCTTTAGCAGCATGGAGTTTTAAAATGTTCCAGACAGTCTATCATGACATCCAACAGCAATGTGCGGTGGATACCAGACTGACGCCAGGTATACTCTTAAATACCCCTCCCTCTCCAATCAGCTGGAGAGGCTAAATTGCCACAGCTGGCGGGAATGGAGGAGGCATGGGCTGGCTGTAGGATCAGCCTCCCCGAGCCGAGTGCGTGCCACCCCACCCACGACGTGCATGCACAACTGCGCATGCATGTTGGAACAGGGCCACGCCCACTCCACCCGCTGACACGGCAAGCTTCCCCAGCCGACTGCGTATGTCCACTGGGGTCGCAAGATGGAGGAGCCAAAACAGGAGGACGGGGACCTCACATACCGCCGCCATGGGTTACATAACCCAGGAGGCTTTGTGTGCCCGGCGCTCTTCCCACAAAGTGGCTACAGACAAAAAATAAAGAAGTAAAGCGACAGTATGCCTACATTAAAATTGGTTGAAATAAGTTATTTTAATCTGGCTATGAAACTGGAAACTGAAGGCTGTTGATAAATGGAAAGATGGAATTGGCATAACAATATAAACATTTTTATAATTGAACACAAAAAAAAATAAAAAATTTAATGTCATAGAAAATGTAGTATAAGACAAAAATAATATATCACAGTAAAGAATAAAGTCTTGAAATGAGGAAACACTTATACAATTCTAATATATATACAGAGTACAGGTATAATAAATATATATGTCATAGCACATGCAGTATAAGACAAAAATAATATAACACAGTGCAGAATAAAGTCTTGAAATGATTAAACACTTATACAATTCTAATATATACATACATATATATAAAGTACAAATAGGGCATATAAAAAATATGGGTCATAGGTATGAGAAAAAATACAAATAAATCATTATCATACAAGTTGTATTACCCATCTATCAGTATTTGTTTTAATCCTGTATATGTAACAATCCTGTAATCCTGTATAATATTACAAGAACAAAAGATAATAATAGTACCCAGATAGTTAACATCTCGGGATAATACATACCACAACTTTTGTATATGTATATCCTGCATATCTGGATATTATTTGTATAGATAGTATTCTGCAAATTAGTCCAAATGGCTATTTCTGATGGGATCCTTTTTCCATTTCTCCTGAGGAGAAACCCTCAAGAAATGGCTTAAACCAGATCAATTCATTTAAGCCTGGAGGTTGCGTAGCTTTTAATGGATGGATCTATCGTGATTTCATCTGGAGGAGGACCTTGTTCCAGTCCCCTCCTCTGGGCTCAGGCTGTATCCAGTCCAATATTAGGAATCTTATTTTGGGAAATTTGCCATTGTTTACTATACTGGTATTTCGCCCGAGAGGAAGATCGGAGTCACAAGTCTGCATTCTAAGGACATGCCTATATGCCCTTTTCCAAAATTCCAATTTTGTTTTTCCAATATAAAAACATGTGCATTCACATAGTAACATGTATACTACCTCAGGGGTCCGGCAGTTAGCAAAATGCTTTGGATAGAAAATCTGGCCATTAGGAAGAGTGTTTTTTTTGAATGAGCATGAATTTACAATAATTGCATGTCCCGCAGATAAATGTTCCTCTATATTTACAATAGGTTCTGTTCGATATTCCTTTGTATTCACTACTCACGATCCTATCCCTAAAAGATGTTGCTCGTTTAAAGGAAAATTTGGGTTTCATAGGTACAAATTGTCCCAATACTGGATCAAGTTGGAGCATGTGCCATTATTTTCCTATGATGGATTCAATTTTGTGTTGCTGATTACTATAGTTAGTGATGATTCTAATAGTATTGGAGTCATTTTGTGGTTTTTGGGAATATAGAAGTTTCTCTCTTGGTTGTGATGATGCCTGCCTGAAAGAACGTTTCAGGGAGGCGTGAGAATAACCACATAACAGTAATCCTATTGTGTAATTTATTAGCCTCTTCCTTCTAAACAGTATCATCTGTACAGTTATGTCTCACCCTCAAATATTGGCTATAAGGGATTGACTCCATAAGAGGTTTAGGGTGAAAGCTGGTCACGTGTAGTATTGCATTATCAGTGGTAGGTTTATTAGTGAGAAAAGAACCCCCTCTCCTCTATAGACTTCTATGTCCAAAAAGGTTATACATTGTCTATCGAAAGACATGGTAAACCCTAGGTTGAAATCATATTTGTTCATTCTCAAAAGACAAAGTTGTAGCAAGTCAACGTCATCAATGTATCGGTACCATCCATAGATGTGATCTATATACATTGTTAAGGCCTCATCATCCAGGAACATTGTCTCCCACTCCCCTAGGTAGAGGTTGGCGCAGGCTGGGGCACAACATGTCCCCATCGCCACTCCCTGTACCTGGAGGTAGTGGGAGCCATTGAAAACAAAAACATTGTGTTCATGAATGAACTCTAGCAATTAAATAATAAATTCTCCATACGCAGAATCTATATTTCTGTTCCTTAATATGATGTGTTTAATAGCCGCTATACCTTTTTCATGGGGTATTGAACTGTATAAAGATTTGACATCTATTGTTACCAATAGAGCGTTCTCAGGAATCTGCAGGTTGTCTATGATCTGTAAAAAATTAAGCGTATCCTTTACAAAGGAGGGTAAGGATAGCACAAAAGGTTTCAAAAAATCATCCGCCAACGGGGGGCGCATGCGCGGCGCTGAGCGAGATGGCAGCCTAGTGTGAGAGCTCCGCACGGACCGGGAGTTTATCAGCGCCCTGGGGGCTTTATATCATCCTTCTGGCTTTGATTTTGCTACCCCCCAGGTCCCCTCAACCCGGTGCATGTCTGCCCGAAAGAAGAAAGCCCGTAAATCGAGCCAACATACTTTAACCCACTATCTTCTCCGGACAAGGGACAGTGGTGCGATGTCTCAAGATGGCGCCGGCCAGGGCGGCCTCTCCACCTCTCCGTCCTCCACGCCTCGGGCTTCCCCGGACCCTTTCCCTCCGCTGACCGGACTCGGTGAGTCTAATTCCCTCTCTAAAGCCTATCTGGATGCCAGCCTAGAGGCCATGTACGATAAAATGGCGGCTAAATTTCAGTCGGAGCTGCACAAGACGTCCCACGTGCTATCGCAGGAGATTGCCGCTTTGGGCTCCAGAACCGAGAAACTTGAAAGTAAGCATGACGAACTTGCTTTAGCCCACAACGAATTGAGCAGGGAACATGACAATCTGTCCTCTGCATTCACTACCATTCAAATGCAACTCGAGGACTTAGACAATAGAAACAGACGTAACAACCTTCGTCTGCGGGGAATCCTGGAAACAGAAGTGGACTTGATCCCGACGGTTATCCGCTTGTTTAAATCGCTGCTACCTGAACACGAAGCCGTCGCTTTTAAATGCGATCGTATTCACCGAGCCCTTCGTCCGAAGCCACCGGCCGACAAACCACCAAGGGATATCATTCTATGCCTCAAGGATTTCCTAGTAAAGGAGGAAATTCTTCGTGCAGCAAGGAACCAACCGCGCATTCTTTTGGATGATGTCCAAATCCAAATCTTCCCAGATGTCTCCCCCGCCACCCTGGAAAGGCGTCGTTCACTGAGAGAGGTCACTTCTGCCTTACAATCCGCGCGGATTCGATACAGGTGGGGCTTCCCGTTCAGGCTGATCGTTCCACATAATGGCAGCACTTATTCGGTGTCTACGCTACATGAAGGACAAGACCTCCTAGTCAAACTGGGACTTCTGGAAGCCATAGAGGTTCGTAGACCCCCGCTGACACCTAGACCGGCCCCCATCTGGCAAACACCACCATCACGGAGGGGTGGACGGAGGATTCGTTATGGAGCTGGAGAACTGGGCGGCAGAAGCCCTCGTTGAGACCCACTTATCTTCTACACACCCTCTTGTCTACACTTTTTTGCTGGCAACGGTTGCAGACATGCACCCCTAATTTTTTTTTTTTTTTTTTTTTTTTCCTTGTTCTCCCGGAACAGCGGCAGGTTGCTACTGTCGTTTGGTGCAGTGACATGCTTCTCCCCCCCAGCAGTTTTCTTATACATTTTTGTTTTACCTACTTCATTTTGCAGACTCACGCTGGGACTGAGACCTTGGTGTCTCGTGGTTACCTTTGGGTTTTCTTTTGTTTCTCCGGTTGTAAGTCTCCCAGTGGGACTTGGGCCCCGATGCTCGTTTTTTTGAAGGTCATCGGTCCCCCTGCCAACCTGACCCCCTGGTTAAATGTTCCTGTACTTGGACTCTATGTGCTCTGGACTTGGTTGATGCTCCGGAGTACTGGTTTCCTGGGGAAATTTTTCCCCCTGCTCTTTATGCCTTCTCTATATCTTCTTTCTTCCTTCTTCTTTCCCTCATCTTCCTCTTCTACTCCGTTTGGCTTAGCACTTTTTCTACATGCTCTATCCATATTGTGTTATATTTATCGCTGTAATTTTTTTTTGTGCTTAATATGGCTTTAATGTATGAATATGTATTCAGTTTCGGGTTGATGGCTGTGCCCTTATCTGACCCCCCTCAGATTGGTCCCCCCTACTCTGCTTTTCCCGACTATTTGAGGATGGTTGGGGCTTTTCATGTGCCTATCCCCCACATTTTTAGTCATGGCAATTACGTGTATGTCACATAATGTTAAGGGGTTTAATTCCCCCATCAAGAGACGCAAGGCGTTTGATTTTTACAAGGGAGTAAATGTTAAAGTCCTCCTCCTTCAGGAAACCCATTTCTCCCATAACTCCCACCCTAAATTCTTTCATAGGGACTTCCCGCAGGCGTTCTACTCTTTGCACCACTCTAAGTCTAGGGGCGCAGCCATCTTCCTGCATTCCTCCTTTCCTATGGAGGTGAAACGTATCTACAAGGATGCTGATAGTAGATATGTTATTATCAAAGGTTTGATACACAACAGGGAACTGACTATCGCAAGTGTTTATGCCCCCAATGATGCCCCGGCTGCCTTTTTTAAATCCTTTTTTGTTAAGCTGGCCTCGTTTCACTCATCACACCTGATTGTTGGAGGGGATCTTAACCTGGTTGCTAATCCAAACTTGGACCGCTCCTCTCACACTCCCCTCTCTAGGGCCTTCCCCAAGTCACTTACCCATGGTTTGTTAGAATATCAACTGGTTGATACATGGCGTGCGCATAATGTGGGGGTTCGGGAGTTTACATTCTACTCCCACCCACATAATAGCTCAGCCCGGTTGGATTATATTTTTGCCTCCCCTGTTATTCTGGCCAACTCTACTCAGAGCCGCATCTATCCATGTGCCTGGTCGGATCACCACGCTACTGCCTTCACCACGACTTTCATTAGATTATCCCCCACATCTCACACTTGGCGACTTAATGAGTCCCTTTTGACGGTACCTGATATAGTGTCAACTGTGACGGAGGCGATTGAGGATTACTTTTCACTTAATGACTTACCAGAGATGTCCCCCTCCACGGTTTGGGTAGCGCATAAGGCTGTTATGAGGGGTAAGCTGATTGCGATTTCAGCGGCCCGCAAAAAATTGTTAAATGGTAGAATTCTAACCTTGACACAGGAACTGGATCGCCTATATAAGAACTCCTCCACCCTACACTTAGATTCCACTAGACAAGAGATTGACCGTAAGCGTTTAGAATTGGACTCTCTTTTGACTAACAATACTGAAAAAGCTCTTAGATTTGCGAAAGCGAATCATATCCTATCTGAGAGTGCGGCTTCCTCAAGATTCGCACGTAAGCTGCAACATTCCCAAAGACCTACACACGTTTACAAACTGACATCCAGGGACGGTCATCTCACGTCACACCCAAAGGAGGTTTTAGCGATCTTTGAAAAATTTTACGCCACCCTGTTGGCACCGGACCCGACGGTTAGGACTTCGGAGATTGATTCATGGCTAGATGAAGTGCCTCTGCCGTCCCTGTCTGAGTCACAATTGTCGAGTCTAAACGCCCCTATCACGACGGTGGAGGTCTTGAATGTAATCAAATCTCTAAAAAGGGGTTCTGCTCCGGGCCCGGACGGCTTTGCATCTGTCTACTATAAGAAATTTGCCACGGTTCTGGCCCCCAGGCTTGCCTACTTTTTTAACTGGGTAATGAAGGGTGGTAGCTTCCCGGAGGAAATGTTACTTGCCACGATGTCCATGATCCCCAAACCACACAAAAATCATACGCTCCCCCAAAATTATAGACCAATTTCGGTCATGAATAATGATTTAAAAATATTTAGTAGGATCCTTGCAGATAGACTGGCCCTTCAAATACCCCGCCTTATCTCCCCATTCCAATCTGGTTTTATCCCCCACAGGTTAATCACAGATAACATTAGACTGGCCACTAACATAATTCAGGATGCTAATATACACTCTCGTAGCCTTCTGCTTCTCAGTTTGGATATCCAGAAGGCCTTCGATAGTGTCTCTTGGTCTTACCTTACTAGGGTGTTGCAGAGGTTAGGCTTCCACGGCGGGTTTTTGCACTCTTTCCACTCCCTGTACAAAGACCCCAAAACTAGGATAAAAATTCCGGGCTGCTGCTCAGCCTTCTTTGAGGTGGGTAGGGGATCTAGGCAGGGGTGCCCTTTATCCCCCCTTTTGTTCGCCTTGGCTCTCGAACCCCTAGCTATAGCCATTTTGAACAACCCAGATATCTCGGGATATTCGACAGGAGCCATGACTAGCAAATTCTGTATGTATGCAGATGACGTCCTGATGTTTCTGACTAACCCCTTAGTATCCCTTCCCAATCTGTTTGAGTCCTTGTCGAAATTTGCTACTGTTTCGAGATTGTCCATCAATATATCCAAATCTGAAGCCCTTCCCATAGGTATTCCCCCACGGGAACTGTCTCACCTCAAACAGACATTTTCCTTTCGTTGGCCCCCCTCCCACCTCTCTTACTTAGGTATAGCCCTCTCTAGTGATTATAAACTCCTCTTCTCCTCTAATTACCCTCAGTTGCTCACTAAAATTAGGTCTACCTTGAAGTCTTGGTCTAGCCTTCACATCTCCTTCCTAGGGCGCATAACAGCCGTTAAGATGGTTATACTCCCCCGTTTACTATATGCTTTTCGTTCCCTTCCAATTAGGATCTCAAAATCCTATATAGACCGCATTCAATCAATTCTTAATAGATTTATTTGGCAGGATAAACCCCCCAGATTTGTGAGAACGGTCCTTTACCGTTCTGCCTCCAGAGGCGGACTGGGTGTCCCACAAATTTGGCTTTATTACTTGGCGAGCAGATTCTCCCAGCAGGCCCAATGGTCAATCAGGAACTCCAGGGTACCGTGGGTACAGTTTGAGCAGGAATCCATACGTCCCTTACTTCTATCGAATGTCATGTGGTCCCCATATATACCGCATTGCCCTTACATCCATAAAAATTTATGCGTTTTGGATGCCACGCGCCTCTGGCATTTGTATGGTAGTAAATACGGCTTAGTACCCCGGTCTCCGGTTGGGGTCTCTTTTTTAGGTGACCCTAGATTCATATCGGCTCATAATTCTAGTGACGCATTCCGTATCTGGATTGAATTTGGCCTGCTCACATTGAAGGATTTCCTGGTGGGTGCCCGTTTTGCCTCATTTCAGGAAATACAATCCCTTCATCCCATCCCGAATTCAGAATTCTTTCATTATCTGCAGATACGCCATTTTTTCTCACAACATTACCCTGGCCCCTACTCCCGTCCCCAAGGGTTTTCCTTTGAGAATATTTGCCTCACGGCTCCTAGACAGAAGGGCCTTATCTCTGACCTCTACGTGTCCCTGTCCTCTATGGTTGAGACTGTAGAGTTGCCATACCGAGCCAAATGGGAAAGTGAACTTGTATTGGATCGGGACACCCTGGATTGGGACCGAGCCTGGAGGAACATGCGCCAATGCTCTAAATCTCTCTCACTTAGAGAAACTGCTATTAAGTTGCTTACCAGATGGTATTATACGCCCCAAAGGTTACATCGCATGTTTCCCCAGGCCTCCCCCACCTGTTTTAGGGGTTGCCCCTGTCCGGGTTCATTTAAACACATTTTTTGGGACTGTGCCCGTATTCAACCGTTCTGGGGTTTGCTTTTTGATATGATCAATAAGGTAGCTGGTTATACTATAGACTTGGATGTATCTCATGCCTTATTGTTTGTTGCTCCACCAGACGCCCCTAAACATTTAAGATGTTTGATCCACTCGATCTGCCTGGCCATGTTATGGTCTATAGCACTTAATTGGAAATCTCCCACTTTGTCATTTTCCCAGATTATCTCCCGTATAGACCTCATGATGCATGTTGAAAAAATTCACCACACTTTGTATGACTCTATCCCTTTATATGATGCTAAATGGAAACCCTGGTCTACCTTTAGACTTCTCTATTAACTGTGCTAGTCTCTCCTTTGTTTTGCTCTGCTATTCTGTCACCCTCTCTTCTTTTCCTTATATTCCTTTCTTTTGTCTTTTCTGACTTTTCACCAATATTCTTCTCCCTTGGATTCATGTGGTATTACTTGTCTTAAAAGTTGCTTCTCAGGTTATCCATGTTGTTTTAGTCGTATCACTATTTTACCTATCCGCGATGTTCATTCATTGTTGAACATATACGATATGTGCTATATAATTTGCATCTTTTGCTTTGTATAACTATTTATGCCTCACCACAGTGTATGCTATATTTTGTTTGTTATCTTCCAATAAACTCCTTTGAAAACAAAAAAAAATCATCCGCCAACTTGCTGGCATCCTCACTAATTGCTCCCACACCTGAGATAATTGGTCATCCGGGTGGGTTCTTCGCAACTTTATGGATCTTTGGGAGTGCATAAAACACAGGGACTCTAGGGAAGTTATTTCTAATAAACTCCCAAAGCTGTTTAGTTATCGTTTGATTGGAGTAAGTGGTGTCAATTAGCGTATAAAATTCCTTATTATACTTTTTTACAATATTAGCTGGAATGCAACGGTACCAATCAGAGTCGTTCAATATCTTGTTGCACATATCAATGTATTTCTCATTGTCAAATAAGACAATATTTCCGCCTTTGCTGGTGGCTTTTATGGTAACTTTAACATGGGTGGACAATTGTTTTAGTGTTGCAATTTCTCTTTAATTTAAATTGGTTGAGGTTCTTTTAGGAATTTTAAGCTTTTCAAGCTCACCATATACCAGTTTCAAAAATTCTGCTGGGTACTTGGTGCCGGACAGTAGTCCGATTTTTTTCTTTAATAGGGATTTTTTCATTGTAAAAGAGTCAGTTGATGTCTCAACTTGTTATTTGCGAAAGGTCAATTCTATCAGCTGGGTCATTCTCCTCCAGAAGAGAAACCAGCTGACTAATTGCTTGGATCTCTTCTGGAGTATAATTTGTGGATGGACCTTGTTTATGATAACATTTTTTTTAGAAGTAGTTTTTGGAAAAAAAGTTGAAGATCCTTGTATATTTCAAACTTATCTGTATTTTGGTTTGGGCAGAAGTTTAAGTCCTTCTTGAGAACAGCTATTTCATCCTCGGATAGATTGTATGAGGAGAGATTGATTATGTTCAAATCATTCTCCTGTTCATTAGTATATGTTTTGGGGACTAAAGTGCTACCTTTGTGTACGTATTCAGATTGGCTTGTGGAGGTTGAGTGCCCACAAGGTTCAGTTCCAAAAAATAAGGATCATTAGAGATTGTATGAAAATAATCAATTGTTGGAATATTAGGTTGAGAAACACCTCCTTTCATTCTATTCATGCTAATCTGTTGTGTAGGGAGATTCTCATTTGGGTCCGAGTGTTGGTCTTAATATTGTGAGGTGTTGACAACAAATCATGAGTAGGTGCAGTAGGGTGGGATGATTTTTGTGAAAAATCTAAGGTCAGTTTTTTTTTACTCTCCAAAGACAAGGTTATGAAAAGGAACCAATGTGAAAAGAGACATCTCCCGTTCGGAGACTAAATAGATTCATCTTTTGAAATCCTATTTACCTATTTGGCCTGAATGTGGATTGGGATATTTATTGTTTCATAAATAACAATAATTCATTTGTTTGGTCACTTCAAGATTCCTGATATGTTTGAGCTTTTACGTTTGAATATCATTTTTTATTTTTATTTTTGTGGTTTTGCACTTTTCACTTTTATTATATTTTTAGTTCATCTTGGTTTTCATACTGGGTTTTATTTGTTATGAATGCATTTTCTGGGTAGCATGGATTACAACATTATTGTGAGAGTTAAGCCTTATGGAAGATGTAGATATTTTTAAAATTTTAATTGTTTATTTGAGAGGACCAGCTTTGAGCATTTTGAACATTTGAGTATTTTTTATTCATTAATATTATATATATATATATGTATATATATGTATATATATATATATATATATATATATATATATATATATATATATATATATATATATATATATATATATATATATATATATATATATATATATATATATATATATATATTTTTTTTTTTTTTTTTTTTTTTTTTATAATTTGCAGGAATCATACTAATGTTTGACCCTGCAACTTTTTGAACTATTGAGCACTGGTTTTTATTTCTACAAATACTTTTGGCAATTACCCATGGGTGGTATAAACATCCCAGTGATTCAATTAGGCACAGAGAGTAATCTCCTCCTCAATTTTTTGCTTTGAATTATGAGTGATGACTGTCAGTATCCTCCCCCAGGGCTTGCCTACATTAATTGTGTGGTGGCATCATAGGTCCAATGGTCCTGATGATTTCATCTATGACAAAACACATAGGGTGGAGCTAGGACATACGATGTGGAACTCACCATGCATGCATGGCTGATAGCAGACATTTTAGGTACTAGTGAGTCTAGTTGTTTCATGCAACTGCATTGTACTGTATGTGCCATGTTTACTACTGCCAGCATGTAAGTGCAATATTTTAGATTCAAATAAATGTTTTATACTGGATTATGCTATGGTCCATTTTCTGTTTTATACACATGGTATATAATCTGACAAACTGAGTTGAAGGTCAGACAGAGGACCTGCCTGGAACTGGGAGTACCTTCAATACTAACGAGGAGGCCATTAATGTTCCATACATGCACTAAATCCTAGTTTGACTACCTTAATTGGGGTCAAAACCATCTGGTAAGCCCCCTACTTTAAAGTATGAGATGGAGTGACTTTCCGACCTAGAGGGATTTTCAGGCTATTTTCACACGTTCTTCCTGGGTGATGTTTCCACTTATATAAGGACTGTGTAGTATTGGCTGGTTGAAAATACTGCTTCTATTTCATCTGAAGGACTGTTTCACTTCACTTCACTTCAGAGTTTTGGGGGATTATTGTTGTCTACACATTGAATTAATTTTCACAGCACTGTCATATGGTATGCACTTTTTTGGGGACTATTATAATATATGTGGAATATTCCTGAATTTACATTTCATACTGGGTGAACTTTTATAGCACTGCTCTATTTATAGGCATTCTGCACTTTAATGATAGCCCTGCACATTTTTATATATTAACCACTTCAGCCCTGGGAGATTTGGCTGCTCAATGACCAGAGCACTTTTTGCGATTCGGCACTGCTGTACTCAAACAAAATTGACGTCCTTTTTTTCCCACAAATAGAGCTTTCTCTTGGTGGTATTTGATCATTTCTGCGTTTTTTATTTTTTGCGCTATAAAGAAAAAAAGAGCGACAATTTTGAAAAAAACACAATATTTTGTAGTTTTTGCTATAATAAATATCCCCATTTTTTTTAAAAAAACGATTTTTTCTCAGTTTAGGCTGATATGTATTCTTCTACATATTTTTGGTAATCAAAATTGCAATAAGTGTATTTTGATTGGTTTGCACAAAAGATATAGCGTCTACAACATAGGGGATAGATTTATGGCATTTTTATTATTTTTTTTCTTTTACTAGTAATGTCGGCGAACTGCAATTTTTATCGTGACAGTGACATTATGGCAGTCACATCAGACACTTTTGACACATTTTCGGGATGATTGACAATTATACAGTGATCAGTGCCATAAAAATGCACTGATTACTGTATACATGTCACTGGCAGGAAAGGGGTTAACACTAGGGGACGATCAAGGGGTTAACTGTGTTCCCTGATTGTGTGTTCTAACTGTAGGGGGAGGGGACTGACTATAGGAGATGACAGTTTGTGGTTCCTAGCTATTAGGAACTCTCGATCTGCATCTCCTATCAGAACAGAACAGGGATGTGTGTGTGTTTACACACACAAATCCCTGTTCTGTCTCTTGTGCCCACAATCGCTCATGGCCGGTGGTCATCACGTCCACCAGTCATAAGCATCGGCACCCTCCGAGTGCAGCGCAGTGCTGCTATCTCGCTTAAAGGAGCTGACGTATAGCTATGATGGCTTGGGGGATCGCGTCAACCTGCTGCGGTATAATGATGGTGGCTGGTTGGCAAGTGGTTAATTATGATGTAATTCACCAAAGTATAGTGCTAGCAGCTAATTTTCAAACAAAGATCCAAGGTCGAAGGGATCTATTTGATATACAGTACATGTTGTTCCTAATGCTTTTTCAATCCTCAATGTGCAAATAAACATATTATTGGAATAAACAATGTGAACATAAAAGCTAAAGGGGTACCTCATCCTAGATAGAATTTACAGAACAGAGAACCAGCATGATGGATTATCACGGTACCAAAGAGGAATTTAAACACATAATACTTAATAATACATTTATTTAAACAATGAATACATAGAAAAACACTGTAAAAACACTAGGATGTTATCTAGAGGTTCAACAATAAAGGTTACAATATGTGTCAAAAAAGATGGTTGACCTGTTTCGCAAGGTAGCTTATTCAGAACCAAAACTGACCCGTAACCAAAGAACCTTAAGTTGGAGAGATGAGAGAGATACATATATTAAAGATAAATGCAAGTCTTTATCTGCACACACTTCTGGGAATAGACTCCCATGGGAGTCATGCCCATGCCCCTTTGCATCACCACCCGCTGTGTTCTGGGAAACATACAGGTCCAAGAACACAGTGGGGACCAGTGAGGATGCAGAGCGTGACTCGCACATGATTCCCTCACTAAGGATGGCGTCGGAAGCAGCCGACAGATGAGCGATTGCTCAGTTTCAGCTTCCAACATGAGGGCACCCTGGACAGGTAAGTGTCCATTTATTAAAAGTCAGCAGCTGCAGTATTTGTAGCTGCTGGCTTTTAAATATATACAGTGGTGTGAAAAAGTGTTTGCCCCCTTCCTCATTTCCTGTTCCTTTGCATGTTTGTCACACTTAAGTGTTTCGGAACATCAAACCAATTTAAACAATAGTCAAGGACAACACAAGTAAACACAAAATGCAATTTGTAAATGAAGGTGTTTATTATTAAAGGTGAAAAAAAAATCCAAACCATCATGACCCTGTGTGAAAAAGTGATTGCCCCCTAAACCTCATAACTGGTTGGGCCACCCTTAGCAGCAACAACTGCAACCAAGCGTTTGCGATAACGTGCAATGAGGCTTTTACAGCGTCCTGGAGGAATTTTGGCCCACTCATCTTTGCAGAATTGTCCTAATTCAGTTACATTAGAGGGTTTTCGAGCATGAACGGCCTTTTTAAGGTCATACCACAACATCTCAATAGGATTCAGGTCAGGACTTTGGCTAGGCCACTCCAAAGTCTTCATTTTGTTTTTCTTCAGCCACTCGGTGGTGGACTTGCTGGTGTGTTTAGGATCATTGTCCTGCTGCAGAACCCAAGTTTGTTTCAGCTTGAGCACACGAACAGATGGTCGGACATTCTCCTTCAGAATCTCTTGGTAGACAGCAGAATTCATAGTTCCTTTTATCACGGCAAGTCTTCCAGGTCAATAAGCAGCAAAACAGCCCCAGACCATCACACTACCACCACCATATTTTACTGTTGGTATAATGTTCTTTTTATGAAATGCAGTGTTCCTTCTACGCCAGATATACTTGGACACACACCTTCCAAAGAGTTCCACTTTTGTCCCATCGGTCCACAGAATGTTGTCCCAAAAGTCTTGGGGATCATCAAGATGTGTTGTGGAGAAATTGAGACAAGCTTTGATGTTCTTTTTGCTCAGCAGTGGTTTTCTCCTTGGAACTCTGCCATGCAGGCCATTTTTGCCCAGTCTTTTCCTGATGGTGGAGGCATGAACGCTGACCTTAACTGAGGCAAGTGAGGCCTGCAGTTCCTTGGACGTTGTTGTGGGGTCTTTTGTGACCTCTTGGATGAGTTGTCGCTGCGCTCTTGGGGTAATTTTGGGCGGCCGGCCACTCCTGGGAAGGTTCACCACTGTTCCATATCTTCGCCATTTGTGGATAATGGCTCTCACTGTGGTTCGCTGGATTCCCAAAGCTTTGGAAATGGCTTTATAACCCTTTCCAGACTGATAGATCTCAATTACTTTCTTTCTCAATTGTTCCTGAATTTCTTTGGGTCTCGGCATGATGTGTAGCTTTTAAGGATCTTCTGGTGGACCTTACTGTGTCAAGCAGCTCCTATTTAAGTGATGCCTTGATTGTGAACAGGTGTGGCAATAATCAGGCCTGGGTGTGGCTAGAGAAATTGAACTCAGGTGTGGACAACCACAGTTATAGTATGTTTTAACAAGGGGGACAATCACTTTTTCACACAGGACCATGATGGTTTGGATTTTTTTTCACCTTTAATAATAAACACCTTCATTTACAAATTGCATTTTGTGTTTACTTGTGTTGTCCTTGACTATTGTTTAAATTGGTTTGATGTTCCGAAACACTTAAGTGTGACAAACATGCAAAGGAACAGGAAATGAGGAAGGGGGCAAACACTTTTTCACACCACTGTATATATATATATATATATATATATATATATATATATATATATATATATATTTTTTTTTTAGGTGGACCTCTGCTTTAATGTGGATTGGGCTTTAGGCTCCTTCCACTTGTTCAGCGGGGAATTTGTCCACTGATCCAAGCTGAGCAGGTGTATCCCTGGTCTGTGTCCACTCCGCTTATGCAGAACAGACACAGCCTGTTCTACTGTATGGATAGTTGGATGTAAACAGACCATTGGTCCATTTACACCTGACTGCCATCTGATTCACTATACAGATGGGGAATGGATCCCCACCCGTCTGTTTTTAGCAGGTCATATTGAATGTAGGTGGGTGTAAACGGACATAAGTCCATTTAGATTTGCCATTCCATAAAGGATAATGGGGGGTCCGATCGAGTCACCTAAAAAACTGACAGACGGACCAAATCAGTCCACCCATGTGAAAGGGGTGTTACTACGGTTTTTGTGTTTTTTTTCTTTTTTAACAGGCACAATTTTTTTTTTATATATATTTTTACTATATTTGCAGATCCCCTGTGCTGTCACCTTAAATCATATGTTGTTTCTCCAGCTCCTCCACGTCTCTCAATAGGATGGCAGGTTAAAGGTTACATAAAGAGGTAGAGGAATCTCCATAGTATAATTCCGTTTTATTGTTAAAAAGATTAAACTTCCAGTGACGTCACAATTGACACGTGGCACTCACGCTACTCTGCTGGTTCTGTACCGGCATTACATGTTTGTTTGCACAGGAAACTTGTAAGTGGGAAGTTTGTATGTCTTTTTAACTATAAAATGGATTTACACTATGGAGATTTTTCTACCTCTTTATGTGACCATTACCCTGCCATCCTATTGAGAGAATTGGAGGAGCTGGAGAAACAGCATCTAAGCATCCTCCTATGATAGGTGTATTCACATGTATAATCTGCGGAGAAGCTGTAGAAACAAAAACTGAGCATTCATCTGTGATAGGTGCATTTACACACATAATTTGGTGAGTAAGGGCACAAAAGGGGAGCACGGCACTTTATCACAGATACAAATATTTGGAGCACTGATTGCAGTTTCAAGAAAGCACTATTGCACTTTATTGGTAGGGCGTTTGCCACGTACACACGATCAGACTATCCGGCGGACTTGGTCCAGAGGACCAGAGTCTGCCGGACAATTCCGCGCGTGTGTGGGCTCCGGCGGACTTTTTTTCTCCAAAAGTCCGGCGGACTTAGAAAGAAGTTTTGACTCAAAAATTGTCCCCTGGACTGCGAGTCCGGTGGACAATCCGGCTGCCTGTGTGCTAGTCAGCTGGACTTTTAAAATGAACGGACTTGCCCACACACGGAGGAAAGTCCGTTCATTTTGAACACGGCTCCAGGTAGACGGGACTAGCAAAGGAAGTTAATGTCACTGCCTTCGGAGGCGAGATTGACACCTTGCTAGCCCCGTCACCTGATATGGACTTAAAGAGGAAGCGCTACACCGAAAAAAACAGCATGGGGCCCCCCAAAGCCCATATCAGACCCTTATCCGAGCACGCAGCCTGGCCAGTCAGAAAAGGGGGTGGGGATGAGCGAGCATTCCCCTTCTGAGCTGTACCAGGCCACATGCCCTCAACACGGGGGGTGCTTTGGGTAAGGGGGGCCCTGTGGCCCCCCACCCCAAAGCACCTTGTCCCCATGTTGATGAGGACAAGGGCCTCTTTCTCGACAACCCTGGCCATTGGTTGTCAGGGTCTGCGGGCATGGGGCTTATCGGAATATTGGAGCCCCCTTTAATAAGGGGGTCCCCAGATACTGGCCCCACCCTATGTGAATGAGTATGGGGTACAATGTACCCTTACCCATTCACCTGGTGAAAAAAATGTAAATAAAACACAACATAAGGTTTTAAAATAATTTATTGCACAGGTCCGGGGGTCTTCTTCCGTCTTGGGGGGTCTTCTCACCGGACTTCCTATCTTCTCCCTATATTCTGCTAGCTGTTTTACTAGCAGAGGAGTCCGGCTTTCTTCTTTGTTGCCGCCCGGGGTCTTCTTCTGAATTCGGGAGTCTTGTCCCCCTCTTCAGTACTTCTTGCCGGGCCTCCACTTTCTTCTCCTAGCTCTTTTACTAGCGGTGGCCCGGTCTTCTGTCGTCGCTGCCTCTTCTTCCGACTTCGGGGGTCTTGTCCCCCTCTTTGGTTCTTCTTGCCGGGTCTCCGCTCCTTCTACCAGCTCTTTCACTAGCGGTGGCCCGGTCTTCTGTCGTCGCCGTCATCGCCGCCGCCTTCTCTTTTTCTCTTCCTCTTCTCTTCTTCTTCCTTGAGATGTTGACTCGACGCTGTCTCTGGCCATAATGACAGGTCGCGTTGTGCGGCGACTTATATGGGGACAATGGGCGGGGTCACCGGGTGATGTCCCTGTCCCTTATGATGTCACAGTCCCGACATCCTCCAGTGCTTTGGGATGGGGGGCCGCAGGGCTCCCCTTACCCAAAGCACCCCCCCATGTTGAGGGCACGTGGCCTGGTACGGCTCAGGGTGGTGCTCGCTTGTCCCCACCCCCTTTCCTGACCGGCCGGGCTGCGTGCTCGGATAAGGGTCTGATATGGGCTTTGGGGGGACCCCCATGCTGTTTTTTCGGCATAGGGCTTCCCCTTTAAGTCCATACCAGGTGACGGGGCTAGCGAGGTGTCAATCTCGCCGATGGAAGCGGAGACACTGACTTCCTTTGCTAGTCTCATCGTACCTCAAGTCATGTTCAAAATGAACGGACTTTATTCTGTGTGTGGGCAAGCCCATTCATTTGAAAAGTCCGGCGGACTAGCACACAGACGGGCAGATTGTCCGCCGCACTGCCGAGTTTGGCGGACAATTTTGAGTAAAGACTTCTTTCTAAGTCCCCCGGACTTTTGGCAAGAAAAAGTCCACCGGAGCCCACACATGGGTGACATTAACTTCCTTCGCTAGTCCCGTCTACCTGAAGCTGCTTTCAAAATGAATGGACCTTCCTCCGTGTGTGGGCAAGTCCGTTCATTTCAAAAGTCTGGCAAACTCCCGCCATAGACCGGGGGTTTGTCCGCCGCACCTAGTCTGCTGGAAAAGTCTGGTCGTGTGTGGGCAGGTCCGCTCGTTCGGAAAGTCCAGCGGACCTCTGCTTCAAAGTCCAGCGGTTTGTCCGCTGGGCTAAGACCGCTGGATGGTCCAATCGCGTGTATGCGGCATTTGATGATTTTTTGCACAACTGAATTCGATGAACTAATTGTTTTTTATGATTTATGGTATACATGTATGAATTGTATAATTTAAGGGGACAGTGCTGGGGATCTGCATACACATCATCTAAAGGGATCACACACCTTTTTTTACCAGCAGCAGCCCATGCACTAGTTTGTAGCACTTTATTTATTTGACACTTTTTTCTACCTTAGCGTGGGCAAATAAATATTTGATTATATTGTTTACTGATTTTTTTTGTTTTTGTTTTTAACGTGGGGCTTTGGAGAGACACCAGTGGTCTAAACAGACCCATAAATTCTCTTTTTTGAGACAGAGTAGGGGACTGAATACTAAGAATGCTAAACTATCAACAATCAAATTATTTGCTCAATTGCTTTTCCCATGGATTTCTCTTTGAATCCAAAAAAATAAACCGCTCAATTTCACTCTTGCCTACTAGAAATCACACCTAGCTGGAGAAATGGAAAGTTTCTTAAATATTCAGAAAAAGTTTAAGACACAAGCAGGTCTAATTAGCAAATTAAAGAAACTGAAAGCAATTTACCATCCAGTGGAGGAGAACCAAGGAATATGGATCCTCCATGAATGCAGGCATTGAGGCTGATTTACTAAAGGAGTTAAAAATGTTCACATTAAACATTTGTGTGAATATAATTAAATTATTTAGTCATATGAAAAGCAAACTCTTGTTCAATTTGACTATCCAATCATGTGCAAATGCTTTTCACATGACTGAATAATTAAAGTGCATGTTCACTTTTTTGAGTGAAAATACTCAGAGCCTTATAGTAAAGCTAGTAAAAAAAGTATGTAACAAAAATGGTTTGTTTCTTATTTTTAAAGAACATTGCTAGAATGAGCTCCCAGGGAATATACAGTAAATATATTCTTTACATCAAAATACCATTCAGGTTTGAGCCTTATGCCGCGTACACACAATCGGAATTCCGGCCAGAAAAAGACAGATGAGAGCTTTTAATCGAAAAATGCGACCGTGTGTATGCTCCATCGGAATTTAGCTGTCCGAATTCCTGCCAGCCAAAAATTGACAGCATGTTCTCAATTTTCCCAACGGAAAAACTTTCTATCGGTAATTCCGATAGTGTGTTTGCAATTCCAACACACCAAAAATCACACATGCTCAGATTCAACTACGAGACAGAAGCTATTGGCTACTGGCTATTGAACTTCCTTTTTCTAGTCACGTCATACGTGTTGTACGTCACCGCGTTATAAATGATCGGAATTTGATGTGACCGTGTGTAGGTAAGACAGCTTGAGCCAAATTCCATCGGAATTCCATTGGGAAAACCATCAGAGCTTTTTCCGACAAGAATTCCGATCGTGTGTACATGGCATTGCTCTGTATTCTTGCTCTCCTTTTCTTTTAAAACGCAGTATTATTGAAACTACAGTAATTACTGGATAAACCGATTTGTGACATTGTTGTTCAGAAAACAGTATCCTTTGTTAGATTAATGACCTCCTACACATTGCCATTTTCATTTTTCTTTATTCGCCTCCTGTTGCCCTTGCTAATACTTTATTGTCTTGTTACAAACATACACACACACACACGCACACTGTTATAATCAATTTACTGTATATAACAGTTATGCAGTATTTAAAACTTACTGATTACCACTCAGTTTATCACACTTTCTAGCAAAAATCAAATGCTTTATAGTACTACATTAACCACTTCCCGACCAGCGCACGACGATGTACGTCGACAGAATGGCACGGGCAGGCATATTGGCATACATGTACGTCCAATATTCAATGCCGCCCTGCCATCGGGAGCGTGCCGCCGGCGATGCGCTCCCGCGCTGGTCAGGACCCCCGTGAGTCCGGTCGCGGGACCCGAGGACTCGATCGCCGCGGGCATCCCCGCCATCATCTCACGGGACGGCTGAATGGAGGAAATGCCGTGTAAACAGCATTTCTCCATTCTGCCTAGCAACTAGTGACACTGATCTCTGCTCCATGTGATTGGAGCAGAGATCAGTGTTCACTAAATGAAAGCCCAACCCCCCCACAGTTAGTAACACACCCCTAGGAACACTTAACCCCCTACACTGCCACCCACTGGTTAACCCCTTCACTGCCAGTGTCATTTACACAGGAATCACTGCATTTATATAGCAGTGATTACTGTATAAATGACAATGGTCCCAAAAATGTGTCAAAAATGTCCGATGGGTCCCCTACAATGTCGCAGTCACAATAAAAATCGCTGATCGCCGCCATTACTAGTAAAAAAAAAATAATAAAAAATTATTAATAAAAATGCTATAAAACTATCCCTATTTTGTAAACGCTATAACTTTTGCGCAAACCAATCAATAATCACTTATTGCGATTTTTTTTACCAAAAATATGTAGAAGAATATGTATCGGCCTAAACTGAGGGAAAAAAAAAGTTTTTTTATATATTTTTGGGGGATATTTATTATAACAAAAAGTAAAAAATAATGTGTTTTTTTCAAAATTGTCGCTCTATTTTTGCTTACTATTGTGCAACATATATAATCATAAGTGGCAAAATCCAGTACAGCATCATGATCAGCAGTTTACTAGCAACATTTAGAACAGTTATAACTTAGGTAACAGCAATCACAGGTCAATTGGCTTCAGTATAAATCACACAAACAGTAAACATAAGGGGAATACAAAGACACTGAATTTCAAAAGAGCCAACTTCCCTAAACTAGGAGACTTGCTAGAAGGCATAAGTTGGGATCAAATCTTAGGAACAAAAAACAGGGAGGAGAGATGGGTTTGCTTTAAGAGCATATTAAATAAGGGCATGGGCCAATTCATCTCATTGAGTAATACATTTAAAAGAGTGAAAAAAAGTCCATAATGGCTTAACTCCAATGTAAAAATGCATATAAAAGCAAAGGAGAAGGCCTTTAAAAAATACAAGGTTGAGGGGTTATCATCAACATTCAGACTTTATAAAGAATGCTACAAAAAATGTAAGGGTGCAATAAGTATGGCTAAGGTAGAACATGAAAGACACATAGGAGAGAAGAAATATGGTGCTGGGGAAAAGGGGATTATTTTTAAGGTACCTAATAATGGTAAGGTATAGCGAAAATAAATTAATTAAATCAGCAATAGAAAAATAAGGAGCTAACAATATTAAATACAATACATAGTTTAAAAGAGATGAATACGAATTCTTTATTAAATGGAATAATCATAAAAGTATGTATTATCAAAATAGATTCACAACAATACACGATATATTAAGTAAAATCGTCGTCTACTCAAAATAATGTGGTGGAAATGTATTTGCTGGTCAAAGGAGTCCCAACATGTTTCACCATTCCGATGGCTTCTTCAGAGTAGCAACATTTTTTGACCCAAAGGGAGACGAACGAAAACTATAAATGATAACAAATAAACAAACAATTAATATATAGAATAGTTTAAATGAATACTACCTGATCCTTAGTTAAGGTAGATTCTAAATGAGGACAGTAGATCTTAAGATAAACACATAAGAGATGGGAGTTGAATTCAATAAAAAAAAATCATAATGATTAAATACTTACCCCCAGCTTGCCTCCAAGCCTACAACTGATGAAACACTCCCAAAGGGGGGGGGGGGTAAAATATCCAGCCCTAAACATCACCAATGGTGACTGCAGGGGGTAGAGGAGAAGCTGATCAGCACAATTTTTATAAAAAGATTAATACTACATGTAATGTTATATATGGGGAAATAATACCTCTTACATACCAAATAAGGGGTTAATGTAGGAATACTGTATGGGGCAGGAACACCAAAAATTTAGAAGGGTTTAAGATGGAGTAAACATGCTCTCAATCAACCTGAATGCACACAAGGGTACAAAAATGCACAACTTTGTTAGACTGGGGGCCTATAATAAATAAAGATGCGTAAGTTTAATTAAACCATAAATGAATAAAATGGTCTATAGATAAGCTCACCTGAACCCAATAGGGGGTTCTATGTTTGTTCAGTAACCAGGATCGGTAGTTGGTATCCATCAGTAAAGCCTAGCCTAAGCAAAGGCTGAACAATGGGCACAGTGCTTAATAATAAAGCCCCTATCAGTACAAAAAAAGAGAGAGAAAAAAAAAAGAAAAAAGATTCAAACAACTACATATCCAACAACAGGAAAGGCTGAAGAAGTGTGGAGCATAACCAGCCTAAACCTGATAACTAACCTTCGTTCAACACTTATACCGACACATAGCAGAGGAGAGCAAAAAAAAACAAAAAACAAGGAATTCTTTAAGTATGTAAACAGTAAAAAGGGAAGGACAGACAATGTTGACCCTATAATGAATGAGGAGGGACATATGGTTACAAAGGATGGGGAGATGGTGAAGGTATTGAATTTATTCTTCTCCTCAGCCTTCACTAGGGAATCGGGGGACTTCAGTAACCAAAACTGCAGTGTTTATCCTCATGACACATCACAGGAAGCACCTCCATGGTTAACAGAGCACAGAATTAAAATTAGACTTGGGAAACTTAACATTAATAAATCACTGGGACCAGATGGCTTGTACCCGAGGGTACTTAGGGAACTCAGTCAAGTAATTGCCAGACCATTGTTCCTAATCTTTACTGACATTCTACTGACTGGAATGGAACCAGCTGATTGGAGAAAAGCCAATGTAGCACCAATATTTAAAAAGGACCCAAAATACATCCCTGAGAATTGCAGACCAGTTAGCCTAACATTAATAGTATGCAAACTCTTAGCTCTTGTACACATGGTCGGACATTCCGGCAACCAAATCCGTTGGATTAATTCAGACGGATTAATTCCAGAAGAGGTCCGGAAGTGATGTTGCATACACACGGTCGGACTAAGTTGTCGGAATTTCCGGTTGCCAAGAACACAGTGACGTAAGCCGCGTACGGCGGCACTAGAAAAAGGAAGTTCAGCACCACATCCGGCACCCTTTGGGCTCCTTCTGTTGATCTCGTGTTTATCGCGTGTTAGTAGAAGTTTGGTGAGAGACGATTCGCGCTTTTCAGATTTGTGCTTCAGTTCGGTACTGTTCTTCAGTTTCTGCTTGTCTTTGCATATCTGATTATCAGTGTGTGTAGTCAGTAAGCATTTGTTTCTCATTGTGGACTATATCTTGGTATAGTACGCTTTGATTTGCATTGCTTATTGTCTGCTTGCTTTTGCTTTTCAGGTCGTTCTTTCAGGCATTGCTGTTTATCGGTGCTTTCTGTTGTCTGTTCTGACCAGCCGACCATTTTCAAACCATGTTTCGTGTACGTACTTGTCGTAGAGTTTGTGCTGTGCAGAGGCTTGGTGTTGGGCTTTTAGCTTTCACACAAGCCCGGTCCATGAACAGGGCGAGGAGGCGTTTGTGGACCAAGAATTGGTTGCGCCAGCGCGACCAGTTCTCGCACATGCTCCGTGAGATCCGGGAGAATAATCCTGATGATTTCAGGAATTATCTCCGGTTGACGGACCCCGTTTTTCACCATCTGCTGGCTTTGCTGTCCCCTTATATCACCAGGCAGGATACCTGCATGCGGCAAGCCATCACTCCGGAGCAGAGGCTCATCACCACGCTGCGTTACTTGGCGACAGGGAGAAGCCTTCAGGACCAGAAGTTCTCCACAGGCATCTCCCCCCAGGCTCTGGGGATCATTATTCCAGAGACCTGTTCTGCCATCATTCAGGTCCTGCAGAAGGACTATATGAAGGTAAGTTTTCTCCTTTAACATTGCATTCTATGTATTTAATAATTGCTAATGTATTGCATTTCTTTCTTCCTTCCCTAATTACCATGATTGCAATATGCTCTAATTGATATGCTGTGCCCCTTTGTCCTCATGCATGCTGGAAGCTTTTCAAGTTCTTTTTTGTCCTTCATGCATATTTGCCTTCACTAACTTCCCCACCATGCTCTTCTGGGCCTATAAAACTATAGCCTAGTCATTTAGCAATGTCTTTTGACAGCTCCATAGTATTTCTTTCCCCTAAAAACTCCCTAAAATGTCTACAAATGTTATGCGTGTGCTTCAATTCATGCAGAGTGACATTTTTTTTTTTGGTTGGGCCAAACTCCTTAGGAACCCCCCTTCCCCAACTGCTAGGTCAGCTGATAGCAATCCTCTATCTGCTGACTTTACCAAACCCAATACACACTCTACCTACCTTTTTTATAGTCACATTTATGGACAAATTCACCAAAGCATGTAGTGCAAGGGCCTGCCTCAATACTTTCAAATGCTATATTTTTTTATTTTTTTACCCTATTATTATCTTGATAGGTAATAGCAGAATGTCAAAATGTGCTTCCATTTTGTTTTAGTTTTGGTATTATGACACTTCTTACCTGTCCGGTGGGCTACCAATAGTGTAAGTAAGGAGGGGCTTCCCAAAGTATCACACATTAGTTAGGCATTTGGCTCTCAATCGAGTGGAGAGGGTTACCTTTCCAAAACATCCCCCCCCTCATTTTTGCAAGGGCCCATAAGATGGGGGGATGTGGGGTGATGACTCTGATAAGGGAACCTCATACTTTAGGCTTTAAATACTCAGTTCCCAAAATGTTATACTGATTTTGTCCAAAAATGTTGGTGTCTAATCTGCTTGCAATGTTGATTAGCAAAATTACAAATTTTTTGTCTTGTTTCACTCCACAGTTTCCTTCAACACCACAGGAATGCCAGACTGTGGCCTCCCACTTTGCCAGTCGTTGGGACTTTCCCAATTGTGGAGGTGCAATTTAAGGGAAACACGTCCGCATCGTCCCACCCCCCAACTCGGGGTCATACTATTATAATTACAAGGGGTTTAATAGTATTGTGATGTTGGCGGTGGTGTCAGCGACCTATGACTTCCTGTATGTGGACGTGGGGCAAAATGGCTGGATGTCGGATGGTGGAATGTTCTCAAGGACGGAATTCTACTGGTGTTGCCAGAGTGGCAGTCTGGGCTTGCCACCCCCAGAGGAGAATCAGGAAGGACTCCCGTTCGTCTTCGTCACGGATGAGGCGTTTGCCGTGGCAAATCATCTGATGCGGCCTTTCCCGATCAGGACCCTCACCCCGGATCAGAGTATATTTAATTTCCGGCTGGCCAGAGCCAGAAGAGTGGTGGAGAACACTTTTGGAATACTGGCCAGCCGGTTCCACCTTTTTTTAACGCCTATCCACATGGCGGAATATAAAATCAATCACATAGTGCTTGCCTGCTGTGTTCTGCACAATTTCTTAAAAAGACATTCAGCTAACTATGTGGTCTCAGTTGGCCAAGATGCAAACTTGCCTGAAAATGATAACCTCACGTCCCTTGAAGCTGCTCGTCCTGGCTTGCCCCCCCAAAGCACTTGTGAGGTCCGAACCCAATACATGGAGTACTTTGTGGGTAGGGGGGCCATTGATATGGCAGACAATGTCTGAGAGGCATTTAATATTTTTTTCTTTGAAATTACAATAATCTTTGTTTTCATTTACTGCTTGGCTTGGTTTTAGGTGTCTCCTAGGTACATTTTTGATTTTTATTGTTGTGCCTTTTTCTACAACAGTGCAAACCCAAGTTCTGAGCGAGATGAGGTGACAGTCTCTTCTTCAGATAATCGTATTATGCTACACACACACCTTGTTTTTGTTAACTAATGTATGTAGCGCATTACTGACAAAAATCTTGCTCATTTTCAGCACCATGGCAGAAATATGTGGGGTCAGGAAAATGGCATGATTGTGAAAATTAACACATCACTGTGGGTGATATTTACTAAAGGCACATCCATTATGCACTACAAGTGCACTGCAAAAGTACACCTGAAACTGCACTTGGAGTGCAAAGTGGAGTTGCCTTTAGTAAATAACACTCATTGTCACCGAAAACAACTATTTTACTCCAAATACTGCTTTTGGGCATTGAAAAAGAAAGCCACACATTTGTGATAATTTAACTTTTTAATCAAAGCACATTCACATATGCGGTTAGAAAAGGGTTTTACAACAAACATATTGGGTGTATCAAAAACATTATTTAAGGTCATTTTTTTGTAACTTGGTGTTTTTGTGTAAACAGGCATGTATCAAAGCGTAATATACAGAACACAGGAACTTACAAAGTTCAACTTTGAAAAGTGAAGACAATATCAGACATGAGTATGTACAAACTGGGCTGATATTGCCTTCATCACATGGGGTGTCACCCCTGGAAAAGCCAAATTTGGAAGATGCAGACAGTGTGTCAACATGTGCTATATCCCATCATGGGGGATCAATGTACATGTTTTGGGGCTGCAACCCCTTCATCTCAGCCACTTTCCACAAAACACGTACATTGATCCCCCATGATGGGAGATAGGGCATGTTGACACACTGTGTGCATCTTCCAAATTTGCCTTTTTGTAAAATACAAAAGTTGTAGTTTCAAAACACAAAAATAAAACCCTAGCTCGTTTGGGGTGTTTCAGACTCTCCCCAAAACATCAATGATGGTCTTCATTTTATTTTTAACATCATTGATGTTTTGCTGTATATTTTCTAAATCCCCATTGCACCCCATTATCTCCCCAATCATGATCTGGGCACTTTCACTGGTAAAATGTGATTCTTCTTCCACATCACCTACAAAAAAAAGCAAAAAAACACACCATGTATTAGAAATATGCCGACATACATGGATTAGCTTATCGGAAGCTGTGGTCTCCGACACTCACCTGTTGTGGTGACAATTTGTCCAACTTCAACGATCTCTCCTTCCTCCTCCTCCTGCTCCTCTGCTTCTGGTGTCGGAATTTTGCCTTCTTTGGGAGGTGTGGGGTCCCTGGTGTCCTCAGACTTCCCGAGTCTTCTCTCCCCTATGAGAATGTAAAAAAGGAATACTTAGCACACAGAGGGCAGAAATAGGAATATGAAACATTGCTTGGAAGTGTGGTACAATTGTGTTTTTTGCCCGAGTTCAAAGATGAGAACATTATTGTGGACACTTTGTTAAGCTGGAATATTTACCTGCAGAACGATGTTTCTTATGAACAATTGAACCCATGAACTTGAAAGTGGCCATTTTAAACTGTACAACATGAAATCAAAGCACATGGAACAGTATGCAAGCAAGAATAATCATATGAACACACGACAACTACTTACTTTTTTGAAGAATACGCTTGATCCTTCTGTACTGATCGTGCTCCCTCAGTTTCAGGTCTGACCAGCGTTTTCTCAGTTGATCCTTGGATAGGCGTACCCCAAAATTCTTCTGAAGACTCTTCACAACTTTAGTCATGATCTTGGCCTTTCTGATATTTGGGTTTGGGTAAGGTCCATACTTCCCATCATAGTCGGTCCTCTTCAATATGTCCACCATCTCCAACATCTCTACAAAAGACATATTTGAGGCCTTAAATTTTCTCTTCCAGGATCGGGACGTTTCAGGCTATGGACTTTCCTTGCCCTCCTCCTCATTAGTGGAACTCTGATTGCGCACCTGCGTTGTCTCTGCCATGTGCTCTCCCCACTGCGCTGAAAGAGAAGGGGCGGGGAATAGTCTAGAAAGAATGTCAGGGGCGGGCGGAGTTTCACACATGTGCACTGTATATAAAACGCAACACGTGTGTCGTACGTACGATCTGTCAACAGAGTGAGGAGCTGACGCGACGATCGTGCAAACTAAAGTAAAATTTTAACTTGGTACATCACTAGACTAGACTGCTTCTATCTAGGCCTATATTGCGACAAGATTAGGAGGGTTTATCATGGCATTATTAGTATTTTAGGGTTTGTCTTGTATTGTGTCTTGCAGACAAGATGGATCCCTTTCAAAACGCCAATTTTAGGGGACTATTTGTTCAACTTTTCAGGGAGATGCCCTGCCTGTGGCAGATCAACAACCAATTTTATCATGACCGAAGAAAGAGGAAGGCAGCGCTGCAGAAACTTCTTGCTTTGGTGCGAATCATGGTCCCCATGGCAGACATGACCTATGTGAAGTTGAAAATTGGTGCCATGAAGAGTACATATCTCAGGGAGAGAAAGAAGCACCTGGAGTCCCTGAGATCAGGAGATCCAGATGCCATTTATTACCCCAGGATGGTGTACTTCGAGAGGCTGAATTTTCTGGTAGACCAGGGGGTACCCAGGCCACCACTTGACCATCTTCCTTGAAGGCTTACTTCACCCCCAGCTAAGGCTTCCAATGTCCAACCTTGGCCTTCCAGGCAGCAACATGTGGAGGGGCCCAGCTTGAGTCAGGTATTGCATTGTTGAACATATTTCTTGTCATACATTTAATGATGTTAACTAGATGTTATTATTGATCAGTAAGTTGTGATTTTACAAAGTGGTTTACATCTCAATAGACAGTAGTGAGCAAAAATGTTTGGGACGAGAATGAAAAATGCTGGGCTCAGAATGATAGTCTGTTCTATTCGGTAACATTCAATTTGCAACAGTCATGAGCACCAAATTGTGTGATTGATGAGCAAAAAACTAAAACTATGTCCTATTTTCATACACAGGAAGACTTCAGCCGGGGGGAGGCTGTGGCAAGTGCCAGCCAGGAGGTTGACCATCGCCCTCCTTCTCCTCCTCCTGCCACAAATACAGGAGCCCAGCCACAGCCTGGAAGGATGCCTGGAGGGAAGTGCCTAAGGAAGATGAGAGAGTGATGGCCTGGGTTCAGTCTAGTCTGACAGAAGATGCAGCCTCTTGAAGAACCACATCCCGGACACATAGATGGCATCTGCTCTTCATGATCTCTAGGACTTCTGGACCAGACTTCTCTCCCTGAGATATGTACTCCTCAGGCCACCGATTTTTCTTTTTCTAATTAGTTCATGTCTGCCCTGGGGGCCAAAGGCTTCACCAAATTGACAAGTTTCTCCAGCGCTGTCTCCCTCTTTTTAGTTGTTTGACACCTAAATAGAGTTTTTTTTGTTTGAAGAAATGCTTGCGTATGTGTTTTACTTCAAAAAGGACAGTTTATTTGTGAGTAGGCAGGTACATTTCAAAAATACAAAGTAAAATGAATAACAAGGGGCACCAACACCAAACAACCTCCTGTAGATTAAAAAAGATAAACAAAATACAAAAAAGATAATAATGGTGTTGTGGTAAGTTGAAACCCAAAACACACCCCAAAAAATGCAAAGATGAGAAAACTGACAAAAAAGGAGACGTTGATGAAAAAAAACAACCACCAAATTCCCCCCCAAAAAAAAAATTGCGTAGATGTGACAATTTAAAAAATTGTAGTGCTGAAATGAGTAAAAAAGACTCAGGAAATAAGTTCGGGAGAAGTGTGTGTGACTTTGAGCATCAAAAGAAGTTCATTCTTGCAGCATTGTAAAGAACAAGAGAATGCGCTTCATGAAAGAATTTTTAACATTGCAGCATGACGAATGTGCTATATCGATTACGAGCAGTAGTTTTACCTGAGTGAGCGCTTCTGTGTCCGAATTTGATTGTGAGCATGTGTGGCACCTTGTCCGTCAGACTAGGCTATACATGATCGGAGTATGTCCGATCGGAGCATTTTGTCGTAAAATTTTACCAGCAAGTTGGAAAGGTTGGTTTGTCAGATATTCCAACGGAAACAGTCCGATGGAGACCACACACAGTCGGAATATCCGACAAAACGGTCCGATAGGACACATTCTCCAGCCGTGTGTACAAGGACTTAGAGTGAATGATAAGGGACTATATACAAGATTTTAGTAATGAGAACGGTATCATTAGCAGTAATCAGCATGGATTCATGAAGAATCATTCTTGCCAAACCAATCAGTTAACCTTCTATGAAGAGGTGAGTTGCCATCTAGATAAAGGAAGGCTCGTAGACATGGTGTATCTGGATTTTGCAAAAACATTTGACACAGTTCCCCATAAATGTTTACTGTACAAAATAAGGTCTGTTGGCATGGACCATAGGGTGAGTACATGGATTGAAAACTGGCTACAAGGGCGAGTTAAGAGGGTGGTGATAAATGGGGAGTACTCAGAACGGTCAGGGGTGGGTAGTGGGGTCCCCCAGGGTTCTGTGCTAAAATAAATCCTATTTAATTTGTTCATAAATGACCTGGAGGATGGGGTAAACAGTTCAATCTTTGTATTTGCAGATGATACTAAGCTAAGCAGGGCAATAACTTCTCCGCAGGATGTGAAAACCTTGCAAAAAGATCTGAACAAATTAATGGGGTAGGCAACTACATGACAAATGAGGTTCAATGTAGAAAAATGTAAAATAATGCATTTGGGTGGCAAAAATATGAATGCAATCTATACACTGAGGGGAGAATCTCTGGGGGAATCGAGGATGGAAAAGGACTTGGGGACCTAGTAGATAATAGGCTCAGCAATGGCTTGCAATGCCAAACTGCTGTTAACCAAGCAAACAGAATATTGGCATGAATTAAGAAGGGGATCAACTCCAGAGATAAAACGATAATTCTCCCGCTCTCTAAGACTCTGGTCCGGCTGCACCTAGAGTATGCTGTCCAGTTCTGGGCACCAGTCCTCAGGAAGGATGTACTGGAAATAGAGCAAGTACAAAGAAGGGCAAAAAAGCTAATAAAGGGTCTGGAGCATATTACTTATGAGGAAAGGTTGCAAAAACTGAAATTGTTCTCTCTGGACAAGAGCCGTTGGAGAGGGGATATAATTTCAATATACAAATACCACACTGGTGACCCTACAATTGGGATAAAACTTTTTCGCAGAGGGGAGTTTAACAAGACTTGTGGCCACTCATTAAAATTAGAAGAAAAGAGGTTTAACCTTAAACTACATAGAGGGTTCTTTACTGTAAGAGTGGCAAGGATGTGGAACTCCCTTCCACAGGTGGTAGTCTCAGCAGGGGGGCATTTCTAGTTTCAAAAAACTATTAGATAAGCACCTGAACGACTGCAACATACAGGGATATACAATGTAATACTGACATATAATCACATACAGGTTGGACTTGATGGACTTGTTTCTTTTTTCAACCTCACCTACTGTGTAACTATGTAACTATACACAGTACCTAATTCATACACAGCAATGTCAACTTTAGCAAGCAATGCACTATAACCATGTAACAGAATTACAGAATTTACAGAACAGTATCAGATTTTGACAACATTTGGTTAAGGACACACGCATTTACGATGAGATGAACATTAAATTATAATAATGAAAAAATGAAGATGGTGAAAAGAAAAAAAACAGCTGTCTTGTTTTCTTTGCTGCTTAAAACTAAAAAAGTATGTCCATTTCACTATGATGGGGGTATGACACATATAAGGTGTGCCCTAAGGGATGGCTCATCATTTCCTATGCAGAGTAGCTGATGGATCATGGATTTTTCCATTTGATCATTTAGGGTTAGATGCTTCTTCTTAGAAAGCCTTGAAAATGTTTTTTTCTGAATGGTTCGATCATTATCAATACATACAGGTACCTTTCTCAGATTTCAATTAAGTTATTCTACTACATAGCTTGGTTTTAACTGCAAACATAGAAAATGATTCTTTTAATCCCAAATTCTATATCATGTATAAATATTTTTAAAAGAAGGGGACCCAACACTAAACCTTTAGTACACCACTAATAACCTTATTATCCTGTCCTCACTAACTTTAGACCATTCAGAGTATCATTATTCATTACTCTTTGAGTATATTCTTTTAACCAGTATTCTATCTATTTACAAACTGAATTTTTTAAGCCTATAGAATTACAAATGTGTGGGAAACTATAAGCTTTTGAAAAATCCAAATATACTATATGCACAGAGATTAATTGGCTATGTTTTTGCTTACCGTCTCATTAAAAGAAATCAGATTTCAGATTTCAGAATCCATACTGCCTAAAATAGTATTTTTTCTAACAAAAACTCTTCTATGTGGTCATTTATTAAAATCACAAGTATCTACCAGACTATAGAAAGTTAAACTAACTGGTCTGTAGTTCTTCGGTAAAGACTTTAACCTCTAATTTAATATAGCACCACATTGGCCTTATGCCAATCCAGTGATACTACATAGGCCAGGATTGACCATAGGTGTTTTATATTGTAGACCTGTAATTCTTAGAAATAACTCATTTAAATCTGTCCAAACCAGAGTCTAGTAGACATCCGGGTATGATAAAGTTTGAAAAACTAAATCATAATCTAATAAATGACTATAAATAATTATACCAAATAATAATAATAAAAAATATTCAATAATGTAATCAAATCAAAAACATTGAACACGAAAATTTGCTCAGTTGCAGAATTGTCACTGTCATTACTTTCAGTGTTTGATGATGGATCTCCCCACAAATAACTATCGCTAAATTCTGCGAGTGATTCTAATTTATTATCACTGTTTTCTAGCTGGTCTAAAACCACTTTTGATGTAAAGGGATGATTTTGGTTGCTATGGACAATCTCCAGTTTCCAGGAAGAAATAACAGTTTTTATAATATAAAACTGCATGCAGGGCATGGGACAAACCACTAGGGACAAAAGGAATGTAAAATAATTTCATACAGTAATGTAATCTGTAAGATTACAATATACTGTATGTATAATGTGTGTTTCACTTTTTGAATTTGGTGCCGTTCTCCGTCCCCATGCATCGCAACGCTCGCAGGGAACGGAACCCGGCTCCATGATGAATTGAGCAGAGGATGAGCCGCTGATACTGCGGGAAGACATTGCAAGATCCAGGGGATCAGGTAAGTAAGCTCTTCCTGGATCCTGCGATGCAATTCCGAGTCTGGCTTGGGGTTACCTCTTTTGGTTCTGTAATTCCACCCCGAGCCAGACTCGGGAATACCCCCAGGGAGGTTAATAACTGAGCAGCACAGCGGGAGATAGGCAGTCACTGCTTACTTCCTGCTATGTGGCCATGCCTGTGTCTCCTCTCCTGGTGGAGCTACCAACGAGCTGCAAGGCTTTGAGGTGTGTCTCTCTCACAGACAGCTCAGAGCCAGAACTGACAGTTCTCCCCCTCCCAGCCTACCTTCACACATATGGGATAGGAGTGAGAGCTCAACTGCTCCTCCCCCACCTGCCCCTCTTCTCCTCTGTTTGCCCCACCCACACTCCCAGGGGATGTGTAGGCAGAAGGTTTGAAGCCAGCAGCCACCAGCCAGTAGAGGAAAGGTACTTATAGCCTATACATTAGCATCCAACCTGGGGTGAGTAAGCTCACTGTCTCTCCTGCCTCCCAGTATATAAACTAATTTATGGGGTGCTCTGTAGACTCTAAAGCAAGGAGGGGGGCTTTGGTGAGTAGAGACCCCCTTATGTCAGAGTATCCCTTTACATCAGTGGCCCCCTTAAATGAGGGCCCCCCTTTAGAGTCCACAGAGCTAAGGAGGCTGGGTGGACTCTGATTTAAAAGGGTCTGTGTGCGGATTCAGATGTATGGGGTCTCTGCAGACTCTGATGTATGGGGGGTCTTTGCGGACTCTGATGTAAGGGGGTCTCTGTGAACTCTGAGGTATGGGGGTCTCTGCGGACTCTGATGTATGGGGGTCTCTGTGAATTATGTTGTGTGGGTTCTCTGTGGACTCTGACGTAGAGGGGTCTCTGTGAACTCTGATGTAAGGGGGTCTCTGTGGATTATGTTGTATGGGTTCTTTTTGGACTCTGATGTATGGGGATCTCTGTGGATTCTGTTGTATGGGGTCTCTGTGGACTCTGATTTATGGGGTTCTCTGTGGATTCTGTTGTATGGGGGTCTCTGTTGACTCCGATGTGGGTGATCTCTGTGGACTCCGACATAGGGGGTCTCTGATGTAAGGGGTTCTCTTTGGACTCTGGTGAAAGGGGGTCTTCTTGGACTCTGATGTAAGGGGTCCCCTTGGACTCTGATGTAGAGGGCCTGTATGCGGATTTAGATGTGTGTATTCAGATGTATGTATTCAGATGTATGGGGTCTATGCAGACTCTGATGTATGGGGGATCGCTGCGGACTCTGTTGTAAGGGGGTCTCTGTGAACTCTGAGGTATGGGGGTCTCTGCGGACTCTGATGTAAGGGGGTCTCTGTGGACTCTGACATAGGGGGGTCTCTGTGGACTCTGATGTAAGGGGGTGTCTGTGGATTATGTTGTATGGATTCTCTGTGGACTCTGGTGTATGGGGGTCTATGTGGATTCTGTTGTATGGGGGTCTCTGTGGACTCTGATGTAAGGGGGTCTCTGTGGACTCTGATGTAAGGGGGTCTCTTTGGACTCTGATTTATGGGGGTCTTTGTGGAGTCTGATGTATGGGGGTCTCTGTGTATTTTGTTGTATGGGGGTCTCTGTGGACTCTGATGTGGGTGGTCTCTGTGGCCTCCGATGTAAGGGGGTCTCTGATGTATGGGGGTCTCTGTGGACTCTGATATATGGGGGTCAATACAGACTCTGATGTAAGGGGGTCTCTGTGGACTCTGTTATAAGGAGGTCACTGTAAACTCTGCTGTAAGGGGGTCTCCTTGGACTCTGATGAAAGGGCCCCTTGGACTCTGATGTAAGGGGGTCTCTGTGGACTCTGATTTAAAAGGGGGCTCTGTGGACTCTGATGTATGGGGGGCTCTGTGGACCGTACTGTTATGGTGCTCTACAGAATTTAATGTAAGGAGGCTCTGTGGACTTTTATGTAAGGGAGCAGGGGTGGGAGGAGCTGGGGATCTGCACAGTGAGCAGAGAGTAAAAGAGGGCACTGTGATTAGAGAGAAAAGGAGGGGCGTGACTGCACTGATGGGGGGGCTAGGGGCACTGTTATTTAAAGGGATATTGTGATATAAAGGGGACTGCACTGCAAAGAGGCACTTTACAATGCCAACCCCATCATGTGCACCCCTGTGCAAGGAGCTGAGTAGCTACCTCCTAATTAACTTTGAGTGGCCTGCACCAAAATCCAGTAACTAACTTTGAAGTAAGCACACCCATATGCAACTCCACCGAAATTACTTCAGCACCATCACACTCTCTGTCAACAAGGTCCCCTTTCATACTCGCTTTGAGATCATTTTCCCAGAGATAGATGCCAACTTTTCATTTTACCATGTCTTTCCAAAAGAGAACATACCCAGGAATATTAATATCCAAATCCTGTGAAGAATGAAGCCAAAATTCAGCAATACCATTCAGCAATACCAACCAGCTCCTATCTTCTCCACATAGATCTTATTAGAAAATAAAAAAGTTTTCACCAATGAGGATGCTTGCTTTACTAATAGAGTAAAGCATGTTCACTTTGAAAATTAATTTTCATTTAGTAAAAGCTTAGTGAAAGCGGTGAAAATTAGCTTTGCACACAATTACCTAATGTTTTGCAAGGAGATATCTATATAACTATGCAGTCATGGCCAAAATTGTTGGCACCACAGAAATTTTTCCAGAAAATCAAGTATTTCTCACAGAAAAGTATTGCAGTACCACAAAAAAAGGGAGGAAAAAAAGCAAATTGGACATAATTTCACACAAAATTCCAAAAATGGGCTGGTCAAAATTCTTGGCACCCTTTCAAAATTGTGGATAAATAAGATTGTTTAAGCATGTGTTGCTCCTTTAAACTCACCTGGGGCAAGTAACAGGTGTGGGCAATATAAACATCACACCTGAAAGCATATAAAATGGAGAGAAGTTCACTTAGTCTTTGCATTGTGTGTCTGTGTGCCATACTAAGCATGGACAACAGAGGAGAAGAGAACTGTCTGAGGACTTGAGAACCAAAATTGTGGAAAAATATCAACAATCTCAAGGTTACAAGTCCATCTCCAGAGATCTAGATTTGCCTTTGTTCACAGTGCGCAAAGTTATCAAGAAGATTGCAACCCATGGCACTGTAGCTAATCTCTCTGGGCTTGGACTGAAGAGAAAAATTGATGAAAGATTGCAACGCAGAATAGTCCGGATGGTGGATAAGCAGCCCCAAACAAGTTCCAAAGAAATTCAAGCTGTCCTGCAGGCTCAGGGAGCATCAGAGTCAGCGCATACTATCCGTCCACATTTAACTGAAATGAAACACTATGGTAGGAGAACCAGGAGGACCCCGCTGCTTACAAAGAGACATAAAAAAGCAAGACTACAGTTTGTCAAAATATACTTGAGTAAGCCAAAATCCTTCTGGGAAAACGTCTTGTGGACAGATGAGACCAAGATAGAGCTTTTTGGTAAAGCACATCATTCTACTGTTTACCGAAAATGGAATGAGGCCTGCAAAGAAAAGAACACAGTACCTACAGTGAAATATGGTGGAGGTTCAATGATGTTTTGGGGTTGCTTTGCTGCCTCTGGCCATGGGTGCCTGGAATGTGTGCAAGACATCATGAAATCTGAGGATTACCAAAGGATTTTGGGTCACACTGTAGAGCACAGTGTCAGAAAGCTGGGTTTGCGTCCAAAGTCTTGGGTCTTCCAGCAGGACAATGACCCCAAACATATGTCAAAAAGCACCCAGAAATGGATGTCAACAAAGTGTGAAGAGTTCTAAAGTGGCCAGCAATGAGTCCAGATCTAAATCCCATTGAACACCTGTGGAGAAATCTTAAAATTGCTGTTGGGAAAAGGCGCCCATCCAATAAGAGAGACCTGAAGCAGTTTGCAAAGGAAGAGCGGTCCAAAATTCCAGGTGAGAGGTGTAAGAAGCTTATTGATGCTTATAGGAAGCAACTGTTTTCAGTTATTTTTTCCAAAGGGTGTGCAACCAAATATTAAATTAAGGGTGCCAAGAATTTTGACCAGCCCATTTTTGGAGTTCTGTGTGACATTATGTCCAAGTTGCTTTTTTTTTCTGTTTTGTTCCAATACACACAAAGGGAATAAACATGCGTATAGCAAAACATGTGTTACTGCAATACTTTTCTGTGAGAAATACTTGATTTTCTGGAAAATTTTCTGGGCTGCCAACAATTTCAGCCATGACTGTATATATACATTCCCTTTACAAAGTAAAAATTCACTATTTTATTTTAGTAAATCAACCTCAATGAATCATTCAGCAGAGAAGGGCAAAGTAACAGAGACGATCATTCTTCTCATTGAACACAAAATGGTAAAAAATTGTATGTTTTTTCAATAACAAGAATGTTCTCTTTTCTTTCAAGCCAACACTGCTGCAATGAGCTCAGAAAGAATATAAATATATACTGTATATCAAAATTATACACAGGTTTCAGTCTTACTCTCTTGTTTTCTTTTAAAGCCCAGTATTAACAAAACTAATAACAGGATAAACATGAGGGTGACATTGTTGTTCGAAATATACTGTATCCTTTGCTAGTTCACTGACCTCCTACATGTTGCCATTTTCCTTTTTCATTAATCACCTCCAGGTCTCCCATTCCTTCACCTTTACATAAGCATGGCTTTCAGAGAACTAACACTATTAATCTCTGCACACTGTAAATCACTTACAAAGCTAAAATGTTTTTTGCAGTTCTGAACTAAAAAATTTTTTACACCCAACATTTTGAAAGTACCAGTTTACAAATATTAATTATAACTACAAACTTTAGTGCAAAAAATTAATGCCAAGTGATTAATACAGTGCTTGGAGTAAAGCTAGTTCCTACTATTATTCATGAATGAAGGAACTAAAATGATCTATGCAATCATAATAAAGTGCCAGATAAAAAATGCAGATCTTAATAGAACTACTTCAAAAGAATCGTGACATCAAACAAATCTGTGTCAGTCCATGAAAGTGCATCCAAGTGCCAACATGTGTGCAAAACTTATATTAAAAAAAAAAAAAAAAAAAAAAAAAACATATATAATAAATACACAATAAAAAGAATATAGAACGGTGTGTGAAAAGTATGTATCACAGAGTACAAAGACAATAGACAATCGTCCAACAAACGTGATTGCTAAAAGAGTCTCTAAATGAACATAAAAAACTTAGTAATAAAGTTCATGCAGGAAATGAAATAAATCCACGCTGTGCTATGTGAAGAAATTAATCCTGTGAACGACCCCGGGATAATTCCACCAGTGATCTTGCAGCTCCTTAAACGTGGGTGCTCACACACTGAGTGCAGTGGGTACCTTACCTCACTGCTGTCAGTCAGACAGCAATATGCTCCAATATAGCGGTTGTCTCCTCAAATGGGATGTATGTCCTCAGTGGGTGTAGGGATACTCCAATACTTTGCGGTGTATATCCTAAATGCAGTATGGGCGCCCCCAAAACGTTTCCTCCAGATACTCCGCAAAGGATCGCAAGTCAGACCCAAGAAAGAAAAAAGGGGGGCTCCAATAGTGAAGTACGTCACACAAACACTTTATTATAAAAGGACCAAGTCCTGGGTACTCACATTTATGCAGTAAAATTCAAACGTTTTTACATCTAACAAACAACGAACGGCTTCCTCGTTCGTACCCCGGACATCACTTCCGGTATCCTCCTAGGCCAATCCTACGCGTATCGTCATTGATCACGTGACTTCATCAGGGACTCAAGAGATGAAGTCACGTGATCAATGACGATACGCTTTGAGGGGAGGGTTTGCACCTCTGTCGGTGTTTTTGCTGCAACCACACCAGCCTGCTTAAATTCTACCACTATAGCGCGAGGATAACCCACCATTACCAAGTTTACAAATATGCTTGATGTATAAAGGATTAAAAAAGGTTTTCTTAGTGTGATTGTGGATTATTAGCTTAGATAGTTTTAGCAAGGAAAATTGCCATCAGTAGCATGTCTGTGTGACTTTAACATTTTGCACTAAGGAATTTCCACTTTAAAAGCAACAGCAGAAACTGAGTTTATGTTGGTTTCAAAGAAGTTGTTTGCACACTTGTTTGTCTTACATGTTTGAGTTAATATTACATATTTCAGGAAACCACGAGTACAAATCCTAGATGTTTTTATTGACTATAAATTATTTCTATGCTCATTACTACAGCAGCACACTAATGCCGCGTACACACAATTGGACATTCAACAAAATCCATGGAATTTTTTCCAACGGATGTTGGCTCAAACCTGTCTTGCATACACACAGTCACACAATGTTGTCAGAAATTTCTGGACGTCAAAAAACGTGGTGATGTACGATGAGCCGAGAAAATTGAAGTTCAATAGCCAGTTCGGCTCTTCTGCTTGATTCCGAGCATGCGTAGAACTTTGTGCGTCTGAATTGTGTACACACGATCGGAATCGGAATTTCATTGTCGGAAAATTTGAGATCCAGATCTCAAATTTTGTGTGTCGGAAATTTGATGGAAAATGTCAGATGGAGCCTACACACAGTCAGAATTTCCAACAAAAAGCTCCCTTCGAAACATTTCCCGTCGGAAAATCCGACCGCGTGTACACGGCATAAGAGGGTTGCAAAAAACCAGAACTTTTCTTTTTTAAGCTTGTTTTTTTCTTATCAACTGGTTATCTCTGGTAATGAATACAGGTGCATACCTAAGAAAGAGGGAAAGGGTGAGGGCTGTTTAGAAGTTCAAGCAACATATTGAATGATTTTGAGTGATGTTGCTTAAAATAAACTTAACCCAGCATAAAGCAATTTTAAGGAACCACCTTGCAGGTTATGTGAATACATGTAAGTCTTCAGATTGATCCCAGGGCTCATAAAGAGTTCCTTGGGTCCAAGGCTTAGGCTGTATATGGGTTCTGATTTCTGCCAAAGTCAAGTGTAGGCCCCATTCATCCTATCAATGATTCTCATCCCTGTCATTCAATTATCAAATGACAGAACTTAAATGACCAATTCTGACAATTTGAAAATTGATAGTTGAATGACAGGGTTGGAGTTTAGTGATACAATGGAATGGGGCTTAATCCATACTTGGGTCCAGGATTCAAGTGGCTCCACATTAGACATGTGCACTGACAAAAAAATCGTTATTTTTCGTTTTTGTTTCATTCTTTTTTTGTTTTTTTGGAAATTCGGAAATATATAAAATCGAATATTCGGAAATTTGAAAATTTGAAAATTCGTAATTCGTAATTTCGGAATTTTCAGATTTTGATTTTTCAGATTTCCGAATTTCAAATTTTCAGATTTCCGAATTTTCGGATTAGCGAATTTCCGAATTTTCGGATTCCCGAATTTTTGGATTTCCGAATTTCCAAATTTCCAAATTTTGGATTTTCGGATTTCCGAATTTCCAAATTTATGAATTTACGGATTTCCTAATTTTTTATTTTCTGAATTTCTGAATTTTCGATTTTCCGAATTTCGGATTTCGGAATTTCGGAATTTCAGAATTTCGGATTTTTCGGAATTTCGGATTTTTGAAATTTCGGATTTTTGGAATTCAGGAATTCAAAGATTTTAAAGTCCAAACATTTTGAAATCTGAAAAAAGAAAGAAAATCAGTTTAATGACTAACTATTAAATTAACGAGTATGAATTTATCCGAAGTTACAAATTATCTAAAATGACAAATGTCATATCTAAACAAATGGAATGGAACAAATTAATAATAAATAATTAATAATAAATAATTAATAATAATAAAAAAGGTTTTATTATTATTATTAGATCGTTACGTTCCATTTGATTAGATGTGGCATTCATTATTTCAGATAATTTAATTCGTAATAGTTAGTTATTATTTAGAATTTCCGAAAATTTGGAATTCCGGAAATCTGAAATTTGGAAATCGTAAATTCTAAAATCCGAAATTCGGAAATCCGAATTTTGGAAATTCGAAAATCCGAATTTAGGAATTTCGGAAATCCGAAAATCCGAAATTTTGAAATTTGGAAATCCGAAAATTGGAAATTCGGAAATTCAAAAATCCGAAAATTCAAAATTCGGAAATTCATAATTTTGGAAATTCGGAAATTTCGGAAATTCATAATTTCACAAATTTTTGAATTTGTAAATTTAGGAAATTGAAAAATTCAGAAATTTAGAATTAATGAATTTGTCAAAATTCGTTAAAAAATTTATTTGGAACTAAACTAATTGCACATGTCCACTCCACATGGACACATTAATTAATATGAAGAAAAATAATTAAGGTACCACTGTAACCTTAGAAACAGTTTATGCCAGGTCAGGCCTTAAATGGCTTAGTCTTAAATAATAAATGTATGTATTCACAACAACTACAAATGTTGCTTGGTGATCAAAGGGATGGAGAATGTATGAAAGGCAATATTTCATCTATATACAAAGAAATATGTTCTGTTAAAAATGCTAACAATTTAATAGGAAGAATTGCAAAGGCTTGTGATTATATGGCAAGTGAATTAACCTTTTGCAATCATAATCCTGTTTAAACTAATCAGTGCAGTTTACGTTTAACTGGGTAATACAATGTTTTACAATTGTAATATTATATACTTTTATTTTTATGTCTTTATTAAAAAAAAAAAAAACTCTTCCCCATTTGCCATTTAATTAAAAACTATCACAAAGCAATCCAAGCAGGTCTTCTTTTCTTGCAAGTCCTGTGCTGGATTCCTCAAGCATGGAAAACCCCTATCATCACAATTGCTCTTTTCATATCAACACATATCATTTTCTAGAGATTAATTATTGAACTTGAAAAGGTGTACTATTTAAAATGGTTGTAAACCGAGGGAAAAAAAAACCTGCAAGACAAAGGCATAATGTGCTTGTATTCATTGCATACTAGCATATTATGAAATACTTACCTTAGAATGAAGCCCTCTCAGCGGTGTTCAGTCGCCACTGAGAGGGCTGCCATCTTCTGCCATCTTTTCTTCTGGGATAGTGGGGTCTGGCACTGTGAGTGGCCAGAGCCATGACTCCCATGCATGCGCAGGGAGCCCTCGGTTCTGGCAAGAAGCTCACCTAGTGATCCTGACAATAACACGCTTTCTGTTATAGAATAACAACGCTTACTGACTGCATTTTCAGTACAGAAGATGACCCCTTTCCTCATTTGTGTACCAATAGTTTCGATTTGTTCTGTAGTCCACAGACTCTGAACTGAGAAGAATTGATAACACAGCTTTTGCTTTCAGTGCAGCACAGAGAGGGAGCACAAAAAGTTTAAGGTTTATGGGATTTCTCACAGGATCAGCAGGTATTTTTCTGTACTGGCAGCTCTTTAACGATTCCTGCCAGGCCTATAGACAGCCAGGCAGGAGCTCTCTCCTTCTGGGTGGATGTCATATGATGTCCTCCCCAGAATGAGCCTCACATGGGCCCAAAAGTGTGATCTGTCACCGACTGTGTCCATGAGAATGGATGCTAGCTTGTTTTGGGTGTTTCAGATTCTCCCTAAAACATCAATGATGTTCTTCATTTTTTGGTGAACATCATTCATGTTTTTATTGATATTATCTAAATCGCAATTGCACCCCATTATCTCCCCATTGATGATCTGGGCACTTTCACTGGTAAAATGTGATTCTTCTTCCACAACATCCACATCACCTAAAAATAAACCAAAAAAAACACTGTGTATTATAAACATGCAGGCATATATTGATTAGCTTACCCGAAGCTAACTCACCTGTTGTGGTGCCAATTTTGCCAATTTCTACAATCTCTCCTTCCTCCTCTGCAGGTGGGGGGTCCCTGGTGTCCTCAGACATCCAGAATCTTCTCTCCCCTATGAGAATTTAAAAAAGGAATACTTAGCACACAGATATTTGAGGGCAGAAATAGGAATATGAAACATTGCTTGGAAGTGTCATACAATTGTGTTTTTTGGCAGAGTACAAAGCTGAAAACATTATTTTTGACACTTTCTAAAGCTGGAATACTTACCTGTTTTGTGAACAAATGTAGTCAAGTGCAACTTGCTAAAACATTGTCTTTGAAGTGGGCTAACGAACGATGTTTATTCCGAACAATTGAACCCATGAACATGAAAGTGGCCATTTTAACCACTTGCCTACTGGCCACTTAAACACTCTTCCTGCCCAGACCAATTTTCAGCTTTTGGTGCTCTCACACTTTGAATGACAATTACTCAGTCATGCAACACTGTACCCAAATTAATTTTTTGTCCTTTTTTCCCACAAATAGAGCTTTCTTTTGGTGGTATTTGATCACCTCTGGGGTTTTTATTTTTTGCGCTATAAATGAAAATTTTTTGAAAAAAAACGCATATTTCTTTGTTTCTGTGACAAAATTATGCAAATTATAAATTTTTCGTCATAAATCTTAGCCACTATTTATACTGCTACATATATTTGGTAAAAATAACCCAAATTAGTGGATATTATTTGGTCTTTGAGAAAGTTAGAGAGTCTACAAGCTGTGGTGCGAATCGCACAAAATTGATCACATCTGATGTACTGGTGGACTATCTCACTTCTTGCGACCCGAACAAGTCAGGAAAGTACAAATACCCCCCAAATGACCCCTTTTTGGAAAGTAGACATTCCAAGGTATTTAGTAAGAGGCATGGTGAGCTTTTTGATGTTGTAATTTTTTCCCACAATTCTTTGCAAAATTAAGATTTTTACATTTTTTTTCCACAAAATTGTCATTGTAATAGGTTATTTCTCTCACGTGGCATGTGTATACCACAAATGACACCCCCAAAAAAAATTCTGCTACTCCTCCTGAGTATTACGATACCACATGTGTGGGACTTTTTCACAGCCTGGCCACATAGAGAGGCCCAACATGCAGGGAGCGCCGTCACATGTTCTAGGAGCATAAATTACACATCTAACTTGTTGACTACCTATTACACTTTTGAAGGCCCTGGAGCACCAGGACAATGACATGTGGCACTGATGACAGATGGCACTGATATGTGGCACTGATGACACTTATACGTGGCACTGATGACAGATGGCACTAATATGTAGCACTGATGACAGATGGCACTTATACGTGGCACTGATGACACGTGGCACTGATGACAGATGGCACTAATATGTGGCACTGATGACAGATGGCACTGGGGACAAATGGCACTGACAACAGGTGGCACTGGGGACAGATAGCACTAACAGGTGGCACTGGGGGCAGGTGGCACTGGGGAGGATGGCACTGGGTGAGGATGGCACTGGGGCGAGGATGGCACTGGGCGAGGATGGCACTGGGGCGGATGGCACTGGGGGAGGATGGCACTGGGGGAGGATGGCACTGGGGCAGATGCCACTTTTTTTCCTTTTTTTTACTTACGGCCGCTGCAGCTGTTGATCTCTCCCTTCTCACATGCTGTCTGTGTGGGGAGGGAGAGCGGCGCTGAGAGATGATCTCATATGTTTACATATAAGATCATCTCACATTTGACACGCAGATCGCACTGTAAACGGCCGCTGTGATTGGCCGTTTACCAATGATCTGTGACTGGCTGTGTCCGAGGGACACGGCCAGCACAGAACTTCCCCGATGCGTGCTCGCGGAGGCGCGCATAGCGGGAGTAAACAGGAGGACATTCAGGAACGGCCTCCCGGCAGTTAGCGTCCGCTCTGCAGCCGTATTTCGGCTATAGGGATGGCACGAAGCGGTTAAACTGTACAACATTAAATCAAAGCACATGGAGCAGTATGCAAGCAATAATAATAATATGAACACATGACAACTACCTACTTTTTTGAAGAACTCACTTGATCCTTCTGTACTGATCGTGCTCGTTCAGTTTCAGGTCTGACCAGCATTTCCTCAGTTGATCCATGAATCGTCGTACCCAAAAATTATTCTGAAGACTCTTCACAAATTTAGTCATGATCTTGGCCTTTCTGACATTTGGGTTTGGGTAAGGTCCATACTTCCCATCATAGTCGTCCCTTTTCAATATGTCCACCATCTCCAACATCTCTCCAAAAGACATATTTGAGGCCTTAAATCTTCTCCTCCGGGATTGGGGCATTTCTGGCTCCAGGCTTTCCTCGTCCTTGTTACTGATATACTTTGTGCACACCTGCTGTGTCTCCGCCATGTGCTCTCCCCACTGCGTCAAAGGAGAAGGGGCAGGGAATAGACTAGAAAGAACACCAGAGGTGGGCGGAGTTGCAAGCATGCGCTCTTTATATAAAACGCAACACGCATGTGTCGTACATACAATCTATGAGCATAGGGAGGAGCTGACACGCCGATCATTAGAACGAAGGTACAATTTTAACTTGGTACATCACTAGCCTATATTGCTTCTAGATTGAGGCCTATATTGGGACAAAATTAGGAGAGTTTAGCCTGACATTAGGGTTTGTCTTGTGTTGTGTCTTGCAGATAATATGGATGAGTTTAACCACCTCGCGCCCGCCCTATGGCTGAATGACGGGCATAGAGCAGGCGCGTTCATCCGGGTGGTCGTCCCTGGACGTCCTGATGTTTACTTCCGCAATGCGCGCTGCTGCGGGCGCGCATCGCGGACGTTCTGTGTTCGCCGTGTCCCCCGGGGACAGGCAAACACAGATCGCTGTAAACGGCCAATCACAGTGGCCGTTTACAGCGTGATCGGCGTGTCCAATGGGAGATGATCTCATATGTAAACATATGAGATCATCTCTCAGCGCCGCTCTCCCTCCTCGCACAGACAGTGTGAGAGGGGAGAGATGAACGGCTGCAGCGGCAGCCGTTCTGCCTGTAGTAAAAAGTAAAGTAAAAAAATAAAATAAAAAGTGCCATCCGCCCCCAGCAGTGCCATCCGCCCCCAGCAGTGCCATCCGCCCCCAGCAGTGCCATCTGCCCCAGTGCCATCTGCCCCAGTGCCATCCACCCCAGTGCCATCCACCCCAGTGCTACCTGCCCCCAGTGCCATCCACCCCAGTGCTACCTGCCCCCAGTGCCATCCACCCCAGTGCTACCTGCCCCCAGTGCCACCTGTCGTCAGTGCCACCTGTCGTCAGTGCCATCTGTCATCAGTGCCACGTGTCATCAGTGCCACGTGTCATCAGTGCCACATAGTGCCATCTGTCATCAGTGCCACGTATCAGTGCCATTTGTCATCAGTGCCACCTGTCAGTGTCACGTGCCATCTGTTGTCAGTGTCACGTGTCATCAATGCCACTTATCAGTGCCATCTGTCATCAGTGTCACGCGTCATCTGTGCCATGTATTAATGCCATCTGTCATCGGTGGCACGTATTAGTGCCACGTATTAGTGTCATCTGTCTTCAGTGCCACGTATTAGTGCCACGTGTCTTCAGTGCCACGTATTAGTGCCACGTGTCATCAGTGCCACGTATAAGTGCCACGTGTCATCAGTGCCACATATTAGTGCCATCTGTCATCAGTGCCACATATTAGTGCCATCTGTCATCAGTGCCACCTGTCATCAGTGCCACGTATAAGTGTAATCATTGCCACGTATCAGTGCCATCTGTCATCAGTGTCACGTGTCATTGTCCTGGTGCTTTAAAAGTGTAATAAATAGTCAACAAGTTAGATGTGCAATTTATGTTCCTAGAACACATGATGGCGCTACCTGCATGTTGGGCCTCTCTATATGGCCAGGCTGTGAAAAAGTCACACACATGTGGTATTTTAATACTCAGGAGGAGTAGCAGAATTTTTTGGGGGGTGTTATTTGTGGTATACACATGCCACGTGAGAGAAATAACCTATTACAATGACAATTTTGTGGAGAAAAAAAAATGAAAAATCTTAATTCTGCAAAGAATTGTGGGAAAAAATGACAACATCAAAAAGCTCACTATGCCTCTTACTAAATACCTTGGAATGTCTACTTTCCAAAAAGGGGTCATTTGGGGGGTATTTGTACTTTCCTGACTTGTTCGGGTCACAAGAAGCGAGATAGGCCACCAGTACATCAGATGTGATCAATTTTGTGCGATTCGCACCACACCTTGTAGACTCTCTAACTTTCACAAAGACCAAATAATATCCACTAATTTGGGTTATTTTTACCAAAGATATGTAGCAGTATAAATTGTGGCCAAAATTTATGAAGAAAAATTAATAATTTGCATAATTCTGTCACAGAAACAAAGAAATATGCTTTTTTTTCAAAATTTTCGGTCTTTTTTCATTTATAGCGCAAAAAATAAAAACCCCAGAGGTGATCAAATACCACCAAAAGAAAGCTCTATTTGTGGGAAAAAAAGGACAAAAAATTCATTTGGGTACAGTGTTGCATGACTGAGTAATTGTCATTCAAATTGTGAGAGCACCGAAAGCTGAAAATTGGTCTGGGCAGGAAGGGTGTTTAAGTGCCCAGTAAGCAAGTGGTTAAAGACCACAGCTTCCTCCCCCTGTTCATCGACAAGTACAGGGAGCTGCCCTGTCTGTGGCATGCAGCGATGGCGAAACTGCTGGAGTTGGAGAAGCCGGTGGTCCCCGGGGCAGATATCAACTATTTAAGAATGAAAATTGGTGGCCTGAGGAGTACATATCTGAGGGAGTGAAAGAAGGTTGTAGGAGTTCATGAAATCTGGAGCTGCAACAGATGAAGTTTATGTCCCCAGGCTGTGGTACTATGAGCGGATGTATTTTCTGTCAGACCAGACTGAGGTCAGGGAATCCCTTTCCACTCTTCCTTCCACGTTTCCTTCTACACTTCATTCCACCCCTGCTGAGGCTTCCGAGGTCCAACCTGGGCCTTCCAGACAGGAAGAACTGGAGGAGCCCAGCTTGAGCCAGGTATAGTATTGTTCTACATATTTTTGGAGTAAAAATGAATGATGTTAACTTGATTTTTGCTCGCTAATTGCTGATTTTATAAAGTGTTTTACATATCAATAGACAGTAGTGGCCAATATATTTGGGCCAAGAATGAAAAATGCTGGGCTCAGAATGATAGTCTTTTCTATTTGTTAACAATTTGCAACAGTCAAGAGCTAAAAATTGCGTGTGTTTGATGAACCAAAAACTAAAACGATGTCCCTTTTTCATATACAGGAAGACCTCAGCCAGGAGGTGGCTGTGGAATGTGGCAGCCAGGAGGAGGCAGCGGTAAGTGGCAGCCAAAAGGTGGGCAGGCCTAGGAGCCTGACTCAAATCACAAATCCCTCCCCTCCGCCTCCCACCCAAAAGGGCCAGAAAGGGGGGAATGTGGAGGAGTCGGTGCTCAAGCTAATTGGGGAGGCTTTTGCAGCCCTCAAAGCCACCCCCACATATCAAGAGGCCTTTTAATCCTTGGCTGCATTCAGACTGGACCAAATGGAGGAGGGGCAACACCTCATGTGTGAGGAAATCATTTTCCAAACTTTAAATAAGGGGTTGAAGGGTCAAATGACACAAAAAATGCACTTGTGCAACTTGGACCATGCTCCTCCTCCTCCACACCTCCTCCATGCTCTTCTGGCACACCTCCAGCACCACAGCCACAGCCTGGAACGAAGCATGGAAGGAAGACCAGAGTGTGATCACATGGGTTCAGTCTGGTCTGACAGAAGATGCAGGCTCTTGTATGACCACAGCCTGGGGACATAGATGTCATCTGCTGCTGTTCCAGATTTCTTGGACTTCTGGACCACACTGTTCTCCCTTAGATATGTACTCCTCAGTCCACCAATGTTTGCCTTTAAATAATTGATGTGTGCCCTGGGGGCCAAAGGTTCAAGAAATACTTGCCTATGTGTTTTACTTCAAAAAGGACAGTTTATTTGTGAGTAAGCAGGTACATTTCAAAAATACCAAGTCAAATTAACAAGGGGCACCAACACCAAACAACCTCCTAGAGATTAAAAAATACAACAATAAAATAAAAAGTTAATAATGGTGTTGTGGTAAGTTGACACACAAAACACATCAAAAAAATTATGAAGATGATCAAAATGTCAAAAAAGGAGATCTTGATTAAAAAAAAACACAAAATTTAAACAAACAAAAAAAATTATTTGTGAGATCTGACGAATAAAAATATTATATTCATGAAATCAGGAAAAAGAATAAAGAAATAAGTTTTGGAGACGCGTGTGTGTGAATATGAGCAGCAAAACAACTTCATTCTTGTAGCATTATAAAGAAAAAGAGAATGCGCTGAATTAAACAATTTTTTAACATTCCAGCATGACGAATGTGCTATATCGATTACGAATGCTAGTTTTACCTGACCGAGCACTTCCGTCTCAGAATTTATTCTGAGCATGCGTGGCACTTTGTCCATCAGACTAGGCTACAGATGATCGGAATTGACACGCATCGGATCATGTTGTCGGAAAACTTTAGCCCTTGTACACACGGTCAGACATTCCGATGGAGAATGTCCGATCGGACCGCGTTGTCGGATAATCCGACCATGTGTGGGCTCCATCAGACTGTTTCCGTCGGAATATCCGACCGACAACGTTTTAGAGCTGGGCAATAAAATTTTCCGACAACATGATCCAATTGGACAAAGTGCCACGCATGCTCAGATCAAATTCCTAGACCAAAGCTATTGGCTACTAGCCTGAACGTAGTCCCGTCGTAACTAAATTACGCCATCACCTTACGAACGATCGGATTTTCCGACAACTTTGTCCAACTGTGTGTATGCAACAACAGTTTCGGACAAAATCCAAAATGTCCGACCGTGTGTACAAGGGCTTGGATCCAGCTCTCAAACTTTGTTGGTCAGACTTTCCGATGGAAAAAGTCAGATGGAGCCCACACATGGGTGGATTTTCCGACAACATGGTCTGATCGGACATTATCCGTCAGAATTTTCCAACCCTGTGTACAAGGCATTGCTAATGATTTGTTCAGCGGCAAAATTCTCTCTCTCTCTCTCTCTCTCTCTCTCTCTCTCTCTCTCTTTCTCTGGAGTCTGTTCCTCTCTTAATACAAGAAAGGACTTTGCTCATTTTGGAAACTGCAGCTTGACATTGCATGCTATTATTGAGCTTATGATCTATCAAAATCCTCAGATTCTTCCCCATTATGGATTCCTCCAGTTGTACTCCCCCTAGTATGTATAATATATGCATATTCTTAGCCCCCAAGTGCATAACCTTACATTTATCAATTTTTACATCATGATTGATCAATTTTCATGAATATATATACACCATAGTTTGTGAAATTTCCACAGACTAAATAACATACACTGATTTGAGTTATTTTCACTAGACAAATGTAGTGTATACATTGTGGCCTAAATTTCTGAAGAAAGATTATTTATTTGCACAATTGTATAACAGAAATAAAGAAAATGCACTTTATTTTTCAAAAATGTCGGTCTTATTTAATTTAAATAAGAAAAACAAAAAACAAGTGATGGGTAAATACCACCAAAAGAAAGCTCTATTTGTGTGAAAAAATTATAAAATCTCATACGGGTACAGTGTTGCATGCATGCAATTGTCATTCAAAGTGTGACTGCACCGAAAAGCTGAAAATTGGCCTGGGCAGGAAGGAGGTAAAAAGAGACGAAATAGGTGAAGGTGTGTTTTTTTTCCCAAACATGGAGCAAACAGACACAAAATGGGGGAGAAGGTTTAGATTCAGGTCCACGGTAGCATTTGCATTGGCAAAGCAGAGTAGGACTAACCATAAAAGGGATTACTTTGATGCAGTTAGCCAGTTTAAACATGTATTGCAATATGTATGAACTAAAAAATCCCGGTTTTTCATTGCAAAGTTTGGGTATATATCAGTGTGCAGAGGGTTATTCAGACTTTTTACATTCTTGTGTTAATATGTGGTCACGCTCCTTTAGCACCCGATAGATTATATACATGTACAAGCTATTGGGATTGGAGCACAGGTATATCTTGTTTTTTCACAAACATACACATACAACTATTTTACCATACAAAAATAAATAAATAATTCTGTAGAAAAACTCCCATTACCTGCTTTGAAATCCTTTAATACCCTAATAAATACCCTGGTGGTAACATGTGGTGCAGTCACATGACACAGGGATTTTATTTTTACTTCAAAACACTGGGCAGACATAAGAAAGCACTATGTTGATAGTTAACTTCTATAGGTGGGATGAAGAAACACCGATGCCACTGGAGGACTTATATTGGGATGTGGTGGCACCAGAAGTAACAGAACCACTGATTTTTTTTGCAGTGCTACCACTTATATTAAACACTATGCAGTATGTATCTGAGACTTGATATATAAATTACTCTGGTCTCAGAGTGGTCCTGATACTCCTACAATGCACTGATTATGCATTAGGACTGCCACAGACAGAAAATAATTTTGCCTTGACTTCCACTTTAAGTTGGAACATGTTCAATCCCTGTAGGGTCCAAAGAAAATAAATCCATCCAGAAATAAATTCTAAGAACACAGCCTGTCTTTTGCAGACACCAGAAAATTGAAGGCCCATCAATATTCTGTTGAAAAAAAAGAGTTAACACAATAGGCTTAAAAACCTTTCAAACATTAAAGCATCAGGATTTTATGTGCGACATAGTGAAACTGCTCTGAATGTATAATTAAGTGAGCATCACCTGTTTTTAGATTACATTTTTTTTTCAAATTATTTTTTCCAGTTTTGCCTTAGGATACATGAAGCAGAGAAACAATGGGCACAGAAATGAGCTCTTTAATGTGTGTATTATGCTCTCAGTAGCACTTTTTATGAATCTACTGAGATTACAAAGCTAATTAGTCAATTGGGTTTACAATAGTAGGTTATGGTTTTGCATTATTTAAGCTGCTCTTGTTTATAAATATACAAAAAATAAAATAGCATGCAGCATATATAAAATCATTACATTTTATTGCAATGTACACATATGGCGAGCGTAAACTTATCCTCCACCGAACATCAACACACCAGGCCTCTTACCAAAGAAAATGGACCACTGAATTACAGGTGGTCAAACAAGCATGATACATCCACAGCACCACAAAACCACTTCACTTGTATCATATATGGCTGGGTCTTGTAGCCACATGAGATGGAAGTTCAAAGGTGCATGCATAGAATACAATAAAGCATCTCCTCATGGTGGAGTATATATTAAAACCAGGATCACATTTATTTAAAAACAGCCAGGGTACTCACATGTACCAAATTGGCCCAGTTTTCTCTCCTTTCCTCTCTCAGAGAAAAGATGTGTGTACTGTATAATGTTTTCCTATCTGGTCTCCCTAAACATGGCCACCATGGGTGTGTTTAGTCACGTACATCTAAGCCTTGATGTAAACATCTGGTTTGGGCATGGTTCTACTTCCAGCGGATGGGAGAGAGGCTTGGATTGCAGGGGGAATGGGCATTTCTATTCCGTCCTCCCTGTTATATAAAAAAAAATGACAAGCTCTGACTACGCCCCTGATGAGGTTCTATTGGACGAAACGTCGAGTAGGGTGGAGCTCTCATGTCACAACTCTGTCACGTGTCGACTGCACCCATCTTTATGGTTGGAAACAAATACCATCTATAAAAGACTGCTGCTTCTGATATGCTTGTTGCTAAAATGTGAGTATCCTGGCTGTTTTTTAAATAAATGTGATCCTGGTTTTAATATAATACACCATTTGGAGTTGCTTTCTTGTATTCTATGCATGCACCTTTGAACTTCAATCTGGTGAAACTACAAGACCCAGCCATCTATGATTCAAGTGAAGTGGTTTTGTGGTGCTGTGGATGTATCATCCTTGTTTGACCACCTGTAATTCAGTGGTCCATTTTGTTTGGTAAGAGGCCTGGTGTGTTGATGTTCATTGGAGGATAAGTTTGTGCTCATCTAATTGTGTCTTTGTCTACATCCTGGGTGGTTCCAGAATTTTCCCTGAAGAAGGACTTTATTTTAAACATTATGGACTTTTACTTTTAATTTTAATGTTATGTTACCTGTGCTGCATACATTTATCATTTTTTTATGCTTTTTATTGTCATTATACAATTTATGTCAGCTACTTTATTAGTACTAGTGATTAACTTTGAATTTAATGTACACATATGAATATAAATCATTTTAGTGATTTTTTTCATCATATATTTCTTGGTATAGCTAAAGCCTGGGGACTATCTTGTGATATACCAGTGAACTTAATTTCTGCTTTTTCTATCACTGGTTTTCTGCAATTGTAGTGTAATCTAAAGCATCTTATCTCTACTGTTGTTTTTTTTTTTAATTGTATTTTTTTTCACCATGCATACAGTGGTTACACTCAGCTATGAGTTACAATTCAAATATTTACAGTAGATGTGGTCTCAAAATATGCTTTTATAAATACATAGCTTTTTCAGTAGCTCCATTTGCATATATATTATAGAAAAACATCAAATAAACCTTATATATTGTAGTACTCTAACTGAAACATGGTTTGAGGTGGACTATAATTGCTGTTTTAACCACTTTAGTCTCAGAAGATTTGGCTGCTCGATGACGAGGCCATTTTTTGTGATACGGCACTGCGTCACTTTAACTGACAATTGCGCGGTCAAGCAACGCTGTACCCAAACAAAATTGATTGATTCTTTCCCACAAATAGAGCTTTCTCTTGGTGGTATTTGATCATCTCTGCAGTTTTTATTTTTTGCACCATAAGCAAAAAAAAAGTTAAAATTTTGAAAAAAAAAACACAATACAGGCATACCCAACTTTTAAGTACACATTGGGGTTTATTTACTAAAGCTGGAAAGTGCAAAATCAGGCTCACTTCTGCATAGAAACCAATGAGCTTCCAGGTTTTATTACCAAAGCGTAATTGAACAATCTGGGGTTAGAAACTCATTGGTTTCTATGCAGAAGTGAGCCTGATTTGGCACTTTCCAGCTTTAGTAAATGAACCCTATTGAGTACTTAAAAGTGGGGTATGCTTGTATTTTGCAGTTTTTGCTATAATAAATATCCCCAATTTTTTTTTAGACCAATATGTTTTCTTCTACATATTTTTGGTAATAAAAATTGCAGTAAGTGTATATTGATTGGTATGCGTGAAAGTTATAGTGTCTATAAAATAGAGGAACGTTTTATGGCCTTTATATTATTATTATTATTTTTTTTTTTTTTTACTAGTAATGGCGGTGATCAGCGATTTTTAGCAGGATTGCAACATTATTGCGGACAGATCAGACACTTTTGACACATTTTTGGGACCATAGACAATTATACAGCAATCAGTGCTATAAAAATGCACTGATTACTGTGTAAATGTCACTGGCAGGGAAGGGGTTAACACTAGGGGGCGATCAAGGGGTTAACTGTGTCCCCTAGTGTGTGTTCTAAATGTAGGTGGATGGGAGTGACTGGAGGAAATGACAGATGGATGTTCCTAGCTAGTAGGAACTCACGATCTGTCTCTCCTCTCCTCACAGAACAGGGATTTGTGACGATTATATCATGGCTGCCAGCCATGCGCATCGGCACCCCTGCAGTGCAGCCTGCTATCCCACTTAAAGGGACCGATGTACAGCTACGGCAGTTTGCGGGATCTTGCCGACCTGCCACAGTATAAAGATGGTGGCTGGTCGGCAAGGGGTTAAAGTATAGTTTCAATATGTATCTTCACTATGCCAAACCTTGCTAATGTGGAACAATATACTTTTTTTTCGGGGTCATACATTGTATAGGAGAGCATCTTAAAGATGGCTATACACTGATCACAATGCAATTGGTTTGGCAGGGAATGGCCACGGTTTTATCAATTTTATTAATGTGTTCCCTTCAATGGAGCAAAGTCTGATCGTGTGTAGAGAAAACCATAGGACTTTTGTACAAAGTACAAACAGACATGCTCAGAACCAATGCAAAAGATCAGACAACAATACAGAAGTTGACCAAAGGTGGCGGTAAAGAGCAGAAAAACTACATGATTTGGTGAAAGTTGGCTGAAAAAGTCCTGCTGTGTGTATGCAATACAAGTTCAGGGCCGACGCCCTTTGTACAAAAATCCAAGGGAAAGTTTGTACAAAGTCCTATCGTGTGTATGAGGCTTTAGTCTCTCAGCTAAAGTGATTCATAGTTTCTAAGGTTGAATAAAGACACCAGTCCATCCAGTTCAACCTGAGTCAGTGTCTACAATTGTCCCTGTATATTGCACACTCACATCAGTCCCTACCCTCAGGGAGCCTGCAATCCAAGGTCCCCATTCATATACTAGGGCCAATTTTGGACAGAAGCAAATTAACCTACCTGCATGCCTTTGAATTGTGGAGGGAAACTGGAGTACCCAGAGGAAACCCACGCAGGCACAGGGAGAACATGCAAACTCCAGGCAGGTAGTGTCATGGTTGGGATTTGAACCAATGACCCTTCTTACTGCTAGGTGAGAGTACTACCCACTACACCACTGTGCCACCCAATTGTAGAGTTTCTTTTTTAAATAAAAAACTTGTCATACTTACCTGTTCTGTGCAATGTTTGTGCACAGAGCAGCCCCCGTTTTCATTTTCTGGGGTCCCCCACTGGCACTCTGAGCTCTTCTTCTTCCCCATGTGCCACCATAGGCAGCATCTTCCTATGGTGGCATGTGTGCAGGCTTGATATGGAGCAATGCTATGTGTGTCTATTGACACACACAGTAAAGCTCAGCCCCACTCCTCACTCCCTCTTCACCGGATTTTTTTGATAGCAGCAAGAGCCAACGGACCCTACTGCTCTCACTGTGTTCAGCGATGAGGGAGAGAAAGATCAGTGCCACTGCTTTCAGGCACAGTGCTGGATCGAGATCAGGCTCAGATAAGTATTTAGGGTGGGCTGGGGGAGGGGATCTTTGCATGAAAGTTTTTTTTTTTTTAACTTAATGCATTATGGTATGAAAAAAAGCTTCTGACTTTACAACCTAGTTATTTCTGAGCATACTTCATCACAAATCATTAAAAAGAAATGTTCACAGGAAAAGTGTATAGGAAATGATTCCATTAGAGCCTACAAGAGGCTGGCTAAGATTTAGCAGGAGTAATTTAGCTTGCCAGTGATGTATCTATCAGCTGATGTAGAGTAGAAGTACTTGGGTCTCTTTATAGTTTCTTGGCATAAAAAAAAAATCCACATGCTGGACTTAACAGCATTTAAATGGGTTCTTGATGAGAAAAGTAGATGTTTAGTTCAGTTGTTTGCATACTAACTCTTTGAAAATGTCAGAACATGAGTTTGAGTAATATGAGAGGCAATGGGGTTGATTTACTAAAACTGGAGAGTGCCAAATCTGGTGCAGCTGTGCATGGTAGCCTGAAAAGGTCATGTACCTACAAGTTAAATCTCCCGCTCAAAATAGTCTGTGCCAAGGATTTGCATTAAAGGGGGCTGATTTATGCAAAGTATAGGGATTGGAGATTAAAGCGGTTGTAAACCCTTACAACACACTTTGACCTACAGGTAAGCCTAGATTAAGGCTTACCTTTAGGTCCAAGAAATATCTCCTAAACCTACACGGTTTAGGAGACATTTACCGAAAGACAGGCACCGCTGTCTACGGCGCATGCGCCATAGACAGCGGCGCGCAGGCGCACTGAGCACGCCGCCATCAACGGCGATATGCCACGCGTGGCGGCTCCCATGCGCATGCGTGGGAGTGACGTCATCACGGCTTTGCCGAATGACAGCGGCGGAGTGGCGAGACCCACCGAGAAGATGGATGCGCCGGACTACAGGGGACAGCGGTGACATCGCTGGCTCCTGTGTCAGGTAAGTGACACATAATGGACTACTATGCGATGCATAGTAGTCCATTATGCTTTACCTTTGCAGGGAATGAAAGAGGAAGTAAACTCATCAGGGTTTACTTCCTCTTTAAGCAAATCCTTAACCAGGAATAGGGAGACCCATCAATCAGAGCCACACCATGCCAACCAATGAGGCACTGGCCTGTAATGATATACACAGACTAGATGGAAAGGGAGAGATCACTCTCGCTGGAAGGGCAGTCACCAGAATAGAGCATTCACATGCAGTAGCATGGTAACTATGGAATATATCACACATTTTGTTTTGGTTAATATCCGGTAATTATAGTTGAAAACGTACATTAGAAGAACCATTAAAATCGTTCAAAATAAATGGGGAGGATATATTGAGTGAGAAAAATTGTCCAAAAATGTTTTTATTTATTTGTTTCTTTTGTATTCACCAAGCTTCATTGCTCTCTCTAATTGTTGTTTGAATTTGCTTCATGGTGAGTACATATGTGTTTTGTTGGAAAGACACTGAAAGAGTGTGGTCTTGGTTGTTTTGTTGAAAAAGTCCAACAGGTTTTTGTTGTTTATTTATATTTTGTGTCCACTACAGGCATTGTATTTGTGTAGAAACTGAGCTACAACAGAATTGTTTGTTTTATTGTTTTGTTTTTTATGGTTGTTTTTTGGTGGGAATTTACAAGCAGTAACATTCTCATTGTTGTCAGAATAAAAATTATCTTGCAGACAGACAAGAGTTTTTGTGTGGTCTGTCTGAGTTGGGTTAAACCCCTTTAACCACTTATGGATTGCGCCTATTTTTCAGACTCGGTGTCTACAAGATAAAATATTTATTTTTTGCTAGAAAATTACTTAGAACCCCCAAACATGATTTATTTTTTTCAGACGCCCTAGAGAATAAAATGGCAGTTTTTGCAATACTTTCTGTCACACCGTATTTACGCAGCGGTCTTAGAAGCACATTTTTTTGGGAAAAATACACTTTTTGAATTAAAAATAAGACAACAGTGAAGTTAGCCCAGATAATGTTACACCAAGTAAATTGATACCCAACATGTCCCACTCTACAAGACTCTGGTCTGGCCACACCTGGAGTATACTGTCCAGTTATTAGCACCAGTCCTCAGTAAGGATGAGCCAAACACCCCTACAGTTCGGTTCGCACCAGAACATGCGAACAGGCAAAAAATGAGTTTGAACACACGCACACCGTTAAAGTCTATGGGACTCGAACATAAATAATCAAAAGTGCTAATTTTAAAGGCTTATATGCAAGTTATTGTCATAAAAAGTGTTTGGGGACCTGGGTCCTGTCCCAAGGGACATGTATCAATGCAAAAAAAGTTTTAAAAACGGCCATTTTTTCGGGAGTAGTGATTTCAATAATGCTTAAACTGAAAGAATAAAAGTGTAATATTTCTTTCGTTCCTTTCCATTCCGTACGTGAGGGGTGTGTAGAGTATGCCTGTAAAGGGGCACATGTTTCCTGTGCTTAGAACTGTCTCTGCACAAAGTGTAATTTCTGCAGGAAAAAAATTCATTTAAAAGCACTGAATTGTCGGCTCCCCGTAATACAAGAACAGTCAATGAAAGTCATTGATAAAAAAAAAAATGCGTGGGGTTCCCCCCAAATTCAATTACCAGGCCCTTCAGGTCTGGTATGGATATTAAGGGGAACCCCACGTTAAATTAAAAAAAAAATGACGTGGGGTTCCCCCCAAATATCCCTGCCAGACCCTTCAGGTCTGGTATGGATTTTAAGGGGAACTCCAGGCCAATTTTTTTTTTTAAATGGCGTGGAGTTCCCCCCAAAAATCCATACCAGACCCTTTATCCGAGCATGCAACCTGGCAGGCCACAGGAAAAGAGGGGGGGATGAGAGAGCTCCCCCCTGAACCGTACCAGGCCACATGCCCTCAATATGTAAAAAATTGTTAAAAAGCACACAGACACCGTTGGGATAAGTCCTTTATTAAAAAAAAAAAAAGATTCCAGCGGTGGTAATCCACTCTTGGTATCCAGCAATGGGTGATCTCTTCTCCGGGGTCCAGCGATGGGTGATCTCTTCTCCAGGGTCCAGCTATGGGTGATCTCTCCAGCTATGGGTGGTCTCTCCACCGGAGACACTGCGGGAATCCCAGCAGCCTGACATGTCTTAGCTGAGGAAGACGGGGCCACCCATCACCTGACCCTGCCCCCTCTGACGCAAGGGGAAACCCGGGGTTCCCCAGTGATGTACGGGTGACCCCGCCCCCTTTGATGTAACGTAGGTTTCCGTTACATTATTATGCTTTTTTTTTACCACAACACCATTATCCTGTAGTTTTTTATGATCAAATATACAACTATGTTGGTGTTCCTTGTTAACCACTTCCCGACCAGCGCACGACGATGTACGTCGACAGAATGGCACGGGCAGGCATATTGGCGTACATGTACGTCCAATAATCGTTGCCGCCGTGCCATCGGGAGCGCGCCGCCGGCGGCGCGCTCCCGCGCTGGTCGGGACCCCCGTGAGTCTGGTCGCGGGACCCGCGGACTCGATCGCCGCAGGCATCCCCGCGATCGTCTCACGGAGCGGCCGAATGGAGGAAATGCTGTATAAACAACATTTTTCCATTCTGCTTAGCAACTAGTGACGCTGATCTCTGCTCCATGTGATTGGAGCAGAGATCAGTGTACACTAAATGAAAGCCCAACCCCCCCACAGTTAGTAACACACCCCTAGGAACACTTAACCCCTACACTGCCACCCACTGGTTAACCCTTTCACTGCCAGTGTCATTTACACAGGAATCACTGCATTTATATAGCAGTGATTACTGTATAAATGACAATGGTCCCAAAAATGTGTCAAAAATGTCCGATGGGTCCCCCACAATGTCGCAGTCACAATAAAAATCGCAGATCGCCGCCATTACTAGTAAAAAAAAAAATAATAAAAAATTATTAATAAAAATGCTATAAAACTATCCCTATTTTGTAAACGCTATAACTTTTGCGCAAACCAATCAATAATCGCTTATTGCGATTTTTTTTACCAAAAATATGTAGAAGAATACGTATCAGCCTAAACTGAGGGAAAAAAATGTTTTTTTATATATTTTTGGGGGATATTTATTATTACAAAAAGTAAAAAATAATGCATTTTTTTCAAAATTATCGCTCTATTTTTGTTTATAGCGCAAAAAATAAAAACCGCAGGGGTGATCAAATACCACCAAAAGAAAGCTCTATTTGTGGGAAAAAAAGGACGTTAATTTTGTTTGGGAGCCACGTCGCATGACCGCGCAATTGTCAGTTAAAGCGACGCAGTGCCGAATCGCAAAAAGTGGTCTGGTCTTTGACCAGCAAATTGGTCCGGTCTGAAAGTGGTTAATTTTACAATTAACAAGGAAGTAAAACACATAGCCAAGTATTCTACACATTTTTTTTATTGTGCATTAAAGAAGAAAACAAATAAAATTAGACATGCTATCTGTCAATAAAACTTAACCAAAAAATGCATTCTATGAATCAGAAAATATAGAAAAATATAACAAATCAAATCATTATTATTCAACCCAAAAATAAAATAAAAGCCTCATGTATGTGTGTTTCTTAATATAGGGGGTCAATAATGCCAAGAGTTGGTGAAAGCAGGGGTCTGTCATTCTGAGATAATTGCTCTTCCTGACCTCATTACCATGCACCTGGGATCTAATTTTTGGTGCTACGATTTTGTAACAACACATTTGCTGATGTGGGACATCTGATCATTACCTTCCCTCTTTATAAGCCCTTATGTTGTATGTGCTTGGTGCATATCACCTACTGACTGCATTGTGTGGTAGTCACTCTGTTTTCCCCTGTAGGGACCATATTTATTGTTAAGCTGCTGTTTTGCCACTAAATCATGGGGGATTTTTTCTTTACAGTATCACACTAATAGTATATTCTAATTAAAAAAACTTTATAGGCCCATTTTTGATCCTTTTGGATTTGCATCCCGGTGCCTTTTTGGATCAGTATTATTTTATCATCACAACTCCCTTTTTGGGGCATTAATAATAATTAGTATATTTGGGCATTTGGTGACAATAGGGGCACTTTTACAAAAAGAGGAAAAACCTCATATCTTAGACATTACATTGAATGAGTAAAAAATACTACAATAACACCCATACGTACTTCTATTCACAGGCCCAGATACTAACAAGTAGGTTCTTAGAAAAAGGCTATTCTTACAAAACTCTAACGAAGGTGGTGATGCAGATGTGCCAGATGGATAGACAAAAATTATTGGTACCAAAAGTTAAATCTGAATACCAAGAGCCAACAGCTTTTGTGACAGGGTTCAATAGACAGTATAGACAGGTGGAAGCCATTTTCAAAAAATATTGGCCCATCCTGTTGCAAGACAAAGACTTGGTATCCATAATTATACATAATCCTAAATACATCTAGAAGGGCACCAGGTTTAATAAATCAAATAGCTCGTAATGTCCCAGATCCCCCAAAAAGGCTGTCAACTTTTCTGGATGGATCCGGCTTTCATTATTGCACTAGATACAGGGCCTGCCGACTAACCAGAAAGCCGGGCTCATCTAAGAAGGTTGCCCAGTTTCAATCCCAAGTTACACAAACAGAGTATAAAATTAAACCACTAATCACATGCAATTCAGAACATGTTACATATGTGTTAGAGTGTCCATGCTCAATGCAGTACGTAGGCCGAACAAATAGACAATTAAAAATTAGAATTAACAAACACCTTATGAATATTAAGAAACGTTTTCCCAATCATAGCGTGTCAAGGCATTTTAAATTACACCATAATAGTGACCCTACCCTCTGTAAGTTTTATGGTATTGATTAGATCACAAAACATTGTAGAGGGACACACATGAAAAGAGAAATATTAAAAAAATGAAACAAAATGAATATATAAATTAGGAACAATGCAGCCGTTAGGAATGAATATAGAGCTTGATCTAAATAGTTTTTATTTCAATGATTAAGGTTGAGTAACCCGGGAGAGTGGGGAAATCCAACCTCTTTCTCTCCTTAATGTGGGAGCATGGTATTAACATTTGGATCAAGTCTCTATTAATCTGCATTAAAGATGAACGAATATTAAGATATTAAGGTATAAATTTAGGTGCATATAAAACAAGAAAAGTATAGGAGAGAATGAGGTGGATAAAACAGAAATGATGATGGGGATCACCAAGTTTTGTTTACATCTTTTTACATAAAAAAATAGGGGTTGTTCAAAGTTTTTGGAACAGAAATAATGGAAGTAGAGTATTTTAAATGAGTAATGTGCAAATGGACAATCAGTCTATTGGTTAGTGCCATTATAAAGCCTCATACACACGATCGGACTTTGTAAAAACCTTTACCGTGGATTTTTGTACAAAGGGTATTGGATGTGAACTTGTATTGCATACACACGGCAGGACTTTTTCAACCAACTTTTACCAAATCACGTGGTTTTTCTGCTCTTTACCGCCCCCTTTGACCAACTTCTGTATTGTTGTCTGATCTTTTGCATTGGTTCTAAGCATGCGTATTTATACTTTGTACAAAAGTCCTGTGGTTTTCTGTACACACGATCAGACTTTGCTCCATCGGACTCTTTTTGTCGGAAAGTTTTTTCCGTTCGCACAGCCAACAAAAGTCAGATGAAAACTGAAAAAGTTAGTCCGATGGAGCGTACACACAGTCGGATGTTGTCTTAAAACAGCTAATTTGCATGTTTGTTGCCAAAAAGTCCAATCGTGTGTATGGGCCTTTATAGTGATATGGTGTAGTCTCTTCATATAGAGTGACATCTAGAGGTCAACTATATGAATGACAGGAGGATACACTATTGCTAATGATCTAGAGTCATCATGAATTGCAAATAAATAGAGACTTTGTATTTATGTATTTTTATATAGTTTTCCCCTCTGATGTTGTTTGATTAATAATGGCATTATTTTTAGTGAGAGGTTTTAATTTTAGAATGTAAGCAAATTATGCTGTGAATGGTGGTCCGTTCATTATGCCTTGAGTGGGACTGAGGCTGCGCATGAATTTTTGCTTCCCATTGGCTCTTTAAGATCAATTGGTACACTATAAACAGCGTTGACCTTGTGACCAGGTACGCTTCCTGAAGACGTGAAAACAAAAAATACGTCGAGGCGGTACCTGGTCAGGTTCATATATGCAAAATTCCGGTCCTCTCGGTTGTCGGTCGCATTCGGTGGAACGCACGCCGTACACAACGAGGAACCATGAGCACACCACGAAACAATCTGATAAGCGAGCAGCCCCAGTGCCAGGTCAGGCATTGAGTAATGTAAGCAGCTATTTGGCTTTATGTTTTTTAACCTCCCTAGAGGTAATCCCGAGTCTGGCTCGGGCTGCAATTTCAGTACCACCAGCGGTAACCCCAAGCCAGACTCAGGATCGCATCGCTGGATACAGGGAAGATACAGTGAGAGGTCACTTACCTTGTTCCCCCAGCAATCTCCTCCACGCTGTGTGTGCGAGCTCCTCCGCTCGATTCACACAGTGCCGGGTGCTGCCGAGCTCCGTTCCCTGCAATGTTACGACGCACAGGAGCAGAGATCGGCGCCAAATTCAAAAAAGTAAAAATACACATACAGTACTGTATAAAAAAAATACACATCCCCTTTGTCCCTAGTGGTCTGTCCAGTGCCCTGCATGTAGTTTTATATTATAAATACTGTTTTTTTCTGCCTGGAATTTGGAGATTGTCCATAGCAATCAAAAAGTGTCCCTTTATGTCAAAAGTGATTTTAGACCAACTAGAGAACAGCGATAATAAATTATAATCACTTGCAGAATTGAACGATAGCGATTTGTGGGGAAATTCGTCATCAAACACTAAATGTAATGACAGCGACAATTCTGCAAATGAGAAAATTTCAGTGTTTTTGGATTTGATTACATTATTGAATAATTTTTATTAGTATTTATTATTTTTATTTATTATATTATAAACTTTATCATACCCAGGATGTCTACTAGACTCTTGTTTGAAAAGATTTAAGAGAGTTATTCCTAAGAATTGCAGGCCTACAATATAAAACACCAAATTTCCATGCAAAATAATTTTATCGCTTTCAGCACCTAAAATCAGAAATAATCATACTGCCAGGGAGGTTAAATACTTGTTTTAAATAAACAGTATTATGCTATGGATATTGTTTGCTATTTCTTCATGCCCCGTCTGAGCCTATGAGGAGGAAGGTGTTTTCCATGTGAGCAGGCATTTACCTGCACAAGCTCAGATGACTATCTTTTTAATTAAAGTGGCTTTGCACCTTAAAAAAAAAAATATTAAAAGCCAGCAGCTACAAATATTTCAGCTGCTGACTTTTAATAAATTAACACTTACCTGTCCCAGGGTCCAGCGATGTCGACGGCAGATGACGAGCGATCGCTTGTCTCTATGCTGCCCCCCCACCATCCTCTGTCAGGGAATCGGGAAGTGAAGCGTTGCGGCTTCACTGCCCGGTTCCCTACTGCGCATGCGCAAGTCGCTCTGCGCGTCTCTGCTGGTCCCCGCTGCGTCCTGGGAACTGTGTGTTTCCCAGAACACAATGCGGGGGGCATCTGCGGCGGTCTGCAGTGGTCTGTCCCGAAGTGGGTGCAGATACCTGGATTATCCAGGTAACTTCACCCCCCTGAAAGGTGCCGATTGTGGCACCGAAGGGGGGGAGTGATCAGATGAGCGGAACTTCCACTTTAGGGTGGAGAACCGCTTTAAAGTAGTCACTACAATCTGGTAAGGAGACTACTGTATCTTCACGATTGGGTGTATTCGTGCTCAAATTTGTGGTGAAGGGATTTTCCACTAATTTCAGAAGATGTCATTGTATTCTGGCAAATGGATTTGGATGAAGTCTATAACAATTGTATCTGTGGAGTTGCATGGACTTTTTTTGTTTTTGCTTATTATTGTATGTTTAGTGGGTTGGTACACCACTTTAGTCACGTATGGGTGTTATTGTAGTATTTTTCACTCATTTAATGTAATGTCTAAGATATGAGGTTTTTCCTCTTTTTTTAAAAGCGCCCCTATTGTCACCAAATCTCAGCAAATTAAGTTTCTTATTATAGATCCTTTCTAGGGAGCAGCTATAAAATTATCACAATATTAGTTTAATAAGTAGAGTACTCACAATTAGTATCACAAGGTATTTAAGTAAGTGGCGCGGAGTTTGTTTGTAGCTGCTATCAGCTGCATGCACACATGTTTGGCCATTTGTTGATGCCCTATGCACTGCCTGTGTGTTATAGTGGTTTAACTTTAAATTGGGTTGGCCATTTCTTATATGAAGGGTAGTTTGGCACCATATTTATAGTTTTATTTTGCTTAATTTTTGCATAATTTCTTGACAGGGCAGGTAGTATTTCTTGATTAAATAAATAAATAAAGTCGCACTACGGACTACCCACCCTGTGAGTGACTGAAATAAGTGAATAATTGAAAACAAATAAAGGATTGAAAATGTGAATACTACTGTGAATTATTAGACGTAAAACTTACAGGGGTCAGAGCTGCCTTTGCCTAGATCCTCCACCCCCTAAAAGTGGGGGGGGGGGAGGTTTAAATATAAAAGATTAAATAGTGGGCTATGGCGCTAAACCCAATATATATCTAGCCTATGATGGTCTATCTATAAGGATATATATAAAGTTAATAATTAGTTTGCAAATGTTACGATACAAATCTATATCTCAGTGCTGAAATTTTAAACGTTATAAAATTAAAATAAGGAAAATGCAATAATCAGTGTATGCAAATACAGGCTAACACTACTGTGACCAATAAATATAAATTACCTATAACAATAATATCAAACTTCATAAGAAAAATTCATTCAAAAAATTCAAAAAATTGTGCAAAATAATTAATCCCAAAACGTCCTTGTGCATAGAAAAAATTTTCAAAGTCGCATTCTGGGATCACTAAAAAGTCCCATGTAGTAATGTCCCAGGTAGTGGTAATACAAGGTAAAGTGACTAGTGCAAAAGTGCCAATCTTCAATGCAGAGAAAACACTCGTCCCCGGTGCGCCACTCAGTGTTGTGGTAATGTGAATGCTCTCACCAGATCATGTACCCCCGTGGGGTTGGATGGGCTTTCACAGTGTGAGCCACTGTGCTGCTATCTGGATACCGCTGCTGGTGCGCTGGGGGAATGTTCACTCTTCACTTTATATGCACTCCGTTGATATGTACATTGAGGGAAAAAAACATATCCATGGTGTAGTACGTTTGAACAACCTTTTATTTAATTGTATAAAAGAAAACTACTCACATTTGCTCTAAAAACAGTTTGCGTTTGTTGTAAACAAATAAAGCAAAACTCCGCTGGCCGCTTCTGGCTATAGGAAGGGTGCACCCTTCCTATAGCCATAATCCACTTATGCATTTTGATATTATTGTTATAGGCAATTTATATTTATTAAGACAGTAGGTGCAACCAAATCTATTCACCTGTAATTATCAAATAGATAGTTATATTTATTAAGACAGTAGATGCAACTAAATCTATTCACATGTAATTATCAAATAGATAGTACCTAGTAGCGCTAGTGCTATGTGAAAAAATTAATTCACTCACCCTATCTCTCAGATCTCACTCTGTGCTAACTTCTATACTCAATAACCACTAATAACAGTGAGCATAAACTAATAAGAGTGAGCATAAATACATACAGTTACCTATACATAAAATGTTTGTGAGTCACAACATGACCTGCAACTTCTACAGAAAATAAAAATATATATAAAAATTATATACAAAAAACTTTTTAGTGTATACGTGAGGAAACATAGTCCATCACCCTGTCGTTTTGGTCCGTTCGCGCCAAATTCGTGTGGCGCTCACGGCCCACAATGCACTGCGATGGCGCAGTGCATTGCTGGCTCATGATTGGCCAAGCATGCACTGTGACCCCGCATGCTTGGCCAATCGCAGCGCCAGCAGCGAGGAGAGCCATGATTGGCCACAGGCAGGATGCCTGTGGCCAATCATAGCTCAGGCTGTGTAGTGCACGCCCCACATTATATAAGGCCGCCAGCGCGGCGGCCTTGTGTAGTGTGTTGGCGTCTGAAGCAGTGGGTGTTCTGTGTACCTTCAACACAGTACACACCGATCGTTTTCGGCCGATTTTCGATCTTGCTGTTGTGTAGTGGCTGTTGTCTGCGTGCCCTGACCGCAGTATACACCGCTATATTCACCTCACCTATATAGCTAGCGATCTATCTTTTATAATAGAGCTTGCAGTCAGTAGTGTTAGGAGCTAGTGCGTGCTGTCTGCGTGCTCTGTACCCAGTACATACCGCAATATCCACCTACATAGCTGTTCTCTATTTGAGCCCACTTGCCATCTGCAGGAGTTATTGGAAGTTGTGTGTGCCTCCAGCACAGCACAGTATACATCTGTATATACCCCTTTATCTCTGGTGTTCTATAATAAAGGCATCTGCAGGAGTTAGTGGGTGTTCTGTGTACCTTCAACACAGTACACACCGATCGTTTTCGGACGATTTTTGATCTTGCTGTTGTGTAGTGGTTGTTGTCTGCGTGCCCTGACCGCAGTATACACCGCTATATTCACCTCACCTATATAGCTAGTGATCTATCTTTTATAATAGAGCTTGCAGTCAGTAGTGTTAGGAGCTAGTGTGTGCTGTCTGCGTGCTCTGTACCCAGTACATACCGCTATATCCACCTACATAGCTCTTCTCTATTTGAGACCACTTGCCATCTGCAAGAGTTATTGGAAGTTGTGTGTGCCTCCAGCACAGCACAGTATACATTTGTATATACCCCTTTATCTCTGGTGTTCTATAATAAAGGCATCTGCAGGAGTTAGTGGGTGTTGTGTGCCTCTAGCACAATATACACTACCCAACTGCTTTTTTACCCAACTCCCTTCAGGCCATTACCATGTCTGGAAGGCCAGCAAGGAGAGGCAGACAGGCGCGAGCCGATAAAAGAGGGCAAGCAGGCTCTGTGTCTAGAGACAACAGTGCTGGTCGTGGACGCGGTGCATTGTCATCAGCACGTGGCCATGGGACACGCTTGTCCTTCTTTTCGGCAGCTGGACATGTTGAGCCGCAACATGCCAACGACTTGGTAGAGTGGATGACCAAGCCCTCTTCATCCTCCTCATCCTCTTTCACCCAGTCTCAGGGTACTAGCAAAGCAGCTGCCAACGCATCGTCTTCCCTCCTCTCAATGTCATCATCAGTAAATCCTTCCCTAGACCCACCATGTCCTCCTGAGGAGTCTCCTGAACTCTTTGAGCACAGTGTTGGGTACATGCTCCAGGAGGATGCCCAGTGTTTTGTGGGCTCTGATGATGACACTCAGCTAGAGGAAGGCAGTAGCGTGAGCGCAGAGAGAGGGGATGCTCAAGAAGGACAGCAATCTGGCAGTCATGTTCCACAAGCTGCAGCATACTGCCAGGTTTGCTACAGCGATGAAGAGGGAGGGGATGATGAGGGCACTGACTCCACGTGGGTGCCTGGAAGGAGAGAGGAGGAGGAGGAGGAGGCACATGTCCAATGAGGCATGATGCCCTCCGGGGGCCAGCTTAGGGGCAGCACACCGACTGAATCACACCGCAGAGCTCCGCCTGTGCAGGGCGCTGCCTCTGCGCGTTATTCTAAAAGTTCTTTGGTGTGGGCCTTTTTTGAGACGAGTGCATCAGATCGCACCACTACTATTTGCAACATATGTCTCAAGCGTATCTCGCGTGGCCAAAACATCAGCCGCTTGGGCACCACATGCTTGACCAGACATATGTTGACCTGCCATGCAGCTCGTTGGCAAGCGTACCTCAAAGACCCACACCAAAGAACAAAGCAGACCTCTCCTTGCTCCTCATCAGCTGGCATCTCCAACCCCACTAGACCTTCAGTCCTCTCTGAAACCTGCTCTGAGAGGAATGAAGGTGTAGAATTAGGTGTGTCACAGCCAAGTGCTTCCGGGAACTCTGCTAGTGGTACACCCACGTCCGATTATAGCAGGCAAATGTCCCTGCCCCAGCTGCTGGACCGGCGAAAGAAGTTCACTCCCAGTCATCCACATGCCCAGCGGTTGAATGCTAGCTTGGCTAAATTGCTAGCACTTCAACTGCTGCCTTTTCAGTTGGTAGACTCGGCCCCCTTCCATGAGTTTGTACAATGTGCGGTTCCTCAGTGGCAGGTCCCCAAACGCCACTTTTTTCTCACGGAAGGCGATTCCGGCTCTCTACCGGCATGTGGAAGGCAATGTCCTTGCCTCGCTGGACAGGGCGGTCAGCGGTAAGGTGCATATTACCGCTGACTCATGGTCCAGCAGGCATGGACAGGGACGTTACCTGTCTTTCACGGCCCATTGGGTCACTCTTCTGGCAGCTGGGAAGGATGCAGGACAAGGTGCAGTAGTGTTGGAGGTTGTTCCGCCACTACGCCTCCAAAATGCTACTATTGGTTGTGACACACCTCTCTCCTCCACCCCCTCCTCTTCTTCTTCCTCCATGGCCTCTTCCAGTGCTCTGTCCTCAGAACCAGCGGTGCTTTGTAGGCGTTCCAGGGGCTACGCAAGTACGCAGGCAAAACGATGCCAATGCCGTGCTTGCGCTGGTTTGTTTGGGGGACAGGAGCCACACTGGGACGGATGTTTTGTCAGCTCTGCAGGGGCAGGCCGAGAGGTGGTTGACGCCACGCCAGCTTAAGCCAGGAATGGTGGTTCGTGACAATGGCACCAACCTCCTCTCCGCCCTCCGACAGGGACAACTGACCCATGTGCCCTGTGTAGCTCACGTCCTTAACCTGGTGGTGCAGCGGTTCTTGGGCAGGTACCCCGGCTTACAGGATGTCCTGAAGCAGGCCAGGAAAGTCTGTGTGCATTTCGGTCGATCATTTAATGCCTGTGCTCGGGTGGCTGAGCTCCAAAAGGAGTTGAACCTGCCCAAGAACCGCCTTATATGTGACATGCCCACCAGATGGAATTCAACGTTGGCCATGCTGCAGCGGCTGCACATGCAGCAGAGGGCCATCAATGAGTACCTGTGCGACTACGGCACCAGGACAGGGTCAGGGGAGCTTGGTTTTTTCTCACCACGCCAGTGGGGCATGATCAGGGATGCATGCACTGTCCTGTCACCATTTGAGGAGGCCACAAGGATGGTGAGCAGTGACAGTGCATGCATCAGTGACACTGTACCTCTTGTCCACCTCTTGGAGCATACGCTGCGTGGAATAATGGACAGGGCACTTGAGGCAGAACAGAGGCAGGAAGAGGAGGACTTCCTTGCCTCTCAAGGCCCCCTTTATCCAGACAGTGTTCCTGCTGTGCCACCCATCACACAGGAAGAGGATGAGGAGGAGGAAGAGGAGGAGGAGGATGATTGTGTCAGCATGGAGGTGGAGGCTGGCACTCAGCATCAGCAGCAGCAGCAGCAGCAGCAGCAGCAGTCTTGTAGGGATGATTTACAGTCCAAAGAAACACGTGGACTTGTACGTGGCTGGGAGGAGGTAGCTGCGGATCATGTTGTCCTTAGTGACCCAGAGGACTCCGGACCGAATGCCTCAGCTAACCTACGCTGCATGGCCTCCCTGATCCTGCAAAGCCTGCGGAAGGATCCTCGTATTCTTCGGATCAAGGAGAGGGACCATTACTGGCTGGCCACTCTCCTTGATCCACGGTACAAGGGTAAGGTTGCTGACCTTATCTTGCCATCGCAGAGGAAGCAGAGGATGAGACATCTCCGGGAGGCCTTGCAGAAAGGTCTGTGCAATGCGTTCCCAGAGACTGGGAGGTTACAAACTCCTGGTCCTGGACAACGTGTTGCTGAGGCATCGGTCAGAAGGAGCGGTGGAGAAGGTGGCCATCTGACTGATGCTTTCAGACAATTTTTTAGTCCGCAGCCCCAAGGTATGATCGGTTCCAGCACCCATCGCCAGCGTCTGATTTACATGGTGCAGGAATACCTAGGGGCAAGGTCAGACTTGGACACCTTTCCCACCGAAAATCCTCTGGCTTACTGGGTCTTGAGGATGGATCACTGGCCAGAGCTTGCACAGTATGCAATTGAGCTACTGGCCTGTCCTGCATCCAGCGTTCTTTCGGAACGCACCTTCAGTGCTGCTGGTGGCTTTGTTACCGATCACAGGGTGCGCCTGTCCACCGAATCAGTTGATCGACTGACCTTCATCAAGATGAATCAGTCTTGGATCACCCACAGCTACCAAGCACCTGAAGCTGATGTAACAGAATAATTTTTTTTTGAAATATCACATCCCTTCAAGACTGCCTATGCTGATGCTGAGTGACTGTCCTGTTATGTTGATTGTCTATCCTCTTCCTCCTCCGCTGATATGTTGGAAGAACATTTCTGGTTCTGGTTGATGCCATCAGCCCAATTTTTCTGCCCCTGTTTAACAGGGGCGTTTAATTACAATTTTTGATGCAAAGCTTTGCAGCAGGGCTAATTCCTGCAATAAAACTAGAGTATATGGAAGAGGTTGCAGTGTGGTGGCACCAGCACCACTGCATAAGGCCCAATTTTTATGCCCCTGTTTAACAGGGGCTTTTAATTAAAATTTTTGATGCAATGCTTTGCAGCAGGGCTAATTCCTGCAATAAAACTAGAGTATATGGCAGAGGTTGCAGTGTGGTGGCACCAGCACCAGTGCCTAAGGCCCAATTTTTCTGCCCCTGTTTAACAGGGGCGTTTAATTACAATTTTTGATGCAATGCTTTGCAGCAGTGCTAATTCCTGCAATAAAACTAGAGTATATGGAAGAGGTTGCAGTGTGGTGGCACCAGCACCAGTGTCTAAGGCCAAATTTTTCTGCCCCTGTTTAACAGGGACATGTAATTACAATTCTTGATATAATATTTCACAGGAGGGCCCCTTCCTGTGCCCACCCAGAGTAATGGTGAGGACTTATAGTGTTGTGGCACCAGCACCACAACCACCAAAGGTCAATTTTTCTACCACTGTTCAACAATGGCATGTAATTACAATTCTTGATATAATCGTTCACAGCAGGGCGCTCTAGCGCCCACCAAGAGTCACTTTGAGGGCTTACAATGTTGTGACAAAACCAACACCTTGTTCCGCCATTTCTGCAGAGCATATAGGGCAGGCCCCTACTTTCAAACATCCAATTTACAAACATCTCCTACTTGCAAACGGAAGGAGAGAACAGCAAGTGAGATGAAAAAAGATGGACGACAAAACAAATTATACAGGGGTGATAACCCTTCCCTATGTTTTCCAAAAAGCTTAAAACTAGTTTTTTTGACTGGAGCTACACTTTAAAAATGTACCAGTTGAAAATTACAAACAGATTCAACTTAACACAACAAACCTACACAGTCCCTGTCTTGTTTGCACCGCCTGTATACTGCTGTTCTGAGTATATAGGGCCTGGGGGCCACACGCATTTCCTTTTTTTAATATGGGTACAGGGTTCCCCTTAATATGCGTACAAGACCCAAATAGGCTGGTAATGGGCAGGGAGGGCTACCCATGCCATTTTTCTCAATGATTTTCAACCATATTGCAGGAACCAGATATAACATTAAAACTGCAAGCAGTTTTAAATGCTGTTATTTCCGTTTAATGTCATTTTGAGCAGGGACTGTTCTAAACACGGGAAACACGTGGCACTTCACAGGCATACTACAGACACCCCCCAGGCACCATATTTAAAGGAATATTTCACTTTTTTTTCACTTTAATCGTCATTAAAATCAGTGCTCCCGCCAAAACGGCCAATTTTAAAAACATTTTAGGCATTGACCCATGTCCCCTGGGGCAGGAGCCAGGTCCCCAAACCTTTTTTAGGACAGTATCTTGCATATTAGCCGTTAAAATTAGCACTTTTAATTTCGAACGTTCGAGTCCCATAGACTTCAATGGGGTTCTAAAGTTCGTTCGAATTTGGGGTCCGTTCGAAAGTTCTGGTGCGAACCGAACCGGGGGGTGTTTGGCTCATCCCTAGTTGGGAGGTTTGCTGTGTATCAGCATGAATTCAGTGGCATTTTGTTTTAATACAAATAACCATTTAAAACCATAGTAAGCAGTGTACAAAATGACTCACACTGATAAAAATTATTTTTACTTAGATAACACAATAAACAATTTTATAAACGATAACACAGGTTTTATTAGAGCGAGAGTGTAATTATGCACACATTGTCGCTGTTTGGATCAATGTCTGCCTCTTAGTAATACTAGCAAAGGAGATAAAGCTTTTGCACATTTGTGGAAGAAGGTATATTTAACTTTTCCGTGGGAAACCAAAGCCCCAATTTAGAGATTAGATGCAATCTCAAATGGTAACAGAAGCATACATTATTTTGTATTAAAATGGGAACTAAAGCTTGTTGTTATGCATAACTTTTTACTTTATATAGTTTAAAGGGAAATTATTAAGGCAAAGGATATTTTATAGATACGGTACATGCAAAATATATCAACTTATTGAAAAAAAAACCTTATAAACTGTATCAGATAACAAACCTTTTTTTCTCTATAGTGATTATCTATGTACATGAGACAGTCTTGAAGATCCTCTTACCTAACTTCTAAATGAAAGCAAAAAAAAAATGTGAGTAATCATTGGTAGGTAGAGACCACATCCCAAATCTTAAAGCAAAGAATGTCACTCATCCAGTGCTTAGCTAAACGATACAATTAAAATTACAATTACAATATTCAAAATAAATTGAACTGGCTGCTGCTATATAGACAAATACATATTTATAGTCATAACCCTATGACCGAGACAGATATGGATCACATAAACACGCATGATCATGATAGGTAAGCATTTGCCACTGACTACGGGTTGGTGCCTCTGTATGCCCCATAGGAGGGACCTGACTGCATGGGCCGAGAATACTGACAGTTTACTGGGATCCTGTAAGGGCCTAAAATGCTGGAAGCCGGCTAGATATAGCCTAATGGTATTGTGAGAAAGGGCTAGCTGCGTATGGCAATGTTATATGAAGGCTAGGAGGTGTCTAAAGTCACCTTGGGCAGTGATAGGTGACGTTAGTCTGTCCACTGACTGTGGTTGACCAGGCGCTGGGAAGCCCCGACCAGTGCTGGAGGAAGGTAGAAGGGACGCCTTGTGGTTGCTTCAGAGCATCAATTCACCATGTGGGTAGCAGATTGGCAAATGGTACAGAGAGGGGAGTGGAGGCCTGCAAAGTGGTGGCTGAACAGCTCTGCATCAGAAATGCTCCAGTCTGTTTTGACCTGGAACTGGTTGAGCTTGGCAGCTGTGTTGGTCAAAAACGAGCCATGGCAGTCGTAAAAGGCGTGCCCTCCATACTTGTACCCTAAGTCCATGGCTGAATGGAGATATAGGTCCAGCTCTTCCATTCTGCTGGGCGCAGCTGAGCAGACAACATCTCTGAACATCCAGAAGGCCAAAACAAATTCAGTGATGTTAGTTTGCAGCTGAGCCTGGGGTCTTTCGACTTAATAACCACCGAGACGTCCCCCCAGGTGTATGCTCTGTTGTCAGCCAAAATGTGCACCAAAATCAGCAGAGATGCTAGATTTACATCCTTCCAAGATGTCCTTCCTGAGGCTGGCAGGGACAAGGTGAGCAGGGAGGATGGTAGAAGTGGACCCTGGAATATCTGCAGGAGGGGATGCCAGTGCTGTGATAATGCTTAAAGTGAAAAGAATAAAAAGTGTAATATTCCTTTAAATTTCATACCTGGGGGATGTCTATAGTATGTCTGTAAAGTGGCGCATGTTTCCCATGTTTAGAACTGTCTGAGTGCAAAATTACATTTCTAAAGGAAATAAAAAATTATTTTAAAGTACTATCGCTAGCGCTGGCTATAATGAATTGTCGGTCTGGCAATACACATAAATTTCATTGATAAAAACAGCATGGAATTTCCCCACAGGGGAACCCCAAATCAAAAAAAAAAATGCATGGGGGCCCCCTAAATTTCATACCAGGCCCTTCAGGTCTGGTATGGATTTTAAGGGGAATCCCACACCAAAATAAAAAAAATGGCGTGAGGTCCCCCCAAAAATCCATACCAGACCCTTATCAGAGCACGCAACCTGGCAGGCCGCAGGAAAAGAGGGGGGGTGAGAGAGCGCCCCCCTCCTGAACCGTACCAGGCCACATGCCCTCAACATTGGGAGGGTGTTTTGGGGTAGCGGCCCCCAAAGCACCTTGTCCCCATGTTGATGGGGACCCCCAGATCCTGCCCCCATGTGAATTGGTAAAGGGGTACAAATGTACCCCTACCATCTCACAAACAAAGTGTCAACAATGTTAAAAAAGACAAGAGACGGTTTTTGAAAATTCCTTTATTAATCTCTTCTGCTTTCCCCGCTTCTTCTTCCATCTCCTTTTTTCTGGTCTTCCTTTGGTGTTCTTCTTCTTTCTCCATCTTCTTCTTCCCTGCTTCTTCCTCCGGTCTTCTCGTCCGGCATCTACCTCTGGCTTCTTCTCTGCTTCGTCCTCTGCCTTAGTGGGAATCTTCCACTGTGTGACGCTCCTGTTGAGGTGACAGTTCTTATATAATGGAGGGCGGGGCCACCCGGTGACCTCGCCCCCATGTTGTCAGAGGGGGCGGGGTCCCCCATTTACATAAACAGGTGAGATTTTTTCAACCACTTCTTGTGTACTTGAGCATCAGCAGCTAATCATTGCTCTGGACTGGGGTTGGGCCCAATGTTAGAATCAAACATAAGTTTTACTCGAACATTGGGTGTTCATTCGTGATCACAGTTCATTGAAGGCTGCTGATTGGCCAAAGCATGCACCTGACCTGTATGCTCTGGCCAATCACAGCATGGTGTATAGTGAGATCCATGATTGGCTAAACGCAGGGTGCCTTTTGCCAATCATGGCTCAGGGGCTTAGTCCACGCCCCACACTATATAAGGTTGCTTCCACCCCTGCCGTGTATAGTGGGAATTAATGGAGATAGATTAGACAGTTTAGTTAGTGAATTGAGAATGCAGTCAGTGTATAATATATAATACAGTGCAGACAGTGGAGCATATATAATACAGTGCAGTCAGTGTAGTGTAAATAATACAGAGCAGTCATTGTAGTGTATATAATACAGTGCAGAGTATATAGTGGAGTCAGTGTAGTGTATATAACACAGTGCAGAATATATAATACAGTGCAGTGCAAAGTATATAATACAGTGTTTTGAAGAGGTTAAGGGGAACCCTATGACAGAAATCATAAAAAAAAAATTGGCATGGAGTGCCCCCAAAATCTATACCATGCCCTTATCCGAGCATGCAGCATGCAACCTAGCAGGCCAGGACAGGGGGGATGAGCGATTACCCCCCTTCCTGAACCATACCAGGCTGCTTGCCCTCAACATGGGGAGGGTGATTTGGGGTGCCCCACAAAGCACCTAGTCCCCGTGTTGATGGCCTCTTCCCCACAACCTTGGGCTGTGGTTTTCAGTGTCTAGTATAGATTTTAAGAGCAACTCCATGCCAAAATTAAATAAAAACATCATGGGGTCTCCCCAAAATCTATACCATGACCTTATCAGAGCATGCAACCTGGCAGGCCAAGACAGGGGGGATGAGCCAGTGCCCCACCTTCCTGGACCATACCAGGCCGCTTGCCCTCAACATGGGGAGGGTGCTTTGGGGTGCCCCCAAAGCACCTTGTCCCCATGTTGATGGCCTCTTCCCAAAAACCCTGGGCTGTGGTTGTCGGGGTCTGTGGGCGGGGGGACTAATCAGAATCTGGAAGCCCTCAGGCTCACTTATATCTTTATGTTTGCTGCTGTTTGGATGTCTTTTCTTTTACTAGTAAACTGGGAATATATATATATATATATATATATATATGTATATATATATATATATATATATATATATATATATATATATATATATATATATATATTATACAGTATCTCACAAATGTGAGTACAACCCTCTATTTTTTGTAAATATTTATTTTATTGTATCTTTTCATGTGACAATACTGAAGAAATTACACTTTGTTACAATGTAAAGTAGTGAGTGTACAGCTTGTATAACAGTGTAAATTTGCTGTCGCTTCAAAATAACTCACAGCAACACAGCCATTAGTGTCTAAACTGCTGGCAACAAATGTGAGTACACCCCTAAGTGAAAATGTCCTAATTGGGCCCAAAGTGTCAATATTTTGTGTGGCCACCATTATTTTCCAGCACTGCCTTAACCCTCTTAGGCATGGAGTTCACCAGAGCTTCACAGGTTGCCACTGGAGACCTCTTCCACTCCTCCGTGACGACATCACAGAACTGGTGGAGATTAGAGACCTTGAGCTCCTCCACCTTCCATTTAAGGATGCTCTACAGATGCTCATCTAGTGCTGGTATTTTCAATACCAGTGCTAGTATTTTTGTACATTTAAGTTTACCTGAAGCTGCAGTTTGGCTCAGACTAATTATGCTAAAGTTCTGGCTTATGTACCAGTTTGGCTGGGTTTGACTAATTTAAGCTTCGCTGTGGGTGTCGCTGTCACCACTGGTAAGTGTTGGAAATGCAACAAGCTAAATGTATTGGGTACCTGTTTACTCAGAATTAGCCCGGTGGGAGTGGTCTACTCGCTGTGCATTCTGAGTAAGGGTACTTAAGGTACCAACATCATTTTCTGGGGTTCGTTTTTTTCCGACCTTGTGGCCCTCCTGGCCTGGGATGTGTGCTGCTTTGTTCAATGCCTCAGGGCCGGCTGGCCTGAGGCTTCACAAATGAAGAGTAAGCCCAGAGGATCTGGGGCCTACTGATCCAGAGATGATCCTGTGCTGTCTTGCCTGAGGGGAGAAGCCACGCAACTGGAGGATCCAGGGGAGGACTTTTCGTAAAGAGGACCGAGCAATAAGGCTGGTGCCTCAGGGAAAAGCCTGGAGACTCAGTTGGAGGATGCATCCTGGGTTGTCTACCTCACAGTATCGCCGGGTCGTCTGAAATAATCAGGTACGGTGGGGAAACTCTTTAACTTTGCAACCAGAAGCTTATTGTGCCGCCTTCCTGTGGCAGAGGATTGCATAACAAGATCATTAAACTTATCAAGTCTATGGCAGAGACTTTGACTGAACATATCATCGGCTGCTAGGTCAGTGAGAGAGGCCTATCCAGTGATTGCTAGATCCAGCCTGTGGAAATTGTTTGTCCTCTCAAGGAAATACCTTTAACCCACAAAACGACAAAAGTACCTGAATCCCCCTTATCCTCTACCCCTCTATTGCAAAGGTGTGTGTTTTTATTAAATAAACATCCAGAAAAAGGACTAAGTGTCGGAGCTAATATTCTTTAATCCACTCTACAATGGGACCCCTAAGACGGACACAGTGAACAGGTGAGGTAACGGTAAGCCCAGCAAAAACCAGCAGCTCCTTCGGGGGTAAGTGCTACACTCAATAGGGTTTAGATCTGGAGAGATGCTTGACCGGTCCATCACCTTTGACCTCATATTTTTTAGCAAGGCAGTGGTCGTCTTGGAGGTATGTTTTGGGTCGTTATCATGTTGGAATACTGCTCTGCGGCCCAGTCTCCAAAGGGGGGATCATGCTCTGCTTCAGTATGTCATATTACATGTTGGTATTCATGGTTCCCTCAATGAACTGTGGCTCCCCAGTGACAGTAGCACTCATGCAACCCCAGACCATGACACTCCCACCACCGTAGTTGACTGTAGGTAAGACACATTTGTCTTTGTACTCCTCACCTGGTTTTCGCCACACACGCTTGACACCATCTGAACCAAATACATTTATCTTGCTCTCATCAGACCAGAGGACATGGTTCCAGCAATCCATGTCCTTAGTCTGCTTGTCTTCAGCAAACTGTTTGTGGGCTTTCTTGTGCATCATCTTTAGAAGAAGCTTCCTTCTGGGACAACAGCCATGCAGACCAATTTGATACAGTGTGTGGCATATGGTCTGAGCACTGACAGGCTGACCCATCACCCTTTCATCCCTGCAGCAATGCTGGCAGCCCTCATATGTCTATTTCCCAAAGACAACCTCTGGATATGATGCCGAGCACATGCACTCAACTTCTTTGGTCAACCATGGGAGGCCTGTTCTGAGTGGAACCTGTCCTGTTAAACCACTGTATTGTCTTGACTAGCATGCTGCAGCTCAGTTTCAGGGTCTTGGCAATATTCTTTTAGCCTAGACTATCTGTATGTAGAACAAACATTTTTTTTTTTAGATCCTCAGAGAGTTCTTTGCCATGAGGTGTCATGTTGAACTTCCAGTGACCAGTATGAGAGAGTGAGAGCGATAACACCAAATTTAACACACCTGCTCCCCATTCACACCTGAGACCTTGTAACACTAATGAATCACATGACAATGTGGAGGAAAATGGCTAATTGGGCCCAATTTGGACCTTTTCACTTAGTGGTGTACTCACATTTGTTGCCAACAGTTTAGATAAATAATGGTTGTGTGTTGAGTTATTTTGAGGGGACAGCAAATTTACACTGTTATACAAGCTGTACACTCACTACTTTACATGGTAGGAAAGTGTAATTTCTTCAGTGTTGTCACATGAAAAGATATAATAAAATATTTACAAAAATGTGAGGGGTGTACTGGTGTACTCACTTTTATGAGATACTGTACTGATTCCTGATACTAAAGGAGTGTCTGGAGGGGAAGGGTAAGGGTTGAGAGGGTCATCCAACTCTTTGTCTCTGCATATTTGCACCAATCCAGTACCCTTGCTAGGTGCGTTGCCTGGAGATAAAAAGGTTGCCTCAGATTAACCCATACCCCCTTCATGTTTTGGAAGACTCAGAATATCCACCTTTCTTTTAGGTTTTTGATCTACCCACCAAAAACTAGGGGAATTCACTTTTCAGTGTTTTCAAGAAAATTGGAGGGATAGAGATTGAGAGGGTTTGAAAAACATACAGTAATCAAACCCTGTATAAGTGGAATGTATCCAGTTCTTCAGGTCCATTAAAGCTTTGTTAGTAAGAGCAGAAAGTTTTCTTCAAAAAAATGTTCAAGTTCTAGAGTAAGATAAATCTCAAGATAATAAATTTTTACTTAAAAAGGAACATTTGTCTCTTAGGCTTGCATTCTGATAGAAGGGATAGTAATATTTAATGCTTCTGATTTGGTTAAATTGATTTTGTAATTTGAAAATTTTGAATAAGCCTAACGTTCTTGTAGCAGATTAATGATAGATGTTTCTGGTCTAGAACAGCAAGTCATCTATATAGGCCACAACTCTGTGACCTGTGTCATTCACTTCAACATGCAGTATGTCCAGGTTCATTCTGATGCATCTAAGTAGAGGGTCCAATATCAGAATAAAAATAAGCTGCAAGAGTTGGCAGTCCTGTCTGGTACTATTTAAGGAAAAATCGGATGAACTTACATTAATAACATAACATAATAACCTTTACCACTATAACTGGGTGCATGTATAAGGTATTTATCCATCTCAGCATATCATTGCCTAGGGCATTGTGAATGAGCGTTCTTCTCAGAAAGCTCCAATTCATTCTGTCAAAGTCCTTATCTACATCTGCTGAGAGAAGCAACAGTGGAGGAACTTGACATTGGCAAGATGAATTAACTTCGGTGCCCTTCAAGTGTTGACCCAGGACTTTCTATCAGACATACTGTAAACCCAACTTAATTTTTAAGGTATCAAATGAGATAATAGGAAAAAGGTATTGCAAGCTACCAGAGATAGTCAATTTAAATGTATATATATATATATATATATATATACAGTGGTGTGAAAAAGTGTTTGCCCCCTTCCTCATTTCCTGTTCCTTTGCATGTTTGTCACACTTAAGTGTTTCGGAACATCAAACCAATTTAAACAATAGTCAAGGGCAACACAAGTAAACACAAAATGCAATTTGTAAATGAAGGTGTTTATTATTAAAGGTAAAAAAAAATCCAAACCATCATGGCCCTGTGTGAAAAAGTGATTGCCCCCCTTGTTAAAACATACTATAACTGTGGTTGTCCACACCTGAGTTCAATTTCTCTAGCCTGATTATTGCCACACCTGTTCACAATCAAGGCATCACTTAAATAGGAGCTGCTTGACACAGTAAGGTCCACCAGAAGATCCTTAAAAGCTACACATCATGCCGAGACCCAAAGAAATTCAGGAACAATTGAGAAAGAAAGTAATTGAGATCTATCAGTCTGGAAAGAGTTATAAAGCCATTTCCAAAGCTTTGGGAATCCAGCGAACCACAGTGAGAGCCATTATCCACAAATGGCGAAGACATGGAACAGTGGTAAACCTTCCCAGGAGTGGCCGGCCGCCCAAAATTACCCCAAGAGCGCAGCGACGACTCATCCAAGAGGTCACAAAAGACCCCACAACAACGTCCAAGGAACTGCAGGCCTCACTTGCCTCAGTTAAGGTCAGCGTTCATGCCTCCACCATCAGGAAAAGACTGGGTAAAAATGGCCTGCATGGCAGAGTTCCGAGGAGAAAACCACTGCTGAGCAAAAAGAACATCAAAGCTCGTCTCAATTTCTCCACAACACATCTTGATGATCCCCAAGACTTTTGGGACAACATTCTGTGGACCGATGAGACAAAAGTGGAACTCTTTGGAAGGTGTGTGTCCAAGTATATCTGGCGTAGAAGGAACAATGCATTTGATAAAAAGAACATTATACCAACAGTAAAATATGGTGGTGGTAGTGTGATGGTCTGGGGCTGTTTTGCTGCTTCAGGACCTGGAAGACTTGCCGTGATAAAAGGCACTATGAATTCTGCTGTCTACCAAGAGATCCTGAAGGAGAATGTCCGACCATCTGTTCGTGTACTCAAGCTGAAACGAACTTGGGTTCTGCAGCAGGACAATGATCCTAAACACACCAGCAAGTCCACCACCGAATGGCTGAAGAAAAACAAAATGAAGACTTTGGAGTGGCCTAGCCAAAGTCCTGACCTGAATCCTATTGAGATGTTGTGGTATGACCTTAAAAAGGCCGTTCATGCTCGAAAACCCTCTAATGTAACTGAATTAGGACAATTCTGCAAAGATGAGTGGGCCAAAATTCCTCCAGGACGCTGTAAAAGCCTCATTGCACGTTATCGCAAACGCTTGGTTGCAGTTGTTGCTGCTAAGGGTGGCCCAACCAGTTATTAGGTTTAGGGGGCAATCACTTTTTCACACAGGGCCATGATGGTTTGGATTTTTTTTCACCTTTAATAATAAACACCTTCATTTACAAATTGCATTTTGTGTTTACTTGTGTTGTCCTTGACTATTGTTTAAATTGGTTTGATGTTCCGAAACACTTAAGTGTGACAAACATGCAAAGGAACAGGAAATGAGGAAGGGGGCAAACACTTTTTCACACCACTGTATATATATATACACATACACATACACATATACATATATATATATATATATATATATATATATATATATATATATATATATATATATATATATATATATATATATATATATATATATATATATATATATATATATATATATATATACACATACACATACATACACACACACATATTCAGTCTGCCCCCAGAATACATTTTACAGATCCCATAGACAATGCTGTACAGTACAGAGCCACTATGATAATTTGCAACAACTTAAAGAGGAGCTGCACCTTTAAAAAAATATTAAAAGCCAGCAGCTACAAATATTGCAGCTGCTGACTTTTAATAAATTGACACTTACCTGTCCCAGGGTCCAGCGATGCTGGCGGCAGATGACGAGCAATCGCTCGTCTCTCTGCTGCCCTCGCCGCCATCCCCTGTCAGGGAATCGGGAAGTGAAGCATTGCGGCTTCACTGCCCGGTTCCCTACTGTGCATGCGCGAGTCACGCTGCACGTCTCCACTGGCCCCCGCTGTGTCCTGGGTACTGTGTGTTTCCCAGAACACAACGGGGGGCGGGGCATCTGCAGCTAGCTGCGGTAGCTTGTCCCGGAAGTGGGTGCAGATATCTGGATAATCCAGGTATCTGCACCCCCCTCCCCCCTGAAATGTGCCGATTGTGGCACCGGAGGGGGGGAGGAATCAGATGAGCGGAACTTCCACTTCAGGGTGGAGGTCCGCTTTAATTTAAAGCACTTTAAGGACATTTATTAACGGACTTATTATTGAACACTTAAAGAGATTACCACGGTCCAGGTAAGCAGGACCGGGGAGGGGGGGCAAGGAGGGGGACCTGTGTAAGTTCACCTTACAGAGTTTTCTGTAAGGGTGAACTTACCCTTTAGTTGATTTTCACACCAAGCCGCCCATAGTGTCGGCGGTAAAACGCCGCTATTTTTAGTGGCGTTTTACCATCAGATTTGCAGTGCCAGCCGCTAGCACTTTTTCCCCCCCTCTAGCGGCCGAGAAAGTGTTAAAACCGCCTGCAAAACACAGCATTAGCAGCATTTTGCTGGCGGTAATGCAGCGCTGCCCCATTGATTTCAATGGGTAGCATCGGTGGAGGAGTGGTAAACACACCGCTCCTTCAACGCTCCAAAGAAGCTGCTGGCAGGACTTTTCCTGACTTCCTGCCAGCAGACCGCTTCAGTGTGAAAGCCCTCGGGCTTTCACACTGGAGTGAATGGAGCAGAAGTTTGAGGGCGGATTGCAGGCGCTATTTCTAACGCTATAGTGCCTCCAAAAGCCCTCGGTGTGAAAGGGGTCTAAAGCACACTTAAGGGAGTGAATACACTATATAAGTGTATTTATATTTTTATACATTGTTAGCACCTCAGCACTTTACTATCATTATGCATTATTTTACTTTTTGATCAATATTAAGCGCTGGATAAAACACATTGTATACGTTTTAGGAAGAAGAAAAAGAAGAAGAAGAAGGAGAAGGAGAAGGCGACAGCGACGAATGAGAAGACTGGGCCAACGCTAGTAAAAGAGCTCGAAGAAGATAGCGGAGGCCTGGCAGAATAACTGAAGAGTGGGATAAGACCCCCGAAATCGGAAGAAGACCCCTGAAGTCAGAAGAAGACCCCCGGACGGCAGCGATGACAAAGGAGAAAGCTGGGCTCTTCCGCTAGTAAAAGAGTGGTAAAAGAGCAGAAGATTGCGGGTGAGCCTGGCAAGAAGACCCCTGAAGTCGGAAGAAGACCCCCGGAGCTTTCTAATAAACTACTTTAAAAACCTGTGTTGTGTTTTTTATTGACACTTTTTTTCCCCCAGGTGAGTGGGTAGTGGTACGATGTACCCCATGCTCATTCACATAGGGTGGAAGGCCCCTAAAGGGGGCTCCCGGATTCCGATAAGCCCCCCGCCTGCAGACCCCGACAACCAACGGCCAGGATTGTCGGGAAGAGGCCCTTGTCCTCATCAACATGGGGACAATGTACTTTGGGGTGGGGGGCCCGCATGGCGCCCCCCTTCTCCAAAGCACCCACCCCCCATCTTGAGGGCACATGGCCTGATGCGGCTCAGGAGGGGGAGCGCTCACTCGTCCCCACCCCTTTTCCTGACTGGCCAGGCTGCGTGCTCGGATAAGGGTCTGGTATGGATTTTGGGGGGACCCCCACGCCGTTTTTTCAGCATAGGTGTTCCCCTTTAGATCCATACCAGGAGACGGGGCTAGCAAGGTGTCAATCTCGCCGATGGAGGTGGAGACATTGACTTCCTTCTCTAGTCCCGTCGTACCTCAAGTCACGTTCAAAATTAACGGACTTTACTCCGTGTGTGGGAAAGTCCGTTCATTTAAAAAGTTCAGCAGACTAGCACACAGATGGGCGGATTGTCCGCCGCACTGCCGAGTTCGGCAGACAATTTTGAGTCAAAACTTCTTTCTAAGTCCACCGGACTTTTGCCAAGAAAAAGTCCGCCGGAGCCCACACATGGGCGAATTGTCCGGCGGACTCTGGTCCACCGGACTAAGTCTGCCAGATAGTCCGACCGTGTGTACGCAGTATTACTGGTACAAGGAGATGGGTATTTATCCTCTTTTGCTTCTAAAGTTATGTGAGCACACCCATATTCCTAGGCAATGTGTCCTTGTAAAATAGAGTTATAAGCCCTTAGAAACCATGCCAATTAGCTCTGCTGAAAGTTTTAAAGCAATAAAGAGAGAAGTCTTCCAGATCAGGGGCTTTTCCTGTTGGTACGCTTTTAACGGTTACTGATAGTTCTTCTGTAGTTATGGGATCCTCCACAGAATCTCTTGCTAGAGGTGATACCTTGGGTAATCCTGCCTTTGTAAGGTATTGATGTTTAACCACTTAAGGACCAGGCCTATTTTTCCGACTCAGTGTTTACAAGTTAAAATATATATATTTTTTGCTAGAAAATTACTTAGAACTCCCACACATTTTATATATATATATATATATATATATATATATATATATATTTTTTTTTCTAACACCCTAGAGAATAAAATGGCAGTCGTTGCAATACTTTCTTTCACATCGTATTTGCACAGCGGTCTTACAAGCACACTTTTTTTTAAAAATACACTTTTTTGAATTAAAAAATAAGAGAACAGTAAAGTTAGCCCAATTTGTTTATATTGTGAAAGATAATGTTACACCATGTAAATTGATACCCAACATGTCATGCTTCAAAATTGCGCCCATGGAATGGTGACAAACCTTTACGGAGACGAAATTGCTACAGGTTATCAGTTTTGTGTTACAGAGGAGATCTAGGGCTATAATTATTGGTATTTCTCGAATGATTGTGGTGATACATCACATGCGTGGTTTGAACACCATTTTCATATGTGGGTGCTACTCATGTATGCGTTTACTTCTGCGCACAAGCTCGTCAGGACGGGGCACTTTAAACATTTTTTTCTTATTTAGTTTACTTTGTATTTTTTATTTTGTTATTGTCCTTTTAAAAAAAAAAAAAATGTGGGTCACTTTTATTCCTATTACAAGGAATGTAAACATCCCTTGTAATAGAATAACAGAATGACAGGACCTCTTAAATATGAGATCTGGGGTCAAAGAGACATCAGCTCTGATAGTTAAATTTTTTTTTAATTATTGCATTTTAGTGTAATTACATTTTTATTTTTAATTCTCCTATAAGAGCATTGGGCGAAAGAGACGTTTGACATCCCTTCTGCCAGTCAATGCTATAGAGCGGGGACCATCTTCCCCTTACTCAGCATCCAGCCAAACAGGGGAGAGGACGCAATTGTTTTTGCAGCTACCGGTGGCTCCGGTAAGGGGTGGAGGACGGCATGAGGGGGGCTCTCCTGACCCCGATAAAAGTGATCTTGCTGCGAATCCGCTGCAGAGAGCACTATTATCTGAAAGCAGACCGCCCGCTGAAGAGGATACTGGGATTATGCCAGCTATCTGCTGCCATAACAACTGTATTCCTCTTCAAACAGCCAACGTATAATGATGGCCGACGGTCCGTAAGTGGTTAAGATCCTCCCTTGACTGTAATTATAATTCTGGTACATTTAGATAAACTCCCAAATATTTACCTGTTCGCCTAGAGCCAAATGTCATGAATAATAGTGATATTTCTTCTGCTATTATACATGAGAGCTTCCCGCTGGTAATATTAATTTTGTGTGACATTATTACGATGTCAGTAGTTCTGGGAGCTTTCATTGCTTGATGTATGTTTTCATCAGGAATTTTGCTGGTGACTGATGGAGAAGGAAGTTCAGAGCAGAACAGAGAAGAAGGAATGTAGAGCAAATTGTGGTCAAGTGGCGCAGAGGTGCATAAGTAAGTGGTGGGTAGGGATGAGCTTCATGTTTGAGTCAAACCCCTGTTCAACTCGAACATCGCTTGTTCGCACGTTTGGCGAATTCCGGACGTTATCGGCCATCCTCGCCAAATTCGAGTGGCACGTCATGGCCTATAATTCACTGCGGCATTGCAGTGCATTGCTGGCTGCTGATTGGCCAAACATGTACTATGACCCGCATGCTTTGGCCAATCACAGTGCAGAAAAGGCGGAGAGCCATTATTGGCCAAAGCCAGGGTGGCTTTGGCCAATTATGTCTCAGGGGGTTTAGTACATGCCCCACGCTATATAAGGCCGCCTGCATGACAGCCTTGTGTAGTGTGTTGCGGTGGCGGAGAGAGCTAGACAGAGAGACAGTGTCATTTGATTTAAGTTAGATAGAATAGGCAGGCAAGTCAGTTAGCTTCAGTTACAGTGTTTAGAGGATATATATGCATCCCAGGTGTGTTGTATATATATTTATACACTGTATTCAGTTTAGCTAGATCTGTTCCTGTTATTCTCTTCATAATATACTGACAGGCAGGGAGCTGAACTATTTTCACTTAGTGTACTATGTCCTTTGCACAGTCTGCACCTAAAACTTTACCTGAATACAATTGCCGGCATTCTCATACAAAAACAGGCAGGGCGCTTCAGTATTTTATTTTAGTGTCCGTTGCACAGTGTGTACCTAAAGCTTTACCTGAATACAATTGCCGGTGTTCTCATACAAATGCAGGCAGGGAGCAGCTGTATTTTGTTTTAGTGTCCTTTGCACAGTGTGCACCCAAAGCTTTACCTGAATACAATTGCCGGTGTTCTCATACTAATAATACTACAGGCAGGCAGTTAATTCTGCTAGCTGCAGTATAATCAGTATATATATATATGTCCCAGCTTTGTGCAGCTACATCTCCCTGCAGGCCATTAGTATGTCTGGAAGGCCAAGAAGGAGAGGCAGACAGTCACGAGCAAATAAAAGAGTGAAAGCAGGCTCTGTGTCTAGAGACAACAGTGCTGGTCGTGGACACTGTGCATCCTCATCAGCACGTGGCCGTGGGACACTCGCATCCTTTTTTTCTGCAGCTGGCCGTGTTGAGCGGCAACGTTTTGAAGGCTCTGATGGTACCAAGCTAGAGGAAGGCAGTAACGTGAGCACAGAGAGAGGGGGTGACCAAGAAGGACAGCAATCTGGCAGTCATGTTCCCCCAGCTGCAGCATGCTGCCAGGTTTGCTCCAGTGATGAGGAGGGAGGGGATGATGAGGAGACAGATTCCATGTGGGTGCCTGATAGGAGAGAGGAGGAGGAGGAGGAGGCACATCTCCAATGAGGCAGGATGCCCTCCAGGGGCCAGCTTAAGGGCAGCAGACCGACTGCATCACACCGCAGAGCTCTGCATGTGCAGGGCGCTGCTGTTTCTGCGCGTTATTTCGAAAAGTTCTTTGGTGTGGGCCTTTTTTGAGATGAGTGCATCAGATCGCACCGCTGCTATTTGCAACATGTCTTAAGCATATCTCGCGTAGTCAAAACATCAGCCGTTTGGGCACCACATGCTTGACCAAAACATATGTCGACCTGCCATGCAGTTTGTTGGCAAGCGTACCTAAAAGACCCACACCAAAGAACAAAGTGGACCTCTCCTTGCTCCTCATCAGCTGGGATCTCCAACCCCACTATACCTTCAGTCCTCTCTGAAACCTGCACTGAGAGGAATGAAGGTGTAGAATTAGGTGTGTCACAGCCAAGTACTAGGCTAAATTGCTAGCACTTCGGACCCGACAATTCATTGTAGCCGCCAGTAGTTTTAAATTAGTTTTTTCCTTTAGAAATGTAATTTTGCTGTCAGACTGTTCTAAACACAGGAAACATGCGTCCCTTTACAGGTATACTCTACACACCTCCCAGGTACGAAATTTAAAGAAATATTACACTTTTATTGTTTCACTTTAAGCATTATTGAAATCACTACTCTTTTTTTTGCATTGATACATGTCCCCTGGGGCAGGACCCAGGTCCCCAAACACTTTGTATGACAATAACTTGCATACAAGCCTTTAAAATTAGCACTTTTGATTATTCATGTTTGAGTGCCATAGACTTTAACGGTGTGCGTGTGTTCAAACTAATTTTTTGCCTGTTCGCATGTTCTGGTGTGAACCGAACAGGGGGGTGTTCGGCTCATCCCTACTGAGGACTGGTGCTAAGAACTGGACAGTATACTTCAGGTGTGACCAGACCAGAGTCTTGTAGAGTGGGAGAATTATTTTTTTTATCTCTGGAATTAATACCCTTTTTTATGCATGCCAATATTCTGTTTGCTCACTCTTTACACCCACAACAGACCTCTACTTTTATCCCACATCTTCAGAGACCAAATGGAGAGATGGATAAACTTCCCATCTTCAATGATGGAGATATTCCGTGATTATTACCAATCTCTCTACAATGTAACCCCTGAACCCTATTATGACTAGAGAAACCAACCAGACATACTATATAGCAGATACTCCATTACAAACTTTGGACATAAATACAACTGTGAACTTGGATAACCTACTTACTCTGAAAAAGGTTGCTAGGGCCATTGCTAATACACCAGCAGGTAAAAGTTCAAGTCCAGATGGATTTACGCCTAAATTTTATAAACTTTTTGCCCTGACCCTTATGCCTTTATTGACTAAAGGTATTTAACTCTATAGTAGTAAGAAGAGCCGGCAACACCGTAATCCTTGAATTGTGTCATTTATTGGTACATCAGAGTGACAAAAAACAATAAAGCTGACATGTTTCGGCAATAGCCTTAGTCGTAGCTGGTTCTCTATACTCTATAATCATGACGTTGGCACATCCAGACCTTCCTCTGTTCACATAAAAGTGGGAAAAAGATCTTCAACAGACTAAAGTATCTCACAAAAGTGAGTACACCCTTCACATTTTTGTAAATATTTTATATCTTTTCATGTGACAAAACTGAAGAAATTACACTGTACTACAAAGTAAAGTCATGAGTGCACAGCTTGTATAACAGTGCTGTCCCCTCAATATATCTCAACACACAGTCATTAATGTCTAAACCGCTGGCAACAAAAGTGAGTACATCCCTAAGTGAAAATGTCCAAATTGGACCCAATTAGCCATTTTCTCTCCCCGGTGTCATGTGTCTCATTAGTGTTAAATGGTCTCAGGTGTAAATGGGAAGAAGGTGTGTAAAATTTGATGTTATTGCTCTCATTTTGGTCACTGGAATTTCAACATGGCACCTCATGGTAAAGAACTCCTTGAAGATCTGAAAAAAAGAATTGTTGCTCTACATAAAGATGGCCTAGGCTATAAGATTGCCAAGACCCTGAAACTGAATTGCAGCAAGGTGGCCAAGACCATTAAATGGTTTAGCAGGACAGGTTCTACTCAGGCCTCGCCATGGTCAACCAAAGAAGTTGAGTGCACATGCTCAGCATCATATAGTTACATAGTTAGTAAGGTTGAATAAAGACACCAGTCCATCCAGTTCAACCTGAGTGAGTGTCTACAATTGTCTCTATCCCTGTACATTGCACACTCACATCGGTCCCTACCTTCAAGGAGCCAACAATCCAAGGTCCCCATTCATATACTAGGGCCAATTTTGGACAGCAGCCAATTAACCTACCTGCATGTCTTTGGAGTGTGGGAGGAAACCGGTGTACACGGAGGAAACCCATGCAGGCACAGGGAGAATATGCAAACTTGAGGCAGTTGGTGTTGTTGTTGGGATTTGGGGGGGTGGGGGGTGTCAGCCTGTCAGTGCTCAGACTATATGCCACACACTGCATCAAATTGGTCTGCATGGCTGTTGTCCCAGAAGTAAGCCTTTTCTAAAGATGATGCACAAGAAAGCCTGCAAACAGTTTGCTCAAGACAATCAGACTAAGTACCTGGATTACTTGAACCATGTCCTGCGGTCTGATAAACTTATCTGGTTTAGATGGTGACAAGTGTGTCTTGCCTTCTGTCAAGCATGGTGGTGGGAGTGTCATGGTCTGGGGCTGCATGAGTGATACCGAAACTGGGGAGCTACAGCTCATTGAGGGAACCATGAATGCCAACATGTACTGTGACATACTGAAGCAGAGCATTATCCCCTCCCTTCCGAAACACACTTCCAAGATGACCACCACCTTGATAAAGAAGCTAAGGGTAAAGGTGATGGACTGGCCAAACATTTCTCCAGACCTAAACCCTATTGAGCATCTGTGGGGCATCCTTAAATGGAAGGTGGAGGAGCGCAATGTATCTAACAACCACCAGCTCCTTGATGTCATCATGGAGGAGTGGAAGAGGACTCCAGTGGCAACCTGTGAAGTTTTGGTGAATTCCATGTCCAAGAGGGTTAACGCAGTACTGGAAAATAATGGTGGCCACACAAAATATCTACACTTTGGGCCCAATTTAGACATTTTCACTCAGGGGTGTACTCACTTTTGTTGCCATCAGTTTAGACATTAATTGCTGTGTGTTGAGTTATTTTGAGGGGACAGCAAATTCACACTGTAATGCAAGCTGTATACTCACTACTTTGCATTGTAGCAACGTGTCATTTCTTCAATGTTGTCACATGAAAAGATAGAATAAAATATTCACAAAAATGGGAGGGGTGTACTCACATTTGAGAGATACTGTATCTCTCCCTCAGATTGGCAAAAATGCTTTACCCATACCCATAAAATATCACTTGATATGAAAAGAAAAGAAAAGGGCTACGAATTGATGTCTAAATGGTACAGATGTCCCTCTGTCTTACATCATTTTAACCATAATGTATCATGCTGGCGATGCCGTACCGCTAAAACAAACATGCTCCATATTTGGTAGGAATGCCCACCTTTACGCATGTTTTGGAAACTAATATTCAATCTACATTGCAAACTTACTAATATCTTTATCCAACCTTTGCCCAGAGTGGCTCTTCTGTCCATGATACTAGGTTCTCTTCACTCAGCGAAAAAAGATATCCTTAGAAACTTTCTCAATGCAGCCAGAGCAGTTATTCCTTGACATTGGAAAACGACTTCCATATCATCCCTGGGGGAATAGGCATTTGAACTAGAAAACTGGAGTGGCTGTTGACACAAGATTTTGGAGTAGAATTTTTTTTTCCCATACCTGGGATGACTAGATCAGGTTTAGAGAATCACCTTTTCTTGACTTGGACTAATGGGAACTTGGCCATTGGACCTAATGAGCCATGATGTAGTACCTAGGCAAACCAATACTTCCCAACCTTGGTTCCCTCCTCCCTTTTTTTTTCATCTACTTATGTATTTATTTTTTGCCTCTCCTTTTTCCTTTTCTGTATTTAATGTATATATTGTGAATATTTCACATAAAGATGTGACCACCTTAACAAAAGCAGAATTCAAGTTAACTTTTTTTTTTTATCTTGACTTCGTGTGAATACTAAAATAGGTAATTCTGTCCTCTGTTAGCCTCCTGTGATGTGTCATGAGGATAAACATTGCTGTTTTGTTTACTGAAGCCCCCCGTTTCCCTTGTGAAGACTGAGGAAAATAATGAATTCAATGCCTTCGCCATCTCTCCATCCTTAGTAACCATATTCCCTTCATCAATTTTTATGGGACCAATATGATCTGACCTCCCTTTCTTACTTTAAACAAAAATCTGCGAGGTGGATGGATAAATCAATTCACCCGTAGAAAAAACAGCGCATAATATTCAAATAAAAGAAAAGAAATAATATACAAATTGCGCTAGTGCAACCTATTGTTCTATGGAAAGAATATTTCTATCTTCCCAAATGTAACCATACAATCACAATATTGTCCATGAACACTGTCCATATATCTAAATTGTACTGAGTACTTAGGATAGTTTCAGGAAACGAATTGAAACAGTATGTCTATTTCAGTCCATCCACAGACAATAAAATTAATAGCCAAAACAAAAATAGAATGTCCTGGTATAAATCAAGAGGAGTGTACGATGCAATCCTCCCTTAATATGAAAAAACAGTGGTCACGAATTTGCTGGGGTACAATCTCAAGACTGGGGTGACCCCCCCTTAGTAATGCTCTTACCAGATATGCCTGGTTACATAGGCTCTTCGAAAATGCTCCTCATCCGCTCGATTTCATCCGGTTCGTCTGCACTAGGTAATACACGGTCGGATGTGCTTAGATACGCGGGCTCTCAGATGTTCCTCATCGGCTGGATCCCATCCACTGCATACACGATCGGATGTGCTTGGTTACACGGGATCTCAGATGTTACTCATCGGCTGGATCCCATCCACTGCATAAGTGCCGGGTGATTCAAGATCTCCGAAAGAAGCAATTACGGGAAACAAACATAGCGTAATACTGTCTTATGAAAACACAATTTATTTAAATAAAAATGTTGCACTCACACAAAGTTAATTCTTTAAAGCATTGGTTCACTCAGCGTGCATAGTTCTTAATCACAGTCTCAGGGGAAATAATAGCATCAGCCGCTAATGGCCGTCACCACTTAGTAGTTCACGGTTAAAGCTGTGCGACTCTTCCTCCCTCCTGTCAGTTCCTCTATGCTGCGAACGTGTGCTACCACCCTGACGCGTTTCGTCGTATTGACATCATCTGAGGGTGGGGGCAATCAGTCCTGACTACACTTAAATACGTGCGGTATTAACCCTTCGTGGACATGTATAAATGTATAGCGGTTAATCTATCTATATTATGTACGTTGCTCTCTTTGACAGAATACCTGTCATAGGCTTTCATAAACGATGTTTTTAAGGGAACCATTTCATTACACAGAAAAAATTTTTAACAAACGAAATATTAAGAATTGGAAGAATTCAAAAAATAAATTGAAAAATATATAAGTTTAAAAAATCCCAGAAATTAGATTAAAACCTCAGGAGAGATGAAAACAAAATTACAGATAAAAACCACAAACGATCTTATTACCCTCACACACTCTACCAATATGGCCATGTCGGATTTCTGATAATGTGCTGATATGCTAACAATCATGATGTTTACAAAATCCGGCGCATATATCCCAATCACTTGTGTTTCTTTAAACGAGGGGATTCCCGTCACGTTGATCTAGATACTTCAAGTTTAAACGATAAACTTTATTATACAGGAGATGTATAAAGAAAAAGGATTCGCAACCTTTTATGGCCTGTCTCCTATTTTTTCTGATAATAAGATCAAGCAACAGCCTCAACTGACACTGACTTATATTCCCAAGCTCTTCATGCAGAAAGAGGCGAGCCGTCCATCACGAGCCTCCCATTAAAACCATCGCTGATACGATGAGTGGGTTATACACGGTACAATCTTTGTGATGCGACGGAAATTTTTTTTGACTATTATTGGCTACTTCCAGTGCCGCTATCCTCAATCTACCTTACATGCGACGTTGTGGCTTATGTATTGTACATGTATATGTGGCATTATATATTTATGTGGCTAAGATATAATATATTTGAAATTCTAATTAAACAAACTTGCTGCCTGTCTCCGTTAATTAACTCATTATGGTAAAAATTCACGTATTAAAATCTGACTTCCACGTATACTAACAACCTGCATAAAATAATGATATTTCCTATTTGTCATCTACATAATATAAAATATAAAATATAAAATATAGAATGTAAAATGCAACTAATCCCTTCTCTTAACGTCAGGGTACTATCACCTTAATGAAAAGTGCCTGTGCGACTCATAAATTCAATGTCTAGTCACCTGACACAGTAATACTAATCGAGGGTGACCAATAAGACCCCAATATTTCCGAACATGACTGTAATAAAAATTATCATAAAAAAGTTCTATGATTAAAAGTTGGTAATAAAAGTTGGTAATTAAACAGGTTTAGTGCTAAAAGTATTAGTAGTAGAAAAGTTGTTATTCACGTAATCTGGATATTAAGACCCCTTTAAAACAGCTTTAAAAATCACTTATAAAACAATTAACGTCTAATTCAACGTTTAACCCATTAGGAGTCAGAGTGTTCATCCGATATATCCATTGGGATTCTTTTTTGGACACTTCGCGGACCATATTTGATCCACGCCAATTAGGGTGAACTCTATCAACTCCCCAGAATTTTAGTAGAGATGGGTCTCTGTTGTGATGTTTTTTAAAATGAAGAGACACGCTGTGATCACTAAATCCGATTTCTATATTGTACATATGTTCGGATATGCGTTTCCTTAGGGTCCTTTTAGTTCTTCCCACATACATGAGCCCACATGGGCACTGTAGTACGTATACCACGTGCGTGGAGCTACATGTAATAAAATCTTTTATTACCATTAACCTGTTATTCCCTGTGGATATGAACTCGGTCATACCTCTAATTAGGCTATTTTGCTTCATACAGGGTTGGCACCTTCTACATGAAAAAAACCCGTCCCTATTCCAGAAAGTTTCTGTTTTTTTGGGGGGATTCAACACTTTCTTCACTACCTGATCTCCAAAGTTGGGGGCTTTTCTGTATATGAATGAAGGACGAGATGGCAACACCTGTCCTAACGTTTTATCAAGACATAGGACATGCCAGTGACGATTTAATATCGTTTCCACTTCTTTATACTGGGCATGGAAGTCTGAGATGAATCCCCATTCTTGACAGGGAGCCTTGTCTTGCAATTTATTTTCTAGACATTCATCTCGGGAAATTTTAGCTATTTCCGATACTGTTTTGTTCAGAGATGCTTCATTGTACCCCTTTTCTATAAAACGATTCTTAATAATATCCGATTGTGGGTAAAAGTCACTATCCAAGGTGCAGTTGCGCCGTATACGCATAATCTGGCCTTTAGGGATATTTTTAAGCCACAATGGATGATGTCCACTTTTTATAGGTAAATAACTGTTCCTATCAGTAGGCTTGAAATATGCTTTGGTGATTAGACCCGTTCCCTGTTTGATTATATCCACGTCAAGATAATGTATTTTTTCTGAACTGTGTTCGTATTCCAAACAAATATTATTCTTGTTGTTATTCAATTGGGACATGAATTCATGTAGTGAGCTTTCTGAACCTTCCCAAATAATCAGGAGGTCATCAATGAATCTTTTGTAGAATACTAAAGATGACTTATATTGCTGTTGCTGTGAGAAAATTACGCGGTCCTCCCATTCCGACATAAACAGGTTCGCGATGCTGGGAGCAAATTTAGCTCCCATGGCCACGCCCCTTTTTTGTGAGTAAAAATTCTGGTTGTACCAGAAGTAATTTTGTGATAAACAAAAATCTAAAGCTTGTCCCAAAAATACCTTTTGTTCATGGGGGATATCATTCCTCTGACTTAAAGCCCAATTCAGGGCCAAAAGGGCGTCGTCATGTTGGATAATACTATATAGGGATGCCACGTCGGCTGTCACTAGGTGGATCTCTCCTCCTTCTCTCAATTTGATCTGACTCATTAGTTGCAATAAATTTTTAGTGTCTTTCAAATATGCTTTTGTACTTTGGACACTCATCTGTAGGAATCTATCTAAATATTGACCCAATCTTGCTGTTACAGAGCCAATACAGTTGACGATTGGTCTGGCCGGGGGTACAGTCGGATTTTTGTGTACCTTGGGCAATGTGTAGATAGTCGGTATTCTACAGTGACCGGGTACCAGAAATCTCGACTCCTTCACATTCAACACCTTGTTTTTTACTCCCAATAATACTAATTTTTCTAGATTTTGATAATACAGCACAGTGGGATCCTTTCTTAATAGCTCATACGTGTCTTTGTCAGATAGCATCTTTTCTAATTGTGATTCGTAAAAAGTTTTGTCTAAAATCACTACCCCCCCTCCCTTATCTGCAGGTCTGATTACTATATCCTTCCTCATTTCCAATGCTTTGATCCCATCCTGTAAATGATGTGGATTTAAATTCTTTTTTGGCAAAATGGTCTCTAAGTCCTTCAAAATCAGATTTTTAAATACATCAACATGCTGGTTAGCGGAGTTCAATGGGTTGAATAAAGACTTATTCTTCAACCCGCTATCTATTCCTATTGTACTAACTGGCATGGTAATTCTATTCGTAGTGTTATTATTTAGAAAATATTTCTTTATATTAATTTTCCTAATATATTTATGGATGTCCATATAGACATTAAATTTATTTATGGCTTTCCTCGGAGCACATTTTAGTCCCAACTGTAGAATATTGGATTCTTTAGCTGTTAATGTGGCACTACTTAAGTTGTAGATTCCGGCTGATCCAGGTCTCGCCTTCTTTTTTTGGACTCGCCGGCCTGCTCTACAACCCCTTTTCCATCTCCTATCTGATTGATCCTTCCTGGTGCTCCTTCCCCTACTTGAGGAGGTCCTCCCCCTACAGTGTGTTGTGATTGGGGAATTTTTTGCGGAGGTTGTGGGTTGGTATAATTCTGTGGGGGATTCCACCATCCCTGCTGAGGTCTTGGGGGACCCATGTTGTACTGATGATTATAAAGAAGTCTTGCAAGCCCTTGGGAATGCATTAGAAAAGCAGGTACGAACCTGGTGGGATATATGTACCCTCGAGCAATATTTGAAAGAGAATATTATTGTACGTAGTTTAAGGTGGGAGGTAACACCACAAGACGGATTAGATGATGAGGAATCCATGAGAGAATGGTTGGATTTTTTTAATGGGGTGGGTTTTAAACTTCAGCAATTAGTTTTAAGAAGGAAGGAGAGAAAAATGCAAAAACTAAAGAAACAGATAGAAGAATTATCTAATGAATTAGCGAGTATCAGGGAAACACAACAATGGATGGATTTTAATTCTAATATAAACAAAAAATTGGAAAAAATTGACACTGACACCCAAAAAAAGAAAGTCAAAAAATTCCATAGGGATTTAAATGATTTTAGGAATGAAAATATTTACATATGGCAAAGCAAATTAATGAATAAACCTACAGAGAACGTAATCCCTAGAGAGGTTATCCCGGGCACTCCAGGTATTAGGGGATCTGATAATTACCTCTGTCCCGACAACCAATCTACCCCAAAGCATGAGGAGCAAAGATGGGTTTACGTAGATCAACGTTTTAAAAGAAAAGGGAAGCGAGGTAACCCCCAAAGAGGCCCTAGACCTGAAGAATACATAGAGAGACCAACTGCGTATCCGCAATCCAGATATGTAGATTATCAGCAGGGGTTCCCGTTATCTAATAGATTTGAACCCCTAAGAGATAATATAAGGATTCAAGATAACCCCCCTCGTCCTTTTTTAGGGAGAGGAGGGTGGAGAGGGAGATGGAGACCGCGGGGGATGGGCAGGAAGCCTCCTTACAGCAATGCCCCCCAGTACAACATGGGTCCCCCAAGACCTCAGCAGGGATGGTGGAATCCCCCACAGAATTATACCAACCCACAACCTCCGCAAAAAATTCCCCAATCACAACACACTGTAGGGGGAGGACCTCCTCAAGTAGGGGAAGGAGCACCAGGAAGGATCAATCAGATAGGAGATGGAAAAGGGGTTGTAGAGCAGGCCGGCGAGTCCAAAAAAAGAAGGCGAGACCTGGATCAGCCGGAATCTACAACTTAAGTAGTGCCACATTAACAGCTAAAGAATCCAATATTCTACAGTTGGGACTAAAATGTGCTCCGAGGAAAGCCATAAATAAATTTAATGTCTATATGGACATCCATAAATATATTAGGAAAATTAATATAAAGAAATATTTTCTAAATAATAACACTACGAATAGAATTACCATGCCAGTTAGTACAATAGGAATAGATAGCGGGTTGAAGAATAAGTCTTTATTCAACCCATTGAACTCCGCTAACCAGCATGTTGATGTATTTAAAAATCTGATTTTGAAGGACTTAGAGACCATTTTGCCAAAAAAGAATTTAAATCCACATCATTTACAGGATGGGATCAAAGCATTGGAAATGAGGAAGGATATAGTAATCAGACCTGCAGATAAGGGAGGGGGGGTAGTGATTTTAGACAAAACTTTTTACGAATCACAATTAGAAAAGATGCTATCTGACAAAGACACGTATGAGCTATTAAGAAAGGATCCCACTGTGCTGTATTATCAAAATCTAGAAAAATTAGTATTATTGGGAGTAAAAAACAAGGTGTTGAATGTGAAGGAGTCGAGATTTCTGGTACCCGGTCACTGTAGAATACCGACTATCTACACATTGCCCAAGGTACACAAAAATCCGACTGTACCCCCGGCCAGACCAATCGTCAACTGTATTGGCTCTGTAACAGCAAGATTGGGTCAATATTTAGATAGATTCCTACAGATGAGTGTCCAAAGTACAAAAGCATATTTGAAAGACACTAAAAATTTATTGCAACTAATGAGTCAGATCAAATTGAGAGAAGGAGGAGAGATCCACCTAGTGACAGCCGACGTGGCATCCCTATATAGTATTATCCAACATGACGACGCCCTTTTGGCCCTGAATTGGGCTTTAAGTCAGAGGAATGATATCCCCCATGAACAAAAGGTATTTTTGGGACAAGCTTTAGATTTTTGTTTATCACAAAATTACTTCTGGTACAACCAGAATTTTTACTCACAAAAAAGGGGCGTGGCCATGGGAGCTAAATTTGCTCCCAGCATCGCGAACCTGTTTATGTCGGAATGGGAGGACCGCGTAATTTTCTCACAGCAACAGCAATATAAGTCATCTTTAGTATTCTACAAAAGATTCATTGATGACCTCCTGATTATTTGGGAAGGTTCAGAAAGCTCACTACATGAATTCATGTCCCAATTGAATAACAACAAGAATAATATTTGTTTGGAATACGAACACAGTTCAGAAAAAATACATTATCTTGACGTGGATATAATCAAACAGGGAACGGGTCTAATCACCAAAGCATATTTCAAGCCTACTGATAGGAACAGTTATTTACCTATAAAAAGTGGACATCATCCATTGTGGCTTAAAAATATCCCTAAAGGCCAGATTATGCGTATACGGCGCAACTGCACCTTGGATAGTGACTTTTACCCACAATCGGATATTATTAAGAATCGTTTTATAGAAAAGGGGTACAATGAAGCATCTCTGAACAAAACAGTATCGGAAATAGCTAAAATTTCCCGAGATGAATGTCTAGAAAATAAATTGCAAGACAAGGCTCCCTGTCAAGAATGGGGATTCATCTCAGACTTCCATGCCCAGTATAAAGAAGTGGAAACGATATTAAATCGTCACTGGCATGTCCTATGTCTTGATAAAACGTTAGGACAGGTGTTGCCATCTCGTCCTTCATTCATATACAGAAAAGCCCCCAACTTTGGAGATCAGGTAGTGAAGAAAGTGTTGAATCCCCCCAAAAAAACAGAAACTTTCTGGAATAGGGACGGGTTTTTTTCATGTAGAAGGTGCCAACCCTGTATGAAGCAAAATAGCCTAATTAGAGGTATGACCGAGTTCATATCCACAGGGAATAACAGGTTAATGGTAATAAAAGATTTTATTACATGTAGCTCCACGCACGTGGTATACGTACTACAGTGCCCATGTGGGCTCATGTATGTGGGAAGAACTAAAAGGACCCTAAGGAAACGCATATCCGAACATATGTACAATATAGAAATCGGATTTAGTGATCACAGCGTGTCTCTTCATTTTAAAAAACATCACAACAGAGACCCATCTCTACTAAAATTCTGGGGAGTTGATAGAGTTCACCCTAATTGGCGTGGATCAAATATGGTCCGCGAAGTGTCCAAAAAAGAATCCCAATGGATATATCGGATGAACACTCTGACTCCTAATGGGTTAAACGTTGAATTAGACGTTAATTGTTTTATAAGTGATTTTTAAAGCTGTTTTAAAGGGGTCTTAATATCCAGATTACGTGAATAACAACTTTTCTACTACTAATACTTTTAGCACTAAACCTGTTTAATTACCAACTTTTATTACCAACTTTTAATCATAGAACTTTTTTATGATAATTTTTATTACAGTCATGTTCGGAAATATTGGGGTCTTATTGGTCACCCTCGATTAGTATTACTGTGTCAGGTGACTAGACATTGAATTTATGAGTCGCACAGGCACTTTTCATTAAGGTGATAGTACCCTGACGTTAAGAGAAGGGATTAGTTGCATTTTACATTCTATATTTTATATTTTATATTTTATATTATGTAGATGACAAATAGGAAATATCATTATTTTATGCAGGTTGTTAGTATACGTGGAAGTCAGATTTTAATACGTGAATTTTTACCATAATGAGTTAATTAACGGAGACAGGCAGCAAGTTTGTTTAATTAGAATTTCAAATATATTATATCTTAGCCACATAAATATATAATGCCACATATACATGTACAATACATAAGCCACAACGTCGCATGTAAGGTAGATTGAGGATAGCGGCACTGGAAGTAGCCAATAATAGTCAAAAAAAATTTCCGTCGCATCACAAAGATTGTACCGTGTATAACCCACTCATCGTATCAGCGATGGTTTTAATGGGAGGCTCGTGATGGACGGCTCGCCTCTTTCTGCATGAAGAGCTTGGGAATATAAGTCAGTGTCAGTTGAGGCTGTTGCTTGATCTTATTATCAGAAAAAATAGGAGACAGGCCATAAAAGGTTGCGAATCCTTTTTCTTTATACATCTCCTGTATAATAAAGTTTATCGTTTAAACTTGAAGTATCTAGATCAACGTGACGGGAATCCCCTCGTTTAAAGAAACACAAGTGATTGGGATATATGCGCCGGATTTTGTAAACATCATGATTGTTAGCATATCAGCACATTATCAGAAATCCGACATGGCCATATTGGTAGAGTGTGTGAGGGTAATAAGATCGTTTGTGGTTTTTATCTGTAATTTTGTTTTCATCTCTCCTGAGGTTTTAATCTAATTTCTGGGATTTTTTAAACTTATATATTTTTCAATTTATTTTTTGAATTCTTCCAATTCTTAATATTTCGTTTGTTAAAAATTTTTTCTGTGTAATGAAATGGTTCCCTTAAAAACATCGTTTATGAAAGCCTATGACAGGTATTCTGTCAAAGAGAGCAACGTACATAATATAGATAGATTAACCGCTATACATTTATACATGTCCACGAAGGGTTAATACCGCACGTATTTAAGTGTAGTCAGGACTGATTGCCCCCACCCTCAGATGATGTCAATACGACGAAACGCGTCAGGGTGGTAGCACACGTTCGCAGCATAGAGGAACTGACAGGAGGGAGGAAGAGTCGCACAGCTTTAACCGTGAACTACTAAGTGGTGACGGCCATTAGCGGCTGATGCTATTATTTCCCCTGAGACTGTGATTAAGAACTATGCACGCTGAGTGAACCAATGCTTTAAAGAATTAACTTTGTGTGAGTGCAACATTTTTATTTAAATAAATTGTGTTTTCATAAGACAGTATTACGCTATGTTTGTTTCCCGTAATTGCTTCTTTCGGAGATCTTGAATCACCCGGCACTTATGCAGTGGATGGGATCCAGCCGATGAGTAACATCTGAGATCCCGTGTAACCAAGCACATCCGATCGTGTATGCAGTGGATGGGATCCAGCCGATGAGGAACATCTGAGAGCCCGCGTATCTAAGCACATCCGACCGTGTATTACCTAGTGCAGACGAACCGGATGAAATCGAGCGGATGAGGAGCATTTTCGAAGAGCCTATGTAACCAGGCATATCTGGTAAGAGCATTACTAAGGGGGGGTCACCCCAGTCTTGAGATTGTACCCCAGCAAATTCGTGACCACTGTTTTTTCATATTAAGGGAGGATTGCATCGTACACTCCTCTTGATTTATACCAGGACATTCTATTTTTGTTTTGGCTATTAATTTTATTGTCTGTGGATGGACTGAAATAGACATACTGTTTCAATTCGTTTCCTGAAACTATCCTAAGTACTCAGTACAATTTAGATATATGGACAGTGTTCATGGACAATATTGTGATTGTATGGTTACATTTGGGAAGATAGAAATATTCTTTCCATAGAACAATAGGTTGCACTAGCGCAATTTGTATATTATTTCTTTTCTTTTATTTGAATATTATGCGCTGTTTTTTCTACGGGTGAATTGATTTATCCATCCACCTCGCAGATTTTTGTTTAATGTTTTTTAGTGGTTTTATTGATTTAATACCTTTTAGCGGTTTTATTGATTTAATACCTTTTAGAACAGCTGCTTAAATTCCACAACTCCCAGGTAGAAAGCATATTTTTTAATGCTAAGCGCCTTGTATTTGCGTGGTTAACGGGCGGAGGTTATCCCAAGCAAAGGCACATATTTGTTCACTCCCTTTCTTACTGTTTACATATTTAAAGAATCTCTTTTTTTAATTTCCTCCACTATGTGCCTTTTGTATTCTATCTTAGCTGCTCTGATTGCACCCTTACATTTCTTGTTGCATTCTTTGTAAAGTTGGAATACTGACAATGAACCCTCAGCCTTGTATTTTTTGAAGACCTTCTCCTTTGCTTTTATATGCATTTTTACATTGGCGTTAAGCCACCCAGAACTTCTATTAGCTCTTTTAAATTTATTTCACATTGGGATGCACTGGCTAATGCCCTTATTTAATATGCTCTTAAAGCATACCCATTTTTTGCTCCATGTTCTTTGTTCCTAATATTTTATCCCAATTATTATCTTCTAGCAAGGATCGTAGTTTAGGGAAGTGTCAGGGCTGGGCTCAGCCCTTCTTTCCTCTGAGCTAGCCGCTCAGCTGTTGGCTAATTGCCAGCTCCCATCTCTCCACAGTGACACACCTGTTGATGATATCCTGCTTGTCAGTCCTGCCTACTTAAGCTGTCCAGCCCAGATGATCTCTGCCTTCGCCTTGGTCAACATCACAGAGGCTATCTGCTGCGCTCCTGTTAAAGACTTGTTTGACTAACATCCTGCTTGCTGTTCCACTATGCTTATCTCTGGCTTCCTGACTTTGTTGGTTGTCTGTCTATCCGTTACGGTTAAAGAACTTTGGCTATGTTTGTTCTATTTACTTTTATTATTAAAGTGTGATTTAACTGTACTTTTTTCTCGGTCTGATTCATGTTTTATGAAAGTAGGCGAAGGCCATGAATTCAGAAAATACAGTCAATCCACTTGTTGATAATATTTTTTCCAGATTGGATGAGCAGGATCACCGCATGGATCAGTTTGCCATGGTGTTACAAATGCTCCTGTTTTGCACGGCTTATCTGGAATCTCCCACCGTGGCTGCTCCGGTACAACCTGTGTTGCAGGCCATCCCCGCTACTGCTCCAGTCTCTGTGCAGACACCCGCCTCGAGTATTACCTCCATAAGAGGTATGACTGGTTCCGCTCCACTTCCCCAGTGATTTGGGGGGTGATCCGGTCCAATGCAATGAGTTTCTCAACCAGGTTGAGATATACTTTGAGATGCTGCCCCAGGCATTTCCCACGGACAGAAGCAAAGTAGGTTTCATGATATCTTTGCTTTCTGAGAGAGCCTCGGCCTGGGCAAACCTTCTATGGGAGATGCAAAAACCTGTTGTCTTGAGTTACCCTGAATTTGTGGCTTCTTTTAAAAGGGTATTTGACGTTCCCACATGCTATGTTTCTGCTGCCAAGTGCCTTATGTCCATTAAACAGAGTATGAGAACTGTTGCCAATTACATCATTGAATTCCATACTCTGGCAGCAGAGGTTGCTTGGAACTATTAGGCCCTCGTGGCTGCTTTTTCTCATGGTCTCTCGGATACCATCAAGGATGAGATAGCAGCCTGAGATATAACCACTGAGCTGAAGAAGTTGATCATGTTTGCCATCCTCATTGACTCTAGACTCAGAGAAAGACTCTCTTTTAAGAAGTGCTTGTGGAAGCCTCCTGTACATTTGTCTCCGATCTTTGCAGTCCCACCCTTGCCGACCACACCTCCCATGCCTTCTGGTACCGAGTCGGTCTGTGAAAATGAACCCATGTACTTAGGCTTCAAGTGTCTCTCTGCGGATGAGGGAACCTTTAGGAGGAGGGAGAGATTGTGCCTTTATTGTGGCTAGGCAGGTCACTTTTTAAAGTCTTGTCCTACCCGTCCAGGGAAAGCCTGAACCTTGAGGTCCTGTCATGGACAGACCTTAGGTGGCTTATATTTCATCCCCAGTTATTCAGCAGGATAAGGCCCTGGCTTTGGTTCCCCTATCTTGGGCTGAGTCATCCTTCAAGATGCAGGCTCTAATCGACTCTGGGGAAGCAGGCCTGTTCATTGATACTGCCTTTGTATTGACACACTTGATTCTGCTGCAGCTGCGTGACACTTCACTTGCCATTGAGGCTCTTGACAGAAGACCTCTACAGCCTGCCAATGTGACTCACGAGACTGGTCCATTGTCCACGGCCATAGTAGGGGCTCTTTACCATGAGATAATCCAATTCCAAGTTATTTTCTCACCTAAGTTTCCACTGGTTATTGGTTATCCCCGGTTACAGAGGCACAACCCCTCTTTTGATTGGCTCTGTGCTGAGCTTCTCTCCTGGTTACCACAATGCAGTAAGACATGCTTCCAGAAGGTAGCCAAGGTCCTGTGCACCTCTTCACTTTCCACCCTGCCGGAGGAATACCGTGATTTTAGCAACTTCTTTGCAAAGGTCAAGCTGGTAGTTTGTCTCCACATCGGTCAACCTGGTGCCATACCACCTCATGGCCAGGTTTATCCTTTGTTGGTCTTGGAGGATAAGGCCATGGAGGAGTATGTTGCAGACGCACATTCTTGAGGTTTCATCCACAAATTTTCATCTCCCGCTGGTGCCGATTTCTTCTTTGTGAAGTGGGGAATTGAGAACTTGTATTGATTATAGGGGTCTCAATCGTTTCACGATTAAGAATGCCTATCCGATTCTGTTGTGTTACGTACCATGTGGTATAGTCTGACTTGTAGAACAGCAGACCTGAGAGCACAGTGAGATAGGAGTACCTGTTTGTGGTGTAGGCATGGATGGATGGACAGGTCCAGATGTTGATGTTAGCGGAGGCAGGTGCAGGTCAGCAACCTGGAAGCTGGCAGGTACAGACTGAAGCAGAGTGAGACAAGCCAGGTCAAACACAAGTAATCACGCATGTAGGGCTGTAGCTGAAGCAGAGTCAGATGAACAGGCAGGAGTTGGCAAAAAGGTGTAAACAAGGACGTTGTTATAGCAGGCTCAAGGCAAGCCAAGGTCAGAATTGGAAAAATCGGGTAAGTCAAACAGAGCCGGGTCAATACAGGTGATCAGAAGGCAGGTATAGGTTTTCAGGAATCACTGGCTGCAGATCAAACAGCACTGCACTTGTGCAATTGCTGTCCTTTTAAAGGCCTATTAGCGCCAAACAATGTACACGCACATGCATCCGGTGCATGCCCCCACACATGTGCACACACAAATGCATCTGGCGCATGCCATCATGCTGTGCACACACCGCTGTCTGGCTTATATTGGTGCCCATGTGTACATGTGCACACACACACACACCTCTGTCTTTTCACAGCAGGACCCTGACATTGCCCCCTCCCAAGGGGCAGCCTTCAGATGCCTAACTGCCCCTTCTTTTCTGGACTGGCAAGAAAGAAGGCACAGATCAGTCTCCTTGCATGAATGTTACATTCAGGCTCCAAGGAATTGTCTTCTGGGCCATACCCTTTCCACTTAATTAAGAATTGTACTTGGTTTTGCCATCTCTTACAATACAATCTACAATGGCCTCTACCTCCTACTTCTCACTTCTGTCAACCAGAACAGGTTATGGTGGTCTGGATCCTCTGTCAGGAAAGGGATTAGGTACTTCAGGGTTTAGCAAAGTTTAGCAAGGATACATGAAAGACAGGATGAACTAATGAATCAGGTAAGGATATTTCATATGATACCTCGTTAATCTTTTTCTTCACAGGAAATGGTCCTATGACCTTGGGTACCAATTTTCTGGAAGGACATGCCAGCTTAAAATTAGCCATGGAGAGCCATACCTTGTCACCCACCTGCAGATTTAATTCACTTCTTCTGTTCCTATCAAAAGCCTTCTTGCTGTCCGCTTTGGCCTTGGTTACTGCTTCCTGCAATATCCGGTTATCGTGGCTGGGGAAGTCCACCATGTCCTGGGCTGCTGGGACTGAAGTTTCTGGAAGAAAATCAGGTACAATTGATAGGTGAAAGCCATAGCTAGCGGGGCTGCTTTCATTTGACGAACTGAAATGTATATACGGGCTGCCTAACTCCATGTTTTTTAGGTACATCCAGCTCCGGCATGCCTATCGTGCACAGTTTCCATGTGCTATCGCTCTAGAGGAGACCCCTGTGGAGACCATTCTGGCCCTCTCGAATGAAAAGAAAACGCTGTCGACACTATATGCTGTTTTAAATAGTACTAATACATCTGTTGTCTCCCGTCTGTTCTCCAGGTGGCAGCGGGATATACCAGAATTGGGAGGAGGGTGTCCAACAGTATCTACCCCTCATGATATCCTCTAGAGACAGATACACCCAGCTTAGGTTTATTCACCGAGCTTACTACTCCCCGGATCGTTTGGCCAGAATTTACCCTGACAGAAAAGGTGTGTGCCCTAAATGTGGCTTGACCTCTGGCACTTTTTTCCATATTGTATGGTCCTGTGTGTACTTACAGGCCTTCTGGAGGGGGTGGCATCGGAGATCAGCTCTATCGGTCGATTTGATGTCCCCTGTGAGCCATTACCCCTTTTATTGGGAATTGTAGACACGCTCCCAGCATCGCAGGCTAAAAAACAATTTGTGTTCTATTCAGCCTTCTATGCTAGGAAAGCTATACTAATTAAATGGCAGGACCCTAGTCCCCCAACGGTTTCTCACTGGAGACCCCTGATTGATGCGGCCTTGCCGCTCTATAAATTGACGTACCTAGGAAGAAACTGTCCCAAAATATTTGATAAGATATGGGGCCCCTGGACCAAAGAGAGACCACTTCCTTAGTCAGGTAAGCACCTCTATATAGGAAGGTGGTGGTGGTAGGGAGGGCCAGGGAATCTGTCTGCCCTTCTAAATTAACTGGGGATGACTTGTGTCTGGTATAAACTATGGTATCCCACCTGTGATGATGTGTACTCCATGGATCTTGCTCTGTGAATGCAATTCTGGTTTGACAAGGACACTGCCCGAATGTATGCTGTAATATGATATGTTTATATGCTGCTTAGCCCAGATTGGACTTTTCTATCTGAATACTTTCCATGATTTACCGCTGTAAACTGCCAGGATGATCACTGCTGAGATTGTACCACTGTTCTGACATGTACTGTACACATTTAATAAAATCTTATGCTAAAAAAAAAAAAAAAAGCCATAGCTACTTACTTGTGTCAAGAAAGGGGAATTCCCCGTAGCAGAATGACTGGCGTTGCTGTTCGCAAATTCTGCTAGAGGCAGCAATGACACCCAATTGTCCTGGACAAAGGTTGTGAAACATCTGATGTATTGCTCAAGGGTCTGTCCATTGGTTTGGGGATGATAGGCTGAGGATGGAGCTAGTTAAATTTTCAGAATTTCACACAAGGCCCTCCAGAAGTGTGAAGTGAATTGTACCCCTCTATCTGACACAATATTTGCAGGAACTCCATGTATTCTAACAATTTCCTTAACAAATACTTGGGTATTCTCTATGGTAGACAGGGTACCCTTCAGCTATGGCAGACAGGGTACTCTTCAGTGGTAGGCAGTGGGCCATTTTGGACAATTGGTCCACAACTACAAAAAGTGTGGTACATCTCTCAGAACATGGAAGTTCTACAATAAAATCCATGGAGATCATCCTCCATGGTCTGTCAGGAACGGGCAATGGTTTTAACAGTCCCCAGGCCCGACTTCTTGCAGTTTTAGTCTGAGTGCAGAAAGGGAATGCATTTACATATTTCTTGCAAAATTCATCCAGGCCCATCCACCAGAACGTGCGCCGCACCAGCTCAAGGGTTTTATGGACACCAAAGTGACCTGCCAGTGGATGATCACGAAGAAGTCTTAATACCCCAACTTGCACATCCTCAGGAGCGAAGATTTGAATTCCTTTACAGGGTAGACCCTCTTTAGAGCAATCATCAATGGGGTTATCACACATCCGAAACAACGCATCCTGGTTTGACAATCTTTGATCCAGTTCGATAAGTGATATGGAATAAAAAACGTGAAAAGAACAGAGCCCATCAAGCTTGGCATGGATTTAGATGTCTGGCAGATCTTAAATATTTGAGATTCTTGTGGTTAGTGTATATTAGTACTGGGTGGACTGCACTTTTCAACCACTATCTCCACTGCTCTAATGTGACCTTGATGGCAAGCAATTCTCAGTCTTCAACACCGTAGTTTTTCTCCGTAGGTGAAAGTTTTCATGAGAAAAAGGCCACAGGATGCATTAAATCTTTGATACCATGCCTTTGAGAAATAACCGCCCCTACTGCTATTTTGGATGCATCCACTTCGAGGATGTAGGGCAGTGATGGGTCCGGGTGACTGAGAATAAGGGCTGAGGTAAAAAGTCTCTTAAGTGTCTCAAAGGCTTCTGGGGCTTCTGAATGCTCCATAATGCACAGCGAGATCGTGTATTATTTCTAATCTACTTCAGACAGTGTATTTAATTATATATATGTAGGCAGGCAGTGTATTTGATATATATATATATATATATATATATACACCCGCCTAGGGCACCCTGCTGTCCATATATATATATATATATATATATATATATATATATATATATATATATATATATATATATATATATATATTGTGAAGTTTGGGGATACTAGCATAAGTATCATAATCATAAGCATACTAGCATAAGCCCTTATAAAAGGTGAAACCAAAATATATTTATTTATAATCAAATCAAAAATAAAGCTTTTCTTCAGCATATAAAAAAATGTAAATTAAAGTCCGCTTATCTTCAGCACATATAATACGAAAAGAAAAAGCACCTACAGTTCTGTAGTCAGGTCTTCACCAAAAAGTTTCTTTAGTGCCGGTTCACACTTGTGCGGGTTGATAACAAATGCGATGCGTTAAACAAAAACTAGATTCGCATGTCATACAAAAAGTAATTGGTTTTCATTACGCTCGTTCACATATATGCGTTGCGATTCCTCTCCGAATGCGATGCGTTAAAAAAAAGGGTCTTGTGCGAGTTTACAGCGTTGCGTTGCGAATTTAGTTTCTATAGACATCAATGAAAATCGTTCTGGAATCGCATTGTTGGTTCAGATAGATGCAAATTCTTCACCTCCAGCTCCTCCTTCCAGTTTAGCCTCCTCACTTCCTGTTTCCTGTCACATGTCCATCTGTAATCAGTCAAGATGGCCCCCAAGCGTCGCAACAGTGTGGACAATGAGGAGCTTATCAGACTCGTCCGTGACAGGCCATATATATGGGACAGCCGGATAGAAGAGTACAAAAATAATGCCATGAAGAGCAGAGGCTGGGATGAGATTTGCAGGAGTCTGTATGCAGACTGGGATGACTTCACACCTCAGGTTCGCAAACACAAACGTAAGTATATTTCCATTTCCCACTGACCACCAATCGAACTCACCACCAATCCCACTGACCACCAATCCCATTGACCACCAATCCCATTGACCACCAATCCCACTGACCACCAATGTAAGGGCATGCATCCCACTGACCACCAATCCCACTGACCACCAATGTAAGGGCATGCATCCCACTGACCACCAATCCCACTGACCACCAATCCCATTGACCACCAATCCCACTGACCACCAATGTAAGGGCATGCATCCCACTGACCACCAATCCCACTGACCACCAATCCCATTGACCACCAATCCCATTGACCACCAATCCCACTGACCACCAATGTAAGGGCATGCATCCCACTGACCACCAATCCCACTGACCACCAATGTAAGGGCATGCATCCCACTGACCACCAATCCCACTGACCACCAATGTAAGGGCATGCATCCCACTGACCACCAATCCCACTGACCACCAATCCCATTGACCACCAATCCCACTGACCACCAATGTAAGGGCATGCATCCCACTGACCACCAATCCCATTGACCACCAATCCCACTGACCACCAATGTAAGGGCATGCATCCCACTGACCACCAATCCCAATTTTTCTTTATTAAAAGTCTTGCAATCATTAAGCATAAAATCACAATATATAAATATACATAAATATATACATATTTACATAAATTAAAATAAATATAGCAAAACTGCTCTCAAACCAAAAAAAAAATACTTTAAGCAATAACATAAATCCTATTACAACTCACACCATTACACCAGACATCAAACTTGTGAGGTTAAGAAACAATCCCGCACCCATTATGCATGCAGCCCTTCTTCAAAAAGAAGATACTAACCAACAAAAGCTAAGGGAGTGAAAGAACCAGAAAAAGAAAAGAGCTCCTCACCCAGAGATGGGCAGTTCACCAAAGGCAGGTCTGATATTCCTCCACGCCCTCATCCAGACTGCCCGAGGCTCCCTGCCCCTCTCAAGACCCCGAATTTTCCCAACCTCACCCAGAATATCGTGCACCACCACCTCAACAGAGAGGACTTTCTTCCGCAGGGTAATCTGGCACCGTGCATTTCATGTGAAGTAACGGACAACTATACTAACTAAAAACAGTGTATCCAAATCAAAATCCCAGTGAGTCGGAAATGCCCCATACACCCACTCCGCATAACTCATGCGATAGAAAAAGGGGATGCCTAGAGCCCTCCCCACCTTTTTATACACCTCTATGTTAAAGGGACACTGGAGCAAAAAGTGGTCCATAGACTCCACTTTACCAACACACTCTGCTCTAGGACAATCCCGATCATCCACAGGGCGATGCTTCAAGTTCCCTCTCACATAGAGCCTTCCATGGAAGGCGAGCCAGGCTTGATCCCTAAACTTCAAGGGGATTCTTTCTAAATTGATTAAACGCAACCCTTCCCTCATTACAGAGCCTGGGCAATCCCTTAAGGCCAGTGACACACTGAAAGCAGAGCCCAAAATCCTCTTCTCCAGAAGCTTCCTGGGGAGGGACTTGATATCCTCCACTGTCACCTGCCACTGCCGAAGTATTTTCAGACACGGGGCAACATAAGCCGGGAGCTTGCCATGTCGGACTCTCAGACTTTTCACTGGCCCGCCATCTTCCCAGGATCGCAGAAAAGGCCTAAAACAAGATTGAAAAATACCCACCCATCCCGGCGGGTTCTCTGCTAGCATGTTACCAAGATTGTACTTTAAAAACAGCAGAGAAAAGAAAACTATTGGGTTGACCATTCCTAGGCCACCCTCCCGCCTAGACAGGTAAGTTACATTGCGTTTGATCAGGTTCAGCCTACTTCCCCATAACAGTTGGAAAAAGCAGCTGTACACCCTTGCATAGAGAGATACTGGCAAGATACAGACGAAGCTGACATATAAAAAAATTGGGACCAGGTACGTTTTGATAAAGTCAACCCTCTCCCTCAATGAAAGCTTCCATTTCTTCCAACTTGCTACTTTGGCATTGGCACACACCAACCTGCTTTCCCAATTTCGATGACCATAGTCACCAGGACCAAATTTGATGCCCAACACTTTAATTTCCTGCTGGGGCTCTGGGAAGGCATCCGGAAGTTCGAAGCTTTCACCTTCCTCACCCATCCAGAAAACTTCACTCTTTTCATGGTTGACTTTAGAACCAGAAGCCTCCGTGTACTGCTCTATCATAGAGACCACCTCCTGCGCCTCCTCCGTTCCAGAGACAATAACAGACACATCATCGGCATAGGCCACGACCTTCAAAGGTGGCACACCAGCAATGCCCAAAGGCACCCCGCACAAAGATCCACTCTCTAGCCTTCTTATGAAGGGGTCGATTGCGAATACATATAACAGGGGGCTCAGAGGACATCCCTGGCGCACACCAGAGCCAACCTCAAAAGGCCGTCCAACCCAACCATTAACCAGTGGGAAGCTCTCAGCCCCTTTATATAATGTCTTCAGCCAATCTATAAACCTCCCCTGCAGGCCGTATCTACCAAGTAGCAAATACAGGTACTCGTGATTGACTCTATCAAAAGCCTTCGCCTGATCCAATGCCAGCAAGTACTTTCTCCATCCAGCAGCCCTGCATCGCTCCAAAGCCTCCCGGACAGCTAAAACCGCTGAAAAGGTACTTCTACCTTGGACCGAGCAGTGCTGATGACTGGACAACAAATCGCCTGCCACTGACGACAAGCGCCAAAAAAGAATCTTCGCCAAGATCTTTCTATCAACATTGAGAAGACTGATGGGGCGCCAGTTCTCAATCATTGAGGGGTCTTTACCTTTTGACAGAAGAATCACAGCGGATTGCCTCATGGAGGGAGGGAGCGAACCCTCTTCTAGACAGCTGTTATAAACCTCCGCTAAAAAGGGAGCCAGAATGGACTTAAAACACTTGTAGAATTCAGCTGTCAACCCATCTGGCCCAGGCGATTTTTTGGTAGCCAGCTTCTCTATAGCATGAACTACCTCATCCACTGAAATTGGTTCTGTCAAATCCATCAAAGGCAATGTACCATTTCCCAATCCTGGAGTAGAATCCAGAAAGCTTTCCATCTTGTCCCGACAAAGGTCCTTTCTTCCCAGAAGGTCTGCATAATATGATCTGAAGATCTCCAGGATCCCTGATCTGGACTTCACCAGGGAACCCGTACTATCCCTCAGGCCTATGACCGTCTTAACTGCTATGCCTTGCTTACAGTTCTGGTAAGGATCAGGCGAGTGATATTTTCCATAATCCCTCTCCAGAACCAAGGAGGCATGCCGGTCGTATTGACACTTTCTAAGAAGAAACTTCACCTCAGAGATCTCCCCTGGATCTCCTCTATACGAGACAAGACGATCAAGCTTCCTCCGCAAATGCTGGTAGGCAATGTACATACCAAACTGCTTCTTCTTACTTATGGCCTTGAAAAGTCCAATCGCCCTTTGTTTCACAAGTTCCCACCACTCTGACTTAGTGCTGCAAAAGTCCAGAATAGAAACCTGTGCCTGGAAAAAATCCTCAAAGGATTGTCTTACCTCTACGTCTTCCAGGAGAGCCGAATTCAGTTTCCAGGTACCCCTTCCCCTGGGTGGAGTGTCCGAGGCATTCAGAGTCACAGACAGCATACAGTGGTCAGAGAACTCCACCGCCCTCAACTCAGGAGCCGAGAAAGCAGAGTTCTCCTTTAAAAAAAACCTATCTATCCTACTCTGACTATTCCCTCTCTGAAATGTGAATCCCGTGCTGCCAGGGCAGTGCTTAATATGCACATCTACCAGGCCTGCTTGTCTCACCATATCTCTAAGAAAAACGCTATCGTACGCCAGCCTGTCTATGGAGCCTCTCCTGTCTTCAGGCCTAATTATGGTGTTAAAATCACCTCCAAAGACAACCTGCTGGGACGTAAAAAGGAAGGGCTTGATCTCTGTGAGGAGGCATTTCCTGCCCCATCTTGACTGCGGTCCATAGATATTAATCAAACGCAGATCCTGCCCCCTAACAGAGACGTCCAAGACCATGCATCTCCCAATCTCTACCTCAATTACCCGCCGGCACGTTACCATATCGGTTTTAAAAAGGACCGCAACTCCGCTGCAGGGCTCTGCCGCAAGAGACCAAAAGGAGGGACCGCATCTCCACTCCCTTTTTGCTAGATGGACATCGGCCAAAGTATTGAGCCAGGTCTCTTGCAAAAATAAAATCTCGGCATCAAACTCGCTGAGCAAAAATAAGGCAATATCACGAGCTCTTGCAGATTTCATGCTGGCGACATTAATGGTCGCCACCTTTATCGGAGTGGGAACTGCCATCAGGATGATTGGGGTAGTCGTTTCTTAACCTTTGCCCCACTCTCATCACCAGAAACAGCTCTCTTCAAACTATGTGACTCCCCCTCATCCATGGATGATAAAGAAAAAGATATATCAGACATCCCATCACCTGACAAAACTGAAAAAGGGTTACCAGGAGGAACCCCTCCTGGGTCCGACTCTGAGGAAGAAATTACTACCTTATTTGTCTTCCTCTTCTTCTTTTTCTTCCTCCTAAACGTCTCCCACCCCTCATCATCCGAATCCCCACCAACAGAGGGTGAGACATGGGATATGGACACCCTTCCATCAGCCCCACCCCCATCCAGCACCCCCACATTCCCCTGACCACGTTTGCGCTGCCGAGGGACAGGGACTGGAGGCTGAGAAGGAAGATCCGCTAAACCTGCCCCCCCAGCAGCCTCCGCTAGTCTGGAGGATCTACGTACAGCAGGAATAGGGACAACCACATGGGGGACAGACTTAGGGACCACATCACTAGAGGGAACAGAATCTGAAGCAACAGATGGAACTGACACAGGAGGGACAGACTCAGGGACAACATTACCAGGGGGAACAGAACCTGAAACAGATGGAACAGACACAGGAGGGACAGACTCAGGGACAACATTACCAGGGGAAACAGAACCTGAAACAGATGGAACTGACACAGGAGGGACAACAACAGTTACAGTGGCCTCATCCTCCTTATCCAGCCTCTGCAGCTCAGCCTCCAATCCTGGCAGGTTATGTAAAGCCTCTGGACACTTACTGTAAGGATGGCCAAGCTTTTGGCACAGATTGCACCGAATTTGGGTACAATCCTTTGCCAAATGGTCCAGACCCTGGCATAGCGAACACTTTTTACGGGTGCAGGTAGAGGCAAAATGGCCCTTTTCACCACATTTATTGCAGACTTTGGGCTGTCCCTGGTAGAAAATAGTCAGCCGATCTCTTCCCAGGAAAGCTGAGCAGGGCAGATGTTGGACTACATTGCCCAGCACCCCCAGTTTTAGTGACACCGTCCAGGCCCCTGTCCATATCCCATGTTCATCCAGGACCTTCCGCAGTGGAGTGAGGACCTCACCATATCGGCGTAGCCATACTATCAAATCAGCCTCTGGTATGGATTCGTTGCGCACCAGGATGGTCACTGATTTTATCAGGGGCTGCCTGGAAATAACCTTTGGCACCAAACCACTCCATTGCGAAAGGCCCTGGCACCTCCTATGTCGCTCCCAAAATAAGTCCAACCCCTCAGGTTTTACAAAAGATAAATCAAATTCATAACTTCCCACTGGGCAAATCAAAGCAAAAATATCCACAGCTTTAAACCCCATTTCCAAAATCAACTCAGCCACCCTCCCCCTCACTGGTGGGGTCCCCTCCCCCTCCCACTTGAACTGAACCACATTCCTCCTCCTATACCCACCACCAATCCCACCACCAAACCCCCCTATATTGTGACCACCAATATTTACAGCATTCCCCCCACCCTCCTTGGTGCGACTCCCCACAACAGACGCATAACTCCCCATATTCCTCCCAGCAGAAGAGATATTTGTGTGTTTTGAACTGTCTGAGACATCTTTAGTAGATATCGATTGTACAGATTTGGTCTGTACAATCGATGAGTCTTTCCTCTGAGCAGAGAGAGAAATGTCATTTCTGTTTTTCCCAGCAGTATTAACCCCTCCACCATCACCACCACCCACCACATTCATTGTTTTATCATGACTGTCATTGTTAATACTTGCTGGTATATTCACATGTCCTGCAGTCTTCCCAGCAGTGTCAGTTCCCACTGCTTTGCTGGTGGAATCTTCATCTGGCCTGTTCTCTTCCATCAGGACAGGACTTTCTGCAGTGGACAGTGCAGGCTGGACTGACACATCCATGGCTTCCACTGCACATGGTGCAGTATTCTGACCCCCTCCCCCGCCAGCATCAATCAGCTCTGCTGGAACACAGAGAGGCTCAGGTGAAGTAATCACATTGCAGGTGTCAGACACAGTGTGTGAAACACATGCAGCAAATGTGGTAGTGGAACTACAGGTCTCAGCACATGCAGGTGCAGCAACATCCATGTTCAGGGGATTTGGTGCAGGTTCATCCTCATTCCCTGGCTGATTTTTCTGAACATCCTCCGGGACCTCTGATGGATTATCAGACATTACAAGCTTGTCTCCTCTCAGGGGGGATTCCATCCGCTGGATGAAGGTCAGGGTGCCATTCTCACTCTCAACCCCCTGGCTGGTTGCCGCCGGCGACTCCAAGGCCTTACATGGGGGGAGAGGAGCAGAGGCAGATGGACCCGGGTCATCCATATGCTGAGGCTGATCCACTGAACATGCTGAGGACTGGCTGACAAACCTTCTCTCGTTTTCAAACTTTTCTTTAAATGCTCCACTTTTTTCTTTTAGTTTTCCCAACAATAAAGTTTGCTGCTTTACTTTTTCCTCTAATTCCTGTAGCTCAGGCTTCATGGCGGTGCGATTCTTACTTCAGGCCTGGAAGTATTTGGCTTTGAAGTTTTTAAGCTCCACTCTCAAAACTTTAAGTTTCTCCTCCGCTCTCCCAATCGCCCTAAAGCGATTAACAACCTTAAGGCTGAAAACGCTGGCATCCATACCAGGGCCCGGACCCACAGACAGATCCTCCACCTCCTCCTCACTGGGCCCCGTGTCATCAGGGGGATCCATCTCAGGGCCTCCCCCAGGATCAGGCATTATTCCTGGGCCGAGCTAGCAGGCAAGGCCCAGGCTTGAAAAAAGGTGTGGTTCTCAGAGAGCTCCTTGGGTGTGTCCTCCTCCTCCTTCCCACTGACCACCAATGTAAGGGCATGCATCCCACTGACCACCAATCCCACTGACCACCAATCCCATTGACCACCAATCCCACTGACCACCAATGTAAGGGCATGCATCCCACTGACCACCAATCCCACTGACCACCAATGTAAGGGCATGCATCCCACTGACCACCAATCCCACTGACCACCAATGTAAGGGCATGCATCCCACTGACCACCAATCCCACTGACCACCAATCCCATTGACCACCAATCCCACTGACCACCAATCCCATTGACCACCAATCCCATTGACCACCAATCCCATTGACCACCAATCCCACTGACCACCAATCCCATTGACCACCAATCCCACTGACCACCAATGTAAGGGCATGCATCCCACTGACCACCAATCCCACTGACCACCAATGTAAGGGCATGCATCCCACTGACCACCAATCCCACTGACCACCAATCCCATTGACCACCAATCCCACTGACCACCAATGTAAGGGCATGCATCCCACTGACCACCAATCCCACTGACCACCAATCCCATTGACCACCAATCCCACTGACCACCAATGTAAGGGCATGCATCCCACTGACCACCAATTCCACTAACCACCAATGTAAGGGCATGCATCCCACTGACCACCAATCCCACTGACCACCAATGTAAGGGCATGCATCCCACTGACCACCAATCCCACTGACCACCAATCCCATTGACCACCAATCCCACTGACCACCAATCCCACTGACCACCAATGTAAGGGCATGCATCCCACTGACCACCAATCCCACTGACCACCAATGTAAGGGCATGCATCCCACTGACCACCAATCCCACTGACCACCAATGTAAGGGCATGCATCCCACTGACCACCAATCCCATTGACCACCAATCCCACTGACCACCAATGTAAGGGCATGCATCCCACTGACCACCAATCCCATTGACCACCAATCCCACTGACCACCAATGTAAGGGCATGCATCCCACTGACCACCAATCCCACTGACCACCAATGTAAGGGCATGCATCCCACTGACCACCAATCCCACTGACCACCAATGTAAGGGCATGCATCCCACTGACCACCAATCCCACTGACCACCAATCCCATTGACCACCAATCCAAGGGCATGCATCCCACTGACCACCAATCCCACTGACCACCAATCCCATTGACCACCAATCCCACTGACCACCAATGTAAGGGCATGCATCCCACTGACCACCAATCCCACTGACCACCAATCCCATTGACCACCAATCCCACTGACCACCAATGTAAGGGCATGCATCCCACTGACCACCAATCCCACTGACCACCAATCCCATTGACCACCAATCCCACTGACCACCAATGTAAGGGCATGCATCCCACTGACCACCAATCCCACTGACCACCAATGTAAGGGCATGCATCCCACTGACCACCAATCCCACTGACCACCAATGTAAGGGCATGCATCCCACTGACCACCAATCCCACTGACCACCAATCCCACTGACCACCAATGTAGGGGCATGCATCCCACTGACCACCAATCCCATTGACCACCAATCCCACTGACCACCAATGTAATGTTGTGTAATGATATTGCAAGCTGAGTATGTTGACACAGTAAGTGCAAAAAATAGATGGACACACTGTTGAACAATAAAACTTAATCACATTTATTGAAAAAGTACAGATAGTAGACAATGCAGGAAAAAAGTTTTGGTGTTTATTGAATTGCATCAAGCTGCCATGATACCTGACCGGCAGGACTCATAAAGAAGTCGGTAAACTTCTCTCGGATGCTGGCCCCTCTGTAATTGCCCCTTGTATGTGTCCAATCTGCGCCTTCCATCTCATTCATCAAAGAGTCCTCGAAAAGGTATCCGTCCCTTTCACGGACAAAATTGTGGAGTGCACAGGCAGCTTTTACTGCAATTATGGCATTTTCCATGTTCATAGTTATTGGGGTGTGAAGAAAACGCCATTTGTTTGCCAGGATTCCAAACGTACACTCCACAACTCTTCTTGCTCTTGTTAGCCGGTAATTAAATACCCTTTTCTCCACAGAGAGTGACCGGTTAGCATATGGCCTGAGCATTTTTTCAGACAGAGCGAAAGCCTCATCACCGACAAATATTAAAGGGAGAGAGGGTTCAGATGTTCCAGGGAGTGGTCGTTCATTTGGGAGGTCAAGTGTGTTCTCCCGAATCATTCTTCCGAAACTGGAGTGGGAAAAAATGCTGGAGTCAGAACTGCTCCCATAAGAGCCAATGTATATGTAGGTGAACCAGTAGTTTGCATCAGCCACTGCCAGAAGAACAAAAGAAAAATATTTTTTATAATTAAAAAATTTTGTCCCACTACCAACTGGCCTCACAATTCTTATGTGCTTGCCGTCTATGGCACCAACACAGTTAGGGAAGTTGCAGCGCTCCCAAAACAGCTCAGCTTTGGTGTTCCATTCCTCTTTGCTTGGTTTTCTCATGACCACATCTCTTAGGACCTCCCAGATGGCGATACAGGTGTCTCGCACAATTGTGCTCACCGTAGATTTTCCCAACTTGAACTCGTAGTGTAAGCTCGTAAATGAATTTCCAGTTGCTAGGTACCTGTAAAATAATATGAAATTACTTAGTTATTTGTTTTTTTTTTTATTACAGAAGGTCTCATACGCACTAGGTGGCGGAGCCTCAAGGACACACTTCAGAGACACCAGAGATTGCAACGTGAAGCAAGGAGTGGGTCTGGTGCTGCCCCAAAGCGTCCCTATGCCTTCGCCAGATACATGGATTTTTTGAAGCCAGTTTTAGAATTGAGGAAGTAAGTTATCATACATAAATAGGTAACTCTACAATCTCTATCTAATTAACCTGTGCTACCCCTAACCTTTACTCCCCCTATCAGCTTTATACTTTTTCAATCATAACACAGATTTAATTTTTATTTTTTTGTATTTCAGCACGGAAGCAAGTTGGGAGGAGGAGGAGAAGGAGGAGCATGCTGCTAGTGTTGATGATGAAGAAGGAGTATCATTTGCTTGCACATATCATGAGGAGTCATCTATGGAGCTCCAGGGTGAGCAGAGCGAGTTACATGAGTCCTCTACTCAGGAGCCGGACAATGAGGATAGCAACATTTCAACACCTTCCATCAGAAGGCCAAGGCAAACCTCTACTTCCCGCAGGAAGAAAAGCAGGGCAGTAGAACAGGTTGAAGAACAAGACCAGACCAAAAAATTACTACACATAGTGTCAGGGATCACTGAACAAATCGATGCCCAGCGATGTCCTCACACTTTGTTTGCCATTAGTTTGGTGCCTCTTCTCAAAGAGGTATTGCCAGACCAGTACTTTAATATGAGGATTGCAGTGGAACATTGCATCCATTCCTTCACTGTGCCACGCCATGTTTCTGTGCCAACACACGACCGTCCTAATACCCAAATAATTCCTCCTATTTCTTCAGCCTCAGACACCGTGCTAAACCCTTATCCCTCTAGTTTTGACGAACCCTCTAGTATGTATGAGACCCCAAGATCACGAATACCATATCCCATTCCTTCACCAGTTGCCTCTGTAATTTCACCCCCAAGTAGAACCACGGATATTAGCAGACAAATTGATAAGAGACCACTTGATTCAACATCTTACCATGTCCTGACACAAAACAGACCACTACAGCAATATGAGCAAATAATGTCACTGCCAAAACAATTCCCTCCTGTAGCAAAACCAATTGAACAGCACAAACCGATAATTCCAAATCATTATCCATATCATAATCAATCTCTTGAATTTCCCTCAAACATGCCTACACCCTATCGACACTATGGACCCCCAAGTGTACTACGGGATGCCGAGATATCACCACCTGAGTCATGCAGGAAATATCCCTCAACACAAGATGAAGCCTTGCAGCAAACACCACCGAGCTGCTCAACAGCAACACTACAACGGCATGCTGTAACCAAGCCGAATGAACATAGTTCGACAAGTTATTTGAATTTGTAGATGACTACCGCTACCAACTTTATGTTATGTTTTTGTTAAATTATTTTTTGCCATTTTGATGGTTTGTTCAAAAAATGTTATATTTTTTTAAAGGCTCAGGGAAATAGAGATGGAGAGAAAAAAAGATTAGGGGGGAAAGTGGAGATGAAGATGCGAGGGAGGGAGGATGAGAGAGTGGGAGATGACAGGGAGGAGGTGGTGGAGAGGTAGAGTTTCAGTTACTAAACTTTTGAAAGTTAGAATTAATGTTCAGTGCAGTTCAAGACAGACAGACAGTCAGAAGATGCGAGGGAGGGAGGATGAGAGAGTGGGAGATGACAGGGAGGAGGAGGTGGAGAGGTAGCGTTTCAATTACAAAAGTCAGAGGAAGTCAGAGGAAGTTAGAGAGTCAGAGGATGTTAGAGAGTCAAAGCAAGTCAGAGAGTCAGAGGAAGTTAGAGAGTCAGAGGAAGTTAGAGAGTCAGAGGAAGTCAGAGAGTCAGAGGAAGTTAGAGAGTCAGAGGATGTTAGAGAGTCAAAGCAAGTCAGAGAGTCAGAGGAAGTTAGAGAGTCAGAGGAAGTCAGAGAGTCAGAGGAAGTTAAAGAGTCAGAGGAAGTTAGAGAGTCAGAGGAAGTCAGAGAGTCAGAGGAAGTCAGAGAGTCAGAGGAAGTCAGAGAGTCAGAGGAAGTCAGAGGAGTTAGATTATTTTGAAAATATTTCCTGCAAAATATTTAATTGCTAAATAATTACAAGTTTTTTAAAAAAAATAAAAAAAAACTTTTTTGGAAGACACTTTTGTTGTGATATCTGTCTGCATTCTTTGCATTCATTACTAGTGCTTACAATGGTGTATAGCAAAAATTTTAACAAAGTATATCTAAGAAATTTACCTTAATGTAACAAGCAACCTTTCCGCTGGCTCCACACTATTCCGAAAGGTGGTGTTCTGATACTCCAAACGTCTACCAAGCAGCTGAAGCAATTCATCGAAACTAAGAATAAAACCACAATACCAATGTAAGTGACAGGATAAAGCACATACTCACAATCAAATAATATGGTCAGAGACAAGAGTTCTAGTAAAAGGAGAAAAAAAGATAGCAAATGGGATTGGTGGTCAGTGGGATGCATGCCCTTACATTGGTGGTCAGTGGGATTGGTGGTCAGTGGGATGCATGCCCTTACATTGGTGGTCAGTGGGATTGGTGGTCAGTGCGATGCATGTCAGTGATTAGAAAGGAGAGAGGAGAAGGAAATGAGGTACAGTTACTAACCTATTTACTGACATCCGGGAATAGTTGAAGAACTTCTCCTGATGCTGCCTGAGATCATTGTAGAGGATCCTGAACTGGCCTCTCTCATCCCTATTTTGGATAATAGGATGGACCCAATATCTTCGTGTACTCATCAGTCTCTTCCTGCTCCTTTTCCTCCTGGCTTTGGTCATCATCACTGCAGCAGTAGCAGTAACAACTGCTGCCATTATTAACGGCATATGATGGAACATAATGGCCAAAAATCAAAATCCTCTCTCACTACACACAAAGAAACCACACTCACGACACTACTCTCCCCACAAAAGAAAAGCGGGAAGAGCACAGGAACACCCCTTTTTTCTTGCCTTTTTGATTGGCCTGAGCACAAAACGCAACTGTACCTCATTTACATTCTAAGCGCATTGAATTCGCATTAAATTCGCAATACAATCGCGCTGGTAATAACCAAACACGCAATAAAAAAATTACCGTCCCAATCGCATCGCACAAGTGTGAACCGGCACTTAGAGTCCTTGCAGAGATCTTTTTGCAGCCTCCAAAACAGCAAATACAACAACACAGCCAGACAGCTCCACAGACAGGTGTTCATCTCCTTCTCCTTCTCACCACCCCCTCTCTACTACTTCCTGTCTTATAGGCTGTCTGTCTTCCTGGAGGCCATTAACCTCCTGTGGGCCGAATCCCTGTGGTCAGGGAGGGAGGCTCTTTCCTACCCAAATGTCACTTCAGAGCTTCCCAAAATCCGGGTCCCAACTATCTCTCTTAAAATATAGAGAGGACCGTGAGTCGGTCTTCTCCCAAAACTATTCCCGGAATTTGTCACCCATTTTTTGGGTGACCCCCTGAGGCCTACCATGATTCCCTTAAAGGGACCACATCCCGAATATAGGCGCCACATAGCACCCGTCCAGGACCCAACCTTGGCGTCCTGTACATATCCCCCCCTCTGCCTCAACGCGGAGGTGTTGGAGGCACCATTTGACACCATACAGTGGACCCGGGAGAGGGCATCGGCATTCTGATGTAGTCTCCCGGGTCTGTGCTCCACCACAAAATTGAGCTCCTGGAGAGACAGGAACCACCTCGTTACTCTGGCATTCGTGTGTTTATTTTGCTTCATCCAGGTCAGCGGGGCGTGGTCGGATACCAGGCGAAACCTTCTGCCTAGGAGGAAATACCGCAAGGAGTCCAAGGCCCACTTAATGGCAAGACACTCCCGCTCTATCACTGCGTAGTTTTTCTCCGCTGCCGTCAGCTTTCTACTTAGGAAAACTACAGGGTGCTCTTCCCCGTTGATTACCTGCGACAGGACTGCTCCTAACCCCTCATTTGAAGCGTCTGTCTGTACTACAAAATCCTTATTAAAGTCTGGAGCAACAAGCACCGGATCCTGGCACAATGCCGTCTTAAGCTTCTGAAAAGCTTTTGGCATCGTTATTCCATTTTATCATCACTGACTTTCTGCCTTTGGTCAGGTCAGTCAAGGGAGCAACAATGGTGGCAAAGTTGGGGATAAACCTCCGGTAGTAGCCAACTATGCCCAAAAACGCTCTGACCTGCTTCTTGGTTAGGGGACGGGGCCAGTCCTGTATAGCTTTCACCTTACTCATTTGGGGCTTTACCAACCCTCTACCCACAATGTACCCTAGGTACTTGGCTTCCTCCACCCCAACTGCACATTTTTCTGGATTTATGGTGAATCCTGCTCTTCTCAGGGAGCCTACGACTGCCTGAACTAGGAGAAGATGTGACTCCCAATCAGGGCTGAAGATGACGATGTCATCCAAATAAACTGAAGCGTACCGATGTTGTGGATGCAAAGTTTTGTCCATGGCCATTTGGAACATAGTGGGGGCAGAGTGTAAACCAAACGGCATTCGTTTGTACTGGAAGTGGCCTTCCGGGGCAGAGAAGGCAGTTTTCTCCCTAGCTTCCTTGGTCAGGGGAATCTGCCAGTACCCTTTTGTGAGGTCCAGCGTGGTAATATACCTGGCAGGCCCCAACCTCTCAATGAGCTCATCTACCCATGGCATGGGATAAGCATCAAACTTGGAGATTTCATTCAGTTTTATAAAATCATTGCAGAAGGGAAGAGTGCCATTGGGTTTGGGTACCAACACGATTGGACTCGATCACTCGCTCTGCGATTCCTCGATGACATCAAGCTCGAGCATTCTTTTGACCTCTTCAGACACTGCCACTCTATGGGCTTCTGGGATACGGTAAGGCTTTAACCGAACTTTTACCTTGGGGTCAGTTACAATGTCATGCTCGATGACATTGGTGAGTCCTGGCAACCCTGAAAACATGTCCCTAGTTCTTTGAAGAAACTCATTTGCTTGCTGGGTTTGGGGTCTAGTTAAGGTAGCAGCCACCTGCACCAGGTCGATCCCTGCATGGTCTCCTGACTGTACCGCTACCACCGCCGATACCTTGTCTCTGTCTCTCCAGGGTTTCAACAAATTCACGTGGTAGATCTGGTATGGTTTCCTTTTCCCTGGCTGGTGTACCTTGTAGTTTACCTCCCCCACTTTTTCCACTATCTCAAACGGACCTTGCCACTTGGCCAAGAACTTGCTCTCCACTGTGGGTATTAGGACAGCCACCCGGTCTACTTGAAACTGTCTGACTTTCGCAGACTGGTTATACACCCTTCTTTGAGCTTCCTGAGCCCTCTGCATGTGCTCCCTCACCAGCGGCATCACCTTAGCCACCCTCTCTCACATTTGAGAGATATGCTCTCCTATGGTTTTGTGTGGTGAGGACTCACTTTCCCACGTTTCCTTTACCAGATCCAGCAACCCCCGAGGCCATCGCCCATACACTAGCTCAAATGGGGAGAAGCCCGTGGACGCTTGTGGAACCTCCCGGATGGCAAACAAAAGGGCATGGAGTAACATATCCCAATCCTTCCCGTCCTTCTGGACGACTCTTTTTAGCATGGTCTTCAAAGTTTTATTAAACCTCTCCACTAGGCCATCGGTCTGCGGGTGATAGACGGACGTCCGCAACTGCTTAATTTGAAACAGTTTGCACAGGTCTGTCATCACCTTTGACATAAAAGGGGTGCCCTGGTCCGTTAATATCTCTTTGGGAAAACCAGTTTGCAAAAACATTTGAAATAGTTCCCGGGCAATGGCTTTAGAGGAAGTTTTCCTCAAAGGAACTGCTTCTGGGTACCTGGTTACATAGTCTAGGGTGACTAATATATACTGGTGCCCCCTTGCCGATTTTACCAGGGGTCCCACGAGATCCATAGCAATCCGCTCGAATGGAACCTCAATAATTGGCAAGGGTACCAGTGGGCTTCTATAGTGGGGCACTGGGGCAGTTAACTGGCAAACGGAACAAGATGCACAATATCTTTTAACCACAACTTTCACCCCTGGCCAGTAAAACCGGTCAGTTATCCTGGCCTCTGTTTTCTCTGCCCCCAAGTGTCCTCCTAGTACGTCGTTGTGGGCTAGATCGAGTAGCATCCGCCTATACAGTTGGGGAATCAGCAACTGCTCTATAGTTTCCCCACGGCTTTCATCCACTCGATAAAGCAAGTCCCCCTTTCAGGCAAAATGAGGAAACCTCTGATCTGCTCCTGGCATTTGTGAGACCCCATCCACAACAGAAACTTGCTCTCGGGCAATGACCAAGGTAGGATCCCGCAGCTGGGCGGTGCCAAACGCACCCCTGGGTACATCTAGATCTGGGTGTACTGGCCTTGAGGATGTTTCTCCTTCACTTTCCTCAACCGGGGACTGCAATAGGGAGAGCTGCTCGTCATCCTCCCCCAACATAACCTGTAACGGGAAGACTTCCCCCCCTCAGAGTTTAACTCAGTTTTGCAATCTGAAACAGACACATCCTTCAACTTAATATTCTCTACAGTATCATTATCAATAATGGGTATCTCTGTATCAGTGGGGTGGGTTGTGGGGGTTTCAGGCCCAGGTTCCTCAGACTCTCCTGGCTGTCCTGGCAGCCCCATCTGTACCTGGCTCCACAGTTCGAAAAATAGTGGACAGTCTCGCCCCACTATAATGTCATGTATTAGACTTCTCACTACCCCGACCTCTTGGGTCACTGAGGTATGGCCATAGGACATAGGGACATCCGAAACCATGGGGTATTCCTTGGTGTCCCTATGGATGCACACTACCCGTAGGGTTTTCCTTACAGGGCCAAGTCTCCCAATCACCCTGGCATGTACCAATGTTACCATGCTACCAGAGTCCAGTAGCGCCCTGGCAGGAAGGTGGTTCACCCACACTTCACACTCAAACTGTCCTGCAATTGGATCCAGGTGAGTGGTGCAGACTCTTTGCACGTAGAAGGAGCTTCTCCGACCAATCCCGCAGTCCATAGGCTCCTCCTGAAGTGGGCATTGCGCCCGGGTATGTCCCCAGGACCGACATCACCAACACTGTAGGTCTCCTGTTCTGGGGACAGGAAGCACCCTTCGAGGTTCTGTAGCAGATGATGCGGTTTTGCGGATCCCAGCGTCTGGCAGGGCTTCTCTCCTAGGCACTATGGCTGGTCTGGTTGCCCTTGGTGTGGGTTCCCTACGCCTGGCAGGCCCAAGCAGGTTCTCCACCACAGTGTACCTTTCAACTAACTCCACCAGCTGGTCAGCGGTTGCGGGGTCTCCATGGCTTACCCAGCGCTGTAGGTCATCTGGCAGGGACCGCAGGTACCAGTCCATCACTATTCGTTCCACCATCTGTGGGCCTGACAGTTTTTCTGGCTGCAGCCATTTTTTAACCAGCTGAACCAGTTCATGCATTTGCGACCTGGGTGGTCGGTCAGGTTTTTACCGCCGCCGATGCACCCTCTGAGCCCAGACAGCTGTGGTCACTCCTAGGCGGGCCAGGATCTCTGCCTTCAGACACTCATAGTTGCTGATAAGTTCCGCTGGGAGGTCAAAATAGGCTTTTACGGGTCACCGGTGAGGAAAGGGGAGATAATGCCGGCCCATTGGTCACGGGGCCACCCCTCTCTCTCCGCTATCCTCTCAAAGGGGGTGAGAAAGGCCTCTACATCATCGCTGGGCGTTCGTTTTTATAAAAAATGGCTGGCCCTCACGGACACCTGGTTACCAATGGCGACAGCCATTTGTTCACGTCCCTGAGCCAGCCGCTGTACTGCCTCCTGCAAGGCAGCCACCTGTGCTTGAGTGGACTCCTGCTGAGCAGTAAACTGGGCAGCTAGCAGCCATGTGCTCTCCTGTTGTGCAGCTATGGCCTGTGCCAGGGCCTGCTGCTGCTGAGCCATCGCTTCCTCATGGCAACAGTTTGCGTCTGCTGAAGCTTGCTGCTGGGTCACGGTGGCTTGCTGCTGGGTCACGGTGGCTTGTGCCAAAGCCCTGATGACCTCCTCCATGTCTTTGCCCGCTGCTTGCAGCGTCTGGGCTGGCTTCACCCAAGACATGCAATTTGTACACAGTCTCTTTTAAACGTCAGCATCCAAGACACCAGTTGGGAAGTTTGGGGATATTAGCTCCGCGGGATTAAGTGCATAAACCGTTATAAAGGTGAAACCAAAATATATTTATTTATAATCAAATCAAAAATAAAGCTTTTCTTCAGCATATAAAAAAACGTAAATTAAAGTCTGCTTATCTTCAGCACATATAATACGAAAAGAAAAAGCACCTACAGTTCTGTAGTCAGGTCTTCACCAAAAAGTTTCTTTAGAGTCCTTGCAGAGATCTTTTTGCAGCCTCCAAAACAGCAAATACAACAACACAGCCAGACAGCTCCACAGACAGGTGTTCATCGCCTTCTCCTCCTCACCACCCCCTCTCTACTGCTTCCTGTCTTATAGGCTGTCTGTCTTCCTGGAGGCCGTTAACCCCCTGTGGGCCGAATCCCTGTGGTCAGGGAGGGAGGCTCTTTCCCACCCAAATGTCACTTCAGAGCCTCCCAAATTCCGGGTCCCAACTATCTCTCTTAAAATATAGAGAGGACCGCGAATCGATCTTCTCCCGAAACTATTCCCGGAATTTGTCACCCATTTTTTGGGTGACCCCCTGAGGCCTACCATGATTCCCTTAAAGGGACCACATCCCGAATATAGGCGCCACATAGCACCCGTCCAGGACCCAACCTTGGCGCCCTGTACAATATATATATATATATATATAAACTCGGCATCTAGTCAGTGTAGCCTAGAGATCTACATTCTACAGTGCATTCCTGTGTGTATTATTTCTAATCGACCTCAGGCAGTGTATTTGATTTTATATATATATATTTATATATGTATATATAAATATATATATATATATATATATATATATATATATATATATATATGGACAGCAGGGTGCCCTAGGCGGCTGAACGAAACCTCAACAACATGTTGTCCAGCACCAGGAAATTGTCACCTCCCAAGGTCTGGAAATGCATTGCACAAACCTTTCTTCAAGGACTCCTGAAGATGTTTCATCCTCTCCTCCCTCTGTGAAGGCAGGATGAGTTCTGCAACCTTACCCTTGTAACGTGGATCAAGAAGGGTTGCCAGCCAGTAATGATCCCTCTTTTTGATGCCACGAATCCTAGGGTCCTTACGCTGCATGGCCTCCCTGATTCTGCAAAGCCTGTGAAAGTTTGCAGAGGCATTTGATTCTGAGTTCTCTGGGGCACTAAGGATCATATGATATGTAACAACCTCCTCCCAGCCAAATACACCTCCTTTGGTTTCTGGGGACTGAAACCCATCCCTTGAAGAATGCTGCTGAGTGTTATCCTCCATGTCCATGCTGACACAATCCTACTCCTCCTCTTATTCCTGTGTGTTTGGCGGGCCCACAGGAATAATATCTGGATAAATGGGGCCTTGAGAGGTAAGGAAGTCCTCCTCTTCCTCCTGCTGTTCTGCCTCAAGTGCCCTGTCCATTATTCCATGAAGCATGTGCTCCGACAGGAAGACAAGAGGGACAGTATCACTGATGCATGCATTGTCGCTGCTCTCCATCCTCATGGCATCCTCAAATGGTGACAGGACAGTGCATGCATCCTTGATCAATAGCCACTGGCAAAAAGAAGCCAACCTCCCCTGACCCTGTCCTGGTACCATACGCACACAGGTACTCATTGATGGCCCCCTGCTGTGTGTGCAGCTGCTGCAGCATTGCCAACGTTGAGTTCAACCTGGTGGACATGTCACAAATGAGACGGTTGGTGGGCAGGTTGCATTCCCTTTGAGGTTCAGCCAGCCATGCACTGACAATGTATGACCAGCGGAAATGACCACAGACTTTTCTGGCCTGGCTCAGGAGATCTTGTAAGCCTGGATAACTGCTCAAGAAATGCTGCACCACCAAATTCAGGATGTGTACCAAACATGAAATATGGGTAAAGTGTCCCTGCTCGGAGAATCGAGAGAAGGTTGGTGCCATTGTCGCATACAACCATTCCTGGCTGAAACTGGCGTGGCGTCAACCACCTCTGAGCCTGCCTCTGCACAGCTGACAGAATCTCTGCCCCAGTGTGGCTCCTGTCTCCTAAGCAGTAGTTTAACCTTAAACTACGTAGAGGGTTCTTTACTGTAAGAGTGTCAGGAATGTGGAATTCCCTTCCACAGGCGGTGGTCTCAGCGGGGTGCATTGATAATTTCAAGAAACTATTATATAAGCACCTGAATGACTGCAACATACAGGGATATACAATGTAATACTGACATATAATTACACACATAGGTTGGACTTGATGGACTTGTGTCTTTTTTCAACCTCTTTTTTAAAATCAATATGTTTTTATTGAATATTTATCAAAACATAAGTGAAAGACATTTAGAAAAAGACAGGTAGAAAAATATTCACTCAGATATATACTTCTTCAGCTTATAATACAGTCTTGAGGATTATACTATAACAGTTTGTATACAATAGACATGTAGACCAAGGTAAAAAAGTGATATATAAAGTATATCTTGCTAGATCAGGAGTAAGGAAAACCACCTCCCTGCCCAGGCGCCCCAAAGGGAACAACCCTTTGAGGGTTGTTACATTGTTTTCATTTTTATATAAGGTCTAGTGTTGGACCACGTAATATAAGAGATAAACATTGGCATTCAAAAAAGAAAAGAATAAGAAATATAAAATATGAAAGTATAAAATAATATAAAATAAATTTAGAAAAAAAATGGGAAAAGAAAAACATAGTCTGATAGTTGCTTCCCCTTTGTAATACAGTATGGTTTCTAAGTAATAGATTTAGGTCTTATGTTTTATACGAATTTACCCATTTTTCCCATATTTTTTGGGCTTGATTGTAGTTGTTTTGAGTTGATGCATATATCTTTTTTCAACCTTGACCTACTATGTAACTATGTAACTCATGCACCGCATGGCATCTTTTTGTCTGAGTGCTTGTGTAGCCCCTTGAACCACTGGTTTAGAGGCCAAATCTTCAGAAGAGGCCATAGAGAAAGAAGAAGAGGAGGTGGTGGAGGAGAGAGCTGTGGCAGAATCACCACTAGCATTTTGGAGGTGTGGTGGCGGAACAAGCTCCAACAATACTGAACCCTGTCCTGCATCCTTCCCAGCTTCCAGCAGAGTTACCCAGTGCACCGTGAAGGAAAGGTAACATACCTGTCCATAGTTTTATAGAAAGAATATAGGGCCCAAGGCGCTACCCAAAAGTTCTACACACTCAGTCAGTAGTAAAAGGGTTTCCAAAGGCCTCTCTACCCTTTAAAGTATAGATTACTCTATGTCTTCTCTAATAATAAGAACATGCTACTTATGTTATATTAGGCTATAAAATCCAATAAGACCACCGAATCATACTCACAGAGTACCACCCTATGATGAGTGCATGTACACACTATACACTCAAAGTAGGCAGATCGGGCAGACTGACCTCTACATCCACACTCCCAAGGCTGTTGTATGAGGCAGTACATCATATCAAAATGGATTCAACAAATAAAATAGTTCTAGATAATAATTGTGAATATAGATATCAAAAAGAAAAATTGATGTATATGTGAAATACTAAATCAGGATGCTTCTCTATCACTCAACTTTTTCACACTGTATGTCTCCATGTAAGAGAAAAGAGGAGCATTATCCATCAATAGTCCATGTAACATTAAAAGTCCAACTTTTGTGCAAAAGACAATTTTCCAAAGTGCATAAAGTGCAAAGTATGCAAAAAAATGCAAAAATGTCTGTAAAAAATATCTACAACCACCAGATATTTGTATATGTACCCCAAAGAAGGCTTTCCAAAAATTGTATATGACTAAAGTGCACAGTCAATGTGTATCTAGTCCCAGGAGCTATGAAGTGAATCACAGATAAAAAAAAAAATAACACATCAGGTTAAAGGCGACTTTAGTGCTTGGTCAAAAAAATCCAGGGACTTCCGTGTTCCCCCAACTGGGGTCCCCACTCACCAGATCCTTGTCCCCCTAGGGGGTAAAATGCATGTAGTCCCTCACTGTCCAACTATTTTCATTTGATTCGTCTACCTCCTTTCACTTATCTGTATTATTTATACCTGGGATGGTCCCCCTTTATTTTGTAAAAGGCTTGTGGCAATATGATGGATCCTTGGACCCTGCCTTTTGGCCTGCTTGGCTCCTAGGCACTGGTAATCCCAAAACTCGCAAGAATTTGCTCCTTCACAGTGCACAAATTTTGGATAAAGTTGTCACGGGACAAAGTGGAAAGGAGAAGATCCTTTGTCGGGTTTTTAATGCTGTCTTCAGTACTTGAGGGTGAATATTCCTAAAGGTTGATAGTTTATAGCCCTTTCACCCTCCCTTGCTCCAGTGTTTCTCTACCTGATCCCTTTCACATATGTGGCTTGGATGTGCTCACCTATGGACTTGTAGGGCGGCAGCAACCTAGTTTATAACCTTAGCGTGGCTATTTATAGTATTTTTTTAACATCCCTGTCCATGCCTGCTAGACCATGAGTCAGCGGTAATTTGCACCTTACTGCTGCCTGCCCTGTCCAACGAGGCCAAAACATTGCCTTCCACATGCCGGTAGAGAGTCGGAATGGCCTTCTGTGAAGAAAAATGGTGTTTTGGAACCTGCCACTGAGTTACAGCACATTCCACAAATTCACGAAAGGGGGCAGATTCTACCAGCTGAAAAGACAACAGTTGAAGTGCTAGCAATTTTGCCAAGCTAGTATTCAGACACTGAGCATGTAGATGACTGGGACTGAATTTATTTTTACAGTTTAGCAACTGGGGTAGAGAAATTTGCCTGCTAAAATCAAATGGTGGTGTACTGCTAGCAGATTGGCTGTAAGTACTTGGGACACCTATTGCTATACCTTCATTACAAACAAGGGGAACCAAAGCTCATTATTTTACACATACTCACTTCAAAGGATCCTATGCTGGGAAATGCAATGAAGGGAGCCCAAGCCGTAATCAATACTTAACTTCCCAGGAAACTTCAAGTTAACCTCCTGCTCAGAATAGTCACAAGGTTTTGCATTAAAGGGGGCTGAATTATGAAAAGTATAGGGATTGGAGATGTAGCCAGTCCTTAACCAGGAATAGGGAAGCTCACCAATCAGAGCCATGCTATCCCAACCAATAAGGCATCAGCCTGTAATGATATTCACAGACTAAATGGGAGGGAAACACACACTTTTATGGCAGAGCAGCCATCAGAATGGAACCTTGGTGCAAAGGGTAATAATAAGAAAGGTCTGAATTTTACTTGTAAGTAAAAATTGTAGGTTAATGTTTTAAGGAATATACTCTGTATTTCTTCATGTATTTCTCTTATTTTAACCTAATATTTTTTTCCTTGGTGTGTAGACTATAGATAGATGGTTGTGTATTAGATAGACTTTCAACTACTCACCAATAAATGTTGTTATTGTGTTAAAGCTTTCACTCATGGTCAAATAATTGTCATTTAACTCAAATCATATCTGAGAGATATTAAATCTCAAATATAGTATACAGGAAACAGACTGCATGGGGAGGTCATCATATGTCTGATCAAGCTTGTGGTGCCCAAGTGGCTGCTGTTCTGGCCATGCTTGATCCACTTCAGACATAAGTTGCAAACAACAATGGTGCGATCTGCTGCACATGTGTCAAAAAAGCAGACACCAAGGAACTTTTCAAAATGAGCACGGAGTCAGCATTACCCTGCACCTACGGTGCTCTATGGTGTGATGCAGTAGGGTGGTTGCCCTTAAGCTTCCCCCTAGAGGACATCCTGCCTCATTGGAGTTATGCCTCCTCCTCCTATATTCTATCAGGCACCCAAGTAGAGTCAGTGACCTGATCATCCCCTCCCTCCTCAGCTGCAGCTGGGGGAACATGACTGCCTGTTTCTTGTCCTTCTTGGGTACCCCTTCTCTCTAGACTCATGTTACTCCCTTCCTCAACCTGGGAACCAAAATCGGAGCCTTCAAATCACTGTGCATCCTCCAGCAGCATGTACACTGTGGCTGAATAGTTCAGGGGGCGTCTCCCTGCATGATGGTGGGGCTACGGAAGGAGTGACTGTGGACAAGGAGCCAGTGGAATAGGCCACTTTGGCAGGTAACAGAAAGGCAAACCACTCTGAGCCTGGGTGACAGAGGATGAGGAGGATGACGACAGCTTTGTTATCAACTCCACCAACTCTTCTGCATGTTCTGACTCAATAACATGGCCAGTAGCTGAGAAATAGGACAAGCCTGCCCCGCGGCCACCTGAAGAGGATGCACCATGTCCATGACCAGCACTGTTGACTGTAAACACAGAGCCTGCTTGCCCTCGTTTATTGGCCTGTGATTGTCTGCCTCTCCTTGGTGGCCTTCTGGACATGATGTATATTTTGTTTAGCAACACCACACTGCACTGTATTGTGTACTGTGTACACCACCAGAAAAGTGGTAGCAACTGCACTACAGCTTCACTGTATTGTAATTGCAATTTTTGATCTAACATTTCACAGAGGGCCTGTTTCTGCACCCAACAAGAGTATCTGTGAGGGGTTACAGTGTTGTGGCACCACCACCACCATCAAAGGCCCAATTTTTCTGCCCGTGTTTAACAGGGGCTGGTAATTACAATTCTTGATCTAATATTTCACTGCAGGGCCCTTTCCTGCACCCACCAAGAGTACAGTAGGTGTCCACGATATTGTGTCAATCTCAACGCTTTTATCGGCAAGATTGACACCGTTTGAGCCCCGTCACGGCAGCCAGCGCTGAATCAGCTCGCATGGGGAAAGGAAAAATGTGTTTTTTCCTTTCCCAATGAGTGACAAGCATTGCTGACATTGAGGCTGGATTCACACTGGTGCGGGGATCCGACTTGGATCCCCGCCAATACCAGACACTGTGTTTAGTATGAATCTTGAGGGAGAACTCCACGCCAAATTTTAAATAAAAAGACGGCATGGGTTCCCCTCCAGGAGCATACCAGGCCCTTAGGTCTGGTATGGATTTTAAGGGGAACCCCTTACGTGGAAAAAATGGCATGGGGTCCCCCCGAAATCCATACCAGATCCCTATCCAAGCACGCAGTCTGACCAGTCAGGAAAGGGGGTGGGTTACGAGCCAGCGCCCCCCTCCTGAACCATACCAGGTCGCATGCCCTCAACATGAGGGGGTGGGTGCTTTGGGGAAGGGGGTGCCCTGCGGCCCCCACCCCAAAGCACCTTGTCCCCATGTTGATGAGGACAAGGGCCTCTTCCCGACAACCCTGGCCGTTGGTTGTCAGGGTCTGCGGGTGGGGGCTTATCGGAAACCGGGATCCCCCTTTAATAAGGGGGTCCCCAGATCCAGGCCCACCACCCTATGTGAATGAGTATGGAGTACATCGTACCCCTACCAATTCACCTGGGGGAAAAGGTGTACATAAAAAAGGCAGCTCTGGGGGTCTCTTTTCCGACTTTGCACTCTCCGGTTCTTCTCTGCGCTCTCCGGCCTCGTCTCCCACTCTCCGGCATCTTCTCCCACTCTCCGGCATCTTCACCCGCTCTCTAGTTCTTCTGCTGGCTCCTCTGCTATCTTTTGCTAGCGGTGGCCCGGTCTTCTGCATCCTTCTTCCCCCTTCTCTTCTTCCGATGTTGACACGACGCTCTCTCCAGCTGTAATGCCATGTGAGTGGTGCGCAGCCACTTATATAGGCATGGGGTGTTGTCACCGGGTGATGTCACACGGTGACCCCGACCCTTATGGCGTCACAGTCCCAGCAAGGCCCAATTTTCCCCCCTGTTTAACAGGGGCATGTAATTAAAATTCTTGATCTAATATTTCACTGCAGGGCCCATTTCTGCGCCCACCAAGAGTAAATGTGAGGGGTTACATTGTTGTGACACCACCACCCAAGACCCAATTTTTCTGCCTTTGTTTAACACGGACATGTAATTACAATTTTTGAAATAATATTTAACAGCAGGGCCTGTTCCTGCACCCAACAAGAGTAACTGTGAGGGGGTTACAGTATTCTGGCACCACCAACACCTAAGGTCCAATTTTCTGCAGAGTATATTGGGAAGGCCATATAGTATATATACTTCTGTTCAGAGTATATAGTGCCTGGGGGCCCCCACACCATTTTCTTTTTAAATTTGGGTGCAGTGTTCCCCTTAATATCTATACCAGACCCACAGAGCCTTGTTATGGGCTGTGGGGGCAGACCCATGCCGTTTTTCTCAATGATTTTCATCTATATTGCGGGGACCCGACAATACATTACAGCCACAAGCAGTTTTCAGTTACTTATTTTCCTTTGGAAATGTAATTTTGCTGTCGTATTGTTCTAAACACAGGAAAACTGTGCCACTTTACAGACATACTACAGGCATCACTGCTCCCGAAAACAATGACCTTTTAAAAAAAAAAATGCATTGATACATGTCCCCTGGGGTAGGACCCGGGTTCTCAAACACTTTTTAGGGCAAAAACTTGCATACAAGCCTTTATAATTAGCACATTTGATTTTTCACGTTCAGTTCCCATAGACTTTAATAGTGTTTTTAATGGCGTTCAAACAAACTTTATTGCATGTTCGGATGTTCTGGTGCGAACCGAATGGGGGGGGGGGGGGGTGTTTGGCTCATCCCTATTGGTCAAGTGTTCTGGAAAAAATTAAGATATCGCCCAAGTAGACGATTACAAAAATGCCCAGTAAGTCTTTGAACGTGTCATTAATGAAATGCTGAAAGGTGGCAGGGGCATTGCAGAGCCCAAATGGCATGAACAAGTATTCATAGTGGCCAAACCGAGTATGGAAGGCTGTCTTCCACTCATCACCAGCTCGAATGTGGACCAGATTATAGGCTCCCCTCTCCCCAAATCTAATTTGGTGAAGATGGTGGCAAATCGTAATTTCTAAAACAACTCAGGCATCAATGGTAAAAGATAACGGTTTTTGACTGTGATTTTATTCAGCTCATGATAGTCCACACATGGACGCAGTGTTTGATCTTTCTTTGCTACAAAAAATATTCCACATCTGTTGGAGAAGTAGAATGATGGATAAAGCTTTTCTTCAGATTTCCATCAATATATTCCTTAAAGTGGCGTTCCACCCCCCCAAAAAAAATAAAAAAATTCATTAATGTGCATGAAAAAAAAAACATTTGGAAAATATGTTTTTTTCTACTACCTTTTTATGCCTGTTGCTATGTGGTCCCTCAAAATTTGCCTCCTTCAGTGCCTGGGCTCCTGACAACACTCGAAACAGGAAGGGAGATCACCTCTCCCCCTCCCTCTAGGCAATTATCTGGGGCACGTGACAGATCCCAGATGATTGCACAGCCAGTCACGGCACCCGTCGCAGCTAGCGCATGTGCAGTGAGTACCCAGCTGTGCAGCCACAGCCGGGCGCCCACAGTTAAAATGCCGGCATTGAGCAAGGCTTCGATCCCCCAAACCGCTGGACTCTGGGACATATAAGTGTCCTATTATTAAAAGTCAGCAGCTGCAGTATATGTTGCTGCTGACTTTTAATATTTTTTTTAAGCGGAACTCCACTTTAAGTGCCTCCTGCTCTCGTTCTGATAATGGGAAGATGCACCCAAAGTGGATCTTTGCTCCTGGGAGGAGCTTGATTGGGCAATCATAAGGGCAATGAGATGGAAGGGTATCTGCTCCTCGTTTACTGAAAACATCAATAAATTTGTGATGAGGGTACTGTCGGGAGAGTGTCCTGATCAAAGTCCAAACACAGGAGTGTGGTTGGTAGCTCGGGTAACCTTGGAGATCTTGGTATACAGTATTCCTGACAGTAGGAAGTTAAAAACATAATCTCTCCTGATATCCACTTGATTTGGGGGTTATGCGCCTGGAGCCAGGGTAGGCCCAGGATCACAGGAAATAGTGGAGATGAGATTGTATCCAAGGTCAGCAGTTCCCTATGTTGAGCAAGGGTAGTGACAGGCAATGGGGAAGTCTACTTGGTTGCTTGTCCTGATTTAATGCAAGAACTGTATGCCAGATAAACTGAAAGTCCATAAGCCTTTATTTGTAGAGGAATGTGTTGCTGAATGGCAAAGGCTGAATCAATAAAAGCTGCATACTCCAGAGTCAACAATGGCATTGATTTAAATTGTCCTTTCCGGGAGCTGGAAAGAGAGAGGGAGGGCAAGGTGAGTTGCATTTGCAGATAATGCTGATAAGTAGGCAGGAATAGGAGGTAGGCACTTACGTTTTTTGGCAGGGCAACTGTGCACATAGTGACCAGCCTCACCACAGTAGAGGCAAAGGTTATGCTGTCAGCGATGTGCTCACTCTTCAGGAGACAAGGCAGGTTGCATTTATACTATCTGCATAGGTTCAGAGGTGTCTGCCACTGAGCTGTAAGGATTTTAGTGGGTCGGAGACAAGTAACAGAAGGCAGGAACTGAAGCTCTCGGGTCATCCATACTGGGCGGTTAAGCTGGGAAGACCGTTCTGGTTGATGCTTATGGAGCCGCCAATCGATCTGGATGGCCAGAGTGATCAGAGCTTCAAGGGTATCAGGTGTAACAACTCGGGCAGGCTCATTCTTGAGATTTTTGAATGTGCAACTGGTGTCACAGAGCTGCATCATTTCATTGGGTGTCTGCGCTCCAGCGCCTGAAGTCTGTAACATAGTCCTCAGCCGCTCGCCGGCTTTGCTGGAGTGCAAAAAGGGCAGCCTCTGCTGTGGCAGTTTGCTGAGGGTCATCATAAAGCTGGGCCATGGCGTTAAAGAAAGATGACATACAGCCCTTCCTTCCTCTGAGCAGGCCTCTCAGCTTTTGGCAAATTGCCAGCTCCTATCTCTCCCCAGTGACTCACCTGTTGATGATATCCTGCTTGTTGGTCCTGCCTACTTAAGCTGTCCAGCCCAGATGATCTCTGCCTTTGCCTTGGTCAACATCACAGAGACTATCTTCTGCACTCCTGTTCGAGGCTTGCTTCTCTGAAATTCCTTCTGGCTCCAGATCCTGCTTGCTGTTCCACTATGCTGATCTTTAACTTTCCAACTTTCTGGCTTGTCTGACTATCTATTCTGGTTACCAAACTTTGTTTATGTTTTGTTTGTTCTATTTACTTTTATTCTGAAACAAGTGTGATTTAACTTTACTTCTGTCTCAGTCTGATTCATGGTTTCTGAGAGCAACTTGGCTCTTGAATATCAGTGTCTTTGTATTCCCCTTATGTTTCCTATTTGCGTGATTTGTACTAAAACTAATTGACATGTGATCGCTGTTTCCTCAATTGCCCAAATTTTCCACATTCTTGATCAGGTCTGTATTGTTGGTAATGAGTAGGTCTAGTAAAGCTTTGTTTCTGGTTGGTGCATTTACCAAATGACCCATGAAATTGTCCTGCAAGACATTTAGGAACTGGCGAGCCTTAGATAAATGCACAGTTCATTCCACCCAGTCTATGTCTGCATAAATCATCTTCGCAATTACTATATTTCTTTCTACTACAGTGTTTTTTTGAACGTTGTTGTTGCAGTGGTGATTAATTTAATTATTTCATATTTTTTGTTTATTTATTTACCTTTTGTTTCGATATGGATGTTTTTAACTACAGAGTATCTTGTAGTCTTAACACAGAGGAGGTGTTCAAAAACTGAAACTGCTGACTCTCAATTGGAGAGGCTATTCATTAGACTTAAAAATGTCATGATCTCTGAGTTGCATACTCAATGGGATGTAGAATATTTGGAAAAATACACGAATTAACAGATTGTACCTCAAAGCCTCCATTTGGAAGTGAATCCCAATGAAGGACAATCAGAACTTGAATCGTGGTTTAAATACTTCAATGAGGCCACTCTTAAGTATCTGGGCTTTTTAGCAAATAGTAAAAACAGCATAATTAGTTTCCCTTGATAAAGAAATTAAGGAAATTGGAGAAAAAGTGGTTCCATTTAAGGATGATGCTAGATATATTTCTCTTTCTTATAATTTGTGGAATACTCTTGAGAAAGAGGAACGCAAACAATATATTAGTGATATGTTGGAGATTATCAACCTGGCATTGTCTTTAATTGGTAAAAAAAAAGGATGATTTAGCCATGCAAACTCAACATCAGGGTGTCATTCCTTTAGAGACCCACACACATTTAAACTCTTATGGGGATAATCATAGACTGCCCAATAGAGAAGGGAGATCACTCAAAAAAGGATTAGAACCCCTAGACATAATTGTCAAAGAACCCCTATGAATAATCATACTTAATTTTATGGTATAATTCAAGAGATTACAGTGATTATACATCAAAACCTTCTTCCTATCATGGTCCATCCCAGAGAGACCATCATCCATCTGGTAAAGGCCATTATATACGTTCTGGTAGGGTAAAGGTCATTCAGCGGAATAGGTAGTTCATACCCACCCCATCCTCCCCGCCATGTCCCCCACGAGAGATCGTCCAATCGTTATCCTAGAGGAGCATATGGAACTCCTCGAGGTTAACCACTTAAGGATTGCCTCACACTGATATACAGCTGATATACCTCGGCAGAATGGCTCGGCCCTTTAAGAGCCCAGCCCTGGGTCACGGGCGCCACCTGAGGCGCACTCGTGACCCGGTCCTGAGCTCCAGGACCGTGGGACACGCAGACCCGATCACCACCGGTGTCCCGAGATCGGGTCACAGAGCTGAAGAATGGGGAGAGGTAAGTGTTAACAAACCTCTCCCCGTGTTTCCTAGTGAGCTTGTCACTGATCGCCTGTTCCCTGTCATAGGGAACGACAATCGGTGATTTCACACAACTAGCCATGCCCCCTACAGTAAAAAAACACACATTAGGTCACATTTAACCCCTACACTGCCCCTTAGTGTTAACCCCTTCACTGCCCGTGACATTTTTACAGTAATCAATGCATTTTTAATAGCACTGATTGCTGTATTAATGCCAATGGTCCCAAAATGTGTCAAAATTGTCTGACGTGTCCGCCATAATGTCGCAGTTACAATAAAAATTGCTGATCTCCGCCATTACTAGTAAACAAAATTAATAATAAAAATGCCATAAAACTATTCCCTATTTTGTAGACGCTATAACTTTTGCGCAAACCAATCAATAATCGCTTATTGTGATTTTTTTTACCAAAAATATGTAGAAGAATAGGTATCAGCCTAAACTGAGGAAAAAAAAAGTTTTATATATTTTTTGGGAATATTTATTATAGCTAAAAAAATTTTTTCAAAATTGTAGCTCTTTTTTTGTTTATAGCCCGAAAAATAAAAACCGCAGAGGTGATCAAATACCACCAAAAGAAAGCTCTATTTGTGGGAAAAAAAAGACGCTAATTTTGTTTGGGAGCCATGTCGCAGGACCGCTCAATTGTCAGTTAAAGCGACGCAGTGTCAAATCGCAAAAAGGGGCCTGGTCCCTTAGCTGCAAAATGGTCCGGGGCTTAAGTGGTTAAAAAATATCTACAGCCAATAGATATTCTCCCTTGAGGGATGATGATCTAGAACATGGTCCTTACCCTTATATATTCTATGATAGAGACACTCACAATAAACCCCCTTACAATTACAATCAGAAATTCCCCCCACCAAATGGATGGGGTTTTCCGAAAGACTCCAGGGGAAGAAAAATGGGCCCCAAACAAGGAGAGGCACTAGAGGGGAAGGCAACTATGGATGAAAAAGGAGAAGGACATAAAAGGGAAAGGCATTTTTAAGTTGAGTAAGACTGTCCCTACACATGAGGAGAGTTTAGTGTTGGGCAAAGGTCTGAAATTTGTCCCACCCAAGCAGGTGAATCGCTTCAATACCTTCATAGACGTCCATACATATATTTGTAAAATTAATATACAAAGACATAGCCTGTCCGACCCCATTGCAGTTGATACAGTTACTAAAACAGGAAATATGTTTAATCCACCAAGTATTTTGCCCATTCTATCATATTTTTAGAGACCTCGTCTCAGGAGATTCGGATAAACTCACTCAATTTAAAAATACCCCCTTCCAACCCAGCCTTTGATTTAGGTCTAAAAAGACTTTATGAAAACAAGAACCCAGCTGACAAGGAGGGTGGTATTGTCATCTTAGCCCTTGTACATTCCGACCACAAAATCCATCGGATAATTTCCGACGGATTTAGTCCGGAAGTGGTGTTGCATCCACACAGTCGGACAAAGTTTTTGGAATTTCCAGTCGACAAGAATGCGTTGATGTAAACCGTGTATGACGGGACTAGAAAAGGGAAGTTCAGCACCATATGCAGCACCCTTTGGGCTCCTTCTGCTGATCTCATGTTTATCGCGTGTTAGTAGAAATTTGGTTAGAGACGATTCGCGCTTTTCAGATTTGTGCTTCAGATCATTACTGCTCTTCAGTTTGTGCTTGTCAGTGCATATCTGCTTATCAGTGCATGTAGTCAGTTTGCATTTGTTGGTCATTGCGGACTATATCTTCGTATAGTACGCTTTGATTTTCAGTGCTTATTGTCCGCTCTTTTCTGGTTTTCAGTTCGTTCTTTCAGGCCTTGCTGTTTATTGGGGCTTTCTGTTAGTCCGTTCTGACCAGCCGACCGTTTTGAAGCCATGTTTCATGTACGTACTCATCATAGAGTTTGTGCTGTGCAGGGGCTTGGTGTTGGGCTTTTAGCTTTGACACAAGCCCAGTCCATGAACAGGGTGAGGAGGAATTCATGGAGCAAGAATTGGTTGCCTCAGCAGGATCAATTCTCCCACATGCCTTTGCTTTGTGAGATCCGGGAGAATAATCCTGATGATTTCAGGAATTATCTCCGGATGACGGACCCCATTTTTCACCATCTGTTGGCTTTGCTGTCCCCTTATATCAGTAGGCAGGATACCTGCATGCGGCAAGCCATCACTCCGGAGCAGAGGCTCATTGCCACGTTGCGGTACTTGGCGACAGGGAGAAGTCTTCAGGACCTCACGTTCTCGACAGGTATCTCCCCCCAGGCTCTGGGAATCATTATTCCAGAGACCTGTTCTGCCATCATACAGGTCCTGCAGAAGGACTATATTAAGGTAAGTTTTCTCCTTTAACATCACATTCTATGTATTTAATGTTTGCTAATGTATTGTATTTCTTTCCTCATTCCCTAATTACCATGATTGCAATATGCTGTAATTGATATGCTGTGCCCCTTTGTCCTCATGCATGCTGGAAGCTTTTAAAGTTCCTTTTTTGTCCTTCATGCATATTTGCCTTCACTAACTTCCCCAGCATGCTCTTCTGGGCCCATAAACCTATAGCCTAGTCACTTAGCAATGTATTTTGTCAGCTCCATAGTATTGCTTTCCCCTAAACACCCCCTAAAATGTGTACAAATGTTATGTGTGTGCTTAAATTCATGCAGTGCCAGAGGTTTCTTTTGGGCGGGCCAACCTCATTAGGAACCCCCCTCCCCTGAACTGTTAGGTCAGCTGATAGCAATCCTCTATCTGCTGACTTTTCCAAACCCAATACACACTATACCTACCTCTTTTGTGGTCAGATTTATGGATGAATTCACCAAAGCATGTAGTGCAAGGGCCCGCCTCAATACTTTCAAATGCTACTGTTTAAAGTTTTTTTTCTCCTATTATTATCTCGATAGGTAATAGCAGAATGTCAAAATGTGCTTCCATTTGTTCCTTTTTTTTGTATTATGACACTTCTTACCTGTCAGGTGGGCTGCCAATAGTGTAAGTAAGGAGGGGCTGGCCAAAGTATCACACATTATTTATGCATTCAGCTCTAAATGAAGTGGAGAGGGTTACCTGTCCAAAACACCCCCCCCCCATTTTTTTGCAATGGGCCATCAGATGGGGGGGGGGGGGGTGAGGGATCTGATAAGGGGACCTTATACTTTTGGCTTTAAATACTCATTTCCAAAAATGTTATACTGATCTTGGCCAAAAATGTGTGTGTCTAATCTGCTAGCAATGTTGATGTGCAAAATTACTATTTTTTTTCTTGTTCGACTCCACAGTTTTCTTCAACGCCACAGGAATGGCAGACTGTGGCCTCCCACTTTGTCAGCCGTTGGGACTTTCCCAATTGTGGAGGTGCAATAGATGGGAAACACATCCGCATCGTCCCACCCCCCAACTCGGGGACCTATTATTATAATTACAAGGGGTATAATAGTATCGTGATGTTGGCGGTGGTGTCAGAGATATATGACTTCCTGTATGTGGATGTGGGGAAAAATGGCCGGATGTCAGATGGTGGAGTATTTGCATAGACAGAGTTCTACTGGCGTCTCCAGAGTGGGAGCCTGGGCTTGCCACCTCCAGAGGAGAATGTGGAAAGACTCCCCTTCATTTTCGTTGCTCTGGCAAACCATCTGATGCGGCTTTTCCCGATGAGGACCCTCACCCCGGACCCGAGGATCTTTAACTTCCGGCTGACCAGAGCCAGAAGAGTAGTTGAGAATACTTTCGGGATAATGACCAGCCAGTTCCACCTGTTTTTGACTTCAATCCACATGGCGGAATATAAACTCAAGCATATTGTGCTTTCGCAATGCATTCTGAACAATTTTTTGAAAAAACACTCACCAAACTAGTTGGGCCTGATGCAGACTTAGGCCGCGTACACACGCGCGGACTGTTCGCCCAACTTTGTCCAACAGTTTTGGCAAACAGTCCGCTCAAACTTAGCATGGACGGACATGGCCACACACGACGGACGAACAGTTTGCTGAAACCGTGCGCGATGACGTGAACGGCACGTACGACGGGACGAAAAATACGACGTCATATACACTGCATTATAGCTTTCGGCGTGAAAATCCTTTCTGAGCATGCGCGCAACTTTGTTTGACGAACAAGCCTACACACGAGCGGACTGTTCGCTGAAACAAGGTTTCAGCGGACAGTTTTACGGAATTTCCGAAAAACCTTGTCCGTCCAACTGTCCGCTGAAACTGTCCGCTGAAAGCCCACACACGAGCGGACTGTCCGCCCAAACACTGTTCAGCGGACAAAGTTGGACGAACAGTCCGCCCGTGTGTACGCGGCCTTAACTGAACATGCCAACCCGATGGCCTTTGAAGCTGTCCATCCTGGCTTGCCCCCCCCCAAAGTGCCCACGAGGTCAGAACAAGATATGTGGAGTTCTTTGTGGGTAGGGGGGCCATTGATATGCCAGACAATGTCTGAGAGGCATTTTTTTAATACATTTTTCTTTCAAACTCCAATAATCTTTGATTTAATTTACTGCTTTAGGTGTCTCCTAGGTTTTTTTGTGTTTTTTTGGGCCTTTTTCTACAACAGTGCAAACCCAAGGTGAGGTGACAGTCTCTTCTTTAGTTAATGTTATTATATTGTTGGTCTTCTACACACACACACCTTGTTTTTGTTCTTAATGTATGTAGTGCATTACTGACAAAAATATTGCTCATTTTCAGCACCATGGCAGAAATATGTGAGGTCATGAAAATGGCGTGATTTGGAAAATTTAAAAAGCACTGTGAGTGTTATTTACTAAAGGCAAATCCACTATGCACTACAAGTGCACTGCAAAAGTGCACCTGAAACTGCACTTGGAGTGCAAAGTGGATTTACCTTTAGTAAATAACACCCATTGTCACAGAAAACAACAACTTTACTACAAATACTGCTTTTGCGCATTGAAAAAGGAAGCCACACATTCTTCATAATTTAACTTTTTACTCAAAGCACATACATATGTGCGTTTAGAAAAGGGTTTTTTACAACAAACCAATGTATTTAGTGTACATAAAACATTATTTTTGTTAACATGTTTCTAACTTGCCATTTTTGTGTAAACAGGCATGTATCAAAGCATAACATACAGAACACAGGAACTTACAAAGTTCAACTTTGAAAAGTGAAGACAATATCAGACCTTAGTATGTACAAACTGTGCTGATATTGCCTTCATCAGATGGGGTGTCACCCCTGTAAAAGCCAAATTTGGAAGATGCACACAAATTGTCAATCAAAAAGTGGCCAGTTTCCTCCTGATCCCATGCCTAATGTCAACATGTGCTATCTCCCATCATGGGGTATCAATGTACATATTTTGGGGGTGCACCACCTTCATTTCAGCCACTTTAGTAGCAAGGAAGGGGTTGCACCCACAAAACGCAAAAACACTGATCCCCCATGATTGGAGATAGCACATGTTGACACACTGTGTGCATCTTCCAAATTTGGCTTTTCTAAAAATATAAAAGTGTTTTGGAAAAATTAAAATTGATGCTAGCTAGTTTTGGGTGTTTCAGATTCTCCCTAAAACATCAATCATGTTCTTCATTTTTTACTGAACATCATTGATGTTTTTCTAGATATTCTCTGAATCGCGATTGCACCCCATTATCTCCCCAATGAGAATCTGGGCACTTTCATTGGTAAAATGCAATTCTTCTTCCACAACATCCACATCACCTAAAAATACACCAAAAAAAACCACTGTGTATTATAAATATGCAGGCATACATTGATTAGCTTACCAGAAGCTGTGGTCTGAGACCCTCACCTGTTATGGTGCCAATTTCGCCAATCTCTACAATCTCTCCTTCCTCCTCCTCCTCTGCTTCTGGTGTTGGTATTGCCCCTTCTTTGGGAGGTGTGGGGTCGCTGGTGTCCTCAGACGTCCAGAGCCTTCTCTCCCCTATGAGAATGTAAAAAAGGAATACTTAGCACACAGATATTTGAGCACAGAAATAGGAATATGAAACATTGCTTAGAAGTGTCGTACAATTGTGTTTTTTGGCAGAGTTCAAAGGTGAAAACATTATTTTTGACATAAATAATGAATAAAGCTGATATGTCCAAATAGGACTAAAGTGCAAATGGGATACTAACCCACTATAATATAAATGGTGAATTTGCAAATAAAATATGTATTATGCAATAAATGAGATCCTACATAAATATTCCAAGTACATAAAAAGATTCAAAATATACGTGAAAAAATATGTGAAAACAAATATAAACCAATCCAGTGATTGTGTGCAAAAAATGCAATAATAGCAAGTGATTGTCCACAAAACCATGCACAGATAATTATGAACTAATAAAAAACACAAAGTCCATGCAGAGATTGTAAAGTGATTTTCAGAGGTGACAGTCCACTGCAAACTTCAGTGCCTATTATGTGCACCACCTATTTCCCCCAGCCTCTCACCTCCAATATATGGCAAAAAGCGCTGTAAGTAATCAGAAATGCTGCTGAATCCTTATTCATTCAGTCTCAGTGTTCTACCGCTGTTTAGTGTATCGCTGTATATATAAGCAGTTAACTTCCTCCCAATTTCTCCAAGATATCCAGTAAATATGGAATGGAAGAACACAAGGGGGCTTTCATGTGTAGTAACTAGTAATAATTTATTAAATAAAAGATATCCGCACTTACATGAAAGAAAACACAGGAATACACTCGGCAGACGTGAACTTCCGGTTACGGCCGAAACCGGAAGTTCACGTCTGCCGAGTGTATTCCTGTGTTTTCTTTCATGTAAGTGCGGATATCTTTTATTTAATAAATTATTACTAGTTACTACACATGAAAGCCCCCTTGTGTTCTTCCATTCCATATTTACTGGATATCTTGGAGAAATTGGGAGGAAGTTAACTGCTTATATATACAGCGATACACTAAACAGCGGTAGAACACTGAGACTGGATGAATAAGGATTCAGCAGCATTTCTGATTACTTACAGCGCTTTTTGCCATATATTGGAGGTGAGAGGCTGGGGGAAATAGGTGGTGCACATAATAGGCACTGAAGTTTGCAGTGGACTGTCACCTCTGAAAATCACTTTACAATCTCTGCATGGACTTTGTGTTTTTTATTAGTTCATAATTATCTGTGCATGGTTTTGTGGACACTCACTTGCTATTATTGCATTTTTTGCACACAATCACTGGATTGGTTTATATTGGTTTTCACATATTTTTTCACGTATATTTTGAATCTTTTTATGTACTTGGAATATTTATGTAGGATCTCATTTATTGCATAATACATATTTTATTTGCAAATTCACCATTTATATTATAGTGGGTTAGTATCCCATTTGCACTTTAGTCCTATTTGGACATATCAGCTTTATTCATTATTTATGTATTTTTAGGTAGCGCCGCATCTATTTATTTATTTTATTCACTTATTTTTGGTGTTGAGATCACTGTTTTTTGCTGGCTGCTTCCTGTGTATATTATCTTATTTAGTCGTATAGTTAACTACTAGGTGGAGCGCATTAGTATTTCTTAATATATTATTTTTGACACTTTCTAAAGCTGGTATACTTACCTGTTGTGTGAAAAAATGTAGTCAAGTGCAACTTGCCAAAACATCATCTTTGGAGTGAGCTAACGAACGATGTTTATTAAGAAGATTGGACCCATGAACATGAAAGTGGCCATTTTAAACATTAAATCAAAGCACATGGAGCATTATGCAAGCAATAATAATAATACGAACACAGGACAACTACTTACTTTTTTGAAGAACTCGCTTGATCCTTCTGTACTGATCGTGCTCCCTCAGTTTCAGGTCTGACCAGCGTTTCCTCAGTTGATCCTTGGATCGTCCTACCACAAAATTCTTCTGAAGACTCTTCACAACTTTAGTCATGATCTTGGCTTTCTGATATTTGGGTTTGGGTAAGGTCCATACTTCCCATCATAGTCGTTCCTCTTCAATATGTCCACCATCTCCAACATCTCTCCAAAAGACATATTTGAGGCCTTAAATCTTCTCCTCCGGGATCGGGACGTTTCTGGCTCTGGGATTTCCTCCTCCTCCTCCTCGTTAGTGCAATTCTTATCATGCCCCTGCTGTGTCTCAGCCATGTGCTCTCCCCACTGCGTCCAAAGAGAAGGGGCGGAGAATAGACTAGAAAGAACGCCAGGGGCGGGCGGAGTTTCATGCATGCACACTGTATATAAAATAACACATGCGTTTGCCGTAAGTACGATCTGTGAGCAGAGTGAGGAGCTGATGTGCCGATCGTTCAAATGAAGGTACAATTTTTTACTTTCAATAGATTTTTATTGAAATAACAATGAAATACATAACAACAGCAGATCTGTGCTCAAAGTGATAGCTGACAACAATGAGTTTCACATAGATAGAGAGCAAAGCATTATTAAATAAAAGATATCCGCACTTACATGAAAGAAAACACAGGAATACACTCGGCAGACGTGAACTTCCGGTTACGGCCGAAACCGGAAGTTCACGTCTGCCGAGTGTATTCCTGTGTTTTCTTTCATGTAAGTGCGGATATCTTTTATTTAATAAATTATTACTAGTTACTACACATGAAAGCCCCCTTGTGTTCTTCCATTCCATATTTACTGGATATCTTGGAGAAATTGGGAGGAAGTTAACTGCTTATATATACAGCGATACACTAAACAGCGGTAGAACACTGAGACTGGATGAATAAGGATTCAGCAGCATTTCTGATTACTTACAGCGCTTTTTGCCATATATTGGAGGTGAGAGGCTGGGGGAAATAGGTGGTGCACATAATAGGCACTGAAGTTTGCAGTGGACTGTCACCTCTGAAAATCACTTTACAATCTCTGCATGGACTTTGTGTTTTTTATTAGTTCATAATTATCTGTGCATGGTTTTGTGGACACTCACTTGCTATTATTGCATTTTTTGCACACAATCACTGGATTGGTTTATATTTGTTTTCACATATTTTTTCACGTATATTTTGAATCTTTTTATGTACTTGGAATATTTATGTAGGATCTCATTTATTGCATAATACATATTTTATTTGCAAATTCACCATTTATATTATAGTGGGTTAGTATCCCATTTGCACTTTAGTCCTATTTGGACATATCAGCTTTATTCATTATTTATGTATTTTTAGGTAGCGCCGCATCTATTTATTTATTTTATTCACTTATTTTTGGTGTTGAGATCACTGTTTTTTGCTGGCTGCTTCCTGTGTATATTATCTTATTTAGTCGTATAGTTAACTACTAGGTGGAGCGCATTAGTATTTCTTAATATATTATTTTTGACACTTTCTAAAGCTGGTATACTTACCTGTTGTGTGAAAAAATGTAGTCAAGTGCAACTTGCCAAAACATCATCTTTGGAGTGAGCTAACGAACGATGTTTTTTAAGAAGATTGGACCCATGAACATGAAAGTGGCCATTTTAAACATTAAATCAAAGCACATGGAGCATTATGCAAGCAATAATAATAATACGAACACAGGACAACTACTTACTTTTTTGAAGAACTCGCTTGATCCTTCTGTACTGATCGTGCTCCCTCAGTTTCAGGTCTGACCAGCGTTTCCTCAGTTGATCCTTGGATCGTCCTACCACAAAATTCTTCTGAAGACTCTTCACAACTTTAGTCATGATCTTGGCTTTCTGATATTTGGGTTTGGGTAAGGTCCATACTTCCCATCATAGTCGTTCCTCTTCAATATGTCCACCATCTCCAACATCTCTCCAAAAGACATATTTGAGGCCTTAAATCTTCTCCTCCGGGATCGGGACGTTTCTGGCTCTGGGATTTCCTCCTCCTCCTCCTCGTTAGTGCAATTCTTATCATGCCCCTGCTGTGTCTCAGCCATGTGCTCTCCCCACTGCGTCCAAAGAGAAGGGGCGGAGAATAGACTAGAAAGAACGCCAGGGGCGGGCGGAGTTTCATGCATGCACACTGTATATAAAATAACACATGCGTTTGCCGTAAGTACGATCTGTGAGCAGAGTGAGGAGCTGATGTGCCGATCGTTCAAATGAAGGTACAATTTTTTACTTTCAATAGATTTTTATTGAAATAACAATGAAATACATAACAACAGCAGATCTGTGCTCAAAGTGATAGCTGACAACAATGAGTTTCACATAGATAGAGAGCAAAGCATAAGGTTTGCTAAATCAAGTCTAGTATAGTTGAGATGACTAAGGTAGGCATACAAACTGGTATACAAAGAGTATCACGAGAGATATCTGCAGGGGTACATAGCAACACTTGGGATTAAGAACCCAAAATACTAACAGCTAAACAGTAGTGGAAGACCACTCGTGTCCGACACCCCAAATGGGATCACACTGTGTCGGACACCTGAAGGTTCAGACCCCAAAAAAACAAAAAAAAAAAACAAAGAAAAAAGAATACCATAAGCCTGCAAATAACCTATCAACTGGTCTAGGTAGGAAAAAAAAAAAAAAAAAAAAACCCTTTGCCTAAGCGAGTGAAAATAACTCGTATCAGATAATTAAAGAGCTGTTTGAGCTAAAGAAAGGCAATTGCCCTGAGAAAGTCATGTAACACATTTAGCATGGTAATGTTGTACTCTTATAGAGTATAGAAACCCAATGTTGAACCTGGATACGGTAGCAAAGAGAGCACTAGATATAGAAAAACAGTAAAGAGAAAGAAAAGATGAAGAATAGAGAGGAAAAGGAAAAGTAGAGATAGTAAGGAACAGTTGGGATAGAAGAAACTATCGAAATGGACCGCTCTCACCTGGCTCACGAACGTTGCTCAGGAGAATGAAGACACTTGGTGGTGTATCTGATCCACGGATCCCATGTCGCTGAGTGTTTATCTACCTTGTCAAGGAAGATGCTCACTATCTTTTCTTGAACCATTATCCATGATATTTTCCTTTTTACCAATCCCAAGGAAACAGTGGGCTGCTTCCAGGCCCTGGCAATGGTAAGTTTGGTACCAATGAGAATAAATCTAATGAGATGTTGTGTTAATTTTGGAACACCCTGTAGAGGGAAATTTAGAAGGGCTATTTGAGGCGTTTTGTGGATAGGCAAGGTTGTGATCTTCCGGATAATATGGAATACCTTATTCCATAGATTTCTAATTTTGGGGCACTCCCACCAAATGTGTATCATCGAGCCAATGTGACCACATTCGCGGAAACAGAGGGGAGAAGCGTGTGGGTATATTTTGGCTAGTCTCAGAGGAACCATATACCACCTCATAAGAACCTTTAAGTTAGCTTCAATAAGAGTTGTATTGAGTAAGCCTTTAGCTGCCGCACGAGTTGCCATGTGCCAATCGCCTAAAGACCATTGCTGCTGGAGATCATTTTCCCATTCCCGCATAAAAAGCGTTTTAGATTCTGTTTGGGCAAGCGCACGATAAATCACAGAAATCCCCCCTCTCTGCTCCATGGCCTGACCACCCCAAAGTTCATATTCAGTAATTGAGAGAGGAGAGCCTGAGGACAATCCTAGAGATTTGAGGAAATGAGAGATTTGTTGAAATCTGAATTTTTCCGAGACTGGCATGTGCAGTTTCCTCAGACAATGACTTAGAGAAAAAGGACCTGAGGGGGAGACTAGGTGGCCAATCCTATAAATGCCCTTGTCGAGCCACCAACGAAATGCCTTAATGTCCTGGCCCGGAGGAAATAGAGGGTTCCTAAAAACGTGAGAGAGGGGCTTCCAGTTGGAGGTAATATGTGGATTTGCTTTCATGGAGTCCCAGAGAGCAATTGAGTGTGAGAGTGTAGGTGCTAGTATGGCTGGTCTGATCTTAGGTGCACACCAAAGAAGATAGTCAAGTGTAAAGTTGGGAACTGCCTGTCTTTCCATATTTACCCAATCCGGGTGAGCGATTTTTAAATAAACCGTAGATAATTGGGAGAGTTGTGCCGCCTTATAATACCAGAGAATGTTGGGGACTCCAAGACCCCCTTGATTTTTCATACGAAACATAGTTTCCTTCGATAGTCTGTGGCTTTTGGATCCCCAAATAAATTTCATAATTCTGGCCTGAAAGATACGGATACGATCCTTAGGTACCAGGATAGGTAGAGACCGAAAAAGATACAGGATACGTGGGAGAAGAGTCATTTTAACTGAATTCACCCTACCTAACCAAGATAATTTAAGTGAGTCCCAAAAGACGAGATCTTCCTCCAATTTGCGAAAAGTCGAGGGAAAGTTAGCATTGTATAATCTGTCAATGGAGGCCGTCAGGTGTATTCCTAAGTAAGGGAGGGAAGAGTCTGACCATGTGAACTTGAAGCTAGATTTTAGTTGGGAGACAAGTGATAATGGAAGGTTAATGTTAAGTGCAGAGGATTTCGCATAATTGACCTTAAGGCCCGAGAGTTCACCAAAATCATTGAGAAGTCTGCAGAGAACTGGGAGCGATGTGGTAGGATGAGTAATAAAAAGCAGAACGTCATCCGCAAACAAGGCACATTTATGAGTTTGAGGGCCACACCGTACACCTGTAATGTCTGGGTTCGCTCTAATCGCTACTGCCAGAGTCTCAATGATCATGGCAAAGAGCAGGGGCGATAAGGGGCATCCTTGTCTCGTGCCCCTGAGAATCGGGAAAGTGCTGGAATAGTAACCTTGCATCTTAATTTGGGCTTCTGGGTTTGAGTAGAGAGCATGAATGATATTCATAAATGACTCACCAAAACCCCATCTTTCCAGGGTAGAAAACAGGAAAGACCAGGAAACCGAGTCAAACGCTTTCATAAGATCAAGAGAAAGGAGACAACCCTGTTGGGGGGGTCCCCCATCCCACTTCGATCCCAGGAGCGAAATTACGTCCACTCCCCTCCTAATCTGATCCGGTCCCTGTCTTCCCGGGATAAAGCCCACTTGGTCAGCGTGAATATAAAGACTGATGAAGTTAGAGAGTCGATTAGCTAGGAGTTTCGTTAGGATTTTAAGATCATTATTTATCAAGGATATCGGTCTATAATTAGCAACACAACTGGGATCTTTTCCCGGTTTAGGTATGACCGTAACGAAAGCTGAGTTCAGGGCTTTATCCAGGGAAGAACCAGACCGAAGGTGATTAAAGAAGCGTGCTAAGTAAGGGGCCAAGACATGAGAAAAGTGTTTATAGTAATGAACAGAGAACCCATCCGGCCCAGGAGCGGAGTTGGTCTTTAGATTTTTGATGACCCCTTCTATTTCCTCAGCCGAAATTGGCGCATCCATTTCATCCCTATGGCGACCTTTTAAATTAGGGATTTGTATCGATTGTAGAAAAGAGTGGACATCATCGGGAGATGAACAGTCAACCTTGCTACCGTAAAGAGAGAGATAAAAGTCGTGGAAAGCGGCCAAAATTTTACGGGGATTCTGAGAGGGAGACCCGTCTTTCAATCTTATCTTGGGAAGAGAAAACAGTCTGGTTTTGGGGGTTAGTCTTTTAGCAAGTAATGTGCCTAATCTGTTACTTTGATGATAGAAGCGTCCCCCTTCCCATCTGAGATCTTTTTCTGCTACAGCTGTTAGTGCAAGGTTTAGATTGGTGCGGGTAGCATTAAGCTGGTCAGCAGTGAGTTTAGAGGGATGAGCTTTATTTAATTTGCTTAAGGAGGAGAATTCCCTCTCAAGCCTGTCTATGTCTACTTTGCGAGCCTTGCGAAGTCTAGAGGAGATTTGAATAAAGGTACCCCTAATGGTGGCCTTATGAGCCGCCCAGAGCGACGAAGGGGAGATGTCGTCCACGTCATTGAGGTGGAAATAATCCTGTATGTGTTTCTCTATCTCAGTCACATGAACCGGGTTACTAAGTATGGAAGCATTCAGTCTCCAATGAAATCCCGATCGCGGGAGTGAGCCACCCTGGAGAGAGAGAAGAACTGCGGAGTGATCCGACAAAGCAGAGTCTTTAATGATTGCCCTTTGAACCAGCGGAATATGTTGTTGGAGGACAAAAAAGTGATCAATTCTAGCGAAGGTTTGGTGAGGACTAGAATAATGAGTATAGTCCCGAGTTCTAGGATTAAGTTCCCTCCATATATCGACTAGACCATAATGAAACAGTTGTCTAGCAACTTTCAGACTCTGCTTGGTCGGACGGACCCTATCCTTTCCTGGGGGACGTGATTTGTCGACACCACAGTCGAACGCAAGGTTAGAGTCCCCACCATAAATGACAATACCTTCTGTTATTGGGGTTAGGGTATTGAACATGGATTGAAAAAACTGCGCTTGTCCTTTATTCGGTGCATAGTAGGAAATAAGAGAATAAATTTGATCATCTATGAGAACCTTAACAAGTAGGAATCTGCCTCCAGGGTCTCTAAAAATGGAGACCTCCGAAAACTGAACCCCACGTGCAAAGAAAATACCCACTCCTTTCGTTTTATTGTCAGCGTTGGCTAAGAAAAATTTGGGAAATTTGGCATGAATGAAAGATGGTTGGTACGATTTAGGGAAGTGTGTTTCTTGAAGGAATAAGATATCAATTTTTTGGCCGTAATATTGTTGGACATTTTTTTTACGTTTGACCGGGGAATTAAGGCCTTGGGCGTTATGAGAAGCTAGGCGTAATGAAGTGCTATTACTGGGGGGATTAGCCATGGAGCAGAGAGGTACCGAAGGCAGGAAATCTCTGTAAGCCTACCTTCGCGCTATATGCCAGATGCGAGTTCCAGAGAATCCATGAGAACCACCAAGCGTCATTTCGCGTGTCACAGGTGAGGGGGTCCATTTCTAGAGCTGCAAAAAGGGAAGAAGAGAATGGGTAAAGAGAGAGAGAATAAAAAGAAGAGATAAAAATAAAAGAAAAACAGTGGATTCGAGACGGAGGAGAGGACAGAATCCCTCCGCCCGAAGCCACCAACCACATAATCCCCCCAAAGGAGGAATGTCCCATCCTAGATAAGAACACTCCACTAGGGAATCTCTCACCCAGGATAGAGTGAGTGCGCAGGAGGTACGCCCCAACCCCCACAACACCAATGAATATGCATGCATTAAAATAGAGAAAAACCGAACACCAATAATCAATTTTTAAAATACTGAAGACCAAATAATGCATATTAAAGGCCTGAGATAAGGCCTGCACTAAGGTGTAATAATGTCCAATGGGCAAAAACCCAAAAAAAAAAAAAAAAAAAAAAAAATTTTTCAAAAAGTTTTCAACTGGCCCTGAGGCCCCTGGTCAGAGTGAACTCTGCCCAAAAAATCGTATGACAAAAATAGAAACCCGGAAGAGGAGAGTCTCAAAATCATGGAGGAAGTCCATCCTTTGCTTTCTTGTGCTTGGGCGAGACCCAGAGGGAAGTGAGTGGGCTAGATGGTGGAGGTCGCTTGGACATCCCAGAAGAGGAGGTCTGCATGGGTGAAGGAGGATCCGTGGGAATAAGACCCAGTTTTCGTAGCAAATGTTCCCCGTCCTGCAGTGAAGAGAAGCGATAAGGTTTACCATTAAAGTCAAATTTCAGACCAAACGGGAACATCCACCAGTATTTGATATTCTTCTGCGTCAGGATCGTTAACAAAGGCTTGAGGGAACGCCGCTTTTGAATGGTGGAGGGAGAGATATCTGCGTAAATTTGTATTTGATGACCCATTAACTGAATTTGAGGCGAAGACCGGGCCCTCTTCATAACCTCTTCCTTAACGCTGAAGTAGTGAGGTTTGACTACAATATCGCGCGGGAGTCCATCCTTGCGGGGAGGGCCCAGAGCTCTATGTGCACGGTCTAATTCCAATCTGTGTGATCTTATGTCAGGTATAAGGGACTTGATAAGAGAATGCACTGCTTCATGCACATCAGTGACGGACTCAGGTAGTCCTCTGACGCGAAAGTTCAGTCTGCGCGATCTATTTTCCAAATCATCAATTTTGGCGTACGCCCCTTCGAGTTGCTCATGTAATTCTTGAAATCGATCAGTATTCTGGTTCACCCGGTCAACTGTGGCGTCCAATTTGAGTTCAATATTTTCAATTCGGTTCCCCAGCATATGAAGATCAGCTTTGATATCAGAAGTGATTACAGATGCAGTCTGTGCTAGCCCTCTATCAAGCATTTCAGCAAATTTAGAAAAGAGCACTGACATGTCCTGTGCCTGAGGAGACTGGGATGGCTGAGGGATGAGCAGGGCTGCCTCCTTGTAAGATAAAGCACTCTGAATCCTGCCTGTGTGTTCCCCTCCAGGGGAAAGCCCCTGAATTTCCTCCAGCGTCTGATTAAGCAGGGAGACAGTGGTAGCAGGGGATAAAGGCCCTCCCTGGGATAAGTGTGAGATACCCTCTCCGCATACCTCCTCATGCAGTCTGTCACGTCAGGGAGATGAGCCTGAGGAGCCTGTGTGAGCCTCGTGAGGCGGCCGCTCCGCCGCCATCTTGGATTTTTCGGCCGCTCCCGGGATTCCCTCAAAACGGGAGTTTAAACCCCTCCTGACGGCCCCCCCGTACATTAAAAAGTGCCCCCGTGTCAGCGGGCACCTCCGCAGGCACTTTGGTCCCGATCCGCTGCGGTGTTCGGCCGCTAAGTGTGCGATCTGGCTGGGGCGGTGCGGAGCCCTGTGTTCAAGCGTCCATCACAGGGCGCCGCGCATGCGCACTCCTCGAAGGTACAATTTTAACTTGGTACATCACTAGCCTATACTGCTTCTAGATTAAGGCCTATATTGGGACAAGATTAGGAGAGTTTAGTCTGACATTATTAGGGTTTGTCTTGTGTTGTGTCTTGCAGAGAAGATGGATCTCTTCAAGAAACCACATTTTCTGGAGTTAATCATTGATATGCTCAGGGAGCTGCCCTGCCTGTGGCAGATGAACAACCCCCTTTCTAAGGACATAATAAGAAACAGAAAGGCAGTGCTGGAGAAACTGTTTGGTTTAGTGAAGATCATGCTCCTCATGGCAGACATGACCTATGTGATGGCCAAAATTGGTGCCCTGAGGAGTACATATTTCAGAGAGCACAAGAAGTTTGAGGGTTCCCTGAGATGAGGAGATTCAAATGACATTTATGTCCCCAGGATGTTGTACTACGAGAGGCTGCATTTTCTGGCAGACCAGAGGGAACCCAGGCTACCACTCTACAGTCTTCCTTCAAGGTTTCCTTCACCCCCAGCTGAGGCTTCCAATGTCCAACCTGGGCCTTCCAGGCAGCAACATGTGGAGGGGCCCAGCTTGAGACAGGTATAGCATTGTTCAATATATTTCTTGTCGTGCATTTAATTATGTTAACTAGATGTTATTATTGATTAGTAAGTTGTGATTTAACAAAATGGTTTGCATATCAATAGACAGTAGTGACCAAAAATGATTGGGACACAAATGAAAAATGCTGGGCTCAGAATGATAGTCTGTTCTATTTGGTAACATTCAATTTGCAACAGTCATGAGCACAGAATTGTGTGATTGATGACCAAAAAACTAAAACTATATCCCATTTTCATACACAGGAAGACCTGGGGAGGAGGCCGTGGCAAGTGGCAGCCGGGAGGTCAACCATCACCTTCCTCCTCCACCACCTCCCGCCACAACTACAAGAGCAGAGCCACAGCCTGGAGGGAAGCCTGGAGGAAAGTGCCTAAGGAAGACCAGAGAGTGATGGCCTGGGTTCAGTCTGGTCTGCCAGAAGATGCAGGCTCTTGTATGACCACAGCCTGGGGATATAAATGTCATCTGCTCTTCCTGATCTCTTGGACTTCTGGACCAGACTATTCTCCCTTTAGATATGTACTCCTCAGGCCACCAATTTTGCATTTAAAAAATATTTGATGTTTGCCCTCGGGGACCAAAGGCTTTGTCAAATTGACCAGTTTCTCCAGCGTTGCCTTCCTGTTTATTTGTTTATAACACCTAAATAAAGTTTTTTTTTGGTTCAATAAATACTTCAAAAAAGACAGTTTATTTGTGAGTAGGCAGGTACATTTCAAAAATACAAAGTCAAATTAATAACAAGGGGCACCAACACCAAACAACCTCCTAGAGATTTAAAAAGAAAACAATAAAATAAATAGATAATAATGGTGTTGTGGTAAGTTGACACACAAAACACACCAAAAAATTAGGAAGATGAGCAAAATGTCATAAAGGAGATCTTGATTAAAAAACCAACCACAAAATTTACAGAAAAAAACAAAAATGATTGGGGAGATGTGACGAATTAAAATATTGCATTCATGTAATGAGAAAAAAGAATAAAGAAATACATTTTGGAGAAGTGTCTGTGAATATGAGCAGCAAAACAACTTCATTCTTGTTGCATTATAAAAAAAAAAGAGAATGAGCTGCATTAAAGAATTTTTAACATTGCAGAGTGACGAATGTGCTATATCAATTACGAACGGTAGTTTTACCTGACTAAGCACTTCCGTCTCAGAATTTATTCTAAGCATGCATGGCAATTTGTCCATTGGACTAGGCTACACACGATCGGAACTGACGCACATTGGATCATGTTGTCGGAAAATTTTATATTCAGCTCTCAAACTTTGTTGGTCAGACATTTCGACGGAAAAAGTCAGATGGAGCCCACACACGGTCGGATTATCCGACAACGCGGTCTGATCGGACATTTTCCGTCTGAATTTCGGACCATGTGTACAAGGGCTTAGACAAGACCAATTATCTCCAGCAGATGTCTAGGATCCTGGGAGATTGGGAAACCTGTGGCTTACTCACATTTTTATACAAAAGGAATTAACCACTCTTATTGATAAGGGCTTCAATGGCCAAATTTTGGATAAAAAGGAAAAGGCCTTTTGGGTACTGGTGGCCCCCCATGTTCCTATGATGTATTATTTGCCTAAGATACACAAGGACATCAATTGTCCTCCTGGCCGCCCCATCATTAGTGAGATTAATTCCATTACTGCCAGGATTGACAAATATATTGATTACCATCTACAACCAGTTGTTAAAAAGACACCATCCTATTTAAAAGATACTAAAGATACTATCTGACTACTAGATCATATTAGATGGAATAGTGAGGGTCTGATGGTAATAGCTGATGTTGCATCACTCTACAGATGCATATCTCATGATTTGGGTTTTGAGGCAGTCAATCATTTTCTGTCATGATAGATGGATATGTTGAATATACAAAAAGATTTTATTCTTGACCTACTTGTTTTTGCCACTAACCATAACTACTTTTGGTTCAAGGACCAGTTTTATATTCAAGAAAGGGGTGTGGCCATGGGGCAAAGTTTGCCCCCAGTATGGTAAATTTTTTATGGCCAAATGGGAGAAGGATGTCTGTGGGCCAGCTACATAGATGACATCCTCCTCCTATGGAGGGGTAGTCATGAGTCTTTGGAACAATAACTTTTTTTTTAATTCTAACAATCGAGGTATAGCTCTTATATACGAGGCCCACTCAGAAAAAAATATCTTTTTTGGACCTCAAGATTCAAGCAGAGAACAATAGACTACTAGTACTGTTTTCAAAACAACAGATCAAAACTCTTATATACCCACTGACAGTTGTCATCATGAAGCATGTCTGACGTCCGTACCGCATAGTCAATTTGTTATACTCAGATGGAATTGTACCATGATTGATGATTTTGACACTCAATCGTCCCTTCTGAAAGATAGGTTTATTGAAAAGGGCTACAAAATGAATTTTTTGGCTAAGGAGATCGTCGTGTTAGGAGCCTTGATAGGAATTCTTTATTGATCAATCAAACTAAACCTAATACATCTGAAAGATTTAAGTGGTATTTTTCACAATTTTTTACAGCAACACTATAAAATTTAAAAGATTTTATAAAAGCATTGGTCTGTTATAAAAAAAACTATTGTCTTTTGGACCCTATACTTCCTGATAAATCAGGGTTTATCTTTAGAGGATTGCGTACAGGTGCTCGTGTGGCACCTAACATATTAGATCCACCAAAACATATACTTTTTTTTTAACAATTAATGGGTTTTACCCTTGTAAAAAATGTGCAGTGTGTCGCATTAATAAGAATGGCAAAAGTAAGACATGCACTTTCTCTTCCACTGCTACAGGTAAAACATACCCAATTAAACGCTTCAATACTTGTAATACTAAAAACATAGTTTATCTTATCACATGTCTATGTGGCAAACAGTATGTGGGACAAAAAATTTGGACCTTTTCCACATGAGCCAACAAACACATTATTAACATCAGAAAAATTAGATAACAAAGAACATATGGTTCCTAAACATTTTGCACGGTGCCACAACAGAGACCCTATGGATACCTCTTTTGTGGCAATAGATAAATATACACGATTTTGGAGAGGAGGGTCAGTCAAATAAGGAGTTTCCCAAATGGAGGTTAGGTAGATTTATTAATTAAAAAGCTATGCTCCTTTTGGTATAAACATTGATTGGGATATCAATGTTTTCATCAACAATGCTTGATAAGTTCATTGTCCCCTTTTTTTACAGTTTCCTAGTATACATATTTCTTATTTTCTATACATTTTTTATATATGTAGGTTGATAATTGTTAATTTAATTGTATACTGTATACTTTGTTGGCCCTTTTTCAGAAAGAGGACGCTACTGTCTTTTTTATTAAATACTTTCTTTTTTGTGTCATACTGTGAGTAGCCATTTTCTTATTTTTAAAAATGAGGTTTAGACTTTACATTCCTGTATTGCTTCGGATGGGAGTGCGAACTTCCCCCTTTTTTGGTTATGTGATACAAGGGCTTGGTTCAATTGTTACTTCTGGTGTGTTGAGCTAACCCCGCAGTTCCGCTGCTCACTGAAAATGAGGCTTGGCTTCTGTTGCTTAAGCCAACCTGTGAAAATGATGGTTAGATTGCTCTGTATATTTTTCAGTGAAAGGAAGTGTTTCCTATGCCCCGGAAGAAGTCCTATTGTGACGAAACTGGTTGGGCAAGGAAACACCAACCTACTTCATCGCAATTTTTTAGCTTTTAGCTTTTATGCACTTCATAGTCTAGTTGTTGATGTGCCAATAAATACCTCAAAGGTTTTTACTGGAGGCCCCTTGTTTTATTCATTTTTTGGTACTGCTGGGCTGCCATGGTTCATTCCTAGTGTGGGAGAAATGGCTGGAGAGATGTGGACTACCTGCATCATACCCTTTTGGACGCCTTATCAGCAGATATACCATAAGAAAGATTGACCTTCCATAATTAGAGGGCCCACCATGCGGGTAAGGGTACACCTTGACTAAACGTTGGTGACGTCACTTGGTGGAGGATATCACTGAATACCATCTGTTGTGAATTGCATCACTCATTGTTGATAGAATAGGATCATTTAGATAACTTGTTGGACTTTGTTCATTCTTTATTAGCCCTTGTACACATGGTCGGACACTCCGACGGAAAATGTCTGTTTGGACCGTGTTGTCGGATAATCCGACCATGTATGGGCTCCATCAGACTGTTTCCATCTGAATATCTGACCAACAAAGTTTTAGAGCTGGGTTATAAAATTTTCCGTCAACATGATCCGATCTGACTTTTTAGATCGTTTGTAGAGAATTCCGATCGGGCAAAGTGCCACGCATGCTCAGATCAAATTCCTAGACCAAAGCTATTGGCTACTAGCCTGAACGTAGTCCCGTCGTAATGAAATAACGCCATCATGTTCTGAACAATCGGATTTTCTGACAACTTTGTCCAACCATGTGTATGCAACACCGGACAAAATCCGATGGATTTGGTTGTCGGAATGTCCGTCCGTGCGTACAAGGGCTTACACAATTAGTGCAACTTTTTCTTTTGTCCAATTATTTTGTTGTATGTAGCTCACATTTAACGTTTGTAGCTTTTTTCATTTTTTTTTTGCATTCAATTGTTTTCTAAATATACAAGCGCAGTATTGTTTTTTGTTTTTTCATGTATGGGTCAACCCATTTTATTCTAATAAGGTTTAGATATCCACCTTATGCTATTCACGAGCCACATTTAGCAAGAATTCTTGCACTTGATCAGCTGTGCTGTTTCCACCTTGGACCCTATATATAGCTTGGCTCTCGATACCCTCGATGACATCATGTATAATGAAACTAGTAGGGGGGGGGGGTCTGTGCTCAATACACCATGCTAGTTTGTTTGTGATCAGCAGATTCTTTTAACCCAGGAACTTTTAAATCCATGTTTTGTTGGACTTGTGGAAAAATTCAATAAACCACCACAGTTTTACACTATGTGGCGATCTTTCTCTTCTTTTATATTACATCCATGAGAGAGAGAAAGGGAGAAACCAGCAAGGTTGGCTTCAACACCATTTTCATTTATATTCAGTGGGTGGATCCTCCATGATGTGTGAACATATGTCTTACTAGGCTCCTATAACATGGATTCTAGCTATCCGCACATCTTTTGCAATCACGATGGAAGGGGCACTTTGGGTATTTTTCGCCATCTATTATCCCATGAGATACGATTTCAAGGATAACTTCATTTGTTTTGGACACTTTAAGGGCTGATTTCCTTTATTTACATTGATTTTTATTTTTTACAAGTTAATAGCGTGGTAATCTTTTTGTTTTTCATGTTTTTACACAAAGTGTTCTGTTGTGTGATTGCCAGCTGCTTATTTGATTATTCATCATTACTCTTCACCTGCGTAATTACTAAATTTCTTTCGACAATAATAATGACATAATTCTGCCCAATGTGTTCAATGTCTGAACTATTGCAAGTTGCTAAGTAGCTCCTGACTGTTTTTATAGAGTTCTCCTTTAAGAGGCTCAGAAAAAGTGTTAATTATCTGTCTATATTCTGTGTGCAGAAAAGAATACTGTATATACTGTAATGAAAGAGCTTTAGTTTTTGAAACTGATTCTAATGAGGTTTGAATGAAGCTCTCATTTGTGGCACAGAAATTAAACAGATGATGAGTATGTACCCCATACTCATTCACATGCGGGGCAGGATCTGGAGGCCCTCTTGTTAAAGGGGGCTTCCTGATTCTGATAAGTCTTCCCCGCACCCCCACAACCACCAGGCCATGGCTGTGGGCAAGAGGCCCTTGTCCCCATCAACATATGGATAGCAAATGGGCGGGGCCACCCAATGATATTAGTGGCTGGCCCTGCCCCTTAATTATTTAAAAACTGTCAGGCAGCAGGGCTGTCAGATGGCAGGAGCCTTCACCAGGTGCAGAGCTTTTTCTTTTTGTTATTTCTTCGGGTCATGGTGGGAATCGTGATGGATGCTAGATCTACTTCAGGGGACACTTATTTTTTGTTTATTTTTAAAGCGGGAGTCCACCGGGACTCCGCGTTTTTTTTTTTTTTTTAAAAGCCAGCAGCTACAAACACTGCAGCTGCTGACTTTTAAAATAGTGACACTTACCTGTCCAGCGCGCCCGCGATGTCGGCACCCGAAGCCGATCTGTAGATCGTATCTCGGGTGCTGCCGCCGCCATCTTGGGTATGGGAATCAGGAAATGGAGCCTTTCGGCTTCATTTCCCGGTTCCCTACTGCGCATGCGCGAGCCGCGCTGAGCAATAAGGACGGTCCCCGCTACATCTGGGATCTGTGTGTTTTCCCAGCAGGCAGCGGGGCACTTGCGGGAAGGGGCGGGCACTTGCGGAAAGGGGCGTAATATACGCTCCTTTCCGCAGAGAGCTATCCCGGAAGTGGGTACAGATACCGGTACTGTACAGGTATCTGCACCCCCCTCCCCCTGAAAGGTGCCAATTGTGGCGCCAGAGGGGGGGGGGTTCCGATGAGCGGAAGGTCCACTTTAGGGTGGACCTCCGCTTTAATAAAGGAATTGTCAAAAACTGTAGTGTTTTTATTTACTTTTTACACTTTTTTGGTGAACAAGTAAGGCTACTGGCTTGCTATGCTTCAGGAGGGGGGAAGCCTGCTGACAGTTGATGAGTCATTTGTTGTTAAAGATGTGGCAGCCGGATTCCTAGCCCACTCCTAACAACCAGCTATTTTCAACACAGAATTTGAATCGGTAAATCATTTTTCAACCAATCCAAATTCGCACTGTTCTGAAAATTTAGAATTTGTTAGAAAAGGAATATACAAAATAAAATGAAATATATTGCAACAAAATTTGTACATCCGATTCCTCGAATAACCAAAAATGTGTTTGAATTTATATTCGGACAGAAACGAATTGCAGGTCTAAAAATGGTTGGGGTAAGGCTGCCCCCACTAACCCAAGATAAAAGTGCATACAACAGGACATGGAAGTACATGTTATTTGCAAACAATCATGAATCATGTAGTATAATAAGTGATTTATCTTCATACTGTCCGCTCTTATCTGAAGTTAACCTGTTACAATATCATGCTGCCAATTATGTTCAATAAATTAACTGTTTTAAAAGCAATTAGCATACAGAAGATTTGGTTACTGTGTAAGAATTGCAAATAGCTCAGTAATGTGAGTCAATTTAAAATGTAAGCTTGGGAGCTGGAAACTTATAATGACTTTGCTCTGTAGGCCTATTACATAGTTAAACTTTTATTGTGTGTTTCATTTTGTGAAACACAATAACCACAATCGCCTAAAACAAAGGTCTGAATTTATTTAATACTGCCTAACTCTTTTCCACCCGAACTATAGTAGATTGATGGCCAGACAGGTACTTTCTTCTTCTGTATGGACATCATATGATGTCCTCTCAGAGGGGGCCATGCAGTGGCGTGATCTGAAACCAGTTGTATTCACTTCCTGCCCAGGCCAATTTTCAGCTTTCAACACTGCTGCACTTTGAATGAGTGTGGTCATGCAACACTGTACCCACATGAAATTCGTAAAAAAAAATTCACAAAAATAGAGATTTTTTTTAGTGGTATTTTTTTTAATTACTTTATTTTTATTATTCTTCAAATATCAAAAAAAAAAAAGATCATACAACAATATAAAAAAATATAAAATATATAACATTTCAACATTTCAAAGTGCAAAAGACAAAACTAGCATTATTTTATCTACCCTATCCCTCCCAGCCTATAACCAATTATTAATTATGCATTTATTTCTATTAGTCACATGGCCAAGAAGGTAAGGGGAAATCTATCTCCTTGGACAGGAGAAATATAAAAAAGAAAAACATCAAAGACCATATAGGGGCGGGAAACAAGTGCAAGGGAGTGGCTGGGAGTGATAGAGAGTCCCTCACCATTCCCCTATAGGGGGTGCCCCATTTCATCCAGCCAAGGCCTCCACATTCTTTCAATCTTATTATAATTACCCTGCCTAATACATCTAGCCCTCTCACTCCAAATCATTAAATTAATGGTCTCAACCTAGCTCTCCACTGTTGGGGGGGACTGTGCCTGCCATTTCTGTGCTATTAATTTCCTCGCCTGAAACAGTCATCTCAACACTACTTCAATGACGCCAGTTGGGGCTCTACCTTCTTCCAAACTCGACCTCTGATTCTAGTGTGGCCCAAAAAGTTTTATTTATCCTAGCTACTATCTCCACCCAGTATCTAAATAGCTTAGGACACTTCCATACCATATGGAACAGATCTCCTGATGCCTTACATCTAGGGCACTCGTCATTTTGTCTCCTTCCAAAACGCACTGTACTATACAGCATCAAATGCACACTACACACTCCAATTTACCGTGGTAAATGTGCCACAATGCACTGAAATATACTGCCTTAAACATGCACCAATGCACAGAAATTATACTGCGTTGAAAGTGCACTAATGCACTGTGTGCAATATACTGTGCAATATACTGCGTTAAACGTGCAATAATGCACTAAAATATACTGTGTTAAAAGTGCACTAATGCACTACAATATACTTCGGTGAATGTCCACTAATACTGAACTATACTGCGTTAAATGTGCAATAATGCACTGAAATATACTGCATTAAATGTGCACAAACGCACTGCAATATACTGTGGTAAACGTGCACAAATGCACTGAACATTACTGCGTTAAATGTGCACTAAGGCACTGCAATATACTGCGGTAAACGCTCAATAACACACTGAAATATACTACGTTAAACATGCACTAACGCACTGCAATATGCAGCAGTAAACATGCAATAATACACCTAAATATGCTACATTAAATGTGTCCTAAGCACTGCAATATAATGCAGTAAATGTGCACCAACACACTTAAATATACTGTGGTAAACATGCAATACAGCACTGAAATGTACTGCATTAAATGTGCACTAACACACTGCAATATACTGCAGTAAAGGCACACCAACACATTGAAATATACTGAGTTAACCACTTAAGCCCCGGAGCATTTTGCTGGTCAATGACCAAAGGACTTTTTACAATTTGGCACTGCGCTGCTTTAACTGGTAATTGCGCGGTCATGCAATGTTGTACCCAAACAAAATTTGCGTCCTTTTTTTCACACAAATAGAGCTTTCTTTTAAAGGTATTTGATTGACTCTGCGATTTTTATTTTTTGCGATATAAACGTAAAAAGACTGTCACAGTTTTGAAGGCCATAAAATGCCAAGATCCATAAAATGCCAAGATGACACAAACCCCCCCCAAATGACCCCGTTTTTGAAAGTAGACATCCCGAGCTATTTGCTGAGAGGCAGGTTGAATCCAAGGAATATTTTATATTTTGCCACAAGTTGCGGAACAAATGAGAAACTTAATTTTTTTTTTTCACAAAGTTGTCACTAAATGATATATTGCTCACGCATGCCATGGGCATATGTGGAATTACACCCCAAAATAAATGCTACTGCTTCTCCTGAGTATGGGAATACCTCATGTGTGGGACTTTTTGGGAGCCTATCCACGTACAGGGCCCCAAAAACCTAGCACCGTCTTCAGGATTTCTAAGGGCGTCGATTTTTGATTTCACTCCTCACCACCTATCACAGTTTTTAAGGCCATAAAATGGCAAGATGGCACAAACCCCCCCTCAAATTACCCTATTTTGGAAAGTAGACACCCCAAGCTATTTGCCGAGAGGCATGTTGAGTATTTTGCAGCTCTCATTTGTTTTTGAAAATTAAGATAAAAAAAAGAAACATTTATATTTTTTTTCTTTTTTCAATTTTCAAAACTTTGTGACAAAAATCAAGGTCTGTAAAATACTCACCATACCTCTCAGCAAATACCTTGGGGTGTCTACTTTCCAAAATGGGGTAATTTGGGGGGATTTTGTGCTATCTGGGCATTCCATGGCCTCCGAAACTGTGATAGGCAGTGAGGCGTGAAGTCAAAAATTTACACCCTTAAAAAGCCTGAAGGCAGTGCTTGGATTTTGGGGTCCCGTACGTGGCTAGGCTCCCAAAAGGTCTCACACTTGTGGTATATTTTGGGGGGGGGGGGATTTCACATATAACCATGGCATGTTTGAGCAATATATCATTTAGTGACAACTTTGTGCAAAAAAATAAAATAATAATGTATTTTTTCCGCAACTGTATCAAAATATAAAATATTCCATGGACTCGACATGCCACTCAGCAAATCGCTTGGGGTGTCTACTTTCCAAAATGGGGTCATTTCAGGGGGTTAAACTGTCCTGGCATTTTATGCACAACATTTAGAAGCTTATGAGTGGTTATATCAGAATGATGCTCGTAGCTTTCAGTTTCTTAGGCCATAGAGATGATTGGAGCCAATCTGGTCTCTGATCAGCTCTATGGTCAGCTGGCGGAACCACTGGCTGCATTCTCAGGTTCCCTGTTGGGACAGGAGAGCCTGAGAAAATCATGGAAGACGGTGGGGGGGTGGGGAGCATTCCCTCCCACTGCTTTTACAAGCAGTCTAGAGGCCAATTAGCCGCTAGGATTGCTTTTACATGAAAGCCGACCACTGGCTGAAAATAATGATACCAAGATGATACCTAACCCTGCAGGCATCATTCTGGTATAACCACTCAAAGTCCAGCAACATACCAGTATGTTGCTGGTCCTTGTTGGGCATATATTGTAATCTTTTTTTTCATGCAGCCTGTGGGCTGAACGAAAAAAAGATATTGATCAGTGGGTATGCCCACCATTAGAACACCTCCCTTCATCCACCCACTTCTAATGGTGGGCATACATGCACCATTTATATATGCGGAAGCATGGGGGCATCCGCCCCAAAAAGTAGGAGCAAATCGCTCCTTCACCCCTGCTGCCCCAATGCTTCGGCATATATGCTTTTTTTTTTTAACTGTAGTGGTGAAATCACCTCTGACAGCGGTGGAGTCATGGCTAGACTTGTGCACAATGGAAAATTTCGTTTAGTTTCGGTTCGTTGTCATTCGTAAAATACATAATTTCGTTCTGTTATATTCGTTATGTTACATTAATACGTTTTCGGATAATTCGTTATTATTCGTAGAGTGTCGAATTCATTCGTTCGTATTCGTTGAAATTCGTTATTTATGTATGTATAGACATTCGTGATAATGATTCGTAGTTTGGAAAGTCGTTTGTTTATTGAATCTTTTAACACACACAATGAATGACAACGTCTCTTCTCCTCGGCTCAAATACAATATAACACCCTTCTAACTCAGTTCTCAGGAATGCACTTTGCCAGTAATCCAACCTCTGACACAAAATTAATTAGCTGATTGGACTATAAGATTTACTTTGAGTTGACCTTTTGTTTCATTAGATCTTTAAAGAATTACCAAGTTCATTTGAATTCATTCGAATTCATTCGTATTCGTTGTTATTCGTTATTTTTTTATTCGTACATTCGGATGCATCGATTCGTAGTTTGGAAAGTCGTTTGTTTATTGAATCTTTTAACACACACAATGACAACGTCTCTTCTCCTCGGCTCAAATACAATACAACACCCTTCTCACTCAGTTCTCAGGAATGCACTTTGCCAGTAATCCAACCTCTGACACAAAATAAATTAGCTGATTGGACTATAAGATTTACTTTGAGCTGACCTTTTGTTTCATTAGATCTTTAAAGAATTACCAAATTCATTTGAATTCATTTGAATTCATTCGAATTCGTTCGTTATATTTCTTTCGTATTCGTTGTTATTCGTTATTTTTTTATTCGGACATTCGGATGCATCCGAATGTCCGAAAGATGCAAAATTCGGCCGAATTTAGATTCGTTACGAAACGAATTGCACAAGCCTAGTCATGGCTTTATGTATTGTGGGAGCAAACGCTGTTGCTGTCAAGATAAATAAATCCGCACTGAAGCTGAATGGTATGCCTGCTAAGCAAATGATGGTTAACAATAAAACAAAGTAACATTACAGTATAACAGTAAGACTTACCATACCTGCAAAGCAAATACAAAAAAAATAACAAAAATAAAACATTTTTTAACGCAACATGTGCCTAAAATATATATATGCCGAAGCATAGGGGCATCCTCCCACAAGAGATAGGCACAAATCGCTCCTCCACCCCTGCTGCCCCCATGCTTCAGCATATATGCTCTTTTTTTTTAACTGTGGTGGTGAAATCACCTCCGACAGCGCTGGAGTCATGGCTTTATGTATCATGGGAGCAAACATTGCTGTCAAGATAAATAAATCCATGCTGCAGCTGAATGGCGTACCTGAAAACAAAAAATGGTTAACAATAAAACATTGCAGAATAGAATACAGTACAAAGGAGCAGAACAATAGAGAGAGAATAGAGAGAGGAGAGAGAATAATAAAACGACAACTATTTTTTTTTTTTTATATATTTTTTTTTTTTTTTAACTTTTTTTTTTTACACTTTTTTATGTAACTGTAACAATTGTAACTGTTGTAATGGTTCCAGTGGTTTGGGTCTCTCAAAATGCGATAGCATCTTGGGAGAACGTGTGCCTATGCTGTACAATGCTGTACCCTACTCTAAAACTCAACTAGTGAATGGTAGCGTTCAAAACATTCCAATGCAAAGACCAGGATTGTCAGGACAGCGGGAATAATAATAACGGGTGTCACACCTATGTCTGTGCTTTCTGCAGACACAACATTTTCTTTGGGGGGCTCGTTGGGTAGGGGTACGCGGGAGGACATATGGATAATGCCTCTCATGCAGCCGGCTTACTGCATTTGGTTGAGGAAGGTGAGGTGGAGCACCGTCTGGATACAGAAGGGCTCTGATGATATCTTCCTGGAATATCGTCAGGAAGATATATGACGATATTTTCCTGGAATTTAAGGAAGGATCCAGTCTGTCCTGAAGCTCTGTTTAGCACATGAGCGTTCAGCATAGCCAATTGAAATAAATAAACAGACACTTTTTTGTACCAGCATCTGGCCTTACGGGCAACTAGGTACGCCGCCAACAACTGGTCATTGAGGTCCACCCTTCCCATATTTTGGTTATATTTGTGGACACAGAGGGGTTTCTCTACAGTACCAGTCCTGACATCTTGACCCCGTATCTGGAAAGCTTGTTGGGAATGTATTGTTTGAATGACAAGCAGCCAGAAAACGTAATCAGGGACTCGTCAACGCAGACAACTTGATGGAGAGTAAACAAGTCTGCAAAACGTTGGTTGAAGTGGTTTATGAGGGTCCAAATTTTGTAGAGCTGATCGTATTCAGGTTCTCCACAAGGAAGATAGAGTTAATTGTCGTTGAAGTGCATGAACCGCAAAATCTGCTCATATCGTGCCCTGGCCATGGAAGCAGAGAACAGGTACATATGGTGAATTGGGTCAGTGAACCAATATGACCGCAACTCACCCTTTTTGGTTATGCCCGTGTTGAGGGAAAGGCCCAGAAAGATCTTAAATTCAGAAACCGTAATTGGTTTCCAATGTTTGGCAAGGGAGGACTGGGGAATATTGGCGATGTATTGACCAACGTACAAATTGTTTGGTCCACAATATATCTATAGAGATCTTCGGTGAAAAACAGTGAATAAAAATCAAGTGACGTAAAATGAACTGTTTCCACTTGAATGCTGGGTTGGCCAGTGAATGGGGGAAGTACGGGTTCTGCAGAAGTGGTGGGTTCCCAATTAGGATTGGTAAATTAGGATTGACAGCGGGACACTACTTGTGCTTGCCACCTCGCCAGCTTGAACTGCACTTATGGGACTCGCCACGTCACCACGTGCTACTGCAGTGCTGGATGTACGACCAGGGTGTACTAGGCCGCTGGTGCTTGGCAGTTCACCAGAAGGAATAGCGGTGCTAGTACTGTTCTGTGCCATACGAGGGACCTGCGGATCTTGCAAATCAACAACAGAAGAAGTTCGGGGTCTGGTACATCTGACCTTAGCAGGGACCACATCTCCATCATCAGAGCTATCTGTCATGGAGCCGCTGTCTTCTACAGGATCGTATTCTGAGCCTGAATCTGACAGATGACTGACTTCCTCTTCATCTGTCATGGTCAGAAACGTGTAGGCCTCTTCACTAGTGTACCTTCCATTTGCCATTTTGGGCTCTAAATTTAATGGTACACTAGTGAGACTCACAGGTAAAAAACCACCTAGGCTACCAGTGACTGTATCAAAACGCTACCAAAAAAACTGTTAGCAATTGTGGGGATCAGGCCTGGCTCTGCGAATGCTGCAGTTATGTGTTTATTGTTTTGTAAGCGACAGAGATCGATGGATACTGCACTTGGGTGGGCTGGGCTGGGCGGAGGGGCTAAACGCAGGTGCTAGCAGGTATCTGGGCTGATTCCGCTAAAACTGCATTTTTGGGAACCCTAATCTGCTGGGGATGCTAGTATAGATCTGATCAGATCAGATATTGATCTGTTCAGATACTATACCACTAAGGGAGGTGTATGCTGTGTGTGTGGGTGTTAATGGTACTGGCACTAACCTGACGCTGCCTGGGGCGATGCATCCCCTATCTGACCCTAAAACCTTACTTATATAACCCGCTGGGTGATTGGGGGGTTAAACCTTTATTAGGTAATAAATGGCGGGTGCCCTGAAAAAAAATAACTAACTAACCAGCGTCACCCATAACAGTTATACGGTGATCACTGGTAAAAGGTTTACCTAGGGGACAATCAGGGGGTTAAAACCTTTATTAGGTAGTGTATGGGGGTCTCTGACGCTATAAAAAGCTGTGGCGAACCTAAATACTTACCTGCCTAACTTGCGTCACCTGTGACACTAATACAGCGATCAGAAAAAGGATCGCTTAGTGACACTGGTGATGGGGGGTGATCACGGGGTTAAACCTTTATTGGGGGGTTAAGGGGTTACCCTAGACCTAAAGGGGGCTAACCTTAACTGCCCTAACAGTTATTGCAGTCAAAAATGACACCAATGCAATAATCAATAAAATAAAAAAAAAACTGCAATTGGTGTCACTGTGGCTGGGGGTGCAGGGGGTGATGGGGGTGAAAAGTGTGCCTGGCATGTTCTACTGTAAAGTGTAGTGTTTGGTGCAACTCACTGATTTTCTCTCCTCAGCACCGGAATGAAAAAGACCGTCACGAGGAGAGATTGCATTACTTCTGCTGCTCCTATTTACTTTACAGGAGCAGAGGAAGCATTCTATTCATCAGGAGCGATCGTGAGGGGGTGGCCATGAATGAATGGCCTCCCCCTCATCTCGGATCGCTCCTGAACGGATTCTGACCACCGCAGGCATGGGGGGGGCGATAGGGCCCCCCACCTGCAGGCAGGCATAGACGTACTTGTACGCCAATATGCCTGCCCATGCCATTCTGCCGACATACATAGTCGGCAACTGGTTAAACATGCACCAACACATTTCAATATACTGCGGTGAACGTGCACCAATGCACTGAATCAAGCTGCGGTAAATGTGCACCAGAACACTGCAATATACTGCGGTAAACATGCACCAACGCACTGAAATATACTGCATTAAATGTGCAGTATCGCACTGAAATATACTGCAGGAACCTGCCCTGACAAAATAAACTGACACTAAAGTAAAAATGAATGGTCACACTACACTCACATTGCACTATCACTATATTCACACTAAACTGACACTCTACACTAACAACAGAATCACAATAACCCACTATAGCACACTAGCTCACTAGTAGAACTGAATAGAGCCCTGTTCTATCTCTCTCCATGCCAATATTACACTGCAAATAGTCACTATGGGAAGAATATTTTTATAGTGTGGGGTGGGACTAAGAGCAATGAGCCAAGATCATCATTACAGTGTCCAATCATGGCTCTGGCAGTGCTGTGTGCCCTGAAAAGCTTTCACGGGACAAAATGCTTTGAGGGGGAGCACCAAAGCTTTCCCTCATGTTGAGTGCATGGTTCAGGAGGGGGTGCTCACTGCACCCCCACTTTTCTGGCTTGCCAGGCTGAATGCTTGGATAAGGGTCTAGTATGAATTTTGGGGGGTCCCCATGCCATGTTTTTACATATTGGTGCGGGGTTCCCCTTAAATTCCATGCCAGACCCAAAAGGGACTAGTATGCTGGGTTGGAAGGACCCCCATGCTGTCTTTTCTCTAAATTTTTCATTGCCAGCATTTATTTATTTACATATCAGCTGTCAGCTGGTAAGTCATCCAGGCCCGCTCCTTAACAACCAGCTATTCTTTACAAAGAATTTTGATTGGTCTAAAAATGATCGACCAATCCAAATTAAGGTCATTCTGAAAATTTGGAATTCTTAGAAAATGAAGAAATGAAAAGAAACTCACTGAATTTTAAGTCAATGAATCTCTGTATAATCAAAAATTTGTCGGGATTTAGATTCCATCGAAACAAATTGCACATGCCTACTATCTACAGTGCCCAGCAGGAAGAGGATATAATGCTTAAAGTTCCACATTAAAAATATACTATTCTTCAAAAACAAAAAAAACAGTTTGGGGTCCCCTTAACTTGCCTGTGATGATGCATCTCTACCATGTAAACAAAGTATTAATGCAAAGGTAACATTGAAGTCATGACAAAGAAGTAATTTAAATGCTGTTAATTCACATTTCCTTAAAAATGTGTTTATTTTGTAAATACTGTAATAGGGAATTCCCCAAAATACATACCAGACCCTCATAAAAGAGGATGAGGCTCTGGTGTGTATTTTGGAGGGTCCCCATTGCAATTTTCACAAAATAAAGAAAGCTTGCAGGAAAATGTCAATTAACATCTTTTTTTTTTCAATATTTCACTTGCTATACATTCTTAAAAAAGTGCATGGAGTCTCCCAAAATGAATACCAGACCCTTCAGATCTAGTATAGATTTTAAGGTGGAACCTCAGCAAAAAAGTGACAGGGGGTCCCCCCAAATCAATAATAGACCCTTAATCCAAGCAAGCACACAGTCTTACCAGGAATGGCAGGGGTTGTGCAGCTCTTGAAATATAGCAGGCCACATACCCTCAACATTGCACACAAATAGTCAGGGTTCTAGATCAACATTGGGGTGGCCCAGGTTCATAAGGACAAGGACCTCTTCCCCACAACCCTTTGGGAGTAAAAGGGGACTTATCAGAATCTGATATCCACCTTTAGGGTAAGGGGGCCCTTGATATCCTTATCCCCCTACATGAATGTGTTAGTGAAGGGTATAATTTCCCTGGAGCTATCAGTAAGTTTATATACAAGGGATTAGGTATGTAGTCATGATTTTATTATGGGTTTGATTTATTTCAATCATCAATTTAAATTATTGGTTATTACTGTATACATACTTTGGGATGTACATTTGGTTCATTATTTGTCATGTGTAACAATATCTTTGTAATATGAATTGTATTGTGCTATGCTGATTATTATACGGTTTACGTTTTTTATCACATATTGACTCATTAGTAATATATCCATTATACATTGTACTTGTATCTTTTGGTGTGTTCCCAATAAATTAGTAATTTAATATATTATACTGATTGAATTAATAGACTTTAAGTATCTTGTTTCATATAAAGTCCCACCTTCCCCTTTGGCCCCTTTTCCCTTTTTCTTTATCAATTATCGGGGATGGAGTCTTGTGTACTGGATGGTCACGGCTCATATAAAGTCCCACTTGCATTTATCTCTTCCATGTAGTCATATTTGGTCAGTGATGTCACTGCCAGTCCACCCCTTTGTTTACATGGCTGGAGATATCCAGCTATTAAGGTAAATGGGGCTGATCGCATCACTGCTTTTTAGAATCTCAGTGGTGCCTGCACCTGCCAGCATATTTAACCACTAACAATGAGAAGCTGTCATGTATAATACCTGTACTTATATCGATTTCATACACAATGTTCAGCTCCCACCGAACAATTAAATGTATGAGTGTTCATCTGAGCTCCTGAACAGCCAAAGTGAAGTCTGAACTTATGCTCAGATGAAAGCTTCAACTCAACCCTATTCCACATGAATAAGTGTAAGTGAAATGTTTCAAAATATTGGAGGTTAAATAAAGTGAAGTAGGAACTTGGTTCAATCAAGAAAAGCTGCATTCTGCACTTGTTGGCTTTATCATTTTATGTGGAATGTTCACCCCCAAGTAATTAAGCTCTGTGTAAGAATATAACCCATCAGTAAAGAGGAGCTTGGGAAGATATACATGTCACTTGAAATAATAAAGTCGATTGTATAGCAAACAGCTTTTTCTTGAATGATATTCTATGCATTAGGAGCCGGGATGAACCTTCAATTAGCCAGTACCTATAGCAGATGTACAGGCATACCCCACTTTTAAGTACCCAATGGGGTTTATTTACTAAAGCTGGAAAGTGCAAAATCAGGCTCACCTCTGCATAGAAACCAATGAGCTTCCAGGTTTTATTACCAAAGCTTAATGGAACAAGCTGGGGTTGGAAGCTCATTGGTTTCTATGCAGCAGTGAACCTGATTTTGCACTTTCCAGCTTTAGTAAATAAACCCCATTGTGTACTTAAAAGTGGGGTATGCCTGTATATAGCTGAAGCAGCTTTGTATTGAGGCAGCTAGTTTTAATTATTAGGTACAAATGCATTATTGTTATGACCACAGGAACACCGAACAGGGATGTGAATGATGAAAATATTTGTTTAGATTCTGATTCTTTTTTTTAAGTCAATCATTTCATTTTGTCATATTCGTATGTTAGGATTTATTTTTAGAATTAGTTTCATATATTCAGATTTGTTTTGTTTATTAGTTGTTCCGGATAGATTTTTATTTTTTGGACGTTATTTCAGAAGATTCAGATTCATTCCTCATGTTTCCAGTGCGACTTTGCATTGCAACTTGCTTGCAAATTGCTTGGGACTTTGATGCGACTTGCTTGGGACTTGCAATTTTCTTGTGACTTGCTTGGGACTTTGATGCAACTTGCTTGTGACTTGCAATTTGCTTGTGACTTGCTTGGGACTTTGATGCAACTTGCTTGTGACTTGCAATTTGCTTGTGACTTGCTTGCACTCTTGGATTTATTGAAATGCATTACTAATGTGATATGGAGATTTTAATACATCCAAATCTCTGAATAACAAAAACGATGTCCTGAATTTCATACCTGAACAGATCACACATGTCTAAGCCCTTGTACACACGGTCGGACCTTTGTCCGAAACTGGTGTTGCACACACATGGTCGAACAAAGTTGTTGGAAAATCCGATCGTTCGGAACGTGATGACGTTCATTTCATTACGACGGGAATACGCTCAGGCTAGTAGCCAATAGCTTTGGTCTCATAATTTGATCTGAGCATGCGTGGCACTTTGTCTGATCGAAATTCTCTACAAACGATCGGACAAAGTTCGATCGGATCATATTGTCGGAAAAAAGTCTGATGGAGCCCACACATGGTCGCATTATCCAACAACACGTTCTTATCAGGAATTTTCCATCAGAATTTCTGACCATGTGTACAAGGGCTAACACTAAGGGGGTTATTTACTAAAGGAAAATCCATTTTGCACTGCAAGTGCACTTGGAAGTAAATTCGCTGTAGATCCGAGGGTGACATGCAAGGAAAATAAAAAACAGCATTTTAGCTTGCACATGATTGGATGATAAAATCAGAAGAGCTTCCATTCATTTCAGATCTACCTCTTAGATTCAGAGTGATTGCCCTTCCAAGTGCACTTGCAGTGCAAAGTGGATTTGCCTTTCCTAAATAACCCCCTAAATATTGAATCATATGGCAGGAGGAGCATGGTTGTCCACATTGCAATATGCAACATTGAATTAGGAATAGACAATCTCAGGTGTTCATTAAATTATAAGTAGTGTAGCGCTTCTATTAAGTGAAAAGGTAATCCCATGAGAAGAAAACTGAATGTGATCACAGGAAATCAAACTTATCGGTAATCACATAAGAGAATCAATGATCACATGGGAAAAGTCCATAGACAATTGCAGAAAATAATAAAGTCCTCTATATTGTGACTGGTGCACAAAGGGTGTGATAAGAACTTCTTCAGAAGTCGGGTATAGCCCAATATGTCAGCTTGTCTGAAGATATCAGAAAAGAGATGGGTAGAATACTCTTACCGAATGTGATGGACTCACACGGTCTTACGACGGTTGAGTCGGGAGCGCTTGGGGTCCAGACCTAGGACCAGAAGATAGGTTGATGGTGGTAATGCAATTGTCTATGGACTTTTCCCATGTGATCATTGATTCTCTTATGTGATTACCGATAAGTTTGATTTCCTGTGATCACATTCGGTTTTCTTCTCATGGGATTACCTTTTCACTTAATAGAAGCGCTACACTACTTATTGTTTTGAATTGTTTGACTTTGTTTGTTTGAAGTGTTGGCAGCTGTTTTTTCATCTTGTTTTTCTGATTAGCGCGGTGTTTTCCCCCCTTTTTTTGCTGTTCATTAAATTATACTGGTGTCACAAATTGAAGGGGAGGGTTTCACAAAATAAAACTGTAGTTTGTACCAGGCATTATAGTTTGAACCAGATCAGGCTGACCCAATTGAAGTGGATACATTTGTACTACCGGATTGATAGGAAAAGAAAGTCAAAAGGAGAAAAGAAAAGGAAAAAAAGGAGAAAGAATGGACTACAAAAAAAATAATAGGCTAATGTTTGTCAATATGAAATGTCAGTAGAAATTGTTTTTCCTGTAGATTCTCAGGTAGTAAGACTAGTGTTGTATATGCCTCACAATGTTAAAAAAAGGGAAGCCTTGAAAAATGTTTACATACAGTATATTTTCCCACCGAACAGTTATTTATCTCACAGTGTATTGGGACATTGATGTAATTTTTACAGTACAATTCAATTTACCAGTAAGAAACCCATTTATTAGAAATATGAAAGCATGCAATCTAAAACAAACTGTATTCAGAAAAGAAGACCACACACAGTGTAAAGGAAAGCAGAGACCTGTTTGTTTACCTCCCATGCAGTTTTCATGCGTCACCAAACAACATAAAGCAAGCTGAAAACTAAAAATCATGGCTGGACCCTAAATAGGGGACAGACTTTTTTTATTTATGTTCAGTAGAAATAAAATGCAACCTGTAGTGAAACATTGTGTTGTGCCATAATTATATCTATTTCAGTTTAACAAAATGATTGAGTCAGTCAGCTGATTCTGTGGACAAGACTAAACATTGATTTAGCTATAGCAGAATTTGGCCAACAGACTAAATCTACATTATGACTATCTTAGAAATGATATAGTTACACATGAACATAAAACTAGGTTCTGCACACTGCATTTATCTTAGATAGGTAAGTTTAGCCTGTAGAAACATGGGAAAGACATGCTAACATTGATCAAACATGCTAATCAAGCACATATCTGCAATGATATTAGGTAACTAAACCAATATTGCAGAAGCTATGTTTCTAATAAAATATCTGTGACTACATATTACTAAGTCTGCTATTTATACAACATAAACATATTACATATATGTTTCCATAACATTCATTTAGACATACATCAGCCAGTCAACCTATTAATATACTAATAAGTTGTAATGTATAAAATAAACCAGAACATCCAGAGAAAACACATGCAAATGCAGGTAGGACATAAAACTTTTGTGATGATAGTTTTATGGAAAGAACTAGACCATGTATTTATGTTCCAGAATGTATTGGTAATTTTAATAAGAGGTTTGGTAGTAAGCACAAAGACAGGTTTTGGACTAATAAATAATGTTTACTAAAGTGTGTTTTTTTTGTTTTTTTTTACAAAACCCAGGTACAGATGATGGATGGTTACAGTATATACTAAATTTCTTGAACAATTTCAAATGAGTTACAAAGAGATTCCAAGACTCAGGAACAACATAACACAATTCTTGGGCTTAGGAAAAAAGCACAATAATCATCATGTGGATCTTGCTACCCGATGTCTACTGGATCTTAACTTTACTGAAAACCTAATACCATGCTTAATCTGACCTAAATCCTAAGTATTAAACAACAGATTTTAACCTGATCCAAACTTCACATGCTTCATCAAGTTGTGGAAAGGTGTAGTTTAACCTTTCTATTGTATGGTGGGCCATCCTTTTATCTTTCAGTGCCACTCCAGTATCCTGGGCCAGCTGCACAGCTACCCTACCCAATATAAACATTTGCCAACATACTTTGCTGGAAAATGGTGAGACAAGTAAACCCTCTACATACTACCTACTGTGCCACTCATGACTCATGATTACCTTAACCTCCCTGGCGGTGATCCCGTCTGTCTCAGGCTGGAATTTCAGTACCACGAGCGGCAACCCCGAGCCAGACTTGGGATTGCATCGCTGGATACAGAGAGGATACAGGGAGATGTTACTTACCTTGTCCCTGGATCCAGCGATGTCCTCCACGATGTGTGAGCGAGCTGTCCTCCGCTCGATTCACACAGTGCCCGAGTGCCGCCGAGCTCTGTTCCCTGCGACGTTACGACGCACGGGAGCGGAGATCGGCGCCAAATTCAAAAAAGTAAAACCACACAAAACACATACAGAACTGTAATCTTACAGATTACAGTGCTGTATAAAAAAATACATACCCCCTTTGTCCCTAGTGGTCTGTGCAGTGCCCTGCATGCACTTTTATATTATAAATACTGTTTTTTTTTCTGCCTGGAATTTGGAGATTGTCCATAGCAACCAAAAAGTGTCGCTTTATGTCAAAAGTGATTTTAGACCAACTAGACAGTGATAATAAATTAGAATCACTTTTGGAATTGAGCGATAGCGATTTGTGGGGAAATTTGTCATCAAACACTAAATCTAATGACAGCGGCAATTCTGCAAATGAGCACATTTCTGTATTTTTGGATTTGATTACATTATTGAATCATTTTTATTATTATTTATTATCATTATTTATTATATTATAAATTGTATCATACCCGGGATGTCTACTAGACTCTTGTTTGAACAGATTTAAAAGAGTTATTCCTAAGAATTGCAGGCCTACAATATAAATGCCAAATTTCCATGCAAAATAATTGTACCGCTTTCAGAACCTAAAATCAGAACTAATCATACCGCCAGGGAGGTTAATGTAGGCAATGGGAATATGTTTGGGTTTGTTTAAGAGTTGGAGAGCTGACAGCAGGTATTTATGTGTGAATGTAGAGTAAACCAAAATGTTTTTTTGTGTGTTGCGCTGCTGGGTTATATATGTCCAGGATGGGGGGAGGGGGAGGCTTGTGGGAAAACGGAGGGGAGAAAAATGGGATGGGGAAATGGGGGTATATACTGTGGTTTTAGGGTTTCAAATCTGCTGCTCCACAGAATTTTGCAGTTCTTAGTAAATATGGCAGATAATATGGCAGATAATAGTCAATAAAGTCAATTAATAATAGTCAATTTATTTATAGTCAATAAATAGCTGGCAGGTTTTGATGTAAAATCATAGGTTATAGCCAATAGTCAATAGTTATAAGAATAGTTGGTTATAGCCATAGGAAAAGAAGGATTTCTTAGCACAAGCAGGTAGGCAGCATGTTGAAGGGTAGAAGGCACCTTTAACCTCCCTGGTGGTATGATTCAGTCTGGAATAAGGTGCTGAAAGCGGTACAATTAATTTGCATGGAAATCTGGCGTTTTATTTTGTAGTGCTGTAATTCTTAGGAATAACGCTCTTAAATCTGTTCAAACCAGAGTCTAGCAGACATCCCGGGTATGATAAAGTTTATAATATAATAAAGAATAATAAAAAATATTCAATAATGTAATCAAATCCTAAAACACTGAAAAGGGGACAGTTTTTGGTTGCTATGGACAATCTCCAAATTTCAGGCAGAAAAAAACAGTATTTATAATATAAAAGTGCATGCAGGGCACTGCACAGACCACTAGGGACAAAGGGGGTGTGTATTTTTTAATACAGCACTGTAATCTGTAAGATTACAGTGCTGTGTGTGTTTTGTGTACTTTTACTTTTTTGAATTTGCCGCCGTTCTCCGCTCCCGTGCGCCGTAACGTCGCAGGGAACGGAGCTCGGCGGCATTCGGCACTGTGAATCGAGCGCAGGACGGCTCGCTCACACATCGCGGCAGACATCGCTGGATCCAGGGGACAAGGTGAGTAACTCTCCCTGTGTCCTCCCCTGCATCGAGCGAAGCGATCCCAAGTCTGGCTCGGGGTTACCGCTCCTGTAATTAAAATCCCAACCCGAGCCAGACTCGGGATTACCGCTAGGGGGGTTAGGAGATATACAAACAGAAAGAAAACAGCGCCAACCTAAGTGCAGTATTTTAGATCACAGATATTTATTTGTAAAGTAGTACACTCACTCTCTATCGGAATGTGCCTGAAACATTCCGATAGAGAGTGAGTGTACTACTTTACAAATAAATATCTGTGATCTAAAATACTGCACTTAGGTTGGCGCTGTTTTCTTTCTGTTTGTATATCTCTTAAATGTGTGAATGTAGGAATAACATATTCTTATCAGGATGAAAGTCAGAATGATACATAGGCTGGAGCTAGGAGGCAGATTCAGTCTTTCTATGGCAGATAAAAAAAAAAAAAAAGGAAACATGTGCCAAGTACTGACCATTCATTCATGTAAAGCAGTTTAATAAAGATACATAAACGTATTTTAAATATAATACAGATAGAAAACCTGCATATTCAGCACCCTTGTTAAAATCTTGATAATAACTTTAGCCAGTCAGGTTTTTTTCCCTTGGGTAGAGGACTGGTGGGGCTGTTCATATGAATGGGAGCGTACTGTAAGTGCAAAAGGTAAAGCTAAAAATTGCTGAATATTTACACATAATGAACTATATGGGATATTTTGTAGCCTGCTAACATGCATTTTGTCCTTTGAACTCTCAACAATTGCCACAGACAACATTATAGCAAGGTGCTGGGTTTTTTTTGTTTCTTTTTTTATCTAATCAGTGTCATATTTTATGTGTTTTTCATTCTTATTGGAAACATTTCTATATCCAGTAATAGTCTGCCATGCTAAGAGATCATTATAAATGTAAAAATAAAACTTACAGCTCAAAACAATTTTTTGCATATTACAGCACCACCTTTTGCATTCTAATTTTGTATTTATATACCAACAACTGAGAATATCCTACACATAACCTCTCCGGTAAATGCATTTGCTGTGCTCCCCCCCCCCTTTTTTTTCTTTTCTTTTATTGTTTGTTTCTGTTTTCAAATTTTTATATTCTCTTTTACCCCCCTGTATTGATACTCTGGCTACCCCCCTATATATGACAGAACGATGGATGGCAATTATACCTGGGTGGTGTCCGAAAGATGATGACACTGCGCAGGGAAATTAATGTTTATAGCCATGCGAAGAAATGTTCCTAGCCATTAAAGCCGTCCGCAATTGCACTCTTATGCACTTGGCACTAAGGAAGGGACGCCTTAGCTCCCTCACCCCCTTCCCTTCCCTGCCCCACCCTTACCCTCTTTACTCCCCTGTACCCCCCTTTTTTATTTTATTTACCACCTCCTCCCCCCTCCCCCGTTTTCTTTTTTTTCCTGTTCTTACCAACGTGCCTATTTTGATGTTAATGGTGGCATACATATTGTGGTTACCTATTTTCATGTTTGTTATTTCATATTACCTGGCATATAATAAAAATATATTCAACCCTAATTTTGTATTTAATTTTCAAAAAAGGTGTGGGAACCTCTCAAAATGGCGAAAAGTAGGTTTGCAAAATAGAATAAACAGCTTTTAACAATAGAATCTTAATAGGGTAACTGTGAGCTGGTCTAATTTTCCAGCATCTACTAAACACTGGCAGCTGAGGAGAGTCCTAGAACATGTGAACAGTATATTATTAAAAGAGGCAACCAGTGTTGAGACACGTCTGAGAAAAACATAATGGCAAACCAGAGTGCCTGAAATGTTGGACCAAATAGGATAGTAAACTTGGCCCTAAAAAGGAGGACCTTAATAAGAGGTTGCTTCAAGCTGAAGCCAATTGTAAATTTCAATTTGGTTTAAAGACCCCCTGTGGTCTAAAAAAAGGATGTATCTTTTTACCCTCTAGTAACTTATCTTGGTCTGGTTTTGGAAGTATCTATATGTAAATAATAATTATTATTTCTATATAGGACATGTTGGATATAAAGTAGTATTAAAGTCTTATTTTTTTTGTTTAAAAATAACAAATATGTCATACTTACCTGCTCTATGCAGTGGTTTTGCACAGAGCAGCCCTAGACCTCTTCTTCTCAGATCCTTCACTGGCACTCCTGGCCCCTCCCTTCTGTTAAGTGCCCCCATAGCAAGCAGATTACTATGGGGGCACCCGAGCCACTGTTCTGTGTGTAAATTCAGACTTGGAGCCGCGGCCCTGCCCCCCTCATTCCTCATTGGCTCACTGACTTTAAATTGACAGAAGCGGGAGCCAATGGTTCCCACAGCTGTGTCTAAGCCAATCAGGAGGGAGACAGTCGAGGCTCTAATGCAACATCGCTGGATCGAGATGAGGCTCAGGTAAGTATTAGGGGGCTATTGGTTGCTGCTGCACACTGAATGTTTTTTTAGATGGTCTTTTAACCTCCCTGGCGGTACGATTATTTCGGATTTTAGGTGCTAAAAGCGTTACCATTATTTTGCATGAAAATTTGGCGTTTTATATTGTAGTCCTGTAATTCTTAGGAATAACTCTCTTAAATCTGTCCAAACCAGAGTCTAGCAGACATCCCGGGTATAATAAAGTTTGAAAAATGAAATCATAAATTATAATATAATAAATAATTATAAATAATTGTACCAAATAATAATATAAGAATAAAAAAAAATATTCAATAATGTAATCAAATCAAAAACACTGAAATTTGCTCAGTTGCAGAATTGTCACTGTCATTAGTTTTCAGTATTTGATGACGGATCTCTCTACAAATCGCTATCGCTCAATTCTGCGAGTGATTCCAATTTATTATCGCTGTTTTCTAGCTGGTCTGAAATCATTTTTGATGTAAAGGGACAGTTTTGGTTGCTATGGACAATCTCCAGTTTCCAGGCATAAAGAACAGTTTTTATAATATAAAACTGCATGCAGGACACTGGGCAGACCACTAGGGACAAGGGGATGTGAAATAATTACATACAGCAATGTAATCTGTAAGATTACATTATATTGTATGTATACTGTGTGTTTCACTTTTTGAATTTGGCGCCGATCTCCGTCGCAACACTCGCAGGGAACAGAGATCAGCGATGTGATAGATCGAGCGAGACATGGCTTGCTCGTACAGCGGGGGGACACCGCTGGATCCGAGGGAGAAGGTAAGTAAACCTCCTCCTGGATCCAGCGATGCATTTCCGAGTCTGGCTCGGGGTTACCGCTTTTGATATAAAAATTCCACCCCGAGCCAGACTCGGGAATACCGTCAGGGGGGTTAATAGGCTTTGTGAAGCCAAAATGAAGAGTACAGGAAATTCATAGTAAAAATGACAAATATGAACAAAAGTGTTACTGGACAGATAGAGATAATGGGCTTTGTTAAGCCAAAGTACAGAAAATGTATAACCACTGATACCATTTTGGGCAAAAAAAAAAAAACAGTCTAAAAAAATGGTTTCAAATTTCTTTAGCAAATGTTACTGGAGAGATTGGGAAGGAGGTTCTCTTTAGGTATATCAAGGAGGTTGAGCCACTATTTACAGTGCACCCTGGCTCTGAGTTACCTTGTTATACTAAAAGAATGTGTCCACAAGGTAATATTAAAAATTATAAGCATTTGGGGCCCATAAACCCTTGCAGTATGTACAGCAACAGGAAACTCAAAAGACCATGTTGCATCAAAGATCAAGTCCAACAGCAAACTAACGCCTCAAAAAGCATTATCAACCAGAATCTGTTGCTGATGGACTGGGTCCTCTCCAATGCACTCCACATAACTTAAGAGAAACTTATCTAATGAGCCTTAGGGAAACAGCAAAATGATAATAAATGTTCTATTCACTACAAACATTATACAACAGGGCCAAAATAATACAAAAAAAATAATAAAAGCAGATAGGACAGCTGTTTCACAGTTTGAGGCAATTATCAAATATGTTTTAAAAAAAGTGCAGACAAATAGAACAAAATAGTACATATTGATTGAACAAAGCTCCAAAAATCTTTATAAATAGCCATTGGAAGACAGATGTCATGTACCTGGTGGAGAACGAGCTTGTACCTCCTGTCTAACGCCCTTGGTAGAGATGACAGGAAGTGAAGGGTACAGAGTGGCACGAGGGCTGATGTAGCAGGTGGTACGGGTAGGGCCTTGGCAACAACCCAATGGTTGCAGATCACTGGATAGGCACTGAGCACAGGAACTCCATGTTGCTGGATCAGCAGGTGGAAGTGTGGTTGAAACAGAAGCCAGGGGGTCATCAACAGCCAGGCAGAGCAGATACAGGAATGTGAGGCAGAAGCTAAAACAGGATGCAAGCTGGGTTTGGTACACAGTCGGTCAGCGAGCTACAGAAGCATCAAGCAGGAGCAGGGTCAAACACAAGCTGGGTCACAGGTAGGCAGGTGGAAGTCCAAGGGAAGGTTCAGGTAAATCCGGATCAAACACGGGAAACTGAAACAGATCAAGGTACAGTTAAGCATGTACAAGCTGAAAGAGCACTTAGCAATGTTTATGTTTCATTGCTCAGTTTAAATAGGCTAACTGGTGCCAGAACGTGCACATGCACTTGTCATTGCACAATACATGTCATTCTTTGTGCACACACTGGTGTGCCCACGCTTGTGCGCCAATGTGTGTTTGTTAACCAGACTTCTCTTACAGATGATCTTGAGTCAGGAAGGGATTTTACTCATTGTGTGAGGCATAGCTGTCATAACTGTCTCTGTATGAGCTTCCTCCTCCTAAGCGATCTGCATAACGTTGACGCTTTCCACTGCTACAATAATCCTGGGATCCACTGCCATAGTCTTCTCCATTTCGGTTATCAAACCGGTTGCTTCCATATCCACCACCACCACCACGGCCTCTGCCTCCATGGAAGAACCCTCTTACTCAAGATGTGGTACCTGTGGGGGCGTGGCTTGGGACGCGGCGCGGATGGCAGCATAGAGACAGAGCTCCACTCTTCCCGCAGCCTTTAGCCTCACACTGACCGCTTGGATCCTTACAATGGGCAAACACAACAAGTCCCAGGCTGGCACACCGGCCCGTAACCTGTCCACTACGCAACGACCGCATGGTATCCCGGAACTGTTCAGATCCCGGTCTCGTTCTTCACGGGGACCCGAGGCCTCCATGATGGCGCCGGTGGACCACGAGGACGATTGTAGTGAGGACTCCCAAGCTGCATCGGAGGACCTGTTAAGAAGCCACCCTACACGAGACCAATCCCTGACGGTCGCAGACATGTCTGCTTTTGTTGCGGACATAAAAAATGCCTTTTCCTCAGCCATCACAGAGCTCAAAGCGGGCATGCTGGCGCTGACTGAGAAAACTCAGACATGGGCATAAACGAGATAAAGCCATTACCAGACTAGAGACAGTAGCCTCTGCCCATGCCACTCAGCTAATAGCGGTTAACTGCCATTTGGAGGATTTTGAGAACAGAGGGAGACGACATAATATCAGGGTGAGGGGAATACCAGAGTCAATCTCATCTGAGCAGATCGTCCCGTCGCTCACATCCATTTTTAACAATTTACTGGAAAGGCCTGTTGAAGCTGGGATTGTTTTAGATTGCGCGCATAGAGCCCTCAGGCCTAAACCGAGCGATCCGGTGCCACCTCGAGATGTGATATGCTGTGTTACAGACTACAAGCTAAAGGAGGACATTCTCATGCGGGCAACACTGAATGAGCTCATTACCTATAATGAACACACAGTCACGCTGTTCCAAGATCTATCCCCCATCACCCTGGCCAATCATAGAGCCTTATGCCCACTGCTGGAAGCACTGAGAAATCGTCAACTGTCATATCGGTGGCGGTTCCCTTTTGCCCTAACAGTTCAAGCAGAAGGGGTGACACACACCCTTAGAACACCGGGTGACTTACCATCATTCTGCTCAGCTCTACGTATTCCACATATGGACTTACCCGACTGGTACTGTGAATTCAGGTTCCCACCACCTCTGCAGAGTCCTTTGATCTCCCCACTCTCTACTCCTACCAAACCTGTGCCCAAGAAGGGGAAGTTTCACCAGCGACAGGATCCGGAGGAAGCAAGATCTTCCCAGTCGTCCACGTTCTACACATACTTTGACGAGCCATGGCTGATGTAAGTCGTCTGGGGTTTTATATCCCATGTTTTCCATGTCTACATTCATCTGTGGTCCCAGGCTGAACCCCAACGATGGCTGTAGGGCTACTATGGTGGGCACTTGAACGTTGCTCTCTGACTTATCCGCCGCCCTTATGCTGAGTGTTTCCGCACTTCGGTGGTCTGTTTACCCATGCTGCACCTTTGAAGTTCTACACACCTCCATCCTGTGCAGTAGAGCGGAGAGACCCCCCTTTTTTTTTCATTCCGTTCTCCAGGGGGTTCGGTAATTTTCCCGGATGTCTACTATAGGGTTCTTAACTTCTACCTAACAGGACCGGTGATATGCGTTTACCTGTTGTTATTTTTGTTATGATGTATTCACCTACCTGGATCCATAATTTATGGTGTTAGTTTTGTTTATAATGTCAGTGTTGAATTTTATGCATAGTGTTGACTTGTTATAGGCTGCGGGAGGGGATTGCCATATGTCTTACTTACAGATATTATAATTGACTTTGGTAGCCCTTTCCTGTTGTTTTTCCTGTCGCCAATTGCTCCCACGTACTCCACACTGTGCCTGTTCTGGATGGCCCATGGGGGTTATGACATCTTTATTTGTCTGACTCCTAGCCCCCCTCGTGGACAGGTCCAGGTTGGGCACAATCTATAGAGCCCCTCTGCGGCTGGGGCAGTGTGCTTGTTTGTTTTCTTATTTGAATCCCTTTGTCTGTCCGGAGGGTTATCTTTACTTATCCTTGCTGATCCCCCTCCTTCTATTTACCTTATCACCCCTTCTCTTTGTTTCCTCCTCCCCCCTCCCCCTTTTACCCTTCTACCCTTTCGGTTTTAATTTTTTTCCGATTTTTTTCCACCTCTCCTTGGGGGTCTGCTTGTGGTGTGTTCCCTAGCAGCCCTGCGCTACTCATACTCATCATGGCTTACTCGGCCCTGGGTAAATACCCTACTTTGATTTCACATAACCTTAGAGGTCTTAACATTCCTGAGAAACTGATATCTTTGATGAGGGAGTTGAGGAAGGCTAAGCCTGCATTTGTGTATTTTTGCAAGAAACCCATTTTTGTGCCCACTCTATTCCACGATTATATGATAGACACTTCCCGGAGGTGTATCACGCGCCAAACCCAGCCCATAAATCTAAAGGGGTATCGATTCTAATACATAAGAATGCTAATTTTACGCTCACTCAGCAGTACGTGGACCCCCTAGGTAGATTTTTACTTTTAAAAGGATCTTGGCACATCACATTAGCAAATGCATATTTTCCTAACTCTGGGCATCTAGCCTTTTGCCGTCGCCTATTAGAAGAGCTTAAGGGCTTTGCCACGGGTTGCGTTATACTAGGTGGCGACTTTAATATCCCGTTACTTCCGCTACAGGATACGTCAAATGGTAAATCCAGTATAACATATGCTATACTCCAGAAAATTAAACTGTTACTGAACTCTGTCAATTTAGTGGACTCTTGGCGCCCGGTACACCCCACGGGGAAAGATTTTACGTATTATTCGGCGCTGCACAAAAAGCACTCTCGCATTGATTATATCTTTATTACTCAACGTGATCTAACCCTATTGAACACAGCCCACATTGGCATTCAGACACTGTCAGACCACTGCCCAGTTTCGATTTCTTTGGCTCCACCAGATAGATCTCCTAAATCATGCCATTGGCGAATGAACCCCTCCCTATTACCGGACTCTACCAATTGCCAGACGATCACCTCGGAGTTGCAAGCATACTTCCGCACTAACAACACCACGGATGTGTCTCCCATGACAATATGGGAGGCACACAAATGCGTCATACACGGCGAGCTCATCCGTATGGGGGCTCATAGGAAAAGAGAGGCGACCAAAGCAGTCACCTCACTTGCCTCTGAAATTGCTGTGCTGGAAGCCCAACACAAGCAGTCTTGGGCTGAAGCCACACTTGACGGGTTGACAAATTTGAGAGATAAATTGAATTCCCTACTTAATCTTACAGCCAAAAGCGTAATATATTTTCGGAAGGGCTTCTATTACGAGTATGGGGATAAGTGCGGGAAGTTCCTCGCGAAAGCCCTCAAAGAGGTGACACATTCACAATCCATTTTGTCCGTCAAAAATACGGACGGCAGGTTACTCCACAGGAATGACCATATTGTGTCACGATTCCACACTTTTTATTTGAAATTGTATAATTTGCCCCTCCCCCGCAAACCACCAGAACTCCAGGATTCTAGGGAGGACATCCTACACTCATACCTTACCGATAGTGGCTTGCCCACATTGCCTCTACTTGACAGAGACTCCTTGGACGCTCCTATTACTGAAACTGAACTGTTGAGGGCGATTGCGACCCTCAAACTAGGCAAAAGTCCAGGCCCAGACGGGTATACGGCCCACTACTATAAAAGGTTCATTGACCTACTCAAGACGCCCCTTCTTAAGGCCCTAAATTCTCTTGCTGCTTCCCCTACTGCCTCACATACCTTTACCTCAGTACATGTCGCCTTGCTTCCCAAACCAGCAAAGGATCCCACTGAATGCTCCAGCTATAGGCCCATCTCTTTATTAAACTTGGACTTAAAAATTCTTGCAAAAATCATGGCCAACAGGCTGTCCTCATATCTGTCTACTCTGATCAGGGGAGAACAGGTGGGATTCATGCCAGGGAGGGAGGCTCGTGACAACGTCACCAAGACCTTAAACATAATTCACCATGCAACTCAGGGGGACGTCGAGGGCCTTCTCCTGTCTACTGACGCGGAGAAGGCCTTCGACCGTGTGGCATGGGACTACCTCTTTGCTACTTGTAAGCATATTGGTTTGGGCGCCAACATGATGCAGTGGTTGGCGGCCCTCTACCACAAACCCCAAGCGAAACTTAAAATAAATAGTACCCTGTCAGAAGCGGTGGATATTAGTAATGGCACTAGACAGGGTTGTCCCCTATCCCCGCTTCTGTTCATCTTGTCCTTGGAACCCTTTATTCGCACAGTGAATGACAATCCAAACATAAAAGGCTTCCAGATTAAGGACCGCAATTTTAAAATAGCTGCTTATGCGGATGATCTCCTGTTTTTTCTTACACAGCCACTTATTTCCATCCCAAACCTGTTTAAAGCCTTTCAAGTTTTTGGATATGTATCCAATCTGAAGATCAACTATGAGAAATCAGAGGCCCTAAACCTTACCCTATCCACCGAGTCCCTAACTAGAGCGCTGGCCGCTTCTTCATTTCGATGGGTGTCCTCTTCTATTTCATATCTTGGGGTTCAGATCACCAAAAATCTGACGGATATTTATAAGGCTAACTCCCCCCCCCCTTCTGAACAAACTCCAAGGAGACCAATCGGTATGGCACAATAGACCCCTGTCCTGGTTTGGAAGGGTGGCCGTAGTTAAAATGGTGGTGTTGCCTAGAGTTTTATACTATTTTCATACCCTCCCGGTGTCACTCCCAACTCCCTCACTGCCAATTCTTTAAATGCTTGAGGGCCATGATTCACACTTTTATTTGGATGGGGAGAAGGTCCCGAATAAAATTTGACACTCTCACCAAGCCCAAGCTGGCAGGTGGCATAGGCCTCCCAGACTTCACACTTTATCACTGTGGGGTTCACTTGACTAGAGTCCTGGACTGGAATTGCCATCGGGAGCACAGGGACTGTATCTTCCTAGAGGAGGCAATTTCAGGCCTACCTCTGAGGTTCACTCCCTGGATTCCCTGGGGGAAGCTACCGTGGGAGGTACAAAACCACCCCCTTATAGGAACGACGCTAAAAACATTTCATAAGGTAGTGAAACATCACAAACATGGCCATTTCTGATAAACAATGGCAACAAGCTACTATTTTTGCTCATAAATGTTCCATTGGTACTAAGTTCCAAGTAATGTCCTATAAAGTCCTTACGCAATGGTATGCCACACCTGTAAAAGTGAGAAAATGGTTCCCGATGTCCTCTGATTTGTGCTGGAGGTGTGAACAAGATAAAGGCACAATGTTCCATGTATGGTGGGATTGCCCATCATTGAGACCTTTCTGGGAGAAGGTGCGCAAATTAATTCAATCAATTACTGCTATATCCCTCTCCCTGAGTCCCCAATGCTGCCTACTACACATCACTGATATCCCCATCAAACGTTACAAAAAGTCATTGGTGAGACATTTATTGAACGCTGCCAAAATCCTGATCCCTCGACATTGGAAATCCAAAAATGCCCCAATCATATCTGAGTGGCTCAATTCAGTATCAGCCGTGCATCACATGGAGGAAACGGTTGCCATTGCGAATGACTCTATAGAAGAATGTAACTCCATTTGGTCTCCATGGGTGATATTTCGCTACTCGAGCCAATACAAGGCATTAGACACAGGTTAATATTGGATGGGGGCTCCTGACCCAGGGGCTGCACTTCCTGTCTACTACGCCCAGAAGGGTTGACCGTCTGTTTACTGTATGAAAAGTTTCTTATTTACGGACTTATGTGATTTGTATGTGAGGTCTACTGATACACTTTATATGGCACCTTTCCACATCTAAAGGTCCCTTACCCCCCCCCCCCTTTTTTTTCTTTTTTTTTCTTCCCACCCCTCCTTCCCCCTTTTTTCCCATCCCTTCCACTGTAATATCTGGGTTGGACAGATTGCATCAGTTATATGGATTTAATAAAGGCCAACCTATGTATGACGAATAATCTACCGTGTATAGCTGTTGCATCTAGGTCTGGATATTAGCCACAACGATTTATATTCTGCTGCACTATCTTTTTTCTTCTCTGTGATTTCTATGCAGATGTGTGCTTCTGTGTTACTGAGTTCATTGTTGATTTTATCATCTGTATTCTATGATTTCTGAATAAAAATTATTGAACCAAAAAAAAAGATGTGCTACCTCTGTAGCCTCCTCTCCTGTCGTTGGAGGGGTTCCCAGCCTGATCAACCCGAATCTAATGACCATCCACAGTCTTCCTATTCATCCCTGTCATGGTATTTTTTGCATCTACAGCATTTTTTAATGTGACAAAACCAAAGCCATGCAATCTCTTGGTCTCCCGATCCTTCCCCACAACCACTACAGAGATGTGTCCATATTTACCGAATAACTTCTAGCAGACTGTGCTCATTTGTATCAAAGCTCAGACCTCCAACAAACAGCTTTCCTTCATCGGATGACATGAGATCTTGTCCACATTCAGCTCAACAATGAAATAGAAACCAGCAATGCAGAGTCACACACTGAGGTTTTTTTTTTTATCTTAATTCATATAATGCATTAAGATAAAATACCTTCTGCCCTTAGAACTACTTTAACTGTTTTTTAACCAAATATTTTAATAAAAGGTTTTATGCAATCTAAATTCTCTCCTTTTACTTTTGCCTCCCATTTAATTGAGGGACACCTGAGGTGAACCAAGAAGAACATTTAACTCAAATTGTTTATAAAAATACAGTTAAGTGCTTTTTAAGTCAGATGGAAACTGGAGAGTTAGTTTCACAAAGTGGACAGTTTGGCAAAAACATAGGAGGAGATAACACACATTATGTGGCACATATTTTGTTGACCAAAGTATTGATGCATAGCACAAATTGGACTTTCTAGTATGAAGACTGAGGTACTGTCACTTTTTTAGTAGAACATTTTAGCAATGAATTGTTAATTTTCTAACAATGAATAGAGCACTCTATCTGTAGATATATATATGGAAGCAAATGGTGATATTAGGGAAGTGTATAATTAGGATTTACCACCATAAACAGTGTATTGAGTTTTGCAGAGCTACTGTACTAGCACCCACGTTATTTCCAGAAACACCTGAAAATAACCAATCCTGAGGTTGGGAACTTATAAAGTCGGTGGACTGGGACATTTCTAGTGTGGCCTATTATGCCATCTGAAGGTCAAATCCTATGGTCTTGGAGTAAATGCACTGTATATGTATCCTACATAAATCTGTCTATGAAATGTAAATGATGATATAACAGTTGGAACACAGATTTGCTTAAAGTTTTACATTTGCATTGACAATAATTAGTATGGACCAAATAAAATTTGCAAAGCACTGTTGTGTCATGTGTAAACAATGTCTATGAATATTTTAATGTTTCCTTGGAAACAGTTTTCAATCCTACAAAGAAAAAATGTTTTATGTCAATGTAATATTATACAATAATGACCCACCTTAATAATCAAAAGAAGAAAAAAAGATTCAATGCATTCATAATACAAAAAACTTTGTCATGTTTTTATTATGCCCTTGCAGAATCCTTGATGTATTTAATTTATTTTTCCATGATAAACATTTTTGCTCTAAACAGTACTTCTGTCTCTACAGCCACTTAAAGTTGATTCTTTGCCTATTAGGTGAACGATGTTCACATAGCACTGCATTAATTTCACTGGACACTGAGTTTTATCTATTTCAACAAGCACGCCTGTGTTAATTAGGCCTTATAGGGGGAGTGATTGTGAGAAACGCTGCTAACTGTCACCAATCAATACTTGCAGCACAAGCAGTTCTACCAGTAAATTACTTTCGTTCATGAGAAGGAAAACTATTTTGTATTCAAGCTAACATTATTTTTCCTAAAATTGCAAACATCTAATGTTATCTACTTTTATGGATTGCATCTATTAAAGGAATAAATAAGATTAGAGACAATAGTGTATGATTTTGTAAATTAAATGTTTTCAGTTTGGAGACATAATTTCATTTTGTATATTATTTAAGTAATATACAGCACAGTGAGGGAGACTTACTAAAACTGGAACACTCAGAATCTGGTGCAGCTGTGCATGGTAGCCAATCAGCTTCTAACTTCAGCTTGTTCAATTAAGCTTTGACAATAAAATCTGGAAGCTGATTGGTTTCTAAGCAGAGCTGCACCAGGTTTTGCACTTCCCAGTTTTAGTAAATCAACCCCAAAGTATGGTTATGTGAATATATTTTCATGTTGTAGTCACTGTATTTTCTAATTTTTTTAACCACCCATTTTACCCCCTTCGTGACCAGGCATTTTTTTGCTATTTAGCACTATGCTACTTTAACTGGTAATTGTACAGTCATGAAACCCTATACCCAAACAAAATGCATATCAATTTTTCTCAAAAATAGAGATTTCTTTTGGTGGTATTTGATCATCACTTTTTTTTGTGATATAAATAAGAAAAATTACAATCTGACCGTACCGACGCTGGGAGGAACTGAAAAACTGCCATTGACATCATCAGTGACAATAATACAGTGATGAATTATAATAGTATACACTGTCACTGTACTAATGACACTGGCTTGGAATGGGTTAACATCTAGAGCTTTCAAGGGTTACATGTATGCCTAACTATGTATAAAACGTGCTGCTTTTGTTACTACTACTTAGTTTCTCGTTTCTGGGAGCTTAGTTTCTCATTAGACATTAGGCAATTTGTTTTGTTCCAAATTCATTTTTTAACTAATTTTGACAAATTTGTTAATTCAGAAATATCTGAATTAACTAAAACCCATTTAACAAATTTTCCTGAATATATGTAAATTTGAATATTCGCAAATTCGTAAATTCCTACATTCACACATTCGTAGATTTATAAATTCGTACATTCGTAAATTTGAAAATTCGGAAATCTTAAATAATAACTAAATAATAATAACTTCACTATTTCTAACTATTAAATTATAGGTATTGGAATTTCCTTTAAAATTTGTCTGTTAGTGAACGTAATAAATGAAAAATTATCCGAAGTTATGAATTATCTGAATGTAACGAATGCCGTATCTAAACGAATGGAGCATAATAAATTAATAATAAATAATAATAATAAAAAGTTTTTATTATTATGTTTCAATTTATTATTCATTTGTTCTGTTCCATTTGTTTACAGGCGGCATTTATTATCCACCTAGGTAAGTCTGATTCTTAAAAATAAAAAAAAATACATACATCTCTTATAAGGTATTATCCAGTGTATTCCAATGGGCAACAAATGTAAAAAAGCAAACCTGAGTGGCTTGTTTGCTGTCAACATAAAAAGATTATATTCCCACGCATAGTAATAGGACGGCCGAAAGGAGGCTCTGCCATCCCGGGTGCCGTCATATGACGTCCTCGGCTTCTTGGCTGTCTAGGGGGTGAACATGCGCCACATCACTCAGGGGCCGATGCACATGCCCGATGGCTGGGATGTCCTCCAGGCACCTGCAATTGCTTGTCACAGAGCAGGGACCTGGATCTGTGTGTGTAAACACACAGATCCACATACTGTCAGGGGAGAGGAGACAGATCATGTGTTCCTTGTATATAGGAACACCTCCCCCAGTCAGTCCACTTCCCCCACAGTTAGAATCACTCCCTAGGTAAAACATGTGACCCCTTGATCGCCCCCTAGTGTTAACCCCTTCCCTGCCAGGGACATTTATACAGTAATCAGTGCATATTTATAGCACTGATCACTTTATAATTGTTAGTAGTTCCAAAATAATGTCAAAAGTCTGATCTGTCTGACGCAATATCACAATCCTGACAAAAATTGCAGATTGCTGCCATTACTAGTAAAATAAAAACCAATCAATATACGCTTATTGTGATTTATTTTACCAAAAATATGTAGAAGTAAAAAATATTGTGTTTTTTTAATTGCCGCTCTTTTTGTGATTATAGCGCAAAAAATTAAAACCGTGGAAGTGATCAAATAGCACCAAAATAAAGCTCTATTTGTTGGGAAAAAAAATGATCAAAAAATTGTATATGGGTACAGTGTTGCATGACCGTACAATTGTCATTCAAAATGTCATTCAAAATGTTACAGCGCTGAAAGTTGAAAATTGGTCTGGGCAGGAAGGGGGTGAAAATGCCCTATATTGAAGTGGCTAAATATAGAAAGCAGGGGGGTCATTGTTGGCATTTTAACACTACAAGGAAGGCAATAAGACATGTAGGAACGCAATGAGGGAGCTAAAATAGACCATGAGAAACACATAGCAGAGGAGAGTTAAAAAAAAATCCCCCCCCCCCCCAAATTTTAAATACAGGTGGTCCACTAGTTACAAACATTTTATGGAAAAAAGATATCTCCACTGATGCTTTATCACCAAGGCTTGTTTCCATAACAGCCCGAAATTTTCAAAATCCAATTGTCATTGGGACAGAAAGTGAGGTGAAATCTTCTGAACAAGGGCACAGACAGCAAAACAAACATTACAGGGGTGTTAACCTTTCCCTATGCTATCCAATAAGCTTAAAAATCATTTTTTTGGCTGGAGCTACACTTAAAAATTGTACTTGTTCTGCTTACAAACAGATTCCATTTAGGCTGGGTTCACACTGCTGCGGGGGGAGATCCGGATGTGATTCGCACAGCAAATCACATCCGATCTCCGTAGCACTGCGAGTTCAGCCATACAGATAGTATGGCTGAACTCGCAGCTGTCCCGCAGCAAACTCGCACAGGACCCTTTTTTGGGTCCGCAACGGAATCGGATCGCATGGGGGTTCACACCATGCGATCCGATTCCTGTGCGAGTCGGCAGATCGCACTGCGATATGCCGACGGATCTGGGGGTGTCATTAACATAACATTGACACCCCCAGCCGTCCGCATAGGGCAGTGTGAACTGCCGGCGGGAGGTGAGCGATGCGGGAAAACGCCGCGGATTCGCGGCGTTCCCGCATCGCAATAGTGTGAACCTAGCCTTAAGAACAAACCTACGGACCCTATCTTGTTTGTAACCAGGGGACTGCCTGTATATTTACAGTAATAAAGTGAGGTCAGAGCACATTGGACCCATAAAAGATGATCAGGGGAAGTTAGTTACAAATGATAAGCTGAAGGCAACTGTACTAAATGCTTTCTTCTCCTCAGTATTTACACAGGAAAACGGGGATATGGTATTAAAGACTATATCATTAGTAACACAGCATAGACAGTAGTCCTTGTGCCCTGCCGAATAATTTGTTCATTTTCGTTCAAAAAAATTTTTTTTATGTTTTTCGGGTCATTCTTTATGATCAAAATTTGTAAATTCATAACTTCTTAAATTATTAAATTCGTAATTCAAAAATAAGAAAGAAAATCGGAAAATTCAAAAGGATAACTAACTAACTAGTAATAACTAACTATTACAATAACTAACTATTTCCTTTCAAATTTGGCTGTCAGTGAACGTAACAAATATGAATTTATGAAGTTATTATTAATTATTATTATTAATTATACAAAATAATGAATGCTGCATCTAAACAAATGGAATGCATTAATAATAATAATAATAATAATAATAATAATAATAATAATAATAATTATAATAATACAACAATTTTATTATTATTTATTATTATAAATGTGTTACTTTCATTTGCTTAGATATGGCATTTGTTATTTTCTGATAATTCATAACTTTGGATAAATGCGTATTTGTTACATTCACTAACAGTCAAATTTGAAAGGAAATTCCAATACCTATAATTTAATAGTTAGTAATAGTTAAGCTATTATTAGTTAGTTATTATTTTAGATTTTTAAATTTTCGGGTTTTCGGATTTTCAAAATTTACGAATTCATGAATTTACGAATTTATGAATTTTTGAATATTCAAATTTATGAATATTAAAAAAATTGGTTAAATGGTTTTTCATTAATTTGGATATTTCCGAATTAACTAATTTGTCGCGATTTGCTAAAAAATTAATTTGGAACGAAACAAATTGCACATATCTAATAGATAGATACAATGTACCCTTGTGTCTAACAGAAATGTTTGAAAAAGACTAGGAAAACTTAAGGGCACTTTCACATTTAGCAGTGCTGGACATCGGGGGTAAAGCACCACAATTTTTAGCAAGGCTTGACCATTTTTTGTGGTGCTTTTTGCCCACTAGCAGGGTGCTTTTAACCCCCGCTAATGGCTGAAAAAGGGTTTAAATGCATCCGCAAAGTGCAGTTGCAGCAGCACTGTGCCGGTACTTTAGGGGCCCTGACCATTGATTTCAATGTGCAGGGGCGCTTTAGGAGTGGTTTATTCACCACTCCTACAGGGCCTCAAAGATGCTGCTTGCAGTACTTTTTTGAGCTTCCTGCCAGCACACTGCTCCAGTGTGAAAAGGCGCTTTACAGCCACTTTGCAGGTGTTATTGTTAGTGATATAGCACCTGTCAAGAGCTTCAGTGTGAAAGGGGTCTAAGTGTCCTTTCTTACAAGCATTCCATATGTCAGTTTTCCCTCCATCCGTTGCTGGATGAAAAACGGACATATATGCAGACGTTAGCAGATGATCCGCTGACATCCACTGACATCTGCTACCGTTAAGTTTCTTTTTATGAGACAGAAGTTCAAACTCTGGTGCAGCCAAATTTGTAATATGCCATCCAGTTCTGCTCACCAATCCTCAATAAGGATGTGCTTGGCACCTGGAGGACCTCAGTTGTGAGGAATGACTACAAACATTAAACCTATTTTCCCTGGAGAAGAGACGCTTGAGAGGAGATATAATAGCGATACACAAACATCTTAATAGTGATTCTAGCATAGGGGGTACGCTATTCATTCTCAGGGAGTGTAGGAAGACACAAAGCCCCTCACTGAAATAGGAGGAGAAAGTTTAACCTTAACCACTTCAGCCCCGGAAGATTTGGCTGCTGAATGACCAGGCCATTTTTTGCGATTCAGCACTGCATCAATTTATCTGACAATTGCGACGCGGCACCCAAACAAAATTGACGTCCTTTTTTCCCCACAAATAGAGATTTCTTTTGATTGTATTTTATCGCCTCTGCAGTTTTTATATTTTGTGCTATAAACAAAAAAAGAGTGACAATTTTGAAAAAAACACAATATTTTGTACTTTTTGCTATAATAAATATCCCCTTCTTTTTTTTTAAAAAAAGATAATTTTTTCTCAGTTTAGGCTGATATGTATTCCTCTACATATTTTTGGTAAAAAAAACGCAATAAGTGTATATTGATTGGCTTGCGCAAAAGTTATAGCGTCTACAAAATAGAGGATAGATTTATAGCATTTTTATTATTATTTTTTTTATTTTTTACTAGTAATGTTGGCGATATGCATTTTTTATTGTGACTCCAACATTATGGTAAACACATTGGACACTGTTGACACATTCTTGGGACCACTGGCATTTATACAGTGATTAGTGCAATAAAAATCCACTGATTACTGAACAAATGTCACTGGCAGGGAAGCGGTAAACACTAGGGGGTAACTAAGGGGTTAACTGTGTTCCATGTGTGTGTTTTAACTGTAGGGGGAGGGGACTGACCTAGAGGAAATTACCGATCATAGTTATTAGTGATTAGGAACTCTCAATTTGTCACTCCTCACAGAACAGAACAGGGATGTGTGTGTTTACACAAACCTATTAAAGGGGGTTCTGTCTGAGCCAGAAGAGGTGCCACCCCTAGAAAAGGGTAAGGGGAGAAAGGAATAAATAGTATCAGGAGTGATAAAGCAGTATGAAGGGCAGAACGCAGAGGGGGACGGACTCTAAAAATCAGCAAGAAAGTTTAAGGAGGGCAATTCAAGGAGCCCAGGGATGGGGAAAAAAACAACTAACTGCAAAGGAAAAAAAGAGAGATTTAGAGAAACAAAGGATTGAACAGGAAAATCAAGTTCGGGACGAAATAGAGATGGAAGGGGCAGGAGCCCGGATGGAGCCAGGGGATTTGGGAGGAGGGGGAGAAATGGCACAGTTACCGACAAAGTCAGAAATGTTGAAAATGTTCAGTAACTTAGAATCCGCTATTAAGTTGGAAATCAACAATGTCAGAATCAATATGTCCCACCTGCTAAGGATAGTGGAAGAAAGGGAGGAAAAATCAGAAAAGCAAGTACAGGAATTAAGGGGCCTGAAAAATAACATGGAGGTTTTACAGAGAAAGCAAAGGGACACCTTATATAAATTGGAGGGACTGAAAAACCATAGCAGGCGCCAAAATTTGCGCATTAGATCAATCCCAGAGCAGTAGGGAGAAGACCTGACAGGGAAAATTAAGAGGGTTTTCCAGTCATTAATGGGGAGTGGGGATGAAGTGGAGTTAAGAATAGATCGAGCTCACAGAATTAGGAAACCCCCTGGACTGAGAGAGGACATACCCTGGGATGTTATTGTGAGGTTCCACACGTTTGAAGATAAACATAAAATTTGGACTAAACTTAGAAGGGCTTCATCATTACAATATGAAGGAATTGAAATACAAATCTTTGCGGACTTATCGGCAGAAACTTTGTCATGGAGAAGGAGATTAAAGCCTCTTTTGGGGAAATTGAGGACTGCCGATTTGAAATATAGTTGGGGGTTCCCGTCAGCTTTAGTGGTATATAAAGAAGGGAGGACGTTCAGATTGAAACCAACGGATGAGTTGGATGAGTTTTGTACGAATCTAGAAATTACGGTCCTTAGTATGCCCGGATGGGGGGGGGGGAGTGGGGAGTAGGGAGAGGGAATAACAATAAGTACAATTTTGAAACTTTATAAGATGGGTGAGATGTAGGTGGGAGATATTTATTCATGTGAACCCGCCTCCCCCTTCCCCCCTTAGTGTTTTTTTTTTTTCATTTGGGAGGAGGGGGAGATACGGGTTGAAAACATGGAGATGGTTGTATGAAAGAGGGAGGTGGAAGAACTGCTCAAAAAAACAGTGAGCTCTTATGGACTCCTTCCGAGCTACGGGGGGAGGTCCATCAGAGTATGAAATATTAGTCGGCAGGACCTGAGCCCCACCCTCTGGGGTAGGTGTCTCTGTTGGCATTAGATAAAATGCCAAACGCGAGATATAGGGCTGGAAAGGTCGCAATGGGGGGATAGAGGTGATGGGGGAGGGGGGATATGCACGTTACCCAGACATCTATGTGGTTGGAGAGGGAGGATAAGAGCGGATGGGGCCCCCAATTGGTTAAGAGTGGACGCCCCATAGAGCCAGGCAGAAGATGGAATTAAAATTCATGACATATAATGTGAGGGGTCTAGGATCATATGGGAAGAGACTTAAAATTCTAAAAGAAATCAAACAGCGATCAGTAGATGTAATTTTTCTACAAGAGACTCATTTAACTCACTATACAAATATTAAAGAGGAGGGCCAGTTAAAAAAAAAAAAATTAAAAGTTAACAGCTGCAAACACTGTAGCTGCTGACTTAATAAACACACTTACCTGTCCAGGGCGCCCGCGATGTCAGCCGCCCAATGCTGACCCGTCCCTCGGCTCTCGGGTCCCGGCGCCGCCATTCCAACTAAGGGAAACAGGCAGTGGAGCCTTGTGGCTTAACTGCCCATTTCCTACTGCGAATGCGCGAGTCGTGCAGCGCTTTGTGAATGGGGCGCGCTGTGTTCAGGGACACACAGTTCCCAGAACACAGAGCGACCCATTACCCAGAAGACGCCGCACGGAGGAGAGAAGAAAGAAGATCTCCGCAGAGGAGAAAGAGGCAGATTAGGATGATGTGCCTAGCAACAAGCATTTCTGGTAAGTTAAAAAAATAATCATTTTTTTGTGATTTATTTTTTATTTTTAATGTATTTTTTTTTTCAGGGTGGCCCTCCACTTTAAAATTAATTAAAAAAAATATCCCACCTGGTTCTACGGTGACTCCACAACAAGGGGAGCAAAGGGGGTGGCTATTGGGTTTTCGGAAAGGATTAAATTCAAGGTCTTAGATAGATGGATTGATCCAGAGGGACGCTATATGTTTATTAAAGGTCATTTGGGAGATGGGGTATTTATTTTGGTTAATGCATATAGTCCAAATAAGAACGCTGTTTGTTTTTTCAATAGAATGTTGACAATATTGGGGGAATTTAGGGTAGGAAGAGTTATTATGGCAGGAGATTTAAATTTTGGATTGGACCCCAGATTGGATAGTACATCACGTGCACAGGGGATGAGTAAAGAACAAATAAAAAAGATAAAAACCAAATTGCACCAAGCCCAATTAATGGATGCATAGAGGGTAAAACATGACGGTGTCAGGGACTACACTTTCTTTTCCCCTGTGCACGGGACGTACTCAAGGTTGGACTATCTCTTTGTGGACCACAAATTATTGGAAGAGGTGGGGGTGGTTAATATTGAAATAATGTCAGTATCTGACCATGTTCCAGTCACTATGGAGATGAGGATCCCGGGGATTCATAGGATACCGTTTACGTGGCGGCTTAATGAAAGCCTATTATTGGATGCAGAGGTAGAACCTGAAATACGGAAAGAGTTGGAGGTCTATTTTTTTAATAACGATAATGGTGAAGTAACGGCCGATACTCTCTGGGAAGCGCATAAGGCGTATATAATCCATAGGGGCCAGGAAAAAAAGGGAAAGTGAAATGCATATTAAAAACGGAAGAAATTTGCGGATTAGAGATGCAACATAAAAATCAGGGTTGGGCGTCACCGACAATCTTCCAGGCATTGGTCGGTAAAAGAGAGGAATTAAAAGACATTATGGAAAGTATGGCCCGGAAGGAGATAAAGAGGATATCGTGGAATCAATACCTAGGGGGAAATAAGCCCGGCAAGCAGCTTGCCAGGAAGGTGAAGCAGAAAAGAGAGGTTCATTTTATTGAGAAGATTCAGAATAGGGCTGGGGACTCCATCTATACCACCAAAGAGATAGCACAAGAATTTAGGAGTTATTATGAGGCCATATATACTAATATATAAGAAGGGAAATCAGGTGGGACAGAAAGAGGAAGGAGGGAAAATAGAAGAGAAGATACAGGATTTTTTTGAGCATAGTGCGCTAAATACAATATCAGAGGTCGATAGAGAGTGTATGGATAGGCCAATAGCTGAGGAAGAAATACATCAAGTTCTAAAAATATCTCCCCTGGGCAAAATCCCAGTTTTGGATGGCTTTACAACTCTATATCTAAAAAAGTTTAAGAACATTCTGGTTCCGAGGCTATGTAAATTCTGGAATCTAGTAGGTAAAGAATGTGATTTGGGGACAGATGCGTTGCTCGCCTCAGTAACATTAATATTAAAGAATGGGAAAGATGATAGTTTGTGTTTAAGTTATAGGCCTATTTCAAATTAAATGCAGATACTAAACTTTATGCTAATGTCCTAGCAAATAGACTGAAAGAGAGGCTGAGTGCATTGGTACATCCAGATCAGACAGGTTTTGTATCAGGTAGGGAGGGCCGAGACAATGGAGTCCGGGCCTTGATGCTAATACAGGCAGCCAAGAATGAAGGAAGCCCCAGTCTATTCCTGTCGATTGATGCTGAAAAAGCCTTCGACAGGGTAGACTGGGGTTTTATGTGGAAAAAATGGGGTTAGGACCCAGGATGATAAATTGGATTTAAGAAGTGTATAGGTGTCCCCAATCAAGGGTGAAGGTGAATGGGTACCTATCACCGTCATTTAGGATGAGAAATGGAACAAGGCAGGGCTGCCCTCTGTCTCCCTTATTGTTCATACTGACACTCGAACCTTTATTGGCCTATATAAGGAACAGTGTGGACATAAGGGGGATAAGAGTGGTTCAGGAAGAACATAAATTGGCAGCTTTCGCCGACGATGTGCTCTTTTTTATTTCACATCCTAGGACATCGCTCCCGAATTTACTACGAGCCTTGGAAAAATATGGAGAGTTTTCTAATCTTAAAATAAATTCCACGAAGTCGGAAATATTGAATATCAAGATAAATGAGCTAGAAGGAGAGAGATTAAGAAAATAATTTCATTTCTTTTGGAAACAGGACATATATTTGGGGATTAGGTTTACAGATACTCAAAGGAAAATGTATTTAATAAATTATATCCCGCTCTTATATGAGATTAGGAGAGATATAAAAAAAATATCAATATCCACACATTTATGGTTCGGGCGTATAAACGCGTTAAAAATGATGATAGCTCATAAAATCCTCTATAAATTTCAAATGCTCCCATTAAAGATTCCACAATTCTTTTTTAAAACGTTAAAAGGTATCATCTTCAGATACATATGGCAGATTAAAAGACCACATATTTCGGCGGCCGTTTTGTGTTTAAATAAGAAAAAAGGAGGTTTGGCTGTTCCTGATTTAAAAAAATATTATTATGCAGTAGTAGTGTCACGTTTAGTAGAATGGGCAAGAGAGAATAGTGAAAAAAGATGGAGGGGTGTAGAATTCAGTATGAGTGGGACACATTTGGGTCACATAGTGTGGAACCCACCACATTTTAGGGTTTTAGGACCGAATACACATGAAATTACTTACACTGCATTGAACATATGGGATAGGATATATACACAAAAAAATGGAAATACAATTCCCCACTAAATTATTTGAAGGATAATGTGTTTTTTGCACCTGGGATGAGGGAGGTAGGGGGTAACTGGATAAAAAAAGAGATACAGGTGAAGGACATATTAGAAAAAGGGAAAATTTGCACTTTTCAGAATTTATCAGGTGACACAGAACGGTGGAAACTAGATACATGGAGGTATAATCAGGTGAGAAAATTTGTGGAAAACCTACCCGACCCAATTTGTTCAGAAAAGGAATATACTGCAATGGAAAAGATGATAGTGAAGGGAAATTCCAAAAACAGTATTGCTTATATATATAAAGTGGTGTTGGATGAAGAGAATGGGGAGGTTCCCCCATGTATCAAGAAATGGGAAAGGGAAATAGGCACGAGGGATATGAGTATTAGTTTAAGTAATATTTGGAGAATGACACACAAAACTGCACCCGATGCGAGGATGACAGAGATAAACTATAAATGTCTTGTGAGATGGTACCTTACTCCAGACAGACTGAGTTGTTATCAACCCGAAACTTCGTCTGAATGCTGGAGAGGATGTAAAATGGTAGGTACAATGGCTCATATATGGTGGGAATGCCCCACCATAAGAGACTATTGGATAAGGATTTTGACTTTGATAAAAGAGAAAACGGGTGAATCTGTTCCACAAGACCCATGGGTCTGCCTATTCCATGTGACGGACAGACGATGGGGATATATAGGGCCTCATTGATACCTATATTATTAAATGTAGCTAAGGGTTTAAGTAAGTGGATAAATGGTATAAACTATATTCAAAAAATGGAGAGGGAGCAAGATAAAGAGAGAGGGAGGAAAGGGAAATAGATAAGGAGGGAGGAGGAAAGGGAAATAGATAAGGAAGATAAATGGAAGGAGTGGGAAGGCTTCAAAAACTCATGGAGATATGTGAAGAAAATAACCCAAGAGATCTAAAATTGGAGTTAGAAAGAATATATAGGATAAGTGGAAGGATCAATTCGATGGATTAGTGGTTTAGAGGGGGCGTGCATGGGGGGGAGAGGGGGAGGGTAGGGGGTTTGGGGAATAGGGGATTGAAAGGGATTGTGGATATATACGTGATGTATTCTGGATGTATTGTATCAGTCACCACTGTTCTACTTTTTTTATTATGAGTGTAGAATTGAAAATTTAAATAAAGAATAAAAAAAAAAAAAAAAAAAACTATGCAATTTTTGCAGGGGAATGGGGGAAGGCAGCCTATTTGCTCTTTGTAAATCAGCACCATTGCCTTTTTTCCTCACTGTGAGAGCAAATACAGCCCCAAGTCGTTCTGCTTCTCACACTGAAAAGCTTACTGTCCTTGCTGTCATTATTCTCCTTGTATAACCTTTAAACATCCATTTAAGCTAGCAGGGTATCTAAAAAGGTTGATAATTCCATGATCACCTCCACTTTTGTTTCTGGAAGATATGCCTACTATTTTATAAAATTAACTTCAGACATATGAACAAAATATGTGAACAATTGTTACATAACGCACAGTAATGTGGAGCAAATGTACAAGCTCCATTAAATGCATATAACATAAACTGCTTTTTATAATTAGTTCCATTAGAAAAATATATTGGGCTGTCTGCAACACTTTTAAAGAGGAAGTAAACCCTGATGGGTTTACTTCCTCTTTTTTTCCCTGCAAAGGTAAAGCATAATGGACTACTATGCATCGCATAGTAGCTCATTATGTGTCACTTACCTGACACAGGAGCCAGCGAAGTCGCCGCTGTCCCCTGTAGTCCGCCGCATCCATCTTGCTGGTGGCGTCTCGCAGCTCCGACGAATCACAGCGGCGAAGCCGCGATGACGTCAGTCCCGCGCATGCGCGCGGGAGTCGCGTCTCGCAGCTCCGCCGCGGCCATTCGGCGAAGCCGCGATGACGTCACTCCCGCGCATGCGCACGGGAGTCGACAAATTAGGCAAATCCATTCTTGGACTTGCCGCATTTAGTGCGCCTGCGCGCCGCTGTCTACGGCGCATGCGCCGTAGACAGCGGTGCCCATTTTCGGGCAAATATCTCCTAAACCATATAGGTTTAGGAGATATTGCTTGGACCTACAGGTAAGCCTTAATCTAGGCTTACCTGTAGGTCAAAGTGGTTTGAAAGGGTTTACTTCCTCTTTAAAACATAATAGTTTACAAAAATCATATTGAAGTGTGCAATTCTGAGCATTCCCAGTAACTATAAAATGGCACCTTTAGCAGTGAACACAGACAGAGAATACTTTGCTAGACTGCATGCTATTAAAACACTAAAAGGCCAGCTTGAATCAGCTGTCTGGTTGTACAATTTAACTCAAACAACTGTATTAAGTTATGCTTTAAGAGTTGTGTGAAGGCATCACAATTTATTTGATTCACCATGACCTTTTGAAAACACAAATAAGTGATGATGTCATATAGTTCAACACAACACTAAATGTTTATTGTTTTTAATGTTTTTTGTCTCAACCCTAATAGCTTGAAGAGTGTAATTCTTTTTGATTTCAGTACCAAAAACAACAGAAATGTAAGGCGTACCGCTAAACATTCCTGCCATCACTCCCCTGGAGAGCTTAACCACTTCAGCCCTGAAGGTTTTACCCCCTTCCTGACCAGAGCACTTTTTACAATTTGGCACTGCGCTGCTTTAGCTGGTAATTGTGCGGTCATGCAATGCTGTACCCAAACAGAATGTGCATCCTTTCACAAATAGAGCATTTTATTGTTTGCAATATAAATGAAAAAAAGTCCAAACATTTAGAAAAAAATATATTTTCTACTTTTTGCTATAAAAAAAATACAATGAACTCAATTATAGTCATACATTTAGGCCAAAAAGAATTCAGCCACATGTCTTGGGTAAAAAAAAAAAAAATGCAATAAGCATATATTTATTGGTTTGCGCAATAGCATCTACAAACTAGGGGACATTTTCTGGAATTTACACAACTTTTAGTTTATTACTGTCGATCTCAATTATTGAGGTGCTAAAATGGCAGGGCAGTACAACCCCCCCCCCCCCCCCCTCAAATGACCCTATTTTGGAAAGTAGGCACCCAAGGAATTTGCTGAGATGCTTGTTGAGCATGTTGAATTTTTTTGTCACAAGTGATTGAAAAATGACAAAAAAAATAATAATACACAAATTGTCACTTAAATTATATATTGCTCAAACATGCCATAGGCATGTGTGAAATTACACCTAAGAAAACAACCTGCTGCTTCTCCTGAGTACAGGGATACCACATTTGAGGGACTTTTTGGCAGTCTAGCCACATACAGAACCCCCGAAAACCAAGCACTGGCTTTAGGCTTTCTAAGGGCGTAAATTCTTGATTTCACTCCTCACTACCTATCACAGTTTCAGAGGCCATGAATTACCCAGATAGAACAACCCTCACCCCCAAATGACCCCATTTTGGAAAGTAAACACCCCAATCCATTTGCTGAGAGGCATGTTGAGTATTTTGCAGATCTTGCTTTTTGTCACAAAGTTTTGAAAATTGAAAAAAGAAAAAAAAAACAAATGAGAGCTGCAAAATACTCACCACGCCTCTTAGCTAATACCTTGGGTTGACTACTTACCAAAATGAAATCATTTGGGGGAGGGTTATGCTATCTTGACATTTCAGGGCCTCTGAAACTGTGATAATTAGTGAGGAGACCCTTACTAATTAAGCCATTAGAAAGCCTGAAGGCGTTGATTGGTTTTTGGGGTCCTGTATGTGGCTAGAATCCCAAAAAGTCCCACACATGTGGTATCCCTATACTCAGGAGAAGCAGCAGAATGTATTATGGGGTGTAACATATGCTTATGGAATATTTAAGCAATATATAATTTAGTGACAACTTTGTGGAAAAAAACGCATTGTCATTTTCCCAAAACTTGTGGCAAAATATGAAATATTCCATGGACTTAACATGCAAAAAGCATGTGGTGTCTACTTCACAACATCAGGTCATGGGGGGGGGGGCATTTGGGGGGGTTGTGCTATCTGGGCATTTTATGGCCTCCAAAACTGTAATAGGTAGTAGACATGTGCATTTGTTTTCATACAAACGCATTTTCGTCCGAATTCCGGGTAGTTTTGTTATCGTTTTTACAAACGATAATGAGCAGAATACAAAAACCGAAAGATCCAACATAAACAAATGCTTTATTTTTGTTGCGACAGCAGTTCGATATAGATAGGAGATTCGACATGACGCTGACAATAGCAATCTGTGTCCATCGAACCTGTGGTCGAATGTGCCTAACCTTAGCTCTATTAGTCCAAGATTATTCTAAGATTATAGAGAGAAAAGATTTGACATAGAGAGAAAAGATTCGACATTATAGAAACAATAGCAAAAAAGGTTGAATGTGCCTAACCTAACTCTATTAGTCCAAGATTATTCGACATAGAGAGAAAAGATTTGACATGAAGAGTCGATGAAGCAGTCGCCGTGAGGGGACATTTATGGTCAAATGCTCTGCCCATAGGCTATAGAAGAATTCTAATGGGGCGGCACAGTGGTGTAGTGGTTAGCACTCTCACCTAGCAGTAAGAAGGGTCGCTGGTTCAAATCCCAACCACGACGCTACCTGCCTGGAATTTGCATGTTCTCCCTGTGCCTGCGTGGGCTTCCTCCAGGTACTCTGGTTTTCTCCCACACTCCAAAGACATGCAGGTAGGTTAATTGGCTTCTGTCCAAAATTGACCCTAGTAGATGAGTGGGGACCTTGTATTGTGGGCTCCTTGAGGGTAGGGACCAATGTGAGTGTGCAATGTACAGGGATAGGGACAATTGTAGACACTCAACTCAGGTTGAACAGGATGGACTGGTGTCTTTATTCAACCTTACTAACTATGAAACTATAATGTTGGTTGACTAGTAATAATAATTAATAAATTTAATTATTACTAGTGTCATACAACATTAGAATTCTACTATGCTTGTAGGCGGAACATTCGACCGGAAATGTACGATTGCAGCGTCATACAGTTTTGCTGCTCCGTTGAATCTTCATAGAACATTCGACAGACGCCATAAGCCTTCAATGACAGATTCAACCTTAATTATTTTGGATTTTTGGACGAATGCATTTTTTAACGAAACAAAATAAGAAAAAATGAATTTAGGGAGTAACTAAATAAATGTATTTTTTGGACGAAAACGAAATTCCGAAACAAAATATTCCAGTGTGCACATGTCTAATAGGTAGTGAGGAGTGAAATAAAAAATGTACGACCCTTAGAAAGCCTGAAGGCAGTGCTTTGTTTTCGGTGTCCTGTACATTGCTAGACTTCCAAAAAAGTCCCAAACGTGATATGCAGCAGAATGTATTTTGTGGTGTAATTTCACATATGCCTATGTCGTGTTTGAGCAATATATCATTTATGACAACTTTGTGGGGAAAAAAACAAATAATTATTGTAATTTTCCCGAAATCTGTGGCAAAATATAAAATATGCAAATAAGCAAATAGCTTGGGGTGTCTACTTTCCAAAAGGGGTCATTAGGGGGGTTTTGAACTGTCCTGGTATTTTATGCACAACATTAGAAGCTTATGCCACACATCAACCACCATCTTCTAACCACTTGAAGACAAAGCCCTTCCTGACACTTTTTGTTTACAGGACAAATTATAATTTTTTTTGCTAGAAAATTACTTTGAACCCCTAAACATTATATATTTTTTTAAAGCAAAGGCCCAGCAGATTAAAATGATGGGTGTTGCAATTTTTTTTCACATAGTATTTTCACATAGTAACACGTTTTTTAATTTTAATGCACTAAAACACACTATATTGCCCAAATGTTTGGTAAAGTATAAAATATGATCTTATGTTGAGTATATAGATACCAAACACGACATGCTTTAAAATTGCACACAACTGTGCAGCGGTGACAAACTATATACATATTTAAACGCCTTTGCAGGTTACCACTTTAGATTTACAGAGGTCCACTGTTATAATTATTGCTCTGGATTGGACATTCGTGGTGATACCTCACATGCATGGTGCAATTGCTGTTTACATATGGCATGAGACCGAAGCTTGCCTTCGCCTTTTGCATGTGAGCATGGGGGGTCAGGGGTGATTTTTTTTTTTTTTGCCTTTTTTTATTTTTACACTGTTCCATTCTTTTTTTTAATCATTTTTATTGTTTTTTTTTTTTTTTTTTCAATATTTCTTTATTGAATTTCAATGTTTAAAACAAGATACACAATTTATAACAGCTTATCAGAGGTTCCGACTAGAGAAGCATATACAGAACCTATAGATCAGAGTAACGTAACACATAGCTAGTCTAATATGCAAACTAGGTGAAATAATATTGGGTACAAATATTAGAACAATAGAGTAGATATGTAATTTCTCCAGTCGTTGGGAAGAGGGGAAGGGAATAGATAGGATAGCACCAGTTAGGAACACAATGGATACATCAGGAGGGAATGGTTAGATATGAGAGTACATTAGTCGGACAATACTATTGATAATGAATATCAAGTAGGAACTAAGATTAGGTAGTTACCGTACATTTCGGGTGCGAAAGCCAAATACGCCAGTCAGAAAGAAACTTTTTCATTCTTAATTGTTTTCGAGCTACTATCCTTTCCATCTCACATTGAAAGTTTAAGTCTGCAAGTGTGTGTAGGAGAGAAGGAGAAGAAGAGGTTTTCCAAAGTTTAGTTATGTTCAGTTTCGCTGCAAGAAGTAGATGTATGATCACAACTCTTGTATGCGTTGGAAATTTGTCGATACTTAAGTGTAAAAGAGCCAATGAAGGGTCGGGAGGTGTAGGGATTTGTGACAGGTTTGATATCAAGGCAAAAATTTGTTTCCAGAAGGAACTCAAAGATTTGCAAAACCATAGGGTGTGCGCTATGGTACCGGTACTTCCACATGATCTCCAACAGGTAGAAGGATGGTCTGGGAAAAATTTAGAGAGACGATAAGGCGTGAGATACCATCTATGGAGTGTTTTTTGGTAAGATTCCCAATGATTAGAGCAGCGGGAGGCTGTGTAAGTGAATCTAAAGGCACTTGTCCACATGTCAGGTGTGACCTGAGTGTTTAGTTCGTCAACCCATCTAGATAAAGATGGTATATGCGAGTAAGGCCGATTATCATTTAGAATAGAGTACATCAAAGAAATACCTCGTTTCGGATATGTTGAGTTAGTGTAAAAATCGTGGAATTTCTCAGGAAAAGTCAGAACTGTGGAAAGGTTGGTATGGCGAAGAAGGTGTGTGATCCTAATATATGAGAATGTTTCAGTGTCGGGAAGGCCAAATTCGTTTTGGAGAGTAGTAAAGGTTTTCAGGTTGTGGTTAGTGTGGTATAGATCTGATAAAGTAGATATTTTACATTTCAACCAATTGTTTAAATTTACGCCAGGTAAGTGTGACAGTATTGATCCAAAGGGAATTTGTAATAGGTGACTCGGTTGATCTAAGATTTTCCTCAGGGTGACTTTCTTCCAGACTGATAAAGAGGCCATTATGGCCGGGGAATAATGAGTTGAAGGGAAAGGGAAGCCTGCCGAAGTAGCGAGCAGAAATTCCCGTAGGGTGTTAGGGTGGAGTGATAGGGATTCTAAAATAGACCAGGCCTTAGTAGGAGTTGGATGCCACCAATAATATAGTTGGTCTAAAATGGAGGCGTAATAATAGTTCTGAATATTAGGAAGGCCGGTCCCTCCTTTTCTGTGATGTCTAGTTAGGATATATTGGGCACAACGTGGTGGTTTATTGTCCCATATAAATCTGGAGATTTGTTTTTGAATGGAGGTGAAGAAGGAGTGGGGTATCGGTGAGATTACAGTCCTAAAAAGGTAAAGTAACTTAGGAAGAATTAGCATTTTAAAAGATGCAATACGACCTAGTTTGGAGAGACCCGTTGTGCGCAGCTGATTCAGCAAATGAGGTAGTCGTTTTTGGAAGGCCCGATAATTGAGGTCATAAAGTTGGGACAGGGTAGGGGCTAAATTTATTCCAAGATATGGGAGAGAGCTTTTAGTCCAAGAGTAGGGGAGAGTACTTTCTAAAAGAGATTGTTGTCTATGTGAGAGATTAAGTGGAAGAATTAGGGATTTTGAAGAATTAAGTTTGTAGTAGGAGGCCGCACTAAATTGGCTAATGATGTCTTGAATTGCAGGTATAGAGACATTTGGGTTTGTGACCATTAAGATGACATCATCAGCAAATAGACTGATTTTATGTTCAGTGCCGTTATGTATAAGTCCTGAGACACGCTTATCCTCTCTAATCCTTGCTGCAAGGGGTTCCATAATCAAGGCAAAGATGAGAGGGGAGAGCGGGCATCCTTGGCGAGTACCATTAGAAATCTTAAAGGGATTAGAAAGAGTACCGTTAGTCAGTACTCTGGCTGAAGGATTTGAGTACAATGAGAGTATGGCCGCTTGGAACCATCCTGTGATGCCAAATTTGGTTAGTATGTCTTTGAGGAATCCCCAATGCACCCTGTCGAACGCCTTCTCTGCATCTAACGACAACAGCAGAGAAGGCGTTCGAGTTTGGGTGGCCTGGTGAATCAGGTTCAGGACCCTTCTAGTAGCGTCTGGAGCTTGCCTAGCTGGCATAAAGCCAACTTGATCAGGGTGTACAAGGTCGGGAAGATATTCTACAAGTCTAGAAGCGATAATTTTAGCAAATACTTTTATATCGGTGTTTAGGAGAGAGATAGGTCTGTAATTTTTAGTGGAGGTGTGGTCTTTTTCCGGTTTGGGAATAGTGGTGATAGTGGAACGCAGCATATCTACCGGTAGAGAACCAGAGGTGGCAGCAGAGTTGAAGAGGTCCGTAAGATGGGGAGCAATAATGGCGGCGAAAGATTTATAGAATTCATTAGTGTATCCATCTTCACCTGGAGATTTGTGAAGCGGAAGAGAGTTGATGGCCTTTAGGGTTTCATTTAAGGAGAATGGACGGGATAGCTCCTCTAGTTGATGGTTAGTTATAGTCGGAAGATCTACGGAGGATAGAAAATTTTGGATAATTTGGTCATTGGGTTGAGGAGTATCTGCGTCTTTAGCCAGATTGTAAAGCGAAGAGTAATAGTCGCTAAAGGCATTAGCTATATCCTGAGGATTTGTCAAGAGTGTGTCGGAGGTAGGGTGTCTGAGGGAACTTATCTTATTTTTAAGGTGTTGATCTTTGACCTGTCTGGCTAGTAGAGCCCCAGCTTTATTGCCCAAAGCGTAGTATTTGGCTTTGGTCAATTTGAGATTATGCTCAAATTTGGAAAGTAAAAGAGAGCGGAGCTTCTGTCTCTGTTCTAGGAGCTCAGCAGTCAATTTTTGGGAGGGTTTCTGTTTATTTTGCTGTTCCAGGAGAGCAATTTGGCGGAGGACCTCGTCAACTTGCTGCGACCTCTGGTATTTAACATTACTATGTAACTTAATTAGAATGCCACGCATATAAGCTTTATAAGCTGACCAAAGTACAAACTTATCAGTGCTCGGCTGATCATTGGTTTGGAAATACAATTGGTGTTCAGCAGTGAGAAGCTGAATAACCTTGGGATCTGAGAGTAGAGAAGAGTCAAGTCTCCACAACCGGGCAGTGTTAAGTCTGCAGTTTCCCACATAGAGGGAGACAGGTGCGTGATCCGACCACGTGATACTGCCTATCTCAGATTTCGTTACATCTTGCAAGGTAAGTCTATCAACAACGAAGAAGTCAATTCTGGAATAAGAAAGTTGTGATGAGGAGAAGTAGGAGAAGTCCCGTTCATTGCTGTGGTGGCACCTCCAGGGATCATAGAGGTCATTTGCCTGAAGAAAGGGATTCAGTACGGACCGTTGGGTTTTAGGTTTAGAAGTAGTGTCTAGAGAGGAATCTCCAATAATGTTAAAGTCTCCACCCATGAGGAGCCTCCCTTTTCGAATTTGCGTGACTTTTTTGTATAGTCGGTTGAGGAAACGTAGTTGATGTGTATTTGGACCGTATACATTCACCAGAGTGTAGGTAGTTTGGTTAATGTCGCAGACTATAATTAGGAATCTGCCTTGTGGATCGACAATTGATTGGTGTAGTGTAAACTGTACAGTGTTTCGTATAGCAGTGAGTACCCCATTTCTTTTCTTCGGCCCTGAGGCTAATATAATATGGTCATAGTTTTTTATCTTGAGTGTAGGAGATTTTGCAGCTGCAAAATGAGTCTCTTGTACTAAGAGGATGTCAGCTTTGTGGTTGGTAGCCTCCTTAATGAGTGCAGATCGTTTTTGAGGGGAGTTTAAGCCCCTTGCGTTAATAGAGACTAGTTTGAAAGCCATTCTCAGGATTGGATAAAGGTATGGACGTCTGTAGAAACAGCAGAGTAGTAATATATGTAGGGCTGTTTTGCTAGTCCAACTATGATAGAAGTGCGCTATATGTTATAGTGCTAGATGCCTGATGCAACGTAGAAGAAGAAGTGAAAAAAGAGTAACTGGAGCTGGGTGTGGACGAGGGATAGGGATTAAAAAGTGAGAGCTCAGTAACAAAAAAGGGTCTGAGCTCAATGTGCAGAAATTACTGCAAAAAAGAAAGCGGGGTAGAGAGATCTTACGTCCGCAACGTGGGACAAGGATCTCTAAACAGGCAAGCAAGTGCTGGAGAGGAATGCTGCAGTTAGCCAGCCATAGTGGCTTTGTAGAGAAGGGTAAAGTCTACGCAGGATGTCCATCAGAGGGATCCCCTCCGGTTTCCATGAGGGTCGGCATTTGGACAGAAGGGGTCAGCGAGTCGTCTGGAATGATACGCCATTGTTTCAGAAGAGAAAGCCCCATAGGAAGGGTACGCACTGCATGAGTTTTGTTTTGATGCGTAATAAGAAGCTTAGTAGGGAAGCCCCATTTATAGGGAATATTATGATTTCGGAGCGCTTTTGTTATGGTGACAAGTTGTCTGCGATTATCCATCGTTGCTTTTGAGAGATCCGCATACAATGCAATGTTGGTGAAGGGATCAGGGAGATTCGTTGCTCTTTTGGCTGCGTTTAGAATCCTGTCTTTGACAGAAAAAAAATGGATGCGCGCCAATACATCCCTGGGAGTAGAAGCAGGAAGGTGCGACGGCTTGGGAATTCTGTGTGCTCTGTCAATTTCCAGATCACGGGTAGTCAGGTCAGGTAAAAGAGTCTGCATCAGGGCTTGTATAAATTGTATGAGCTCGGGTTGTTGGATCGATTCTGGGATATTGCGGAATTTAATATTGTTCCTTCTGGAACGATCTTCCAAATCTGCGATTTTAAGGTTGATTAATTGGAGCTCGTCTTCATGGTCTGCAAATCCGTCAACCAAATCATTATGTGCAGTAAGCATGTCTCCCATTTTATTCTCTATACGGGTAATAGCAGTGTCATGTTGATTTACTACTATAGACAGTGATGAGACTGCTGAGGATAGATCAGAGTACAGTGTCTGCCTCAGTGAGAGCAGCATGCTCTTCATAGTATTCTCTGAGAGAGGTTGATCTGAGGCAGGGAAAGTCTCCAGCACAGAGGCCTGTTGCGGTGGGGGGAGGGAGTACATGCTGGGAGCTGAGGGAGGATGTAATGGCTCCTCCGTCCTGAGCCTGGACTTAGCAGGGCTGGATGTTGTAGGGGATGTAGGTGGAGAACACTCACCCTGAGCGGTGTGTAAGCGCTGGGATCCCGAGGCCATCAGAGAACTCTGAGATGTCTGTGAGGAGGAGGACCGCGCTGAGGAATCACGGCCGCCGCCGCCGCCATTTTGGCTGCCCTGCTCGTCAGGTGAGGGGAAATAATCCGTCAGTTTTTTAGGGAGAGAGGATCTCTTCCTCCTTTTAAGCATGACCGCTGACTATAGGAGGCTTTCAGATGCCTTAGGATCGTTTTCTCCCTTCTCTGGAGCTGATTGTATTGTCGCTGTGGCTGGTTTACTGCAGAGCAGAGGATTCAGTCAGCCATCCGCACTAGCCGGCAAGCCACGCCCCTCTCCATTTTTATTGTTATCACAGAGAATGTAAATATCCCCTATGATAGTAATAGATAGTGACAAGACTCTTTTAAAAAAAAATAGGGTCTATTCGACTCCAGATCTATTCTCTGCCCTCTAAACATGTGAACACACCAAGATCGGTGTTATAAGATGCCTTGCCAATTTCCACCAATGGCGCTGTTTATATTGGGTGAAACCGAAGTCATGAAATGCTTGGAGCTTCCAGTTTCTTAGGCCATAGAAATGATTGGAGCCATTCTGCTCTTTGATCAGCTCTATGGTCAGCTGGCAGAATCAGCAGCTGTATTCTCAGGTTCCCAAGTGAGACAGGAGAGCCAGAGAAAATCAAGGAAGACAGTAGGGGGGCATTCCCTCCCACTGCTTGTAAAAGCTGTCTAGGGGCCAATTAGCCGCTAGAATTGCTTTTACATGAAAACCGACCGCTGGCTGAAAAGAACAATACCAAGATGATACCTAAACCTGCAGGCATCACTCTGGTAGAACTAATCAAAGGCCAGCAACACACTAGTACGTTGCTGGTCCTTGTTGAGCATATATTGTAATGTTCTTTTTTTTCATGCAGCCTGAGATTGATCAGTGGCTATGACTACTATTAGAATACCGCCATGCATCCACCCACTTCTAATGATGGGCATACATGCACCTTTTTTATTTTTTTAACTGTGGTGGTGAAATCACTTCCTACAGCATTTACACATCATGAGAGCAAACCTTGTTGCTCTCAAGATAAATAAATCAGTGTTGTAGCTGAATGGCATACCTAAAAAGAAAATAATGGTTAACAATAAAACACAGTAAACAGTAAAGTATAAAAAAATTACATACCTGAAAAGCAAACATAATAAAACATAGTAACAATAAAACATTGCAGTTATAAAATACAGTAAAACAGAGCAGAACAATAGGTAGTGAATAGAGAAAGAAGAACAATAAAACAACAACTATTTTTGGCTTTTTTATTTATTTTTTGTATTTTTTTTTTTTTTTTACACTTTTATTTGTATCTGTAACTTTAATGTTTTGGTTCCAGGTTTGGGTCTCTCAAAATGTGATGGAATCATTGGAGACTCTGTGAAAGTGTGTCCTAGTCCTTATAGTGCTGTACCCTATGCTAATACTCAACTAGCGTGTGGTAGCATTTGAAACTCACTGATGCAAAGACCAGTTTGGTTAGGACAGGAGGGACAATAATAGCGGGTGTCACGCCTATATCCACGTTTTCTATAGACATGACATCTTCTTTTGAGTGCTCTTTGGGTAGGGGTACCAGTGAGGACATACAGAAAATGTTTCTCATGCAGCCGGCTCACTGCATCTGCGTTGGGAAGTTGGACCACTGCACAGTCTGGAAACAGAAGGGCTGTGATGCTCTCTTCCTGGAATATAAGGAAGAATCCAGTTCGTCCTGATGCCTTGTATAGCACATACGCATTCAGCAGAGCCAATTGGAATAAGTATACAGACACTTTTTTTGTACCAGCATCTGGCCTTATGGGCAATTAAGTATGGCACCATCAACTAGTCATTGAGGTCCACCCCTCCCATATAAAGTCTGTATTCATGGACACAGAGGTGTTTCTGCACAACACCAGTCGCCGTTGTAATTTGTACTGTCGTATCTGTTTGGAGGGAGGAACAGAATGAAAAAAAATATTCTTATCCCTCCATTTCACTGCGAGCAATTTATTATTTCTCCAGCAGTCTCCCTCCCCCAGCCTAAGACGGGAATCTACAAGCCGCTGAGGTAAGCCCCGGCGATTCGATCGCACGGTGCCACATATGGCAATTCCATGATTAAACAAGTAATTAAAAAGTGGCATGCTTGTGTAATAATTTTCCATGTACAAGTGGTACCCCTTTCCGAATTAGGGTGACACCAAGTCTCACTCAATCTTACCATCGCATCCTATGTAGTTAAGGCAGTTTTTCGTCCCTATGTAACTATCTCTTCCCTCGTAAACCATAAAACTACATGTATAGCCTGTTGCCCTGTCACAGAGTTTATACATCTTGACCTCATATCTGGCATGCTTGCTGGGAAGATACTGTTTGAATTACAAGCAGCCAGAAAACTTAATCAGGGACTCATCAAAGTAGACAACTTGATTGGGAGGAAACAAGGCTGCAAAGTGTTGGTTGAACGAAGGGGGCAATTTTGGAAGTTCCAACACCCCAAAGAAGAAAGGGGTATTACTCCCCTCTATTCCTGCTAATATGGGAAAAAATCATGTCTATGGCCCAGCAGAATGGTTGGGACCCTCTATCTCCGGAAGTTCCACAAGTTTTGGAGTTTCTTCAAGCAGATTTTCTAGAGGGCTCAGTTGAAGTACACTCAAAGTACAGGTTTCAGCTTTTTCAGCAAGGACAGGTGTCAAGTGGGCCTCTCACCATCTTCTAATTCAGTTTATAAGAGCATGTGTTAAGATCAGGCCTCCAAGAAGACTGACATTCCCAGCATGGCATTTAGTCCCGAATACACTATCAGATTCGCCTTTTCACCTGGCTGACTCGATTACACTATCGAACCTAACTCTGAAATTAACATTTCTTATCACTATCACTTCAGCTAAGAGAGTCTCGGAGATACAGGCATTAATGATTTCAGAGGCCTACATGGTCTTTTACATAGACAGGGTGGTTCTGAAACCCTCAGACCAATTTACTCCAAAAGAGTCATTATCCTTTTATTATAATCAGGAAATCAATCTTCCATCATTTACAGATGACCAAAGTCAACCACACACTTTAGACATTAAGATTACTATTAAATGTACTATTCTGTCAGCCACTGTCTCTTTCAGGAAGACCAAAAACCTATTGGTGATTCCCCATGGAGGGAGAAGAGGCCACATGGCATCATCTCGCACCATCGTATCTTGGCTGGTCAAGACCATCAAGAAGGCCTATGACATTCATAATCTGCCAGTACCTGGAGGCATTAGGGCTCACTCAACAAGGGCAATGGCTGCTTCCTGGGCAGGGTATTACAGGGTGTCTCCTGAGACAATTTGCAGGGCAGCAACCTGGTCCTCCAGGCATATATTCATGTCCCACTACAGAGTGGACTCGGCTCAGTTATCAATGGTAGATTTTGGAATAGCCGTTGTTCGAGCCAATTCTTCAGCAATATAATAAATACTTTAACTTGCACCCACCGACTGGCGAGTTATTTTCCAGTGTGTGCTGCCATGATGCGTTGCCATGGAGATGCGTCAGGAAAGGAAAATTACGGAAAGGCAAGTATACAATTTTCAGTTTTCATAGTGTATGGCCATCTTTGTACAAGTACATAAGAGGGAGTGCACGGAAACACTCTGTTGTCAGGCTTCATTTGCATCTCTACATAGTGAAAACTGACATTCCATCATGCGGTTGTTTTGGGTGTTTTAGAATATTTTTACTCATCATGCACAGGCTGAATAGGCTACCCCAGAGAAGCTCCAGAATGTTTTTTGGAGCAGAGCATTGTGCGTTGCTGCAATTTTTGGTGCGTTTGCCGTACTTGTGAATGGAGCCTCATTGTTCTTGTGTAAACACACACATTTCACTTTCAGTCCCCATTCACACCTAGAGTAGTGGGGGCTCAAGGTTTTTTACTTGCTTTTCCAGTGACACACATCGGGCAGGTCATTAATCTCAATGGGCTGCCCTACACATAGCAAAATAGCTCATGGCACAAGTTTTTTTTTTTTTACTGCATTTGTCACCTGTTTTTCATGTGGCAAAATGTATTTCCTCTGTGTTTGGTATGCCCTTAAGAATTAAGGACACTGAAAGTGCAACTAGGTAATAATTTTAGGTATATAAATGTGGCCATACACTATACAATCTGATTGTACAATCTTTGTAGGACATCCTTCAGATTTATCAAAACCACTGTATGTAACAGGAGATATCACAAGGGGAATACACTACTGTATATACAGTGCCTTGCAAAAGTATTCACCCCCTTGGCATTTTTCATGTTTTGTTGCCTCCCAACCTGGAATTAACATGGATTGTTTGCAGATTTGCATCATTTAATTTACAGAACATGCCCACAACTGAAGGTGTTTTTTTTTTTTATTGTGAAGCAAACAACAAGTAGGAGAAAATAACAGAAAAAGTAAATGTGCATAACTATTCACCCCCCCCCCCCCTCCCAAGTCAATAGTTTGTAGAGCCACATTTTGGGGCTATCACAGTTCCAAGTCACTATGGATAGTCTCTATGAGATTGCCACATCTTACCACTAGGATTTTTTCCCATACCTCCTTGCAAAACTGCTCCAACTCCTTTAAGTTGAATGGTTTGCACTTGTGAACAACAATCTTTAAGTATGACCACAGATTTTCTATTGGATTGAGGTCTGGGCTTTGACTAGGCCATTTCAACACATTTACATGTGTTAAAACACTCAAGTGTTGCTTTAGCAGTGTGTTTGGGGTCATTGTTCTGCTGGAAGGTGAACCTCCATCCTAGCCTCAAAACACACAGAGTGGTACCGGTTTTGCTCAAGAATATCTCTGTATTTAGCACCATCCATTTTTCCCTCAACTCTGACCAGTTTCCCAGTCCAGACTGCTGAAAAACATCCCCACAGAATGATGCTGCCACTACCATGTTTCACTGTGGGGATGGTGTTCTTTGGGTAATGTGATGTGTTCAGTTTGTGCCATACATTTTGGGAGTCTCCCACATGCCTTTTCGCAAACTCAGAACATACCATTTTGTTTTTTGCTGAAAGTAATGTCTTTCTTCTGGCCACTCTGCTATAAAGCCCAACTCTATTGAGTGTATGGCTTATTGACGTCCTATGTACAGATACTCTAGTCTCTGCTGTCGAGCTCTTCAGCTCCTCCAGGGTTACCTTAGGTCTCTGTGCTGCCTCTCTGATTAATTCCCTCCTTGCCCGGTCCATGAGTTTTGGTGTGCGGCCGTCTCTTGGCAGGTTTGCTGTTGTGCCATGTTCTTTCCATTTGGTTATGATAGATTTGATGGTACTCCTAGGGATCATGAAAGATTTGGATATTTTTTTATAACCTATGTACTTCTCAACAACATTATGCCTTACTTGTTTGGAGAGTTCCTTGGTCTTCATGGTAGTGTTTGGTTAGTGGTGCCTCTTGCTTAGGTGTTGCAGCCTCTGGGGCCTTTCAAAAAGGTGTGTATATGTAATGTCAGATCATGTAACACTTAGATTGCACACAGGTGGACATCATTTCACTAATTATGTGATTTCTGAAGATAATTGGTTGCACCAGAGCTTTTTATGGGCTTTATAACAAAGGAGGTGAATAGATACGCACATGCCAATTATTCTTTTTTTTTATTTCTGAAAAATAGTTTTATGTATATATTTTTTTTAATTGTACTTCAGCAACATAGACTATTGTGTTCTGATCCATCACATATAGTCCAGATTTAAAAAAAAAATGAACTAAAGGCTGTATTGTGACAAAATAGGTAAAAAGCCAAGTGGGTGAATAATTTTTCAAGGAACTGTAATAGGAGATGTCAATGACATCACAAGAGGGTGGGGTCTCAGGGTGATGTCACCTGATGGGCACCCCACATATCTATATTACAACTGTCAGAAACCGGAGGTGACAGAACAGAGAGAACCAGCGTAAGAGGAGGAGTGTTTTTCTTATTAGCGGGTCGGCAGCAGAGGGAGAAGACTTTGGCGGAGGAAGCAAAGAAAAAAGACTCCGGGAGAGAAAGCGGAGAAAGAAGACATTGGTGGAGAAAGCAGAGAAAAAAGACATTGGTGAAGGAAGTGGAGAAATACAACATTGGCGGAGGAAGCGGAGAAAGAGGACATTGGCGGAGGAAGCGGAAAAGACACTGTGATTGACATTGGAGCTATGAAAGGCGGCATACTTAGATTTTGTCAAGTACTTTATCAAAAATGATTTCTTGTTTTTTGTAACACTACACTGCTTTTTTGTTGGTGAATAGGTACTAATTTACATGGGGGGGCACGATCTGATAAGTCCAAATCCCGATTTCGATAAGTCCCCTGCCTCCAGACCCCCACAACTACCAGCCAGGGTTGTGGGGAAGAGGCCCTTGTCTCTATTAACATGGGGACAAGGTGCTCTGGGGTTTGGGGGCGCACAATGTTTGTTTTAAGGAATTTTACATTGCTAACATTGCGGACATTGCATACACTTGATCTCAGAGCACAATTTGGATCAGTTAAGATGATTATCCAACTTGGATGCAACTTCCATTCAAATCAATTGGATGAAATAACACCAAGTCAGACCAAAGTAGTGCAGAAACCTTTTTCAAAGTCAGACAAGTCGGACCGGGTAAGTCGGCTCTCATAGGGAACCATTGATTTTGACATGTCATACGACTTGTTCTCGCAAAGTCAGAGCACTTGTCGGCCAAGTGTGAACTGACCTTAAACAATTGTCTGTGTTTTTTGTATAATTATATACATCTTATTGTTGTCTGTACCCCTAGGACACCTACACCCCTAGGACACCTACTACACTATTCACTCTAAGGAGAGGCAGTTTTTCTCGGTGTTCATTCAACCTTCAAAAGACTTTTCTGTAACTATACAATGAATATTTTTGCTAAACAAATGTACATAAAATAGCAGATGCTGAACATATTCATTGAAATTTTATTTTTGTTGTAAAATTTTAAGTAATTCTAAATGAGCAAACATTACTGATATTTTAATTATATAACATTATTCAAGTGGTATTTAAAGCAGAATAAAACCAAACAAAATAGCTAAATAAACAGTTTCAATGCAATGTCTAAAATGCTTTAAATACAGCATATTGAATTATGTTCAGTCTGATAAGTTTAAACTTTGTCAAAGTCTCCAGCTTGAATTAAAAATGTTGTGGACACAAAGTAAAGCATTGCAGCCATAACATGTATCATACAGCCCTGTCTGATTGCATATTTAGGATTTAGGGGGTAAAACCATGGCTCAGCCACCTGTTTTTACCAACACTTGCCCACTTGTGTGAAAGAGTCCTAAACATTTTTGGCAATGAAGTCTCCAGCCTGCATATGACAGCCAATGACAACCATGTTTGAGAGCTAGTAGCCGCACAAAGTGTCATATGGAAGAACGTTTATTAACATCTCTTTAGCATTGGGGAATTTTAATATACAGATTGTGGGTGGAAGGGGGTTAAATATACAAATTTAGACTAAATGCGGTACAAATATATAAAAGGAACATATTAAGGTAAATTTAATATATAAAATATGTAGGTGTTGTTGTCAGCACCAAACTGGAGTCCACTAACAGCCTGAGGTTAATATCAGATATTTTTGACCACTAAAGGCATTTGATTGGATTTCATGTGGTTTCTGGACTGATTAAAGGAGACATGTGGGACTGATTGATGTACTATGGTATCATTTATAGAACAATCAGGTAAATAGAAAAAATCTCAGTTACATAAAAGTAGATATTGAGAGCTTAACATTACACATAGAATATATTTTTAAAATATAAGAACGTGAAATAAACATTTTTATTTTTTGCACTCTGTGTTTTTTTATTATTTTTTATTTTTCTGATATGCATTAAGACAGAAGTCCCGTATTTACTTCTTTACATTTTGAAAGGAAACAAGGGTTTTCCATTTCATGTGTTTTTTTTTTTTTTATGTGACAATGCTTTTACCTTTACTCTTTAAATCAGTGAAAAGTTAGGAGGACCAGGGGAACATTTTACGGGTTTACCAGCAGTTAAGGTTTATGTACAAATACAACCTTTTTTGGTTTTGGATGGAGTGGAAAGGGATTTGAACCCCTGCTGGACTTTTGCCTGGCCTTGTTAGAGAGAATTCTCTATAGTTGCTGTTTCTGTGATAACAATTTTAACAGACAATATGAAAATGCTTTTATGCTTTTTTCCAGTACTGCATAGGAAAGCTATAACTCATGTCAACATTTTATTTCTGTCTGTGTCCCTGCTTTCCTCCTGTCTGGTGAAAGTGTTGTCACTGTGACAGGAGAATATCTTTCTAACAGAGCCCTTTATAGCAGTGAAACAAACAGGGCTCCTTGTTTTTGCATACGCTATCACAAAATGTTAAAGCCTACATTTTCCCATTTTTTTTTTTTTAAATCAGCACATAGGACAGTATTTACTATTAATTTGAAGTACCTGGTGCTGATGAATACTTTACTCAAAATCTTTTGTCCTCCAATCTCTCCCTACCTTAGCAGAATAATTTTTTTTTTAATTAATGGTATGTGACAGACATAAGCAGCATTAATATAGCCAAGGGAATAATGGCAGGCACGCATCAAGTGCATCAACTATGCCCCCTTTTTCCACTCAGCTGATATTCAAGGATCTGTACTATAGCTTCTATGAATGCAAAGTGATCTATGAATGATGGATGGATTGATTAATGAAAAGTCTACTTCATCCATTCATAGAATGTTCATTCATGGAAACTACAGTACAGCTTGTATGAATGGAGGAAGAGGACAAAAAGGGGTATAGTTGTAACTCTTGAAGAATGCCCGTCAAAGGTTCCTAAGCTATATTAACCCCCCTCAACCACTGTGGGGGTAGGGGGGGGATTGGAAGATGGAATAGTTTTAACTAAAGCAGCAGCCAACAGCAAAAGGGACATTTTGAGACTGTTCCTTGTTCTGATCTGACACCAAACTTAGGCTTTAGCCCCCAGGCCAATTCCGACACATCTCGTAAACATGTTAAAATCAAGATTTTGTTTATTAAATAATGACTTAGAACCCCCAATCATGATATATTTTTTAAAAGTTTTGAAAGTTCTGCCATAGAGAAAAAAATGTTTGTTGCTGCAATTTTTTATGTCACACAATATTTGTGTGGTTTTCCAAATCCAAGTTTTTTGGAAAAAAATATACTTAAAAGAGTTTTAATTCACAAAAACAGAATAGAAAAGCTGACGTTGTGCATAGTAAATAGATACTTACCATGTTATGCTTTAAAATTGAGCATGCTCTTGGAATGGCAAGAAACTAAAACTTCAAAATCTCCATAGATGATGATTTAACTGGTTCCTGACCTGCGCACGCTGATGTACGTCGGCAGAATGGCACTGCTGGGCAAATGGGCATACAGGTACGTCCCTTTAAATTTGCTGCCGTGCCATCACGTGCGTGCAATCGGCCGTGGACCTCCGTGAGTCGCGTCGTGGATCCTGCAGATTCGATTGCCACGGGGATACCCGCAATTGTCTCAAGGGGAGGAAGAGCATCTCCCTGTTCTGCCTAGTGACAGTGCCACTGATCTCTGCTCCCTGTGATCAGTGATGTGTCACACATAGCCACGCCCCCCTTAGTTAGAAAAATGCCCCAGGATACACTTAACCCTTACCCTGCCCCCTAGTGGTTAACCTCTTCACTGCCAGTGTAATTTGCACAGTAATCAGTGCATTTGTATAGCACTGATTGCTGTATAAATGACAATGGTCCCAAAAATGTGTCAAAAATGTCCTATGTGTCCGCCATAATGTCACAGTCATGCTAAAAATCACATATCACTGCCATTACTAGTAAAAAATAAAAAATAAAAAATGCCATAAAACTATCCCCTATTTTGTAAACGCTATAATTTTTGTGCAAACCAATCAATAAATGTTTTTTGCGATTTTTTTTACCAAAAATATGTAGAAGAATACATATCGGCCTAAACTGAGGAAAAAAACATTTTTTTTATATATTTTTGGGGTTATTTATTATAGCAAAATGTAAAAAATAATGCATTTTTTTCAAAATTGTTGCTCTTTTTTGTTTATAGCGCAAAAAATAAAAACCGCAGAGGTGATCAAATATCACAAAAGGAAATCTCTATTTGTGGGAAAAAAAGAATGTTCATTTTGTTTGGGAGCCATGTCACATGACCGCGCAATTGTCACTTAAAGCAACGCAGTGCCGAATAGCAAAAAGTGCTCTGATCAGAAAGGGGGTAAAATCTTCCGGGGCTGAACCAGTTAAAAACAAACAAATGGCAACCACCCCAACCTATAACTGGCTTTTACTGCAAGGAGCAAAAAAACTAACAAAAATTCAAATTCATGCAAGAGAATCCCTTGTTTTTAACTGTTATCCCAGCCCACTTACCAGCCAGCCTGCAACACACCAATTTGACCCTGTCTAACAATTCATGTTAAAAGCAAGAGGTTTACTTTGCAGATATTTGTAAATATATGCTTAAACTGCAGTGGCCACGTTACGGCACCCTATTGTATGGCAGTTCTAACTCTGTAATTTGAGAGCATCCAAAGTTGGAGCACATATATTAATGGATAGATTAATGGCAGGTATATCCTTAAAGGAGATATCCTTAAAGTAGAAGTACAGCCAAAACTTGTTTGGCTGTACTTCTCCTGTCGATTACAGGGGTGCAGTTAGTTGTGCACTCCTATGACCCATTTACAGCAGAGAGAGGACTGAAATGCACTCTCTGTTGACGTCACAGAGCCGGTCCAGGCAAAATCAAGAAAATAGGAGTCAGGATCCACCACATACCCGGCTCAGCCTCTCAGTTAGCCCCTGTCAAGGCTGGGCTCAGCCTTTACTTCTCAGAGCTGTCCGCTCAGCTGTTGGCTAATTGCCAGCTCCTATCTCTACACAGTTACTCAGCTGTTGATGGTATCCTGCTCATCAGACCTGCCTACTTAAGCCGTTCAGCCCAGTGGATCTCTGCCTTTGCCATGGTTAATGTCACAGAGATCATCGCCTGCGGTCCTGTTTAAAAACTTGCTTTGCTGAAATCCCTTCTGGCTCAAGATCCTGCTTGCTGTTCCACTACATTGATCCCTGACTTCTGGCTTGGCTGACTATCCATTTTGGTTACTGAACTTTGGCTATGTTTTCACTACGTTTGTTATTTTTACTTTTATTATTAAACAAGTGTGATTTAACTGTACTTCTGTCTCTGTCTGATTTCCTGGTTTCTGACAGCCTCTGAGAGCCTGAGCTGGCCACTCCTGCTGCTCCACAGTCACCAGCTCTCTGCTCGGGAAGCTGTGAGAACCGAGTGATCTGTGGTGGTAGATCACTCAGTTCTCAGTGTTAGCCCTTGTACACACTGCTGGACATTCCGACAACAAAATCCGTCAAATTTTTTCCGTATGTGTTGCATACACACGGTAGGACAAAGTTGTCGGAAAATCCGATCTTTCAGAACGTGATGACGTTCGTTTGTTAGAGACGGGACTACATTCAGGCTAGTAGTCAATAGCTTTGGTCTCGTAATTTGATCTGAGCATGCGTGGCACTTTGTCCGATCGGAATTCTCTACAAACGATTGGACAGGGTCATGATATTGGAAAATTTTATATCCAGCTCTCAAACATTGTTGGTCAGATATTCAGACAGAAAAAGTCCGATGGAGCCCACACACAGTCGGATTATCCGACAACACGGTCCGATCGGACATTTTCCGTCAGAATTTCCTACCGTGTGTACAAGGGCTTAGAGCGGGTGGGGAACAGCAAGGTAAGTATAAATCTATAAATCTGCAAAAAACCCAAACCCAATACTTCACTTTAAAGGTAAAAGGATGCACTGGACACTCAGAAATAGCAAAGTGTCAGTGAAGGTATCCAGTATGCCCCAGTATGCCCCACATCATTTTACCAACTATACAAAAAAAATGGCAACCAACCCAACCTATGTCTGGCCTTTATAGCAAGGAGCACATAAAGAAGCACATAGAAGGGCAACACATATTAAAAAACAAACAAAAATTCCCAGCTCACTTACCAGCTTTAGGGCTTTATACATATATTTTCAAATTCATGCAAGAGAATCCCTTGTTTTTAACTGTTATGCCACGTACACATGATCGGCATTCCGGTCAGAAAAAGACTGATGAGAGCTTTTCATCTGAAAATGCGACCGTGTGTATGCTCCATCGGAATTTAGCTGTCCAAATTTCCGCCAGCTAAAAATTTATAGCATGTTTTCAATTTTCCCAGATGGAAAAAACTTTCTGTCAGAAATTCCGATCGTGTGTATGCAATTCCGACACACCAAAAATCATGCATGCTCAGATTCAACTACGAGACAGAAGCTATTGGCTACTGGCTATTGAACTTCCTTTTTCTAGTCCCGTCGTACATGTTGTATGTCACTGCGTTCTAAACGATCGGAATTTGGTGTGACCGTGTGTAGGCAAGACAGCTTGAGTGGAATTCCATCAGAATTCCGTCTGGAAAACCATCAGAGCTTTTTCCGAAGAGAATTCTGATCGTGTGTGCGTGGCATTAGACATGGTCAATTCAGTTTGTTGCAGGCTGGCTTGTAAGTGAACTGGTTGCTTTTTGACATACATTGACCTTTCATATGCTCCTTTCTATAAAGGTCATAACCCGTGGTTCCGTGACGTCATTACAGCCACCTTCCTTGATTCATGCATTTTATGTTGTATGCCTCATATCCTAGCACTAAGTTTACAGTGCTATGTTTGTAACTAACATTTTATTGTTATTAAAGCTGGTTTTAGTTAAAACAGAGAGCACTATATATGTCTCATTGATTTTACATGAATCATGACTGCATAAGAGACTTGCCCTATTGCTGAAGCTGGATTTCGATCGTTGGATCAGCCATTTAACAGATTTGTATCTTATGATTACCCCGGTGGGGACTGTTTGTAAGACCTTTCTGTTAAATCAGAGGTTCATACACTAAGGTGAGGGGCCTGTACTTGTGGTGGTGGAAGCACAGATAAGATCATACACAGTTTTTCGATCATCTTGAGCACCCACCCTGGTCACCATTGAGGATTTTTCTTCCTCACTGCTAGTGTTCCTATCATTCTTTGGCTTTACAGCATTTCTTATATCTGGGACTTTTATGCGTTTGTATATCAGTTATATGCATTTTTGTCAATGTTTCAGTGCTCCACTATTTTTGTATTATATGTTTATTTAAGGATTGCAACATATTGGTCTTAAGTGTTCAGCTGCTGTGATTAGGATTTATATTATAGTTTTGTGTTGACTAAATCTATTTTAGTATATCATTGTGCGCTGGACCACAAGCGTTTAAAATACATTTTAATTTATTGTTGTAGGAAAACTGATTTAAAATATGATTTTACACTAAAGATGTAAACATTTTCCTTTACATTTCTTTTATTCAGAACTGAAATGGTTACATGTATCTATATTTTGATCAATAAAACACATAGGAGTTTTTTTTTTTTCATTTTCCATAGTGTAATGAGCCATCTATGCATCAGTGATTGCTTTTTTTTGTTAGCTTTTATTAACTTTATCAAACTACTCTACTGAAATTACTTTTTTTTCTCTGGGAATGGAAGAATTATAATGGTTGAACATTAGTAAGCTCTCTGATTGTTAATACAGAGTTATTGAGTGGGACTATCTCAGTGACAAAAGCCTTCAAGTGTTTCTATGGAAACACATCAAAGTTCAGCTGGAAATGAAGTAATACTTGAAGTCTAAAATATTTTCTTTCATTGTTACCATAAAGGTAATGTTGTAAGTTGTTTATTCTATATTTAACCTGCCAGTTTTTTATGAACAGTATTAAATAAAGATATTATTTAATAAGAATATTAAAATACAGTTTAAACAATACTTATGTTTACTATGTCTGAGCATTTTAAACATTACATTACAAGGAGTACAAGGAGGACAGTACAAGGAGAACTTTGAAAATCTGAATGATAAAACCCAAAATAGTATGCTGTGCAAAAAGTTTTTGGCCCTTAGCATATTTATTTATTGCTAAGTTATGTAACTGAATATTGTTTAACCCTTGCACTGCACTAGTGCGGCTGCTGTCTTTATATAGGCCATTTGGCACCAGCATGTGCACGTATTTTCGTGCTTGCGCATATACGGTCGCCTGTTAGCGCCAATGTTCATGTGCTTAGGCTTTAGCCTATGCCCAGCAAAACGGGCACCTGCTAATGCATGTCTGAGCATGCCAAGTCCCTGACAACTTGGCGTCCGCCCACCTACTTCACCATACCTAACTATCAGAGCCACTCTCTCTATATGTCAAAACCTCCAATCCCTAAAATTGGACTCTTCCACAAGTGACTTTTCATTGCTTCTTCTCTGCGCCCTGTAACATTTCACCCCAGGCTTAACAATATCTACCTGGACAGATGCTGCCATACAAAATCTGGGCCCCCTTTTTGAAGGATCCTCACTGCTCCCTTTTGCAAATTTATGTAAGGTATATAACCTTCCTATCAGGGACTTTTACAAATATTTACACGTCAGTCCTAGCTTCAATCCTTCCAGGAAACTTCTAAATACCCCACAGCATCCAATCTTTTTACAAGAAACCCCGGACTCACTATAAAGGAATCTCCTTCCTATATCGCACTCTTAGGCCCTGTACACACAATAGGATTTTCTGACAACAAAACAGTGGATATTATTCCAAAGGATGTTGGCTCAAGCTTGTGTTGCATACACACAATCACACAAATGTTGTTGGAAATTCCGAACGTCAAGAAGCGATGATGTACAACACGTACGATGAGCCAAGAAAAATGAAGTTCAATAGACAATGCGGCTCTTCTGCTTGATTCTGAGCATGCGTGGACTTTTGTCCGTCAGACTTATGTACACATGATCAGAATTTCCAACATCAAGTTTTGTTGTCGGAAAATTTGAGAACCTGCTCTCAAACATTTTTTGGCGGAAATTCCGACAACAAATGTTCTGTGGAGCATACACACGGTCGGACTTTCTGACAAGCTCACATTCAACATTTGTTGTTAGAAAATTCTATCATGTGTACAAGGCATTACACACAACCTCTTTATGGAAAAAACACATTCTATGAAAATATGGGAAGCAGAACTTAATCAAAACTTTGGGAGACCTCCCTAAAACTACATCGCTGGTATTATATCCCATTGAGACTGTCCGAATTCAATGCATCTACTTCCCCTAATTGCTGAAGAAACTAAGTTCTACTGGCTCACTCCTGCATATCTGGTGGTCCTGCCCCAAGTTACTACCTTTTTGGGAATATTTATTCTCCTTTCTTTCCGCAGTATTCCACACTCCTATAAGATGCAACTTGGCTACAGCTCTCTTCCTCTTACATCATAAATCCTGGAGCCCCATCCACAGACCCTTTATAGTCCACTGTATAATTGCTGCCAGGAAGGCCATTGCTACGGCATGGAAACAATCGGACCCTCCTGACAGAGCTACCTTCCTTAAAAATTTCACAAGCCCAATACGAAATAATGTTTGCAAAGAAAAATGGTGTGTGCGCAATCTTTTGGAAAAAAATTAATACCTGGCTGTCTTCTTGTAACAATAACCATAATTAACATACATTGCTCCCCTGGACTTACCAGTTTTAGTTTACCTTAAGGTATCAAGAACAGGTTTCATACTCTATATACTACTATATACACTAAAAGTTCTAATCACATCTATACTGTTTGATTGTGGCTAGGCATTAAGGTCCACCCACTGTGCCACCACATATATACACTATGCAGTTTGTGTAAGGTTAAATCATATTTAAGCAAAAAGAACAAAAATTTAATATGTTACAGTTTACCAATCCTAGTTACCGGTATTCAGGCTGCATTGGTTTTAGACTTTTTTTTATATTCCTGCATAAGATATCTCACAGCCATCAGGGATCATGGTTCAATTTCCAGATTCTGTTTTACTCATATCATATGTACAATAATAAATATGCCCAGAAGTAGGATATAGGCATTTAAAATAGGAGTCAGATATGAAGCTATATGAAGGGTGGAAGGGAGATATAAATCTTTTATATTAAAGTAGTACTAAAAGCTGAGACTTTTTTTTTCATGGATATGATCATTTCATATATAATGCACAATACCGGAAAATGTTTACTTTAAATGTAATTGTAATGCCTTATATTACCTCCAGTCTGTCAGCCTCCACCTTCTTTGGGTTCAGATGCTGATCTTCACTGCACATAGTCTTTAACCACTTAAGGACTGAGCATCTTTCTGAGATTTGTTGTTTACAAGTTAAAAACAGTGTTTTTTGCTAGAACCCCCAAACATTATACATTTTTTCCTAACACCCTAGAGAATAAAATGGCAGTTGTTGCAATACTTTCTGTCACACAATATTTGCACAGCAGTCTTACAAGTGCACTATTTTTGGGAAAAATATATTTATTTGATTAAAAAATAAGACAACAGTAAAGTTAGCCCAATTCTTTTATATTGTGAAAGATAATGTTAAACTGAGTAAATTGTCGACATGTCACGCTTAAAAATTGGAATGGCATCAAACTGTTACCCTTAAAAATCTCAATAGGTGACATTTAAAAAATTGTACAGGTTGCATGTTTTTAGTTACAGAGGAGTTCTAGGGCTATAATTATTACTCTCGCTCTAAAGATCATGGCAATACCTCACGTGTGGTTTAAACACTATTTTAATATGCGGGCGCTACTCACATATGCGTTTGCTTCTGCACACAAGCTCAGTGGGACGGGGCGAGTTTAAAAAAATAAATAAAAAATTCTTATTTATTTTACCTTTTATTTTTTATTTTTACACTGTTCTTTTAAAGATGTAAACATCCCTTGTATAGAAAAAAAGCATGGCAGGACCTCTTAAATATGAGCTCTGGGGTCAAAAAGGCCTCAGATCTCATATTTACACTAAAATGCAATAAAAAAAATTGCCCTTTAACAGCTATGGGCAGAAGTGACATATAGAAATGGGTGGGCCATCTTCCCCTTACTCATTTCCATACCCAGGAAGGAGAAGGATTCGATCACCTCCGCCACTACTGACAGCTCCGGTAAGCAGCGGAGGGCACTATTATCGGAAACTGGACCTCTAGTCGGAGAAGAGGGTATCAGGGTTATGACAGCTAGCTGCCATAGCAAAGATATCCCTTCAAAGTTAGGATGTATATCGGCGCGCGGAGCTCTGGAAGTGGTTAAAGTATTTTTTTTTTAAACAACAAACCTTTTATACTTACCTGCTCTGTGTAATGGTTTTACACAGAACAGCTTTGATTCTCCTATTCTAGTGCCCCCCCACTGATGCTTCTAGCTACTACAGCCTTCAGAGTGCCCCAAAAGCAAGCTGCAAAGTATAGTATAGAGTGCCCCTATAACAAAGTTAAAAAACTTCTGCCTTTAGAACCACTCACTTCCTACCCAATACTATGTGTCCCATGAGGCATTGCTCCTCACATATTCACATTCACAAGTTCACTACTGACATGTATGGATGGTGTACTGAGCTGTATATGTGCTGCACTGTATTTCCTGATATGTAAACAAATAATGCATTCTGCATGCAGGCCAACTAATTGGCTGGCAGATTAATTGATTATGAAGATAGTTGACAACTATTTTCATAATCGATTAGTTGTCAATTAATCGATTAGTTGTTTCGGCCCTAGAATACATTAAGGTAAAAAAACCTTAAAGTGATTTCAAAGGCTCAAGGATTCTATCAATGAAGGTAAAAAAAAAAACCTTCTCTGTGCAATATATAAAAGATTTACATCTCCTAGCCCCCCCTTAAACTTACCTGAGCTCCATCTAAATCCAGCAATGTGTATGAGAGCCTCGGGTCCCGGAGGACTCTCCTTCGTCATTGGCTGAGACAGCAGCGGGAGCCATTGTCTCTTTCTGCTGTCAATCACAGCCAGTGAGCCAATGAGGAGAGAGAGGGGGTTGGATCGAGCCACGGCTTTGTGCGTGAATGAACATGTAGAGCCACGGCTTGGGAACAAGCCTGCTTGAGTGCTCCCATTGCTTGCTCTGGGAGCAGTCGGCAGGAGGGAGATGCCAAGAGTTCCGGCGAGGGACCCAAGAAGAGGAGAATTGGGGTTTCTCTGTGCCAAACCCCTGCACAAATAAATGAGTATGACATGTCTGCTATTAAAAAAAAAGAAAAAAAAAAAACTTTAGTATCACTTTAAGGCTTTACAACCACTTTAAAGTTCTGTGCTCGATGGAATGCTAAGCTGTAGTGGAAATCTAGTCCATGATGACGCATAACAGAATATCTCACAGGTTTAATGTATGTTGTTTTTTGTCAACCTTCATGAGGGTCAGAATATCTGGATAGTAATTGGTACATGCATCCTTTTGTCACTAAGATTTGGTAAAGATAAGCATATGACTCAGAAAGAGTATCAGAGATTTAGTAAATTTGGTAAATTTACCAAAATTTTGCTATTCTGCCTTAATGTTTTAACAGATAGCTCCTGGTTAAATGCAGGACAAATAATGTCACAGGCAAGCTATATTTTGGAAGGAAGAACATAGTGGTATTAGGGAATAAACTTATACTATACATACACGGCTAAAATGTTGGCTTATTCTTGCTGAATTGGCTGAAATGTAAGACCCGGGTGGCTGTATTGGCACCAGCTAACAAACTCTGATCTCAAAATTAATGGACCTGGCCAGAGAATTCTTGTCTGAACATTGACTCCAGACAATCAGGTGCAGTCACTGTTTGACCATGCTGACAGCAGTAAGTGCAGTGAATTTCAGAATACATTAGCCAGTATGGGAGATTGATTCTGAGGATAGTAGCAAGAGGTAGACAAATGGTACTGTTACATACTTTATTTTTCTCTGCACTATACAATCTTAGGTCTGAACTGTTAATATGGTTTTGCATTGACTGAAGTGAGGTCTTTGTCTTCAGAGAAGGAGAGAAATCTGCAGAATATTATATTATATGAAATGAAAGACTGAATATAGAATGGCACTCAATTTACAACTGCAGGTGCAGCTTAAATATATGAAATTTGGGGATCTATAAAGGAGTAGGATTGATATTTTGTTGTGATATTCTACTATAAGTAAAGAAAGATTTTACAGTGAGAATAGTGCTATGAAGTGATCACTGATGAATAGTTGCTTTTTTTGGTTGTTTGTTATTTTAAGCATCTGTTGAGAAGGTATTGCAACTGTACTATCCCTGAGGGGTGGGTGTTCTGTGAAATTCCTTGCTATTTATTTTGAGTCTAAAACAATTGCTAAGAACATTTGACCTGAAGAGGAAATACCCTAAGAACATTCGATTTTGCCATACTTTCAAAACAGCTGCTTTTAAATCACACACAACAAATGTTTATGCAGTTTTGCTGGATGAATGGTTATGCAATTTTTTTTATTAACGGACTCCCAAAGTGTTTATAGGGAAAAAGGCCCAGGGATTCAAGTGGTTAAAAAACTAAAAAAAAGGATGATATTCGTATCATGGGTTATTAGTGTTCTTAAACCAAATGAGAAACAAAAATGATATTCATTTTGTAGGGAATACATGGATCAAGTGCTTCTTATAATGGACTATTAAGCATTCATTTATCTGTAGCAATGGAGGTCAATGTTTGTAATACCACAGTGATGGTTAATATCCGCAGAGAATTAATTTGTACTATAAACACAGTGCATCAAAGCATTAGATTACAAAATCGGACTACAGTATAGTCTTGGTACACAAGGGAATTGAAAAGAGCACTTTAATACAATTAACCCACTAGTTATCAAGAATAGTCTTTTCTACCTGCTCTAGGTTCCCTAAAGATTTACAAGAAAACATTTGAGATAAGGTTTGAAAGAACATATGCCTATAAGGAAAGAGATTTTTTTTAAATCAATAGATATGTCTTATATACTTGTGTTTCATATGGATTTTAGAGTCCTGTCTTCCTTTCTATTTATTTAGTCTACGTGTCAATTTTCCTTGTCTTAACCGATTTAATACTTAAGCTAAAGCTTGAAAAAAATGGCAATTAAGTAATATTTCTATTTTGCTTGAAAATGTAAATCAACAATTAGGTTTATTACTAACTAAATAATAAATGCATTATTTTTTACATACATGAATGTATTACATAATCATTAATTATTAAAAGTAATTAGTAAGGCTTGTCAGGCTCTAGTAGACTTCAACAAAATGGTGGCCGTCTGCAGACAGACAGTGACTCCCTGTTGCAGGAGTGTGAAGGAAATGGGTAAAAGATGGCTTTTGCTCCATCTGTAGAGAAATGCTCAGATGCGTTTGCCCTTTTTGAGGCTTAATCATAAAGGCATCTACAATTAACTCTTAAAAAGGAGAAAAGGGTCTTAGGAATTCACTACAGGTGAAGAACAGGAGTTGAAATCATCTTTTAACCATTTAATTAATGATTCTGAAACAGGGAGTTACTGTCTGTGTGCAAACCACGCCATTTCTTTGAAGTCTTCTGGAGCCTGACAAACTGACTAATGACATTAAACATTAAATAAGCCAATAAAGATTAAATAATTCAGCTTACAGAGTTTGAGATTAGACCTGGTCAATGCTGATTTGCCCAAGGCAGATAACCTGGTGGCTCAGGCCAAAAGGTTTACATTAGTTTTCTGGTGAGATTCGGATGGACTCACACGTTGCTTTGAATAAAGCCCCATACACACTATCAGATTTTCTGCAGATTCTATCCTTCAGATTTACCAAAACCATATAATATGAGGTCAAACCTCAGGAGTTACAATTTGTATGCAATTAAGCTAGACCCTTGCACTACATGGTTTGGGTAAATCTGAAGACAAAAATCAGCAGAAAATTGGATAGGGTGTATGGGGCTTAACCCTTGTATGCCCCCTGTGTCTCCTCTATGGTCACAAGGGCAATCAGGCCATCAGACAAAACTACCATGTAACATTATTTTTCCAAAAGTTGAGGGATTTTAGAAATACTCTCACAATTTCCCAGGCCTTTTTCTGACACTGGCTGTTGTCTGTTTCATTCATATTTGATGTTTTGGGATCTCAGGTAAAATCGCTGCGATTCTACCTACGATCTCAAATCACACTGCATATCGAAAAATGCATTTTTGGGTGCCATTAATCTTCAATGGCACCTAAACATGGTGGGGTTTTTGCTGTGATAAATCAGATTAATGTATCATGAGATTTAGATATTGTTATTTTTGGCAGGGGTTTCCTGAGACTGGAAACATGTGTCAAAAAGGTTGAGAAAGGCTGATTGAAAGTGTAACTAAAGGTAAAATATCACATTCACATTCACACATACTGTACCTGCTGATGTTTAACATTAGGACACTTATCTGTCCTGGAGTCTAGCGATGTCGACACCGCAGCTGATGTTTCCATCAGCTGTTGGGTGCTTCCACCACCATTGCCTGTAAGGTAACCCGGCAGTGTAGTCTTTTGGCTTCAATGCCGAATCCCTACTGCGCATGCACAGAGCATGCTGAGCTCTCTCACTGGTTTGGCAGAAGGGGAGGAGGAGGGGGACCGAGTAGCTGAGGTACTACGCTGTGGCTAGGTCTCCCTGGAAGTGGGGACAGGGAATCTGTTCTCTCCCCGAAAGGTACCACATATGAAACCGGAGCGGTGGGGAACAAATCTACCTTTGGATGAAACTCCGCTTGAAGCTCTATAGCTCCATTTTTAACTATAGGTTTTACTTACGTTTAGAAAAAAAATTACTAAAATAATTAATTGTACATTACGTGAACTTGATGAGCTCTCCTAGAGATCTTTAGGATTGTTGGTGCCCATTGTGCCATCAGCATCAGTATGTACATCATTAAATTGCTGATTATATTGAACAAATGATATCTCATCTGAAAAGACAATAATATTTAATAATCAACATGTCATCAGTTATTATTCCTATATTTACATGCAATCTCTATTTTAAATAATGTATTCTAACTGTTGTTGTTAGATGTTAGAATTTAGAAATATCATAATTCTCACAAATCCAAAGACATAAAGAGAATGAAATAGTTTACCTGCTGCAAGACATGTAATCACTAATATCCATAATGATTGATTTTTTGGACTACCACAAATTAATAGAACATAATTATGTATTCATTATCGATTATTTATTCATAATGCATAGACATACCTTGTTTGAGGAGATCAAGATTAGAAGATTGCTCAAAGGCCACTGTCTTCATCTGCAATGTGTTCTGTGTCAACAGCAATAGAGGGCCCCTGGCTTGATAGGCAAATTTCCACATTAGAAATATGGAAATATAGCAAAAAGAGAAAACTGGACATGGATGCAATTTCTGCATCCATATCCAGTTTGCTCTTTTTGCTAGGGCCTGTCCAGATTATAAAGGAATACATTAGGTAAATCAACTATAAATTTTAAAAATAAAACATTACACAGCACTTTTATTTGCAACCATTATTAACTAGTGTTAGTACCTGGAGGAGTTGACGGTTGACCATGATCTTCAGGACCGTCTCCATGCTCACCGTCTCCATGCTCTGAGGCTTGTATACATGATGTACTTGCATGCTGGCCATGTACTCTTCTAAGTCTAACCAGCGCTTCCTTAATTGGTCTTTAGAACGATCAACGCCATGTTTCTTTTGGAGTTCAATCACCTTTGCAAGAATGATATCCTTCCTGGTATTAGGCCTCTCATAGTTGTTCTTCTTGCCATCGTAATCATGTTTTTGAAGCATGTCCGCCATGTCCACCATCTCTGCTCTAGACATAGGACTTGCTTTGATCTTTATTGTAGAAGTCTGGTCTCCTCTGGCCTTCTGAATGTAACCCCTGTTGCTGCGCTTGTCCTCCTTTGCAGACTGTTTTGTGTCCCTCCTGCCATGCTTGCCCTTTATCACTTTAGTGGGACTTTTCTCAGAAATGTTCTGCCATAGTGCCTCATGGTCCATTCGGTGGTGTCGTAGTTGGCACATCACAAACACGTTAACACTACAGAGCGAATCATCAGAGCTAGGAGTACACGGACAGTGTCTTGCATGAGGAAAGAACGTTGAAGGATACCATTTTGGAGAATGATCCTTCAGGCCCAACAACCAACACAATCTTTCAGCATTGGAATCTCAAACTAAAGAAGGTAGATTCCCTTCATTAAGTTACTTTGCTTGTGTGTGATAACTATTGTTTTTGGTTGAGATAGTGCAGTGTAGTGACAGCTGCCTGCATATCAAATATACAGTATGTACACACACACACACACACATACCTACAAACATTTTGATGTGGGAATGAGGGACACCTATTAGAAAACATACGTAGGCATAGGGGACACCCCCTGCCACAACCCATTAATAGAGAACTATATGATTAAAATTATTAGATTTACCCACAAGTGTTTTTATTTACCACTAATGAAATTTACAGATGCAGCAATGTAGAACTTGGCTGAAAGGTTTAGCACTGGGAAACACTTATTGAAAGATATAAAGTCTATTTTATATATAACTATATAGATCTGACCAAAATGAGGGACAAATGAGGAGGAAAGAGGGACAGAGGGACTTTGATCTAAATCAGGGACAGTCCCCTGAAATCAGGGACAGTTGGGAGCTATATATGTCTAGAATAAGCATGTTGGTTAAAAGTGCTGACCATTTATTTTCCTTTCTAGGTACAATGGCGGACAAATTCACCAGGCCTGATTTTCTTGCCCATTTTATAGAACTGTACAGGAAACTACCCTGCCTTTGGAAAATTAAGTCAAAGGGATACTGTGACCAAAACAAAAGACACGAGGCTCTAGAGAAACTGATAGATTTATGTAAAGCTGTTTGCCCGAATCCAACAATGGATTATGTGATGAAGAAAATTGCTAGCCTGAGGACTGTCTATAAAAAAGAGCTTAATAAAATCAGAGAATCACAAAAATCTGGTGCAGGAATGGATCACGTATATGTACCACGCTTATGGTACTTCGAATGTGTTAAATTCTTAACTGAGAAGACTAATGCAAGAGCTTCAATAAGTACTCTACCATCAACCTCTGCAGCTTCACCAGTCCCTAATGACTGCCTCTCCCTGGAACAAGATCTTGAAAACTCTGGCGAAGAATTATTCACACAGGTAACTACAATTATGGCCTGACAGGCCTGTAATGCACACGGTGATGGATCTGTGTTAAAGAGGAAGTACACTCTCCCACTCTGATGCTTGTTTTCATTTAGTCCATTATAATAAGTAATTATCAAACTATAACCACTGTAATCCAGCCCAAATCGCATATCACTTACTGTTTAAAGAAACTTTAAAAAACTTGTTTCCAGGGGTTAGGCAGCGCCATCTTAAGTATTGTTTTCTGAGTCCACAGTGGAGTGTATTTCTGCCCTTACATTGAGCACTTCCTGTACTGTTAACCAAGCCTCCTTCTCAATCCAATGTTTCTATGGCAACCCCCGCTTCTCTGCTCATAGCTGACTTGTTTTATTTCATAGTATTTACTTGTGCCAATTGTCTACTGTTTGCCTTTGTCAGTCTTATCAGCTTCAACTGATAAGACTGCAGTAATGGTCAGATTTACACTGCATGTGAGGCCACGTGGTCACATGGTGTGTAAAAGGAAGCTCTGAATGATTCTGCAGCCTCCTGGGATATGAGTGGTGTGCCGTAGGAAGTCCTGATAACAGATAGACAATCACATAGAGAGTGTACCATAAATCAGGGGAGATCTGGGCATGCTCAGTGACATCATTCTAAAGAACAAAAAGGATTACAACAATACTAAGCAAGTAAGGAGATATCTACTAGCAGTGTTCATTAGGGATTTTTATGCTGATTTACATAGGACAAAGTTGTGGGGGAGAGTTTACAACCACTTCAATATTATCATATTGTCCAAAAATGTTTCCTCTTGTAATCTGTGCGTTGTTTCAAAATTCATATGTAATTGAAATAAGATGCATGGCATTATGTAATATAGGTGAGTGAGTGACTTGTATAGCGCTACCTATGCAAACTGAATCGCCTCAGGGCGCTTTCTTGCCACCAGAGTCCATCTGCGGCTTTGTGTGGTCCTTTAACCCTGTAAGGTCCTGACACACTTACAACATTAAAATACACATATTAAGACCAATTTTTTATTTTATTTTTTTAAGACAAGGTCTAATTAACCTACCAGCATGTCTTTGGAGAGTGGGAGGAAACCCACGCAGGCACAGGGAGAACATGAAAACTCGAGGTAGATGGTGTGGTCAGGATTTGAACCAGTGACCCTATTGCTGTGTGCTAGTGGTGTAAAATATTATTTAATTGATCATTTTTATATACCGCCCAGGACAACACAGAAGTGATTTCTCCCACCAATCCACAAACACCTGAGCCAAGAGGAAAGAAGAGGAAGAATTTGGTGGATGGTACTTCTGCATTTCTATCTGAGGCAGCTGCTGCGTTACAGAGAAAACTTGATGACTTTTCAATTGTTGTAGCCAACAAACTTAAAATGATGTCCAATGAGCAATGATAGCTGGCAGAAATATTGCTCCTTGAGGGTCTGCATAAAGGTGTTAATGAAATTAACACACAAGACCCATTTAGAGGATCAACCAACTTTTCAAACACCAACACCTTCTGTGCCTCCCATAGGCCCCTTTCACACTGGGGCGGTGCGGGCATCGGCGGTAAAGCGCTGCTATTTTTAGCGGCGCTTTACCGTCGTTTTAGCGGCGGTATGTGGCCCGATATTGAGGCGGTTTTAACCCCCACTAGAGGGTGAAAAAGGGTTAAAGCTGTCCGCAAAGCGCCACTCCAAAGATGCGGCTAGCGGGACTTTTTTCACGTCCTGCCAGCGCACCGCTCCAGTGTGAAAGCCCCCCTGGACCAAACCAAGGTAATAGGCAATAGATTTATAGAAAAAGGCTACAAGACAAACCATATTGAAGAAGGAATCCGTGAAGTGTGTGAAATGGATCGAAAAGAATTAATCAAAGACAGAAATAAGACAGACCTGAAGCCCAACAACACAGCTATCATATTGGACTACAATGCCCAGTATAAGAAAGTAGAGAGTATCATCAAGAAACATTGGTATATTCTATTAAACGATACATATCTGAAACCTATCCTCCCTCCAGTACCGAAATTCATCTATAAACGTGCCCCGACTTTAAGAGACAAAATAGTGAAAAATTTACCTGACCCTCCCTCCATTGGCTTTTCTTTCTTTACATGGAAGGGTTTTTACCCATGTAAACGTTGCTTTGCTTGTAATAAAACAAAAAAATCAGGACAAAAAACATTTGAAAAAATATTCAAATTTACATCCACCAGTACCGGAAATGCATACGAGATTAGTGATTTTATCTGCTGCAACACAGAAGGTGTAGTGTATGCACTGGAATGTAGTTGCGGCCTGCAATATATTGGACGTACAAAAAGAACTTTACGAATAAGGATTAAGGAACACATACAAAACATTATAAAAGGCTTTGATAAGCACAGTGTTTCTAAACACTTCGCAATACACCACAAGAAAGACCCCACACATTTAAGATTTTGGGGCATTGAGCCGTATAAAAAACATTGGCGAGGGGGACACAAGGTCAGGACCCTCAGCCAAATGGAGTCTAAATGGATCTTCACTCTCGACACACTTACCCCTCGAGGGTTAAACATAGAATTTGACCTCAACTGTTTTATTAATGATTTTTAACACTTCTTTATTAAATTTTTTATAAATGCCTTCTAGACCATTCACTTGCTTATATATATGTACTTATGCCTCCTCTGCCTAAACTTCTCTTCCGGAGTCTGTCTATAATTCCGAAATATTCTTGCAATTTTAGAATTATTCTTTTCTTATAAAAAGAATATATGGCGAATATTTTATACATTTTTTTACAGATATTTTTTATAATAATATTTTTATATATTTAGTAAGACTTTTAATATTCTGATATTATTATTTTGAAATTTCACTCTCTATTATAATTGCTGGTTTAATATTCCTTATCCCCTTTTTTTAGTCCGGGTATATGTGTGTTTTTATATATATATATATATATAAATGGGCTATACATAAGCCAACATGCATATATAGATACAAATTGTAATTATGAAATAATTTTACCTTTCAAACTATTGCGGCTCATACTATACAAAAAACCTTTTAGAACAATTTTTTCGAATATTTATCATTATAACATCCCGGTTTATAATAATAGTATCTAGCTATATATCCGACCTAATATACACCATTATTATGTATACTTGCTCAAAAGGCAGTAAGACACACTCTGCTGACACTTCTAGTGTCAGCATGCATCTTAAATCGGAAGTGCCTTCTGGCCATAGCACTAGACATCCTATATATATTCAAAATGTATACAACAAAATGGCCGCGATTGTAGTCCACGATATGAGCTACAAAGAAATGGCCGCTCTATTCGTTTACACACGATCCACAAGAAAATGGCTTCCCCATTGTTTTAGCTACAATCTACAAGAAAATGGCCGCGGAACAACGTAATTACCTGAGCCCATTTAAATAGACTCCATTGCCCATAAGCCTCATCCCAGTCGAAGTCACGTGGCATGACGTAACGTGTAGGATACCAGAGGCAATCGAGACACTGGAACAGACGCATAGGTACAAGCTCGGCGCTCGTTTTTACAGTGCATCACTGACATTAAGAAAATGTGAGTTTTTTATCTGTTTTATTTGAATAAACGTCAATATTTTTCGCAACATACTGCACCATGGTAGGCCTCTTTATCTTCTCTCTAATACATTGAGTACCTGCCTGAGTGATTCAAGTTACTGACGTCCACTGGAAAGGCAAAGAAAGGAACCCCCCTCTGTCCTCCTGGCTTTACCCCATAGGAAAAGAACTATCCGGAGGGATCCATTCCTTTAAATTTTTCTACATGCTGTGTACCTTACAGCAGTAAGGTAACCATTAATTTTAGCCACGGGTGTCAGTGACACTGAAGACCCATAGCCTATCACTTAAAGGCACAGTACCACTGAATATTAAGATAGCAGCACAAAGTGTTCTTGTGAAACACTTCCACACCTTCATTACTGTTGCACACTGGACCAAGAAATATACGTCCAAAATTTGCAGAGAGACTTGATACACTTATTTTACTCTAAGATCTTTTTTATATATTTTTTTATATATTTATTTTTTTATATATATTTTTTATATTTTTTTCTGTGTTTTCATATTTATATATATATATATATATATATATATATATATATATATATATATATATATATATATATATATATATATATATATATATATATATATATATATATATATATATATATATAATTTTTTACGGATTTCCTCTTGATGAAATAAGTACTTTATGAATTATTTATATATTTTGCACATTGTTGAATCACATATCACTCACTCACCGATTTATTTTTATGCAAGTTTGCACATGTCGGATATATATTTTATATATAATTTTTAAAGATTTTTTTTGCACTTTAGGTATCTTAAGATGAATATTTATGTCCTTTTTTAACGTATCTACTTATTTATGTAATTTTCTTTGGCATATGATATCTACACATTTGCACTTTTATATTTTTGTGATGAATGCTTTTCTAGCTATTATCACTAGCTGATAATTCCACATATAGGATAATATATAATCTTATATAAGGAGCGCAACACCACCCCTCACTTTTTTACTCACATATTTGGACACGAGTTTGGTCCTTATGGTGTACGCAGCACCTTTTTTCTATCTCCTTTCAGTATATTGTCACCCATTCCATTTAGCGCAGGAGTACCTACTCTACATTCTTTATTACAAACACACACACTCCCGCTGCCATTATGGAAGTCTTTTCCTTTATGGACAAAAGAAACATTAATCTGGATGAAGTCTTTAGTACTACAGATTATTGCACAAAAAATGGTGACATAGAAAGCCTAATGAGAAAATTAGGACATACCATGGAAAAAAGAATCAGTCTATGGTGGGATACGGTCACGTTTGAACAGTATCTAAAAGATAACCTGGTCCCCAGGCGCCTCAGGTGGGACATCCCACCTAATGACGGCCGGATTGACCAGGAATCAATAGATGAATGGTTTAAATTTTTTAATGAAAAGGGACTTGAATTGATCCAATTTCTATTAAAAAGAAAACATAGGAAAATTAAGTTAATAGAACAAAAAATGGGAGAAATCAAAAATGAACTTGAGATTTATAAGGAAACCACATAATTTGCAACATTAACCACACAATTAAATAAAGATCTGACAAAAAAAAGATAAAGAGGTCCAGAATAGAAAAAGCAAGAAGTATACTAGAGATACTAATGATTTTAAGAGTGATCAAGTGTTCAAGTGGCAAAGCAAACTAGGCCAACTGGATCCGATCTCTACTTATTCCACACCTGAAAAAACAGCACGACCAGAGAACATGACTAGACCTAAAGACATTGTTCCTTATCGTAATGTCACATATAAACCTCCCCAACTTAACGAACAAACAAATGGTAATAGAAACAAATCCCCACGACGTATTAAACCCAATGGGGCTAACATCAACCCCAAACATTCAACACCCCAACCAGAGAGAAGAGGACCGCCACAGAATCAAGCACCACGCAATGGATGGAAAAAACCCCACTGGAAGAACAACAAAAAACCCTATTATGGAAATAATTGGAATAGACCACCATACGAGTATAGAGGACCGCAATACGCCGCGCAAGGCCCCCAAACTAGGAATAATGTACCTTATTATGAAAACAACTACAGAGAGAGAGACCACTGGGGCCCACCACAAACGTACAACCGACCATACGAGCAAGGTCCGCCCCAGACCTACAGTCGTCCACATGAACAATACTATTTACCCACTTATAATCACTATGCTCCATTAAGAGACTCCTGGGAAGAAGAGAGAGATGACAGATATCTCCATACATACTACCCAGAGCCCCAAGACAATAGGGCTTTTTTAGGGAGAGGAGCAGAACACTATCCACCGAGACGTACGGAGGACACAAAAGAGCTAAGAAGGAGCCCAAGACTGACGGAAGAATCCAGAGAAATGAGAAGAAGTCCAGGAAGAAAAGAGGCAGAAGAGCAGGAAAGAGAGAACAAAAGAAAAAGAGAGTGAAAGGAGAAGGCATTTTTAACCTTAGTGGGTTACCATTAACACCAGAAGAGATTGGGGTATTGGACAACGGTCTTAATAATGCCCCTGTTAAGAATCTGGATAAATTTCAGACCTATACAGGTATCCAGAAATATGTAAGAAATCTCAACATTAAAAAATACATTACAAGTAACCCAATTAAGACCCGTACTACTACAGCTGAACAAGGGAAAAATACACAGTACTATGAGAAACAAGTCGGTCTTTAACCCTCAGATTAGTAACAATAAGTACGTAGATGTCTTTAAGAAAACTGTAGTTGAAGATCTAAAATCACTAAAAATCAAGAAACAAGAAGAACCTAAATTCATGCGATACGGCATCAAAAAATTAAGTAAAAGAAAGGATATTGTAATCCGCCCTGCTGATAAGGGAGGAGGGATTGTCATCTTATCCAAAAAACAATATAACGATGGGATGGAAAGCCTTCTTAACGACACAGACACATATTTTAAACTTTTAAGCAATCAGGTTTTTCAATATAGGAAAGAACTTGAATTAGTGGTGCATCTGGGTTTAAAGAAAAATATTTTAAACAAGAAAGAAGCCCAAATTCTCATTCCGGAGGCATGCCGTACCCCTGTGATCTACTCACTCCCAAAAATTCACAAAAATAAGGAGAACCCGCCATTTAGACCAATTGTCAATGGAATAGACTCACTTACGGCAAGAATGGGTGCATATATAGATAATTTTTTACAACCTACAGTGAAAAACACAAAGGCATATTTACGGGACACGAAACAGATATTACAGATCTTAGAGGAATTACCTGGCCATGAAGGCCCTTGGACTTTAGCAACGGCAGACGTGTCTTCACTATATACAATCATTCCTCACCATCAAGCATGTGAAGCCACTAAATGGGGCCTAAGGAAACACTCAGAATTATTATGTACACAAAGAAAATACTTAATTAAATGTCTAGATTTCTGTCTTAAAACCAGTTATTTTTGGTTTAATAAGAACTATTACCATCAAAAAACAGGTGTGGCAATGGGTGCAAAATTTGCACCAAGCGTAGCTGGCCTGTTTATGGCTAAATGGGAAGAAGAATCAGTCTTTACAAATACACCTACCGAGCTAGTAGTGTACAAAAGATATATTGATGACATCTTTATTATATGGAAAGGAGAAGAAGACAGTTTAGTCAATTTCTTTGAAAAACTAAACGTAAATGATCGGAATATCACTCTCACATGGGATATAAGTCAAAAACAAGTAACTTTCCTAGATCTAGATATCATACAAGATGTTGACGGTCTGAGCACAAAAACGCACTTTAAAAACGTCGATAAAAACAGCTATCTACCCATGACAAGCTGCCACCACCTTAATTGGCTATGGAATATACCAAAAGGACAACTCATGCGACTTCGAAGAAATTGCAGTAAAAAATAAATCTTCCTAGACCAAGCCAAGGTAATAGGCAATAGATGCGGCTAGCAGGACTTTTTTCACGTCCTGCCAGCGCACCGCTCCAGTGTGAAAGCCCCCCTGGACCAAACCAAGGTAATAGGCAATAGATTTATAGAAAAAGGCAACAAGACAAACCATATTGAAGAAGGAATCCGTGAAGTGTGTGAAATGGATCGAAAAGAATTAATCAAAGACAGACATAAGACAGACCTGAAGCCCAACAACACAGCTATCATATTGGACTACAATGCCCAGTATAAGAAAGTAGAGAGTATCATCAAGAAACATTGGTATATTCTATTAAACAATACATATCTGAAACCTATCCTCCCTCCAGTACCGAAATTCATCTATAAACGTGCCCCGACTTTAAGAGACAAAATAGTGAAAAATGTACCTGATCCTCCCTCCATTGGCTTTTCTTTCTTTACAGGGAAGGGTTTTTACCCATGTAAACGTTGCTTTGCTTGTAATAAAACAAAAAAATCAGGACAAAAAACATTTGAAAAAATATTTAAATTTACATCCACCAGTACCGGAAATGCATACGAGATTAGTGATTTTATCTGCTGCAACACAGAAGGGGCAGTGTATGCACTGGAATGTAGTTGCGGCCTGCAATATATTGGACGTACAAAAAGAACCTTACGAATAAGGATTAAGAAACACATACAAAACATTATAAAAGGCTTTGATAAGCACAGTGTTTCTAAACACTTCGCAATACACCACAAGAAAGACCCCACACATTTAAGATTTTGGGGCATTGAGCCGTAAAAAAAACATTGGCGAGGGGGACACAAGGTCAGGACCCTCAGCCAAATGGAGTCTAAATGGATCTTCACTCTCGACACTCTTACCCCTCGAGGGTTAAACATAGAATTTGACCTCAACTGTTTTATTAATGATTTTTAACACTTCTTTATTAAATTTTTTATAAATGCCTTCTAGACCATTCACTTGCTTATATATATGTACTTATGCCTCATCTGCCTAAACTTCTCTTCCGGAGTCTGTCTATAATTCCGAAATATTCTTGCAATTTTAGAATTATTCTTTTCTTATAAAAAGAATATATGACGAATATTTTATATATTTTTTTACAGATATTTTTTATAATAATATTTTTATATATTTAGTAAGACTTTTAATATTCTGATATTATTATTTTGAAATGTCACTCTCTATTATAATTGCTGGTTTAATATTCCTTATCCCCTTTTTTTAGTCCGGGTATATGTGTGTTTTTATATATATATACATGGGCTATACATAAGCCAACATGCATATATAGATACAAATTGTAATTATGAAATAATTTTACCTTTCAAACTATTGCGGCTCATACTATACAAAAAACCTTTTAGAACAATTTTTTCGAATATTTATCATTATAACATCCCGGTTTATAATAATAGTATTTAGCTATATATCCGACCTAATATACACCATTATTATGTATACTTGCTCAAAAAGCAGTAAGACACACTCTGCTGACACTTCTAGTGTCAGCATGCATCTTAAATCGGAAGTGCCTTCTGGCCATAGCACTAGACATCCTATATATATTCAAAATGTATACAACAAAATGGCCGCGATTGTAGTCCACGATATGAGCTACAAAGAAATGGCCGCTCTATTAGTTTACACACGGTCCACAAGAAAATGGCTTCCCCATTGTTTTAGCTACAATCTACAAGAAAATGGCCGCGGAACAACGTAATTACCTGAGCCCATTTAAATAGACTCCATTGCCCATAAGCCTCATCCCAGTCGAAGTCACGTGGCATGACGTAACGCGTAGGATACCAGAGGCAATCGAGACACCGGAACAGACGCATAGGTACGAGCTCGGCGCTCGTTTTTACAGTGCATCACTGACATTAAGAAAATGTGAGTTTTTATCTGTTTTATTTGAATAAACGTCAATATTTTTCGCAACATACTGCACCATGGTAGGCCTCTTTATCTTCTCTCTAATACATTGAGTACCTGCCTGAGTGATTCAAGTTACTGACGCCCAGCGGAAAGGCAAAGAAAGGAACCCCCCTCTGTCCTCCTGGCTTTACCCCATAGGAACGCCTAGGAAAAGATCTATCCGGAGGGATCCATTCCTTTAAATTTTACTACATGCTGTGTACCTTACAGCAGTAAGGTAACCATTAATTTTAGCCACGGGTGTCAGTGACACTGAAGACCCATAGCCTATCACTTAAAGGCACAGTACCACTGAATATTAAGATAGCAGCACAAAGTGTTCTTGTGAAACACTTCCACACCTTCACTACTGTTGCACACTGGACCAAGAAATATGCGTCCAAAATTTGCACTGAGAGACTTGATACACTTATTTTACTCTAAGATCTTTTTTATATATTTTTTTATATATTTATATATATTTTTTCAATTTTTTACTGTGTTTTCATATTTATATATATTAAATTTTTTACGGATTTCCTCTTGGTGAAATAAATACTTTATGAATTATTTATATATTTTGCACATTGTTGAATCACATATCACTCACTCACCGATTTATTTTTATGCAAGTTTGCACATGTCGGATATATATTTTATATATAATTTTTAAAGATTTTTTTTGCACTTTAGGTATCTTAAGATGAATATTTATGTCCTTTTTTAACGTATCTACTTATTTATGTAATTTTCTTTGGCATATGATATCTACACATTTGCACTTTTATATTTTTGTGATGAATGCTTTTCTAGCTATTATCACTAGCTGATAATTCCACATATAGGATAATATATAATCTTATATAAGGAGCGCAACACCACCCCTCACTTTTTTACTCACATATTTGGACACGAGTTTGGTCCTTACGGTGTACGCAGCACCTTTTTTCTATCTCCTTTCAGTATATTGTCACCCATTCCGTTTAGCGCAGGAGTACCTACTCTACACAGGTTACGGGAAACATCACGTAAATGAGGTTGGGGGAAAAATATTCCTTGAATCAGCCAAACAACGGGTAAGGGTTGAGATAACACAAAAACATGTGATTAATCTGGAAGGCACCAAGTATTCAGTGACCCTGAGGAGAGAGTTAAGCAGGTAGGTGAACTACAAAAGCACAAACCTGAATAGGTTATCTACCCCTCCTGTTTTGGCGGTTGTGGTTGCGTCTGTCCTGGAAGGGATCAGGGTCTGCAGAGTCGCTGTCACTTTTGGAGGAACTCCATACCTTTCTCCAGTGATGTGATTGAATGTGATTCATTGTGCATTTCCACCAGCAGTTTGGTTGGAAAGCCCCACTTGTAGAGAATTTTGTGTTTACACAGGATTTTGGTAATGGGAACCAAATTGTGGCTCGCCGTCAGTGTAGCTTGCGAAAAAATCAGCATAGAGTGCGATTGCAGGGAAAGGATCTGGGAGTGCAGGTTGCTGTCTGCCATATTGCATCAGTTGGTCTTTTACATAATAAAAATGGATTCTTGCTATGAAGTCTCTGGGGATCTGGTCAGGCAGGAATGATGGTTTTGGCAGTCTGTGGGCTCTGTCTATTATTATGTCTGCAGGCCCCAGGGATGGGAGGGCTGTTGTCATGAGCTTTTAAAGGTATGCAGAAAGTTCAGCTGGTCTAATTGATTCAGGGATCCCTCTAAATTTGATATTATTCCTGCGTGCCCTGTCTTTAATATCCCCAATTTTAAGACGCATGGATTTTTTGCCCGTCCTCAACATCAAAATGGGCATCTACCAGCTCATTGTGTGCCATAGTAAATTCCTCCATCTTCTGTTCAACATATTCTACTCTGTTGCTAACCTCTTTCATTTATTTTTTTGTGGAGTGCATGAAAGCTGCCATGTCTTGCTGCAGGGCCCCTGCAGTGTTTGCAGCATCTCTTTCATAGTAGTGTCTATGATGGGCTGCCCTGTGGTAGGGAATGCATCTACGTGCTGTCCATATGAGGAGGACTCCATTTCTTCCCCTGCTGCCCCTGCATGATCCTGAGCCTCTCCCTCCTCCCCAATCCTCTTTTTCTGCTTAACAGGGCTGTTCAAAGGAGAAAATGGTAGTGGATGGTCTGTATAGCATGACTCACCCGTGGATGGTGATGGCTGGGGATGAGGAAGAATGGCTCCCGCCACCATCTTGGATCTCTCGGCCTGACACAGGGGAAGAAATTCAGTCAATTTCCTCAGGCCTTCTCTCTCCTTCCTCTTGTTCATGGTGGTCGGTGTATGCCCCTCGGTCTCCCCAATGTGGATGCTATTTTTTTGCCTGTATTAGTGAGCTGTGAGCCGCGATATGTCCGTTGTGGCAGAGCTCCTCTCTCACACCACCATCTGGTCTAGCCACCGGCTCCGCCCCCCCTCCCCCCCCCCAAACAGTTATTTGTGATACACTGCGTGTGTTCTGTGAAAGCAGTTTCACATTGACTGATATTCTAGTCTCCTTTTTTCTTTTGTAATAATACATCTGCTGTAGGGACCACAATGACAATGAGTTTGCATATTTTGACAGTTAAACCATTTTACCTCTGTTAGCAATAAAAACTGACAGGGGTTGTACTTCTTCCCTGTATCTCTTCTCTGTATCCATCCCATTGGATATTGCATGAGATAAAATATTGCCTTGTTTCATGAGATAAATATTGCATATCTCAGAAAAATACTGCATGCTGTATTTTAGAAGCATTTTTTTAGTGAATGCCAAAAAAAACCCCCACTATGCAGCATTTTAACGCATTTCTTTAAAGTAGTAGATACTGCTTTGTGAATGGAGACCTACATATGTTATGAAAGTAGACACCGTGGAGATTAAAGTTGTAGTAATTTCAATTTTAAGCATGATATTAATGTAATGGTTTATCCAGTGAAAAATTTCAATAAAAAATACAGGTGCAGCCACTACTACAGTGACTCTTTCAACACACACATCACATGCAAGGTTCACTGTAACTATCAGTAAACTTGCCCTTAAAAATACCATGTTGCCATCAATGAAGTGAACAGATATATACATGAAGTGGCTGCAAAGAGGTTGCAGAAGTACAGCAGTGCAAAGATTTAATGAAAAGTGGAGGTGAAAACATATTTTAATAAAAAAAGCAATTGCTTGTAATATGCACTACTTTAACAAATTAAAGGTAATTCAATTCAATTCTATTTATTTAATTTATTCAGTACTTGTAGACTGCAGGGTGTACAGTATGCAAAGAGAGAGAGACATTTAAATACTTCTATATTTATATTTGTCTTGCTATGGATTATCCAATTCTTACACAGGATCTGGGAGATGTTCATACTCACATGGGAAAAAGTTGATACTTTGTTCAACTTTAATGTGTTTATTATGAAAACTCTTTAATGAAACTTTAAGCTGAAACACAAATATTAATTTAAGTAATTTATTTCTATCCTCTCTAATAATTCTTACTTTCTCTGTACAATGGAAGTTCAACATTTCCAAATTATATAAACCAATATTTTTTAACTATATTTAGGTCTCGTACAATTGTCATGTATTAATCAACACACAGCTGTATCCATTTTGCAGTATCCTTATGGAATCTTCTGTGCTTATGCCTAGTACATACGATGAGAAAATCGAACGAAAAATACCCATTTCGGAGCGATCATACAACAATCTGATCATTGGTACACAGCTTTTGAAAGCCACTCATGACATTGCATCCAAAATTAACCAAAGGGACAAACACAAACATTTTTCTCCTACATTACCAGATCAGTACAATATGTATCTGAAGAAAATCAGAAGAGTGAGACCATGTATGCTCAGAAATAAAAGAATACATTACAATACAATGCAACACATTACATCACTTCCGGAAATTATATTTTGTCATTTGAGAATTTTCGTATGTTTAGTAACCTCTTCATTTTCAATATGAAACTAGCTTGCAAAAAAAAAAAAAAAAAAAAAAAATTGATTATTCGTCCAATATTCTCAGGCCTCCTGCCATTACCGGAAAGCCACAGGCTCATATATGCTCATACTGCACCTGGTTTCAATTAGTAGAACTTAAATTGGGATCTGGGTATGAAGTCAGTTCCTGATCAAAGCTGTCAATGGGCTATCCCAGATTGTCAGATTGCATTTAGAACTTGTATACAGTTTTTTCTTTCTATTGATTATTTAGCTTCTACTGGTTGCCTTATCACTCAGACTGTTTTTCCTGACCTTCTGCTTGTTCTTTGACTATGTTTGTCTGCTGCAACTCAGAAAAGAAACCCTTGGGAACATGGACCATCCGTTTTTTGGGTGGTACATGTAGCATTGTTCCCACTGCTGCAGCCTCTCTCTGACTAGCCTCTTATAGTTGCAGTGAGCCAGGGTTGTTCTCCCTGAACTCGCTGTCACAATTTAAAAATCAATGAACTACCAGGGCTTGGTTGAGCTCTTTTGGTAGTTCATTCTTTCTCCATGTCAGTATGTAACTGCCTGCTTGTATGAAGCATGAGCAGACAGCTTACATTGGGGGTTATTTACTAAAATTGGAGCACTCAGAATCTGTTACAGCTGAGTATGGCAGCCAATTAGCTTCAAACTTCAGCTTGTTGAATTAAAGCTTGGCAATAAAACCTGGAAGCTGATTGTTTACTGTGCATAGCTGCAACAGATTTTGCATGCTCAAGTTTTAGTAAATCTCCCTTACAGACAGTCTGTAGCAGTCCTGTATTGCGCCTGCGATCTGCTGATGCCTATTTTGTACCTGCAGGAAAATGTACATGTATTATTTTTTAAGAAAAAAGATGAATGTGTCCTTTAAGCTAGAAAAGGAGTGCTTTGGTATTTTATTTTGGAGATTTTCCAAATATGAAATCTAAAAGTAAAGTCCATCTGAAATTAGGCAAAAAACTTTGAAATTAATACAGGGAACACATCTGAGCAATTTAGTACTTAAAGTGGTTGGAAACCTCAGTCTTTAAATCGGAACAAAGCACATATATCTGTAGTGTTTACCTATGGCTCTACAAAGTTCTAAGTGTTGTTTCTCTCTGGGGCTTCATTGCTATGTTATCAAGTTTTCCCGATACATGAGATATAGCCATTCACAACGCAGCTCTTCTGCTCTGTGGAGGGGATGTTCCTTTCTTCCAATCAGCTTTCTGTAACTGCAGCCTCTCTGCCCCTCCTCTGTGCTCCTGGCAAATGAAGAAGGATTTTAACACGTTTCTGCCCTTTTGAAGAGGTGTAGGGAAGAGAGGGCTGCATATAAACAAGTAGAACCTATGTAGGGAGATTTGTTTCATCCCTGTGTATCATCTGAGGCTGTTCATTTCACTGAGTATATGTGAGGGTTTACATCTACTTTACATTCTTAATAGTAGTGCAAGATTGATAGGCCCTACTTTATTTTCCTCAGTTAAAATAATGAATCCCTATTCAGTCCAATAACTCATGTAATGAAAAGTGTCCCACATGCTGGAAACTGCTGTTGTGCTTGAAATTTTTAGTCCTCTGTCTCTGGATAATTCAACAGCTGTGACCTTCTGGTGCTGCAGGGGTAATGTGATTGGCTACACACAGGGCTGCTGTTAGAAATCATGGGGCCCCATACAGCTTCCCTGACGGGGCCCCCTTGAGCCCGCCCACAACCCACTCTGTCTCCGCCCACAACCCCACCCCTTGTTCCGCCCCTGCCTCCACGCTGTCAGGGTGGGGGGGGGGGGGGTGTGTCTGGAGGAAGGAGCTGGAACATGTAACATTTATAGCGCCCCACCATTCGTAACTGCATCTATATGGGAGAGATGTCAGTGTTTTAATATCTGTGCCCTTTCAGTTTGTGTCTTCATACGCCACCGACTTGTGTCCATTTACATCAGGCTACCTCTGATCTGTCACATTTAGGTCTGGAAAAATAGAAAAGGATATTCTTTTCCAATTTTTTTTTTTTTTCCTACCTGAATGGACATGGAGTAAGGTGGATCTAAATGCACACAAGTCAGTTCATACCTGTAAACCTACATGGAGCTTTCAATCAGGTCTGCATTAAAAGGGACCTAATTGCAAAGCTTGGGTGAAAGGTTATCAAAGTGGAGTGGTTTGGGGGTGGTAAAAATGCAGCTTGGCTGTGTGTTTTTACTGCCCCTCCCCCCCATCACATGTGTAAAAGTAGCATCTCACTATGTGCTCATGATGTATGGCTCTGTCAGTGTAACATGACTGTGTGGTTCTGACTTTGTTATGGCTGTGCTGAGTTATAGTCTGTAACACACAGTACAGCCATATATCAGGAAAGTCAGCACCACACAGTCATGTGCCCTGATCATCATAATGATAATGACCATGAGCACACAGAGTCTGGGGACTGCACATTATACAATAGTGTGACCTGTCAGTGTGTGTGTGTGCAGGGGACTGCTTGCCTGTGTACCACTGCCGTTGTCCAGATTACTCCTGCTGCTCTGTCTGTCTCAGCCGCCTCAGTGATAAGTCCCTCAAGCTGCAGCACTTACTGAATGAAGGGAGACGTATAACAGTAATATCCATCCACCGGAGAGGCATACAGTGAGCAGGAAGAACTTTAGTTTGTGCAGGTATACTGAGAACAGCATGCAATTGTATCCCTGCACCCAAAAATGGAAAACAAGTCCCTCTTCTGCTTTCACCTCCTGGATCCCTCTGGTAACCTGATGGGGCCCAGGGAATTAATATATATTCCTTATATACCTTAGTAATCAAGTGGGTGCGGGTTAATATAGTTATTTAGCATTTTTTTTTTTTTTTTTTAGCTAGAGGTTAAAAGCTGTTTGGGCCCCCCCCCTGCTGGCCAGGCCCGGTACAACAGGGCTGGTTGTACTGCCCTATCAGCGGCCCTGGCTACACATGTCACAGGCACTTGTGAATAGTGCCAACTATGCCCACCCTTTCTGTACTCTCGGTCTATTCATAAGGGCAGTAAGGGCTGGCATTATTGGTACTTTTGATTTGTGCCTGTGACAGGAGCAGTCACTTTTATTAACCTACACAGCCCAGCAGGGCCATCTTTAATATTAACAGGACCCTAGGCCTTGCCCCCCCGCCCAGGGGGGCATACAGAGTATGGCTCACTCCTGCCCCTCCATCCCCCCACACTCCCTCCTCACTGGCTGTAACTGTAACCAATGTTTCCCACTGCTGTGTCTGAGCCAATGAAAAGGGAGAGACCTGGGAGATCTCATGCACATAGCTTTATCACGATTGGGTTCGTGTAATTTGGGGGGTGAGAGTAAGGGCTGGGAGGGAGCTGCACACTGAAAGGTTTTTTACATTCATGCATAGCATGCACGATGGTTTAAAATATTCGCCCTTTACAGCCACATAAGCCTTAGGATAAAATAAGGCTTGGGCATCCACACCTAAGAGATGACAATAGATAGTAACACTGCTCTACAGTGAAATATTCATCCTGCCATTTGGATGCTCCCACATTTAGATCTATTGCACATCAGCAACATTTTACTGGTTCCCGCCTGGTCGGGGTCACTCTTGTTCTGGGAAGACGTCATATGACGTCCTCCCATTCTTGATGCACTGCGCTGTGATCAGTGCGGAACTGTGTCCCTTGGACATGGCACATCACTGATCACGGTAAAGAGCCATTGACGTAGGCTCTTTACCATGTGATCAGCAGCTGATGTGTCCAACCACAGCTGATCACATGTAAACAAATGTTGGTGATCAGCATTTCCTTTCCTCAGGGCTGTCACTGTCTGAGAAAAGGGAAGCCGATAAGTGGCTTTTCTGTGACAGGGGAATTTGACACTGATAATCAGTGCAGCCCTATCAGTGCCTCATATCAGTCTCCATCAGTGCAGCATATCAGGGCCCATCAGTGCTGCCTATCAGTGCCTATCAATACCACCTTATCAGTGCAGCCTCATCAGTGCAGCTTATCAGTACAACCCATCAGTGCAGCTTATCAGTGCCACCTCATCAGTGCAATCTTATATTTGCAGCCTTACCAGTGCAGTCTTATCAGTGTCCACCAGTGCCCATCAGTGCAGTCTTATCAGTACAATCTCACCAGTGCCCATCATTGCACTCTCATCAGTGCAGTCTCATCAGTGCTCATCAGTGCAGTCTCATCAGTGCCCATCACTACAGCCGTATCAGTACAATCTCATCAGTGCCTGTCATTACACTCTCATCAGTGCCCATCAGTGCACTCTCATCAGTACCCATCAGTGCAGTCTCATCAGTGGCCATCACTGCAGCCTCATCAGTGCCCATCACTGCAGCCTCATCAGTGCAGTTTCTTCACTGCCCATCAGTACAGCTTATCAGTGCTCATCAGTGCAGCTTCATCAGTGTTCCTCAGTGCAGCTACATCAGTGCCCATCAATTCCGCCTCATCAGTGCAACTTCATCAGTGTCCATCAATGCAGTCTCACCAGTGCCTACCAGTGGAGCCTATCAGCATCCATTAGTGCACTCTCATCAGTGCAGCCTCATCAGTGCAGCCTCATCAGTGCCCATCAACTCAGCCTCATCAGTGAAGCCTATCAGTGCCCATCAGTGCAGCCTATCAGTATCCATCAGTGAAGCCTTGTCAGTGTCCATCAGTGCAACATATCAGTGTCCATCTGTGCAGCCTCATCAGTGTCCATCAGTGCAGTCTCATCAGTGCAGCTTCTCAGTGTCCACCAGTGCTCATGAGTGCAGCTTATCAGTGCCCATTAGTGCATCCTCATCAGTGTAACCTATGAGTGCCCACCAGTGCAGCCTCATCACTGTAGCCAATCAGTACCCATCAGTGTAGCCTATCAGTGTCCATCAGTGCAGTCTATTAGTGTACATCAATGACACGTTCATTTTTTGCAGGTACTGTCCCTGGTGTAATTTAAACAGTAAAAAAAAACAAAAAACTTTGTTTAAAGGGTTATTAAACCCCCAAAAAGTTATAGATAGCAGCTTGTCAACCCTTAAATGTGGGGGTTGCATTAGTTTTAATTTTAGGATTTTTTTCCCTTTATTTTCAACTGGTATTAATAAGACCTTTCCTGTTGTCCTGGATGGAAGAGCAACCGACCTCCTTGGATAGTAGCCTTGACAGTCTAGGGAGAGGGTAGTGTTAGATGCACTAGCAGATTTAGATGGACTTGACTAGCAATGTAAAGCCAAACACCAACTAACAATTTTTAAAGGATAAGTTCACAGTGCAGGAAAAAAAAATGCATATATATATATATATATATATATATATATATATATATTTTTTTTTTTTTTTTTTTTTTTTTTTTGCAGGTCTCCTGTCAGTCTATCTGCTTGCTTATACCTCATATGAGGAAGCCTGATAGGAATAATTAATGAAATAACACAGTGCTCACAGCACGATGGTAATTCATTGAAAACTACAAGCCAACAGCTGCAAACGATGAGCTATGTGTATGAATGATGTTGCAGTGTGGGCGAAATGCGACTGGGCAGAGCCCCACATGGCGCCGCTGTTTTTAAGAAGTGACAGCTAGTATGGGAAACTTCTCCCCATACTGCTTTCACAGGGAGAATGGGCAACACCTAGCGGCTACAGCAGTGGGAACTTGTAACATGTTCCCAAAGGTGAACCTATACTTTAAGCAGATACACACACACACTTTGTTTTTGCTTTGAGGATAAAGGTTTTACATACATGAATAAATGCTGACCATTGTAAGTACCCCTGTAAATATTTAACAATTTTTCTCAACCCCTAACTGCTACTTTTGCTGGACAATTTGGTCTGCTAAAGAAAGTTGAAAAATAACAAACTAACTGGCAGGATCAACAGAAAAGAAAATTAATGCAGCTACCACACTGAAGAACTGATATGCTGCAATATGTTACAATTTTGGTTTTAATATTGCTTTAAGCTTTCATCTGGGATATTAAATAATTATTTTAATAGATCAGCAAATCATATCACCCACAAACAGGATACTCCGTAGGGATATCAGTAAGCCAAAGGGCAGAATACGAACCGATAAATTGTTTGACAGGCAGTGGGAAATAGATAATAAATGATGGCTGAACAATAAGCTAATTGTTACTGCTACACTGAGGTATTGACTTCAGAAAGTAATAATGGTATTTTTGGGATAAATTTTAATTTGATAATCCATCAAATTACCATTTCTCAGTAGTCTGGTTATTTTGTAACATCTATCTGTTATGCAGAAAAGCACTTCCTGTTGACTTGTCTTAAAAAAAGCCAATACTATAATGTTTCTCGCAGCCTTGGAGATTTGGATGTAATTAGTAATGCAAGAATCAGAAAGAGAGGATGTTACATTGTACAGGCTTTAGGAAGTGTGGTTAGGCTGAAAAAGGACAATTGTCCATTTAGCTAGACCACAAAAAGAATTCTGAACCTACAGCTGATACAAAGCAAGGCAAAACCCTTACAAAGCATGGCCCATTTTGCTTTGCAATGGGGAAATCATAACGGTAATGGGCTAATTTTTTAAATCCACATTCTACAATATTATTTCCTGTAATTATTAGTAGCAATATTTTCAGCTATTTATATACACTATTTGTGCACGTTATAGTTTCTAAGGAAGACTAGTCACATTTTCACAGCTTTTACAATAAAATATAATTTTCATATGCAGAAGTGTAAACATATGCAAACACATGTAAGCCAGAAATCAAAAAAAAATTTTAAAGACATATTTAAAGGGAAATGATGATATTTTAAAGGTTCCCACACAAATTAATATAAAAATACAGACATTTTATTAAAAATATATAAAAAAAAGCTAATTTATATAAAACCATCATAGAACATCCATCCAGCTACAATAAGGATGCAGTAGCTTCAGCTCAACATGTTTCACCAGACAATGGCTTCTTCAGGAGACTTTAGAAATACTGCATACATAATCACTAAAATTAGAACGCAATGCATTAGTTATTGAAGCAGTTAAACCAAATCCACATATATTAATAAATAAAAAAAATACCGCGCTAGGGAATTTAAAAGAAAAAAAGAAGCTGCAACAAAACACCATCAAATATCACTATGGAAAATAAAAGCTAGAGAATATATATTGCTGCGCTAAGTATGTGGGTGCTATAAAACAATCCCAATTAAATTAATTATAATGCAAAGCGAATACACATGAAACATATGAAAAATCCATGTAGCATATCAAGTGCTAAAGGGAAACCAAATGATAGTCCCGTGTATGTAAATATTTAAAAAGTGATACACAAATACATGTATAAGCCGTAAAAAAATCCAAAAAACAATGTTCAATCCTTTTCTTTGGGTTAAGTCATAATGATGCTCCCATATCTTAAATCGTTAAGGCTTGCAGACAACACGAGTAAATATGGACCCTTACTGAAACTGATGGACTCCCGAACGAGTGGGGTCAGTAACACAGGCAGAAATTACCCACTGCGGGGATGAGCGTCTCTTCTCCAGGCACACGTTCCACCGATATCATCTAAGGTTAAGCCAGCAGAGCGCCCTCAAGTACGCAGCGCAAGAAGTCCCGAATCCAGCAGATGGTTTTCTGCCCATAGAATACATGAATAAATGTTGCTGGGTTTTTTTGGGCAGTGCCAGCCAACATTTAGCTGGAATATTTGGGTAAATCCAATGCAATTTTTACTGGGTGATATATTCCCTGTGTAGTATTTTAAATCGGATTAATCAGTATCTTGCTGAGACTAATTGTTGCATAGAATATTCCCAGACATCCTTTCAATCCTCCAAGTCCAGATCCGGGTCCTCTGCCAGCTTGCCAGCAGTTTGTCAAGGTCATCATAAATAGATGGAGGGAGAGCTTTGTATATTGTGGATAGAGGTTTTTCCAAAGTGTTGTGTCGCAGCATACTCTCAAACACATAGAAACAAATGATCCAAGGTCTGGTGTTACCCCAACATCACCTCCATCTCTAATTCAATACATATATACAAGGGGTTCGCCCTGGGACTTTGAGTGAGGGGAATATGGTTAGTCAAAAAACATATCATAAAAGTAGAATAATATAGATTTATTACAATTGTTGCACATCTGAAACACAACAGCAATAGATACAGGCTGATAAAATATGCATACAATGTAAACATGGCACAATCCACATACATGGTAATACAATATATTCCAATATACAAACATCAGAGAAATTTGCAAGCATGAGTAGTACCCGACGACATTTCACAAGACCATGCTCGCTCTTCAGGGGTAAATGCTTTGCTAAATCTGTAATACAGTAGTAAATCAAATGAATGAATGTATGTTGCATCAAATAGGCAGGAAGGTGAGTGATCATCGGGGTCAGGCTGGGGACCCCATACTCATCAATAGGCTTGACCAGGCCATCAGTTGCTGATACCACCGGTGGCTGCAGCAATAAATATCCAACACGGGAGCTGATGGAGTGGAGCAAAAGGTAACCCCAATGGGGCAACAACCGGAGCACTGACATGGCCTTGGTAGATACAAAATAAGTGTCCTTGGAAGTCTCCCCTTGTCCATAATCATGAACTGTAAAGATGGTAAAAAAAAGTATATGTATATATTAGAAAGACCCTGCGAATAAGGTAAACTTCCTGCTATATTGGGTATGCATATTGCAAAAATAATGAGAGTATGTAAATGCAGGCGATTTCCCTGCGTTATTTCATATACATATAAGTGTATGGGGACCAGCATAAAGTAAATGCAGGTATATGTTGGGAGACTAAAAGGGCATAGATAATAAACATTAACAAAATAAAGAAATGTTGGGCCAGTAAGTATGCAAGTGCACATAGAGTAGAATAGAGTGGTGGTTGAAGGAAAGGCAAACAAATGCGCTAACGTGTCAACTAAGCTAAACAGCAAAACAATTTACCTGGGTGTGATGTGAGACCATCCCACCGTAAAAGTGCAACTGGTGTGTGTAAACTCATGATGTGAGTGAGAAAAGCTACCATATCAGGCTCCAATTATACCCCTGAGAGGAGGAGGGACCAAATGCTCCGCCCCAACATCATGTGCGAACAGGGCAGCGTATAAGCACTAAAAACACTTGTCACTGCTGTGACCACAGGACGGGGTATCCTCCATTGTTTGGGATGGTAAAAACACAACCCAAGGGTGATGACACCAGGATCAGAGCCCCCTGATGGGCATGGAAAACATGACATTCATATGCGGAAGCCCCCCGAAACCATAGGGGCGGGAGGGGACAGCAGGGGGTCAAGGAAGACCCCCTTTGACACATATCACAGCTCCTGGACTGAATGTAGAAAGCTGCCACCAACAGAGAACAGCAAGAGGTCACAGGGTCAGCCCAGAGATCAACTGCCAATCTGTATACGGCCAGTAGTAGATGTATAATGAAAAAATGGCTAGTGGTGACAACAGACCAGAGTGGGCTAAATGGGTGTCTTCCACCCAAATTCTATAGAAACAAGTGATCCAAGGTCTGGTGTTACCCCAACATCACCTCCATCCCTAATTCAATACATATATACAAGGGGTTCGCCCTGGGATGGTTGGTCAAAAAACATGTCATAAAAGTAAAATAATGTAGATTTATTACAATTGTTGCACATCTGAAACACAACAGCAATAGATACAGGCCGATAAAATATGCATACAATGTGAACATGGTACAATCCATATACATGGTAAAACAATATATACCAATATACAAACATCAGAGAAATTTGCAAGCATGAGTAGTACCCAACGACGTTTCACAAGACCATGCAAGGAACTGGCTTGTGAACGTGGCCACTTGGCAGAGTCAGCTACTGAGGTTTCATCAAAAAGCTTTGAAAATTGCACTCATTATGAGGTACGGTAAGGGTGATATTTTTAACCTTAGATATGTGTTTGACTGAGTAATGACTATGGACCAATTGGTCCTTCAACGATTGGGATCGCCTATTGGTAATTTGCAGATATTTATTTACATATTTGGATACCACATCCTCTGCCACAAGAAGGTGTCGGTATCTCTCCATAATTTGATGGACCTGCTTATGTTGACCTGAATATCTCGTAATTAATTATACATTTTGTTCTGTGGATTTAGATCTTTTGGTTTGAATTAAGATGTCTTTGTCTTGGTTTTTGGCTTGGTAATATGCTTTTTTAAGGCAAGATCTACTGTAGCTTCTACTCATAAGTCAATACTTTATAATTCAATTTCATTTTATTTGTTTATAACAATACAAACATTTAACCAGTCTTGATGTAACTTTATAAGGCACATAATGAAAGAGCAGTCAACAACATAGATATGAAGATTGCACAAAGCTTATATGTACTGTATAATCCACTAACATATAATGGGATGCAGGGGTATGCAAGTTTGGAGATAACAAAGTATGAGAGGTTATCATATAAAAAGCATACAAAATACAAAAATATTTTTATGAAGAGTCAGTTGAGAGTAAATAACAAGGGTGAATGACAGTAAATCATACAAAACAATGAGGGGGGGGAAATGTGAGTCTCAAAAGGGAGGACAGCAGTTTTATAGCACAATGGGTCCATGTGAGCCATAATTTCCATGCAAGATAAAAGTGGTCTAGGGATTTATTCTTTATAGCAAACACATGGTCAACAGCACAGTTTTGATTCAGATCATTAACAAACTTTGAGGTTGTCAAAGTTACTGAGGAGTTCCAGTTTTGCATTATGTTGAGTTAACCAGAAAATAATTTGTGTATGACAATTGTTCTAGAGGCAGTGGTAATATAATTTATATTAATATGCAGCAATGCCAACACAGCAGAGAGTGGAAGAGGGGAGGGAGTGGAGTCCAACATTAGTTTGAATATTTGATTCTAGTAAAACTAAACAGATTTACAGTACCATAGAACATGTATGAGGGAGCCTATAGAACTGCAATTTCTCCAACATTGAGAATAATTAGCAGGGTCAAAATCTGAGTCTATATGGGGGGTAATATCAATTATAAACTATTTTGTACATCAATTCCTAGTGGTTGGCACAAGGAGTGGAGCAATATGTACGTTTAATGGATTGTTTTGATTTACTAGCAGAGAAGACTTTACCCATGTTATGCTCTCATTTCAAAATAGTTGAGAGTTTCATAAAGGAGGTTTTATCATGTAATGCTATAGAAACAGTAGATGCTTTTTAACTGAAGTGTGATGGGTTCATTAAAAAATATAAAGTATCAAATACATATGATATGACAGTGGCATCTGGGTATAAAGAAATTTGTATGTACCTGAATTGGTCCTGTGTTGGTCCAATATATTATACAGTCGGTCTCCTGAAGTTCTGTGAAAGGTTTAAGATCATTACTAAAGACATATGCCCCATACACATGAATGGGATTTCCGTCAAAAAAATCTTGGATGGTTTTTCCGACAGAATTCCGCTCAAGCTTGGCTTGCATACACACGGTCACATAAAATTTCTCTGAACTTTCGACCATCAAGAACGCAGTGATGTACAACACTATGATGAGCCAAGAAAATGAAGTTCAACGCTTCAGAGCATTTGTTAAATTGTTTCCGAGCATGCGTAGTAATTTTGCGCGTCAGAATTGATACAGACAATCGCAATTTCCGATTGGAACTTTTTCTGACAGAAAAATGAGAACCTGCTCTCAATCTTTTGCTGGCGGGAATTCCGCCAGAGAAAGTCTGATGGAGCATACACACGGTCGGAATTTCCGCCCAAAAGCTCACATCGGACTTTTGCTGGCAGAATTTCCGATCATGTGTACGGGGCAATAGTCCTGAAGTGAGTGGATTACCAGGATTTTAAGTGTAAATGAAGAATGTACAATTATATTTGGTCTAAAGGTATTGGAAGTGTTTTTGGAGTGCCACAGGTGCATTCATTGGTGTAGATAATTTAGTCAGTGTTTCAAGTATAGCTTGGACTTTAGGATATTGTTAAACAGGCACTTTGTCATCTATTAAGGCCATATGAAGCATGGCACATGCAGGGTATGAGGGATTACTCAATGGAAGAACAAAGTGTATCCAAGTTAGGTTCCTACCAAAATCATGATTGACTTTAAAAGTGTGGCTAAGTAATGGAGGTATATTGGGTAGTGATAGACCCCCTACTGACTTATTCCATATAATGAAGGAGTATCTCAGATTTTTCCTTTTTTTGAAATATAGTTATTGAGTATAGAACGGATCTTAGTGAAGAAGGAGGATGGTATAATAATAGGTATGGTTTTAAAAATGTGCAACATTTTGGGTAAAATTTGCATTTTAAATTAGGCTATCCTTCTTATTATAGTTACATAGTTACATAGTTACATAGTAGGTGAGGTTGAAAAAAGACACAAGTCCATCAGGTCCAACATATGTGTGTGGGATTATATGTCAGTATTACCTCGTAATACCTTGTATATCCCTGTATGTTGTGGTCGTTCAGGTGATTATCTACTAGTTTCTTGAAACTAGCCCCCCGCTGAGACCATGGACTGTGGAAAGGAATTCCACATCCTTGCCGCTCTTACAGTAAAGAACCCTCTGATGCAAGCATGCTGGATATGAATTTCTGATGATTTTAATTAACTTTTTCTACGCCCGTGTAAAACTTCGTTCTTGTAAGTGTACTACATTAAAGTTTTATACATTTATACAAGCTGGCTTCACTATGTTTTGTCACTTCACCTCTTGCCTTGCATGGTATGTATAAACTATTTGGAGCGCTGGAGTCTGAAGTGTTTTGACAGCTTAATGTATGAGTATTGAGGAGGATTGACATCAATTTGAATTTACCACATTCCAATGATCATCTTTCTATCTGAGAGGAAAATAATTTTTGATGCTCCACTCTATTCTATAATCTGGTAAGCAGATTTGATACACATTGGTGCTGTGTGATCTTTCCTGCACTTCTACGTAGCGATAATGCTTAAAAATCATTTGTTGCACATTATTCAGGTAATATAGGAGGTCACTGTGTACACATCCCAATAGTGGTTTGGTTATATTAGAGTGCCACTATTTATTCTATGGTGATTAGAAGTATAAATTAAAATATATGTTTGGTGTGTTGTAGGAGGATGCTTTAGTTTTAGTTTTTCTATAAGCGCACTGGGGTTAACACGAGTTGGAGGGCAGGTACTTGTGGACCATCAGTTTTAAAGATACCTAAAGACATGGATGAGCGAGTTTGGGATGGAGGAACTTAACTGGCCTACACAAAGTCCTGACATCGACCAGATAGAATACCTTTGGGATCAATTAGAGCAGAGACTGTGAGCCAGTCCTTTTCATCCAACATCAGTGCCTGATCTCACAAATGTACTTCTGGAAAAATGGTCAAACATCCCTATAGACACACTCCTAAACCTTGTGGACAACATTCCCAGAAGAGTTGAAGTTGTTATAGCTGCAAAGGGTGGGCCAACTCAATATTTAACCCTATGGACTAAGATTGGGATGCCATTAAAGTTACTATGCGTGTAAAGGCACATGTCCCAATACTTTTGGTAATATAGTGTATATTGAGGGTACACAGTCCCCTATCTCTGTCTCTTCTGCAGCCTAGCACTTAAGTACAGAACACTTTGTGTTCATTCAAAAACTGAACTGGCAGTAGACATGTGACTTATTGTTTGCTATTGGTTCAGTTATAAAGGAATACAGAGGGTAGGTAAATATCAGAGACATGTTTACTGACCCCCACCCCACTCTTCATTCTGAAATCCTCTGACCCTTTGTGCACCACCTACAATCTGTCACTGGAACATCCCTCTTTGTGTGGCTTAAATATGTTCCACTCCATGCTCAGGAGCAGGGATAGCAGTGTGGATTGGAGGGTGCAATGTAGGAACTTGAAGGTACACAGTGGGTTGTGCAGGATACACAGAGCAGATTGCAAGCACACATATGGGAAGATCTGATAGGTGAGAACAGTGCAGCGTGACAAGTGACAGTCGTAGTGTTGGTGGGGGCATCAGATTGTATTTGCATGTCTACAGTCAGAGGCCTAAAAGATATGCTTTTGTCATAAGACTCTGGACATTACTGCTGGTACCTTAGCAGCCATGAGCATCTAGCACAGGAAATGCATACTAACTTTGCCAGATGGAAAGTGGCCTGTTCCATTATATGTCCTACTTCTGTGGCTGCAAAAGCATAAAGAAATTACTAAAATTTCTTTTTTTAACTGCTTGCCAACCAAGCAGAATGCAGCAGAATGGCACGGCTGGGCAAAGCGACGTTACCTTATGTCTCTTCGCCTTTTGGCCACTATGGCTGTACGCGCAGCATACACGATCGCTTGTGACAGAGCAAGAACCAGGATTTGTGTGTGTAAACACACAAATCCCACTTCTTTAAGGAGAGTAGAGAGACTCTATCTGTGGGAAAAAAAAGTACATACATTTTGTTTGGGTACAGCATCGCACGACCGCGCAATTGTCAGTTAAAATGACACAGTGCTGTATCGCAAAAAGTGGCCTGGTCATTGAGCAGCCAAATCTTCCGGGGGTGCAGTAGTTTTAAGCAGATGTCTATGCATTTCGACAATTTTACTCTCTAATTAGGGAATTGGAATGTGAATACCATTTTGAAGTTTTTTTTTTTTCTTGTTATATATCTACTTTAATTGCAAGTATGTTTGTAAAATACTTGAAACTGTTACTGCTCATTAACCACTTGGGATCCGCGCTATTGCAAAATGACGGCAATAGCGCGGACCCACATTTTCGGGACTACGTCTATTGACGTAGTCCCGGTTACGAGCGGCCTGCGCGCCCCCTGAGGGGCGCGCGCGGCGCGCTCTGTGATCGGCGAGTCCGTGAGACTCGCCTGATCACCGATCCGTGTAAGGGGTCGATCCCGACCCCTTATCACGTGATCAGCTGTCAGCCAATGACAGCTGATCATGTGATAAAACGGAGCCGGTAATCGGCTAGTATTCCTCCTCGCGCTGACATTCCTCCTCGCGCTGATCGCCGGCGGCCGTGTTCGGGACATCAGTCCCGATCACGGCCAGCAATTTAAACGGACACCTGCCCCCTGCCAGTGCCCACCTGCCACCCGCAGTGCCATCCTGAAATAAAGTAAGTGCCCCCCTGTCAGTGCCACCCAGCAGTGCCCATAGTGCCCACAGTGCCACCCAGCAGTGCCCACAGTGCCACCCAGCAGTGCCCACAGTGCCACCCACAGTGCCACCCAGCAGTGCCACCCACAGTGCCACCCAAAATCTGCCTCAAAGGTGCTGCACCCCAGTGCCGCCCATCAGTGCCCAGCAGTGCCGCCCATCAGTGCCCAGCAGTGCCGCCCATCAGTGCCCAGCAGTGCCACCTATCAGAGCCACCTATCAGTGCCACCTATCAGTGCCCATCAGTCCCATCTATCTGTGGTACCTATCAGTGCCCATCCGTGCCACCCATCCGTGCCACTTCTCCGTGCCACCCATTCGTGCCATCTTATCTGTGCCCATCTTTGCCCATCAGTGCCGCCTTATCTGTGCCCATCGGTGCCGCCTTATCTGTGCCTATTAGTGCCGCCTTAACTATGCCTATCAGTGCCCACCAGTGCAGCCTATCAGTGCCCACCAATGCAGCCCATCAGTGCCCACCAATGCAGCCCATCAGTGCCCACCAATGCAGCCTATCAGTGCCGCCTAATCAGCGCACTTCAATGAAGGAGAAAAATGACCCGTTTGCAAAATTTTATAACAAACTATTAAAACATGATTTTTTTTTTTTTTTTTTTTGCATCTTTTTTTGTTTGTTTAGCAAAAAATAAAACTCCGAGCTGTAACTAAATACCACCAAAAGAAAGCTCTATTTGTGGGAAAAAAATGATAAAAATTTCATTTGGGTACAGTGTTGTATGCCCGCGCAATTGTCATTCAAAGTGCATCAGCGCTGAAAGCTGAAAATTGGTCTGGGACTGAGGGGGGTTTAAGTGCCCAGTAAGCAAGTGGTTAAAGGTTTCTTACTTTGTTTCTCTCACTGAAGAAATTGACACATAGCTATTTCTTATTATAATTGTATTTCATTTCTTTTTATTGTAGATTTTCACTTTTGTCATTATCTTTATACAGTGAACACCACATAGAGACGCTGGGTGGGAAGTTCTGAAATAGTTGCTTATCATTGCTATGACAACGTTTATCACGGTGCTAAGTAAACAAAGTAGCTGCATGATTAGAATAAATGCCAATATACATTACTTATGTTATGCAGTCGACTACACTGCTTAAAGTGAATGTAAGGCTTTGTTTTTTATTTTCTTTAAATAACAAACATATCATACTTGCAGTACCTTTACTGTGTTCATTTTGCACAGATTGGCCCCATTCCGCGTAATTCTGGGGTCCCCAGGCGCCGCTGGTAGCTCCTCCCCGTATTGTATAACCCCCTAGAAGCACTCTCCCGGGGGGGGTTACCTTGCGGGCACGCTCCCGAGACCAGCATTTGGCGTCCATAGACGTTTTAATAGGACCCTAATAGAATGCATTAAGGTGAAAAAACATGAGGGTTTACAACCCCTTTAAATTAAGCAGAATATATATTATGTTCTTCCCATAGTCACTGATTTATACAATGTTTACATTTAGAAAGGAAACCAAAACAAGAGCATTAAAGAGGACATAATAAAATGCTAACATTTTTTCAACTGTAGAATTGTTTGTATTTTCACCTTTTCCATAGAAAACGCTGGATTAGGCTTTTTGCAATGCTGATTAAATGTCTGAAGGTATAGGTACATGTTCATGGCAGTAACACTCTGTCTATCTGAATGCTGATCCCATCCTTTAATAAATATTATATAACTAAGAGGCTAGGCCTTCAGACATGTGGTTAGCATTAAGGAAAGACTAGACCAGAATTTTCTCCAGGAAACATGAGATGTTTGTACCATTTATTATTGCTTATACAATACTGTTAACACAGAATTATGATATATTTTGAGTAAAAACTTGAACCTAGTATATAACAATAGTAGTGCCTACAGGTCCACTTTAATTGCATTAAGCAACTTGTGTATCCTTGTAGAACTCTTTGCTAGTTCAATGGCTTAGACATTGATTTGACGATTAAAGCATGTATGTGCAGGTAGGGATATAGCTGCAATTACTGGCTTCCCCTATCCCACTATATAAAATTCAAAATGCTAACTACAACATAAAAGGCCATCCACAACATTTCCCCCAACTACATCACCAACCTCATCTGCAGATATTGCCAAAATCATCCCATCTGCTCCTCCTAGGACCTCCTGCTCTCTAGCTCCCTTGTTACCTCCTCTCATGCTCTCCTTCAGGACTTCTCCAGAGCCTCTCCCATCCTCTGGAATTCCCTGAGCTGGTATATATGAGATCAGCCCCTAACCTGTCCACCTTTAGAAGATCCCTGAAAACTCACTTATTCAGGGAAGCCTATCCCACACCCACCTAATAACTGTCTCAGAGTCACCCCCATCAAATCATTCCCTGCATCTATTACCATTTATACCACCCCCCCCTCTCTTTAGAATGTAAGCTCTAAATGCAGGGCCCTCCTGTCCCTACTGTATTGAACTGTACTGTAATTGTGCTGCCCCCCCTCTACATCGGAAATCGGTGCATAAACTGTTGGCGCTATATAAATCACATTTTATAATAATAATAATAATTAGACATGATACAATGTTGTTGTATAAAATGCCTATAGGTGGCAGAGGTGTTTTTCTCTTTTGTTTGCATAATGCTGCATACACACGACCATTTTTTCCATCAGAGTAAACTCTGATGGTCTTTCTGACTGAGTTCCACTGAAACGGACTTGCCTACACACGATCACACCAAAGTCAATTCGTTTAAAATGTGATGGCGTACCATGGGACTAGAAAAGGAAGTTCCATAGCCAGTAGCCAATAGCTGCCTTTGCGTCATTTTCGGTCCATCAGAATAGCATACAGACGAACGGTTTTCCCGATAGGAATTGATTCCATCAGAAAGATTTAAAACATGTTCTATTTGCCCACACAATTGAAATATCTGATGAAATGATTCTGTCGGACATTTTCTGCTGCAAAGTCTGACCATGTGTACACGGCATAAGTGCCCTGTGAAAAAGTGATGATACCAGCAAAGTGTTTTGCTTGGAGTGCCTACAGGCTTGCAGCATGGGAATCTGGCCAAGAATCCAGGCACTACAAGATGACTGTACATAACTAGTATTTTTATCTTGTGTGTTTCTGAGTCTTCCCAAGTACACTTTTAATCATAGGTATAAAGTTATGTGGTTTTGATGGGTTTAGAGGAACAAAACATAATTAGTGCAACATAAGAAACACATGAAACAGAGTTGTCACTTTAATTGAGACTTTAAAGTTTAGATATAAAAAAAGACTTTTTCTGTGAAGGCCTTCTAAAATTATTTCACTATAATCTCTAAAAGTCATTATTTAACTCAAAAATCGTAATAGTGTAATTAAAGGAAATGACCGATAGAAACATAGAGATGAGACATACTCAACTCTCAAGAGTCTCTAAAGCAATTAGACGTTATCATCCATCTCTACCATCACAAAATCTCATTACTACACTTAACAGAAATGTTTGTGCTGTAAATATTGCAGGTGCATCTAATGTGATGAGATGGCTGGGTCTATAATTGACAAAGGAGAATATTTGTCCTTGACTTACATTCACCAAAGTTTTGTTTTCCTTTCTATTTTTTATCTTTACTTCTGCTCAACTAGGGAATCTAATCAGATCATAACAAAAGACTTCTTCAGTCTTCGGCACGATATTCCTATCTGGGTAGACATTAATATTTTGCAATCTATCAGTTCCAGAAGCAACTAAATTATTTATAGCTATAAAATCTTGTTATTTTTCCACCATTTCTAAGTGTAAAGAAAAATCAATACAAACATACCTTGACAAAAAAATATTAGTTTGTGATATTGGTTGAGGAGCATTGGGATCTACTTACTATATATGCTACATCAAATACTGACCTGATATGAACTGACATATAAAGTCAATGTACAGTACTATACATTTTAATTAAATGGAATGTACAGGTTTTTTATATATTATATAAAGTAATATTATTTGTTTATTCTTTAACCACATGCCTGCTGGGCACTTAAACCCCCTCCCTAACCAGACCAATTTTCAGCTTTCAATTTGAATTTTACATTTTGAATGACAATTACTCAGTCATGAACTGTAAACCATATGATTTTTTCACACAAATAGAGCCTTCTTTTGCTGGTATTTATTCACCGCTTTTTTATTTTTTATTTTGTTGCACTATAAATGAAAATAGACCAAACATTTTGTAAAAAAAGCATGTTTCTTTTTTTCTGTTATAAAATTTAGCAAATTACTAATCTTTCATCGTAAATCTGGCCAAAATTTATACTGCTACTTATCTTTGGTAAAAATAACCCAAATAAGTGCATATTATTCGATCTTTGTGAAAGTTATAGAGTCTTCAAGCTATGGTGCCATTCACTAAAAATAGGTCACACCTGATGTACTGATGGCCTAATTTCTTAAGACCCTAACAAGCCAGGAAAGTACCAAAAAAAAAAAATTACACATTTTTAGAAAGTAGACAGTCCAAGGTATTTAGTAAGAGGTATGGTGAGTTTTTTGAAGTAGTAATTTTTTGCCCACAATTCTTTGTCTTTCTTTCTTTCTTTCTTTTTTTTTTTTACAAAAGTTATTTCTCACACACAACATACGCATACCACAAATTACACCCTAAAATACATTCTACTCCTCCTCCTGAATATGGCCATACCACATGTGTGAGACTTTTACACAGCCTGGCCACATACAGAGGCCCAACATGCAGGGAGCACCATTAGGCATTCTAGGGCCATAAATTACACATACAATTTATAGACTACCTCTTACAATTTTGAAGGTCCTGGAGCACCAAGACAATGGAAACACCAAAAAAAAAATCAATTTTAGAAAAGTAAACACCCCAAGGTATATTCTATGAGGCATAATGAGTCTTTTGAACATGTCATTTGTTTCCACAAGTTTTGGGGAAATGTGTAAAGAAAATGAAAACACTTTTTTTTTTTTACACAAAGTTGTCCATTTATAAGATATTTCTAACACATAGCATGTACATATCAAAAACTATGCCCCAAAATATATTCTGCTACTCCTCTTGAGTATGGTGATAGCACATGTGTGTGACTTTTACACAGGCTTGTCATATACAGAGTCCCAAAATTCAGGGAGCACCATCAGGTGTTCTAGAGACATACATTTCAAATCTAATTTGACTACCTTATGCGAAACACTGATGGACACTGTAGTGCCAAGGATGTGGCAGGGATGAGCACTGATGTGGCATGAATGATAACTGATGTGGCATGGATGAGCACTGATGTGGCATGGATGTGGCACAGATGAACATTGATGTGGCAAGGCTGTGGGAAGGATGAGTACTGATGTGGCATGGATGTGGCATGGACAATCACTGATGTGGCATGAATGGGGCACTGATGATCACTGATGTGGCATGGATGGGGATGTATGAGCATGGATGAGCCAGGGACGGAGCATGGGTGAGCCAGGGACGGAGCATGGGTGAGCATGAATGAGGATGAATGAGCCAGGGATGGAGTATGGATGAGCATGAATGTGGATGGATGAGACAGGGATGGAGTATGGATGAGCATGGATGTGGATGGATGAGCCAGGGATGGAGCATGGTTGAGTATGAATGTGGATGGATGAGCCAGGGATGGAGCATGAATGTGGATGGATGAGCCAGGGATGGGCACAGATCAGTGCTGTGGGCAGTTCAGATCCAGCCCACAGTGCTGCTGCACTGGCTCCATCCTCTCTTCACCCACTGTATGGATTGGCATGAGGAGAGGGGAGGAACTGAACCAGACATGCTCCAGCTTTTTTACAAGTAATCACCCCGTCATTGGACAGAGTGATCACATGGTAAAGGGCCACTGTCATTGACCCTTTACCCCAATCCGTGACATGCTGGGTCTGGGAGGCCCGACAGTCATGGACATTCAGTGACCCAGGGGGCACACAGGAGTGAGATTCTGGGAGGACATTATAGTACACCCTCCCAGAGTAATCTGACTGCTCTGTAGCCATATTTTGGCTAGAACCGGTCGGCAATTGGTTAAATTTATGTTGCACATTTCATATTTACATATTTCACCAGTAGGTGAAGCTTTGGGCTACTCTGATGAAAAGGGCCTGTTGCTAATGCAAAAGAGGCCTGTTCCCCATATTCTCAGTTCAAATTGGCCATTTGGGATTTGTACTTCACACAGAAATCAAACTTTAGTCTGATTTTTATGTAATGCTAATCATCTGCCTCAGAAATAATCCTCATACCTTTAGATTGTTTGGACTTTAACTTTTATGTTCAACTATGAATATGATCAGGATAGTCTGCGAACAGGCATCACAAGAACAGTATCTGAATCAGACAACTTTACAGCATCCTTGAAGCAACTGAAGATTTGGTTAATGACTTAAGCCCCGTACACACGAGAGGACTTATGTCCGACAGACTTCCGAAGGAGTTCTGCCGGAGTTCTGCCGGAGTTCCGACAGAGTTCTGACGGACTTTTCGACTGAGCGAACTTGGCCACACACAATCACACTAAACTCCGACGGATTCGAACGTGATGACGTACGACTCGACTCGAATAAGGAAGTTCATAGCCAGTAGCCAATAGCTGCCCTAGCGTCGGGTTTAGTCCGTCGGAATAGCATACACACGAGCGAATTTTTTGAAGGGACCGGGTCCGGCGGAGTTCCGTCGGAAAAATTTGAAGCATGTTCCATATTCTAAAGTCCGTCAGACTTTGGCGAATCAAAAGTCCGTTGCAGCCCACACACGATCGAATAGTCTGACGGAATCAGTCCGTCGGACTTTGGATGTTGAAAAGTCCGCTCGTGTGTACGCGGCACAAGCCATGACTAAGGACCAACATTTGAAACACATACGCTGTTTTTACAGCATTGTACATGTCTTTTCATTAAAAGAATATTATTTTTTGTGCTGACCATCCCTTTCCTAGATTGGATTAATTCTCTAACATAACTAAACGGGGGTGTAGATAGTCTAACTATCTCAGAACCCATGAGGTCAATGGTCCCACACAAAACCATTACTTCAATGTATGCATTATCTCTTTGCTTACATTATATGATATACAAAGCAACATTGTTTTCTTAAGATTAGTAGGCTTAATGCTTATTTCATTAGAAATTAGAAGTCAGAAAATTAACCATAACTATGAAACTGCTGAGCTGCAAGAGAATATACAATTATTTGCAGTCAGGTAATTTAACCTGTTAATGATCACAGATCATTAAAGTCTAGATATCCCGGCAAAATGAATAGCGTTAATGTGAACCTAACCATAACTCTATAGTGTTTATTTATAACGTCTGTGAGAAGAATGTGAGAAGCATTCATCCATCTTTTGACAAATTCTAAATATATTTCACTTAATACAGTGATTACCTATGGTTGCCACAATCATCGAGTCACCATAATGCAGTATTTTTTCTGATTAAGGTACTTAAAAAAAAGACCACATTATTTCCACTAGATTGAGCTGATGGTCATAGAAAATCACATAGGACTTTTTTTTTTTAAATATGACTCTTAGACTAATTTTCATAGCTAAATAATTGTTTCATTGTTTATAATCTTTAAGGGGTTACAGTCTTTTATTTGATGCACTATGTTATTAAAAACCCTGTTCTTTTTGTTTGTTTTAATAATTATTATTATTATAAGCAAACATGGCTACAAAATGTGTATATACCTATTTTGTAAATACTTTATTATATCTGTTCATGAGACAACGCTCAAAAAATGACATTTTCTACAATATAAAATAGTGAGTGTACAGCTTGTATAACAGTGTATATTTGTTGTCCCCTCAAAATAACTCAACACACAGCCAATAATGTCTAAACTGCGGGCAACAAAAGTGAGTACACCCCCAAATGAATATGTCCAAATTGGGCTCAATTAGCCATTTTCCCTCCCCAATGTCATGTGACTCATTAGTGTTACAAGGTCTCAGGTGTGAATGGGGAGCAAGTGTGTTAAATTTGGTGTTATCACTCTCTCTCTCTCATACTGGTCATCCAAGTTCAACATGGCACCTCATGGCAAAGAACTCTCTGAGGATTTGAAAAAAAAGTATTATTGCTCTACATAAAGATGGCCTAGGCCAGTGATGGTGAACCTTGGCACCCCACATGTTTTGGAACTACATTTCCCGTGATGATCATGCACTCTTCAGTGTAATTGAGCATTGTGGGAAATGTAGTTCTGAAACATCTGGGGTGCCAAGGTTCGCCATCACTGGCCTAGGCTATAAAAAAGATGGCCGAGACACTGAAACTGAACTGCAGCATGGTGGCCAAGACCATACAGCAGTTTAACAGGACAGGTTCAGAACAGGCCTCGCCATTGTTCACCAAAGAAGCTGAGTGCACATGCTCAGTGTCATATCCAGAGGTTGTCTTTGGGAAATAAATGTATGAGTGCTGCCAGCATTGCTGCAGGGGTTGAAGGGGTGCGGGATCAGCCTGTCAGTGCTCAGACCATACGCCACACCCCTTAAATTGGTCTGCATGGCTGTCGTCTTAGAAGGAAGCCTCTTCTAAAGATGATGCACAGGAAAGCAAGCAAACAGTTTGCTGTTATCACATTCTGCATGTTAATCCCAAGCCCGGAAAAATGGCTGGTTTGAGGAAAATCTTGGCAACCTGCCTCATAAAACTTTTGGCAAGAAAATCCTAAGAATGGCACTCAAGCATATCAGACATGGTGCCAAATGGTAGGACACCCTGGCCAAAAGGTATACAACAAGCTACTGGGGAAGAGCAAGGAGCTGCAATGAGAAACCTAGTATTTAATGACAAGCCTGAATCAAATTCACCAGGAATCCCAGTTGCTAATGCAGCCATCCGTGAAAGCATAGGTCAGCACTGTACAACAACACATTGGACAGCAACATGAAATGTCAGAGGAATTAATCAACGTAAATTGTAGTGTCAAAACGCAGATTGCCAGAGTAGAAATCACTATCTATTATTCGGGACGTAACACCAGGGAAAAGAATAGAGTGTCATTTGTCACAAACAAGGAAAACAAAACAAGAAAAAACAAGAATCTGTACCAAGCCCCTTTACATCACAGCTGTCTAGTGTCCAAGTCTATACCTTAATGACTGATGCAACAGATCTCAAAATAGAAGATTTATATGCCAACTTTCAAGAAAACAAGTGCTGAAAATTGACATTTTAGGCCAGCACACAATCAGAGGTAGGTATTCCTGGCAGCATCGGACTTAGGAAAAAGAATAATGCAAGCGATTATTGATGGTGTTTGGTACAATTATTCCATGAAAATCAATTTTAAATGATGAACACCTGGTATAAACATGACTGACATTTCTTATACACCAAACCAAATGAAGTGTGTCACAATCAGATGTCCAATGTAGTTGTTGCAAAATATTTCTGGGCATCAACTGTGGTTCAGTTCATGAAGAGGTTTGATATCAAACTATTGGACAGAGAAGATGCCATGAGTTATGACAGGAAATGTAACTAGAACCAACAACTGTACACATACAGAAAGATGGATAAAAGATGCAAGTGGCTCTCAGATGAAATCTTCAAGAGGAAGTAAACGCACCCTGTAAGGCAAAGGCATAATGAGCTAGAATGCATAGCATACTAGCTCATTATGAATAACTTACCTGAGAACGAAGCCCCCGAAGCCGTCGTCCATCTTCCTCTTCGCCGCTGCCATGTATCCCGGAGTGGCTTCTGCATGCGCACGGGAGCCGACACTCGCGGCATATCGCCACGATCTGCAGCCTGCCCAGTGCGCCGTAGACAGCGGTGGCTGTTTTTGGGTAAATATAACTATACGGTTTAGGAGATATTTCTTGGACCTAGATTAAGGCTTACCTGTAGGCCAAAGTTGGTTGTAAGGGTTTACAACCACTTTCAGGATATCATAGAAAAGAAAAGCAGTAGGAAAGTTGCAGGATGCAAGGAACATGAATGAAGATATACAAAGGACAGTAAGAAAGGGCATGCAAAAGCAATTGGAGAAGGGAAATTTTGCAATCAGGGGAAAGGGAAGGCTGCAGAAAAAATGCAAGTGTTAAATCCTACAGACATAGGCTGCCGACCCTTCCCCAAATCGTCTTTCAAAGGAGAGCTATTGATTTTCATCGCACACAAGTTAGTAAAGTGGCAACACTTTCCTCTCTCTACTTTTCCCTGACAGTGTAGAGCAGGCACATACCTGCAAGTGCAGCTAATGCTCCCTTTTCTTTCTTTTGCTTATCCCCAAGGGTGGACAGCAGCCATTTTTTTTATTTGGTTAAGATCGTTGCGCTGCAATCTCCCCATATACCCTAGAAAAAAAAATACTGGCCGCTTTTCTTCTCCCCCTCCCGAAGGGTGTAGGTTAGCCACTTTTTTTACTGTGCTTCTCATTCACTCTTTTCCTCCTGTTTCAGGGTCAATATATTGATCCCATTTCTTCAGGAGGCTACAAGGGGCACATTTCACCAAATCAAAGGGAAAGCTATAGAGGGTCTACTGCCACCATCCCACAGGAAACTCAAAATGACCCACTCTTTCACTCTTTTGCTGTATTTTCTGAAGATATTTGTGTGGTACAGTTGTGTGCAACACAGCACCACATATGTATCCATCCTATTACCAAAACTGCCATTAAATTTAGGAATACTGCTATGTTAAAAAGGGTTGGGAAGACCTAAAGTGGGAGCAGGGGTTATGCATTCAGAGGCAGTAGTTTATTTATTTTGCAGTATGTGCAGATTTACATTGTATCTACATATTATCATCATGTTTTTAAATATTTTTAAGTTTTAATGTTTTTCTTTGTAAAGCTTTCTCTGCCCTGGTCAACCAAACACTGGCAGGGGTGGCAATTCAAACCGAGTACTCTTCTTAAGTAAGAAGGTAATTCAATGCTTTAACACCACCTTGTCCTTGTGCAAAAGTAGAAAAAAAAGGGTTTGTAGCAAGATAAGGCCACCAGCTTAGACACTTGCATCAAATGCCACAGCAGAGTGCTGTAATCAAAAGGCAGCACTGTGAACAGATGAACATCATGAAAGCTGTTCTGGTATCAACTCAAATTAAAAAAAAAAGTCTTTATTAAAAGAAAATAATAAACAATATACCTTGATAAAAGAAAATACTCTAGATTTGCATAGGAAATGGAGGAAGAGAACCAGATTAGTAAACTGTTTGGTTACATCTGCAAATTGGAGCGGACATGAACCCTTAAAAAGCCGAGGCACAGAAGCTAAGTACACACACATCACATCTTTACCAGAGCACCCCACAAGTGATAAACTTTCTTGATTGGTGTACCGGGTTGAAACCCTCAGACACGCCTGTGCTGATCACCAGGAAAAGGCAAAAAGTAAATGTGGGTGGTAAACAACTACTGTATAGTCAGATACAATCTGACATTTTCAAAAAAAAATATAGGAGGAAAACTAGACTGGAAAAAAGGAATGTAGGAACTAACAAGGACTGGATCCTGGGAATAGGACATTAATCTATTGTTTACCCTAAGCTAAATAGTGAGCTTGATTGGCAGGCTGAATGGATATAGGTTTATATTTATTTTTACTGGTAGAGCCATCCCTGCCCAGCTTAAGCAAACAGAAGGGCAGGCGCAGCAAGGCTGTAACTAAAATGCTTACAAGAAAATAGGTTGTATGTAAGCGCTCTCAAATGTACCCCAATACCCCAGTGGATTGCTGCTGTGCCTGTAGCTTGATAGGTTCACTAATACATATCCTCTGGTCTGGTACTGTTCATTGGTCAAATAATACTGCAATCAGATCTTTAGACTGATATCCGCATTTATCCCTACACCAATGGTGCCCTTTGCAGCCATGGTGCTTCTGCATCTTAACATTAACTATGTTACTAAATCAGCCAGAACAATTGTTATACATATTCTCTTACCAGCTAAACTTAATCTTATGGAATTGGAAGTCCCTAACTATATCTAATAGAAGTAGTTATCAATCTAAATCATAATTGTTCAATGGAATGGGCACATGCATTTAAACATGACAAATAAATTACTACCTGTATGCTTATGTGTTTGGTTTAATTTTATATTCTTGTCTAGCAGTTATTGCAGGGCATTCCATTTTTTTCTCCAGGAAGTAGAGCTGCGCTGCTACTTAAAGTCTTAAGTGTGGTTTTCACTCTCTTCCACGAATAGATCAATAGAGCTGCCAGGTTCTCTAGGGCTTTTTGACTATAGTTCAATGAATGCCATAGTCAATATTAAATTTACAATAGCTTGTTTGATACCAGGAATAGATCTTGTGTAATATTTTTTTTTTATGTGCCACAACCTTTTGTTTTCTACTTTATTCTTGTTTGTTTTTGAAACTGTCAATAAAAAGATTTAAACTAAGATGCTTACAAGCATTCATAATGCCTTAATTAAAGGCATGACATTCTGCTTCTGTTGTCTAAGATGTATATACTAGATGATCTTGCAATGGCTCTGCATTGGTAACCAGTATATTCCACTCAAAACAAATGGAATTACAGATCTTAAATGGATTGAAGTGGCTGCCAATGCAAAAGGTCTTCTAGCTTAGCATGTTGTGGTGATCGCAGGAAGGCCAAGAAGATTAAAGCTTGTACATATTTTCTAATTGCCAAAGCAACTGCTTGACAAAGATGAAGTGTTTGATGAGAATGCACAAGCCAATAATTTAATACTTATGGCACATTTGATATTGTGGAAACATAAATAAAAAATACATAGTGTATATGTTTATACAAATCACTGTATAAAGCCAAAAAGTGTTTAGACAGCTACTGAAGAACACACTATTTTGTAAACAATTTTTAAATGGTTATATAGTTTGCCATCCTATTCTGTTTCACATGATCGGCCCGATCAGATCCGCCTGTCCATTTTTCAGGCGGATCAGAGTGGGCCACTCATTGACTTCTATAGGCAGGCAGATGTCAGCAGAGATGTGTCCGCTGACACCTGTATGCCATCCAATCCGACAAGATCCGCTCAAAACAGACGTATAGAGATACGTTCACCATCTGTCCAGCAGTTCAGATTGGATGGTATCATATGAAAACGGACAGATCATCCGATCTCCCCATAGAGAATAGTGGGACTCTGACAGGTCCATTCTTGCACAGTGATTGAAGATGGACCTGTCATCCGCCTGCTCAGCAGGGATCAATGGAGCGTTCCCCTGCTTAGCTAGCGGAGTCTATTCAGCGGATCCACAGCGTGTGAGAGGGGCCTTAGTCACACTGACTATTTTTGTGTACTTATTAGTAAGAGCATGAAGATTTGCAAATTAAAAAGAAGATACCGCAGAAAATATAGCACAAAAAATGTGCCAGCAGTTGAACAATTTAAATCTAGGAAAATTACCCTAACCAATGTATGGATAACTTAAAAAAAAAAATATATATATATATATATATATATATATATATATGTGTGTGTGTGTGTGTGTGTGTGTGTGTGTGTGTGTGTATTGAAGTGTCAGCAGCAACTGCCTATTATGGTAACACTTGAACAAAAGAACTAGCAAGCGATTGGTAGTTGACTGTGCTTTTTGAATGAGAATATCTGTTGCACACAAGCAGGGAGCATTAGAAAATGGACCTCAGCACTACAATTTGTAAGAATTGAAGCATGATTTGTCAAAGTAGATGCAAACCCAACCACTAACATTTCATAGAAGCTTTAACAGCTGGTGATACATATATACATGTCCGTGTTTGGGAATTTTGTTATGGGTGCTCTTCCCTTGTCTCCCCCAATCTCCTACCTATAAATTACTCTATAAATAACACATTTTCTTAAAGAAATTTTTTTTTTTTTTTAAAGAAAGGGTAAGTTGTAAATAAATTGCAGCCAGCAACAATTAGAAATTAGGAATTGTGGAAAAAAATCGAATGTAGCTGGTTGTCAGAGAAGTGAACTTTGAAAAGGACAAGCAATGAAAATTTTAATATAAACCAGAAAATATTTGAAATACGCAATGTGAAAAAAACATGCTATCATGGTCAGGAGTCCAGCTCAGACTAGACTAGTAGCTATAGCAGTGGAGAGGCTCCCATCAAACAGCTGAATAAGTGAACAAGCAGATCATCCTGGCAGATGATGTGGGCTCACCCAAGGTTCTAGGTACTAACCAGTGTTCCCCAGAGCTCCTGATGGTGGAGATGGGTTTTGCTGTGTGTTGGTATCAGGGCATGGTCCTCAGGATCGCCCCAACAAAAGAGAGCAAGCCGGGGGCCAGTAGAAGATATAGCAGGGATCAAGCAGAAGCATAGTCAATAAATAGGTTGGTAACAAGTAGTAGTGAAGATACAAATGACAGCAGAAGTGACAATAGCAAGATACTGGCTGGAGAGAGCACACCAATCAGATGAACAGGGAGTGCAGGGACATGGATTAAATCAGGTAGTTCATGGGAGCAGAGAGTTCAAGGTTTATGAGAAGCGAGGCATAAGGCAGGGTTGTCTAAGCAAACCAGACAGGGAGCTGTCCAGCATCTCAGGTGGCTCAGAGAGAAGAGTCACTGCCAGACACATCAGAGGTCCTGGGTATAGGTCCAGGCCCTGATAGAACTCCCCTCCCCCCAGGATGTCTGCTGGATGTCTTAGTGCTAGGCCCATGAGGAAACATCTGGTGAAATTCTCTTTTTAATCTAGAGGGCATGAATGCTCTCCTCGGGCTCTCAAAAGTTTTCTTCTGCCCCACATCCTTCCCATTGAATCACATTTTGTAATTTGTTCCTAAAGATCCTGGAATTAAGAAATGTCAGGAAGTTTTAACCAAAAGGTGACCGGTTTGATTTGAGCAGAAATCTGAAAAGGTCTGCAAACCTTTGGCCTAATTTAGCAGATGTAATATGAACCTTCAATTTCTGGTAGATAACCTAATTTTGTCACCCACATGAATCATAGGAAGTGATCTACAATGACTGTCAGCAGCCTCTTTGAAAGCCTCATTCAAAGTATCAATCAATTTCTCCTATAATGTAGTTAATCTGTTGGTATTAGTGAAGGACGAACTTCTGACGGGACGTTTCACGAACGCGATCCACGAACGTGCCCTTGGAGGAGAGGCAAGGTCAGGCCAGGCTATGAAGGGGGTGCAGGAGATGATCAGTGCCACAGTCAGGGCAGCGCAGTCCTGTGCCAGTGTCCCAGTGTGCCAACCTGTGCTTGAGCCCCTCCCTCTGCCCAGCCCTTACCTCACTGACACCAGCACCATGATAGAGAGCACTGACACCAGCACCGTGATAGAGAGCACTGACACCACACCAGCACCAAGATAGAGAGCACTGACACCAGCACCAGCACTGAGATAGAGAGCACTGACACCAGCACTGAGATAGAGAGCACTGACACCACACCAGCACCGTGATAGAGAGCACTGACACCAGCACTGTCATAGAGACACTGACACCACACCAGCACTGAGATAGAGAGCACTGATACCAGCACCAGCACCGAGATAGAGAGCACTGACACCACACCAGCACCGTGATAGAGAGCACTGACACCAGTACCGAGATAGAGAGCACTGACACCACACCAGCACCGTAATAGAGAGCACTGAAACCAGCACTGATGCCAGCAACTCGCTGCAGGACCCAAAAATATGACACCGCTCAACCTCTGGATGCCCTTCTGTGAGAAATACTTCCTTCCTGGGACTTTCCATTGTGGTGTTCCAATGGCCACAAATTTTCAAAAGGCCTCCGAGTCCACCAGTTTATATGGCAGTAGTTGGCGGGCTAACAGTTCTGACAAGCCAACGGTCAACCGTTGGGCAAGAGGGTTATCCGGCATCATCATTTTTTACGCTCGAACATTTGACCCACGGAAGCCTGCCTTTTTCCAGAAATACGTGAGGACGGCATGATGGAAGGTGGAGTAGAGGACAATTGTGAGGAGAGAAGAGAAGGAGTAGTAGAAGACGAGGCTGGATGGTGAGAGCCTGGAGTGTGGCTTTGTGGGTTCCGTTGCTCCCACTGGGCTTGGTGATGGCAGCTCATGTGCCTTTTTAAGGCAGTCGTCCCTAGGTGAGTGTTGGGCTTACCGCGACTTATGCGTTGACTGCAAAGGCTGCAGATGGCAAAACTATTGTCAGCAGAAGACACGTTAAAAAAAGCCCACACTGCAGAGCCATGTTCCGGTGTCCTGGGAGCACCAGATGTGACCGTACATGGTTGATGCCTCACTCCTAATACATTAGCAGTCTGGTTTGTCCCTCCTGTGCAATGTAAGTTCCGCATGCTTCTCCTCCCTATCTGCTGGTCCATATCTCCCTCTGAACTCCCTTCCTCTTCCTCTCTTGTGGGCACCCACGTGACATCACTAGACACGTCATCATTGATGTTACCTTCCCCACCACTATAATTAGAGATCTTGGAGTAGGCAGCAACACCGGGGACCAACCTCCTTGGGCTGATCTGGGTATTGTCGTCAGACTCCTGAGTGGCAGTGGTTGCTACCTCCTCTTGCTGATCCAATGCCAAGAATGGCTGTGCATCGGCAATGTCTTGTGATGGATCGGAAAATAATTCCTGTGACTCAAGCGGAGGGTATATGGTGGTGGTGGTGTTGGTGGTAGTGTCTTTGGGGATGCACACAGCAGAGATTGAATAGGGTACAGATCGAGAGGATGAGGAGGGTGCAGAAGAGTAAGACTGAGTGAGCCTCTCAACCAAGTCTGGTGCTTCCTTTGACGTAATCGAACGCACCTTCTGCAATTTGTCACTTTGGCTCAAGCCTGTTGTTCCTGCCCTGCCCCCTGCTTCTTCCTCTGCCTGTCATTTTTTAAATGACCCTGTGACAAAAATCTCTAGAGAAGTGCAGTATATGTGAAAGAAGGTATATAACACCCTGCTTCAATCTGTCGTTTTGGGGGGCCACTGGTCTATCACACCAGTTATAATACTTTTTTCTAATTGCGTTTGTCACTCTTTGTAGTATCACTGCAGAACCACTCAGCAGTCACAATGCTGCACAGTGGAAATGCACTATACTATGCTTTCTATATTTGAAAGTATTTTATACGTGTATTACACCCCTATATACAGCACACTAAACAGTACACATATACCAGTCCTTAAAAGGACCTTTGTGGACCTAATAGTAGCTAGCTAGTAGCTAGTGAATTTCAGACTGTCCCTGCTCCAAACACTAAACTGTCCCTCCCTACACTGAGAAACTACAGCTGCAGAATCGGTCAGCAGCACTGCATGCAGTGCACAATAATATGCTTTCTATATTTGAAAGAAAGTATATTATACATTGATTATAGTAATTTTATTAAAATCCCTATAATCGATGTATGGACAGAAGGTGGAGTCCTTTTTTTCAACAAAGAACAGGACTGATCCTGTAGGAGAATATATTGAGTGTCTAATAAAGCCCTCTAATTTCTCGTCAAGCCACTCACTCTGCACCTTTAATTTAACTATTTATTGAATTATAAAATCAATAAAAAGTGGGTACTCACAAAGTGGCAACTATCAATAAACCATAAAACCACACAATGTTGAGCAGTATAGACACATGTGCCATGTCACATTAAGGGGCAAAGGTTGACACATTTGTGGGGCACCCCCTTAATTAGAGCTAATCTACCCCGAAACATGTCAGCATTTGATGTGATATGGCACATGTGTCTGCACTGCTCAACAGTTGTTTTATGGCTCATTGATTTTATCACAGACGGTAGGTTGTCTGAATAGTTACTACATTAGCTTGTGATTCACTGATCAGTGAAGAACTTGTTAGACAATGTCCTTTACAATAGGCTGATGTAAAATGTATGGTCTGTGTTACCCAGTTGATGGAGGGATTATGGATAGAAAACCAAGGAATACCCAGGCTGTCAGGAATCTTGGGGGTTGTAATCAGCTAAAAGCTGATAGTCTCACGATGGGCAACATCAGATTGGAGTACCAGAGGAACATCATGATAAAGATGAACCATCTCCATATTAATAGGGGTAGATTTATTTATTCCTTCCACAAGGATCCCCCCAGCCCCGAAGTTCAGCATAGCAGAGCAAAGAAATGTATGGCCCTCAGTGATCAGTTGAACAGGGATGACAAAATGAGAAAGTAGACAATTTACATTATTTTCTTCATGGATCAATGGGGAGATTGAGTAATGGAGTTTATTTGTTCAGGCACTATAACATTAGTCGCGGCAATTGTTCTTTTGACTTTGTTTGGATGATTAACTGCTCACTGCCTTGAGTGCCCACAATAGAGACATAAGTTCTCCAAATATTTTCTCTCTTTCTTCTGAGGAGAAATATAGTTCCTAATAGGAGATAAGTAGAGTATTGGTCAGACTCCAGAAAAACACCAATCCAAATTTAGCACCACATCCCAAGATAAGGCAATGACATGTGTAAGAGAGAAAAAAATAGGGATTTTCACAGTGCTAAATGATAGCACTGTGAAAATCCCTATTTTTTCCTCTCTTACACATTTCATATTTCCTAATAGCATTAACCTGCATAGGTTTGGGAGTGTTAGAATCTATAAAAACTTTTGGATCCTTCTGAAAAATTTTACTAGCAGAGAAAATCATGTCACTGTTACGTCTGAATATTCCTTCCTTCTTTCTGCAAACGTCTGATCAATTTTTATGCATTCAGGTTCAGAATACTTTAATAATCCCCAAGGGAAATTATTGTGATACAGCTACATTCAAAAAGACAGCACAAGATCACAAAAATGAACAGAACATAATACAATGACACAATAAAAATACCAATAACAGAAATTCATACAAATAAGACCAATTAAACCTATACTCTAATAAAACATCCATACTAACATAACAATTCTGATCATAAACCATATTAAATCTTCACATCAACCTTCACAGAGAAGAATTATATAATTTGATGGCCACAGGCAAAAATGATTTCTTGTGTCGCTCTGTGGTGCATCGTGGGTTGTAACAATCTGTCACTGATGGTACTCGCAGACTGACCAGCGTATTTTGGAATGGATGGGAAGAGTTGTCCAAGATTGAATGTACCTTGAACAACATTCTCCTCTCCAACACTGTTGTTAAAGGCTTCAACTACAATCCAACAACATCACTGGACTTGCGAATTAGTTTGTTGAGTCAGTTGGTGTTGGCCACCCAAAGCCTGCTTCTCCAGAATTCCACTGCATACAGGAGAGAGCTGGCCACCTCAGACTCATAAAACATCTTCAGTAGCATCCTGCAGATATTAAAAGATCAAAACATAGGGGGGACTCTGGCCCTTCATATAGAGCATCTCAGTGTTCTTGCTCTAGTCCAGCTTATTATCTATGTGCATCCTTGGATACTTGTAACTCTCTACTACATCCACATCCACTCCTCCGATAGAGAGATAGAGACATGGTCACTGGTGTCTTCCTCCTTCTCATTTGTCTTTGTTACATTTAGATACAGATGATTATTCTCACACCATGTGACAAAGTTCTCCAGCACAGTCCTATACTCAGTCTCTTTCCCAATCCTGATACATCCCATTACTGGAGAGCCATCTGAAAACTTCTGAAGATGACAAGATTCTGTCTGGTATCTAAAATCCATGGTATAGACAGTAAAAATAAAGGGAATGAGAACAGTCCCCTGTGGAGCCTCAATATTGATGATCACCCTATCTGACACACAGTCTTGCAAATGCACATGCTGTGGTCCTGTCAGGTATTCTACTATCCATAACACAAGGGAAACATCTACCTGTATTGTGGCTAGCTTCTCGTCCAAGAAATCAGGCCTGATAGTATCAAAAGCACTGGAGAAGTAAAAAAAATGACCCTCACAGTGATTGCTGGCTTATCCAGGTGTGCATACATGCAATTCAGCATGAAGATGATAGCCTCCTAAACCCCCACTCTCAGCTGGTAGACGAACTGCAAAGGGTCTAAATATTTACTAACTATGGGCCGTAACTCATGTAAAACAAGTCTTTCCAAGGTCTTCATAATGCAGGAGGTCAACGCCACTGGTCTGTAATCCTTAGAGCCACACGGGCGTGGTGTCTTCGGCACAGGGACAAGACAGAACATCTTCAACACAGGGACCTTTTATAGACTCAGGCTTAGATTAAAGACCCATTGATGGACACCCCCAAGCTGGTCTGCACATGCCCTAAGCACCCTGAGGCTAACACCATCAGGGCCTGCTGCTTTTCCTGCCTTAAGTTTCATCAACTGTCTGCCCACCTGATCAGCTGTAAAAGACACTGATGCACTTTCCTGTGAAGAAAGAACAACAAGTGAAAGTAGCCAATAAGGGGGAATCAGAGAACACACTAAAAGAGGAAAGACATCTATTATGAGGAGTGGAGGGTACTTGCCTCAACTCTGCTGTCCTACAACTTTGTGTTAAATCTGAGGGAGTCAAAGCCAGGTCCTCTGAATCAAACAACTTAAAAATAACAGTTCAGTTCATTGCCCTCATCCACTGCATAATTTGATAAAAACCTAGACATCAACAGGAGCCTCAACTCTGGCAAGTTTATTTTTTATCTGTTCAGAGAGTCCTTGGTGGAACTGACTCTTTTGAGCTGCTGGGTTCTGAGTGGTATCTGAAATCCAACATCAGAATTCCGTTGTGTACTCAGCAGCACAGTGGGGGTTATTTACAAAAAGAAAATCCATTTTGCACTACAAGTGCAAACTACAGGGTGAAAAGTGCACTTGAAATTGTACTGAAAGTGCACTTGGAAGTGCAGTCACTGTAGACCAGAGGGGGACATGCAAGGAAAATAAAAAACTGCATTTTAGCTTGCACATGATTGGATGATAAAGTAAGCAGAGCTTCCCCTTATTTCAGATCTTCCCCTCAGATCTACAGCGACTGCACTTCCAAGTGCACTTTCAGTGCAATTTCAAGTGCACTTTGCACTTGTAGTTTGCACTTGTAGTGTAAAGTGAATTTGCCTTTCGTAAATAACCCCCTCTGTCTACCATACCAGAAACTATGCAACTTTGCTTCGGCAGTATCACCAAAAATCTTAATCCTTGCTGTCACAAAAGTCTCAACATTATTCAGAGTGGCTCTGTCTTGTTTTTCATAAGGGGAGGCTCATGCTAGGGCTTTTTCAGTCAGGAGGTTGATAATAAATAATGCCTTCATTTGCTATTTTGCTTTTATAAATATAGTGGGTTGTATATATGTGACACCCTTTAAGGAACCCTCTGTGATGGTAGTACAGGCATATGTGTGTTAGCACCAATGTAAGTCCAGCAATTGTTTTTGCAGAGCATAGATTTCTTTCTGTTGCCCTTTCACCACACTTTCCAGTTCAGCACTTTTTTCTTGATAAGTAACACTGAACTTCTGCAGCTCTGCAATTTGACACCTGTAAATAGCCACAGCATTTGCTATAGCAGCCTCCAAGTTTTGGCCAGATTATTCTGTCATTGTCAGGGATCAGGCTCAGAGACCAGTAGCTATAGCAGTGAAGAGGCTCCCACCAACCAGCTGGATAAGTAAATAAGCAAGTCATCCCGGCGGATGACGTGGGCTCAACAAAGGTGCGGGGTCTATGTACTAATCAGTGTTCACCAGAACTTCTGATGGTGGAGATGGATTTGCTGTGTGTTAGTTCCAGGTTGGGGTCCTCAAAATTGCCCTACCAGTAAGTGAGGAAGCCGGGGTCCAGTAGCATATATAGCAGGTAGGGATCAAGCAGAAGCTTAATCCAAGGGTTGGTAACAAGTGGTTGCAGGTTGGGATCATGTAGAAGCGTAGTCAAGGAACAAGCCAAAATGTGGTAATGAGTGGAAGTGAAGATATGGATGACAGCAGGAGTGACAAGAAAGAAATAATGGCTGGAGAGAGCTCAATGATCTGGCAAACAAGAAGTCTGGAGACATGGCTTCAATCAAGAAGTTTGTGGGAGGAGCAGAGAGTTCAAGGTACACAAGAAGCAAGACATAAGGGAAGTATGTCTAAGCAACTAGCATCTCAGATGGCTCTGCAAGGCGGGTCACTGCAAGACACAGCAGAAGTCCTGGGTTCAGGTCCAAGCCCTGATACATGTACCGCCTGCTACTGTATGACTGTGCAGTGCAGTGGACAGTGAAAATATGCCCTGTGAAAAAACATATGCAGCCTGTCATGGCTGTAGACAGTGTATGTGGAGAGGCTCTAAAGAAGCTACAGGACACATGTCAGTTGCATTAAGTTGTAAAATGTCCTGCTCCCCCACCTCCTAAATGCCCCAAAATACATAAGATTTTTTTCTACCAAAAGGACATAAAATATGGGGTTTACCTCTACTTTAAGAGACAAGTGTCCACAAACCCTACAATAATGTGTCTTTATGCACCTTTTTCAGCAACAATATGCTTTCCCTATCACAGCTAAGCACATTGTTGATATAACTGTTGGGATCCCTGTCTTTTATAATAAGGAGGTTAGCACATAAAACATCCCTATTATTGCCAATTCTAAGTCACATTTTTCCACCCAACAATATAGATATAAAACTAAAATGTTTCATGAAATTCAATTCATCTACAAAAAAAAGTGTTAATATTTGTTATTGCATATTTTGATGGTAAAATGGTAATACTGTAACATTTTTCTTGGAGTCCATTTCAAACTAAAAATATCTCGAATACAAAAGTTCAAACAGTGTAAGAGCACAGAAGAAAACACAAAGCAAAGTATGTTCTGAAACATTCCGCTTTACACTTCAATGAATAAAATCAAAATGCTGAAGTTAAAAGGCACATGAAAGAAAGTCATTAACTTATCAAGACCTGTCTTTTTTTTTTTTTTAAGTGATTTTGCTGTTTTTATCTGGGCATTTATTGTACTTGCTTAATTTCTGTATCCAACATATTTATACACAATCTTCAACAAAAGTATATTTTTTACATTGTTATTATGTTTTTATTACTGCATAAGTTGTAGCAATAGCAATACCATCAGGAAATTGACAAATGATTTAACAACATTTAATAGATAAAATAATATTTAAGTATCATTTGGGTGGGAAGGTGGTAATATAAGAAGTATGGCATCCAGGTATCACCCTATGCTGGAAAAATATCTTCTCCCGTATAACTTCCCCCATAGGTAACTCAAATTGAAAAAGCTGCCTTGGGAAGTTACCCTATAGCATCTCTGGGAGCCATAACCCTTTGCCCTCAACCTCGTAAACACTTCTTAGACAATGGAAATGCGGCATACAGGGTCCGGGCCCTCATAGTGGGACAATCTTGGTGCTTATCTCTTGCAACCCTTCAAAAAAATTCCTATATCCTCCCTGGAATAACCCATGCCAGACTTATCTCCCCATTCCTGGGAACAAGCTGGGATGCTCACGGTCAGACAACTTTACTTCTAAAACCGCCTACGATCCTTTCAAGAACTGTGCTTATCCTTCCCAATTCCATGTTCATCATTCTTCAAATGCCTACAGATCCATCATCTCTTGAGAAAATCAACATTGGCAGCTCAGACCTTATAGACTCCATCCTGGATATTTTCAGATCTCCTCCAAACCTACACAAAGTACTCTCTCCCATATACCCATTGCTGTCTACCCCACCTGAACAGGACAAAACTAAACCACTGTTAACCTAGGAACGACCTCTTAACTTTTCCACTACACCTAAACAATGGCAATGAGTAAAAACATTGAAATATTTCAGTTTCATTACTCATTGGGAATCTTCGTAAAAACTGATCTATCACTGGTATCTTACACCACAAAAATTAGCCAAAATCAACCCCAATCAATCTTCTCTGTGTTGGAGACCATGTGGAACTTTAGGATCACTCTTTCATATCTGGTGGCAATGCCCTATTAGCCAATGATTTTGAGCCCATCTGTTTCAACTAATATCCACAACCCTCAAAATGGACATACCTACAGATCCTCAACTGGCTCTACTGGGCATTACCATGGATTCCTGGCCTTACAAATTTCATACCCTGCTCGCCCCCTTTTTCATTGCTGTGAGACTGTCAATTGCACATAACTGGAAATCACCAACACCAGCGAACAATAACAGCACAATACACATCTTGAATGAACAAACTCAACATAAATACTCCTTTGCCAAAGCTCAAATATCCAAACATAAATTCCTACGTAACTGGCATTTATGCAAAATCATCCGCTCTGTACTCTACAACTTCAAACTACAAAGCTCTCCTGATGCACCCTAATTGAATGAATGATGTTATAATATCTCCTATGATGTATTCTACATAGGCTTACATCCCCCAAAGTCAGAGGGATGAATGTAGGAAAACTTTACGATATATACTGTATATCTATCTAAATATTTTTTTTACCACCATACTAGCTCACATCTACCTCACCTTACCTACCTTAGTCTACTCCCCTCTCTATCCCCCCCCCCAACTTGCTTCTACTTCTAACATTAACATAATTAGATTATCTCATTAAAACATTTGTACTATGTTCTATATTACAATAATCTTACAATAAAGATCTATTGAAACTAACTTCCCCCAGAGGTAGCCTGTTAGTTACAAATAACTCACTGATCTCTGATTTTATTGATTTCCTGTTTCTAAAAGCACCTGTCTGGTTTGTGAAATACATGAATTTGTGATACTTTAACATAGCAAGAGCTGCACACTGCACTTGTCTTAGGCCGCGTACACACGGGCGGACTGTTCGCCCAACTTTGTCCGCTGAACAGTGTTTGGGCGGACAGTCCGCTCGTGTGTGGGCTTTCAGCGGACAGTTTCAGCGGACAGTTGGACGGACAAGGTTTTTCGGAAATTCCGAAAAACTGTCCGCTGAAACCTTGTTTCAGCGAACAGCCCACTCGTGTGTAGGCTTGTTCGTCAAACAAAGTTGCGCGCATGCTCAGAAAGGATTTTCACGCCGAAAGCTATAATGCAGTGTATAGGACGTCGTATTTTTCGTCCCGTCGTACGTGCTGTTCACGTCATCGCGCACGGTTTCAGCAAACTGTTCGTTCGTCGTGTGTGGGCATGTCCGTCCATGCTAATTTTGAGCGGACTGTTTGCTGAAACTGTTGGACGGACAAAGTTGGGCGAACAGTCCGCGCGTGTGTACGCGGCCTTACTTGCTGTGAGAATACCAGCCTGTATGCATAACATGATGCATTTCCAGTTATACCTTACCAAGTTCCCAAGTGAGTGAAAGTTATCTATTAGGAACAAAACATTGCTTCAGTTGTTCAATAAAGTTTTGGTTAAATAAATAAGGAAAGAATTTGCTTTTCACATTATGGATAATTTAAGTGAATCTCCACTCTGTTTTCATTCTTGACTTTTTTAGTAAATCAGCCAAAAAGTGTGTACAAGCTCTTATGAGTCAAGGCAGCAGTATTGTTTTGATGGGAAGTAAATCGATGGGTGCATGCATACAATGTGACTATGTGACTGGTAGTTACACTTCTGTCTGCTAAACATAAACATTCCCACCCCATTAATTGTGTGTTGAGCTTCAAGGTGGCTTCCAGGAGCTGGGCAATGCTGAGTCATAGGGAGGAAATGAGAGGAGGGGAATTGGGTGAACCTGTGCGCTGAGATGGGTGAAACAAGCAAGCAGGTAGTTTGGGAGATGAGGGAGTGCTAACAATGAAAGCAAGAATGGGTTATGGAGATAATGAGGGGGAACGAGTACTGATGTCAAATTACAGTTCCGTAGTCCAGCAGGGCATTTTTTTCTTGCACAAGCATACAATTAAATACACAAGTGTTATGATCAGTGGTGGGCAATTATGCCAGTGATTATGGCAAGTCTTGTCTTTTGTCTGAGTTATGCAAGATCAGGCAGCCCACACCCCTCCCCCCTATTATTGCGGGGAAATTCCTCCCTTTTTATGGCCTGCTTAAAGAATATTTTGTGACTGAACAAGAACAACACATTTTCTGTACAGTATATATTAATAATGCAAAGCAAGCATGGTTCCGTGTTTAGAATATCTTTCAAACAGTTATTAAAGATGCTGCAGTTCTAAAAATAAGACAACAGTATTGTTTTTAAATAGCTATCTTTTTCTTCATTTAGCCTTTGTTTTTCCTAAGGCTTTTATATAATGAATTATTGTGTGCTTGTGCACTTTTATTGCTTTTAGGTACTCTTTAAGGTGTTTATAATGTGGCTTTGCAGTTGCTTTAAATATTTATATGTATTTCATTCTGTCTTTATAATATAATTTTTTGCAACATTCAGCAACTCAAATCCAATGAGAAGATAAGTACCAACAGTGAAATTGAAAAGTAAATTTCCACACAAAGTAATCTATTATTTATCATAAGTTTATTGAATTTGCTTTCATATGAGTATTTTTTTTCATCACATAATTTTGATGTTCAAGGCAACTTAATGGTCACAATCCTTCTTTGCTGGAAATGAGTGACCTGGTAGGTACTAACATTCTACTACTACTACTACTATTAATAATAACAATAATATTCAGTTTTTATTTTTTTATCCATTGACATTAATATTTACACCATAAACAACAGATCTTTCAATTGAATATATTTAGAAAGGAAATTCAAGGCATTTACTGTATTAAATGCATTGTCTTTACTAGCATTGCCCACCTTTGGCATGTTGGTCCTAAGCTAAGTATATTTTGCTCTACTTATTAACGCTTCCCGACTGCCTCACACAGATATACTGCGGCAGAAGGGCATGTACAGGCAGATTAACATACCTGTACATTGACCTTTAAGAGGGGGCTTGCAGGCACCCGCCAAAAGCTCCGTGACTGTGATCGTGGGTCATGTGGATCCGATGTCCGCGGGGATACCCGCGATCGTTTCACGGTGAGGAAGAACGGGGAGATGCTAATGTAAACAAGCATCTCTCCATTCTGCCTAGTGACACTGTCACTGATCAGCTCTCCCTGTAATCGGAAGCAGTGATCAGTGATGTGTCACACATAGCCCCCCCCCCCCAGTTAGAATCAGTCACTAGGACACACTTAACCCCGGCAGTGACTTTTTTACAGTAGTCAATGCAATTTTTAAGCATTGATCGCTGTATTAATGCCAATGGTCCCAAGAATGTGCCAAAATTGTCCAAAGTGTCTGCTATAATGTTACAGTCACAATAAAAATCAATGATCACTGCCATTACTAGTAAAAAAAAAAAATATCAATAAAAAGGACATAAAACTATCCCCTATTTTGTAGATGCTATAACTTATTGCATTTTTTTTACCAAAAATATGTGGAAGAATACATATTGGCCTAAACTAAGGGCAAAAAAATGTTTTATATATTTTTTGGCGATATTTATTATAGCAAAAAGTAAAAAATAGTGCGTTTTTTCAAAAGTGTCACTTTTTTTGTTTATAGTGCAAAAAATAAAAATCGCAGAGGTGATAAAATATCACCAAAAGAAATCTCTATTTGTGGTTAAAAAAGGACATCAATTTTGTTTGGGAGCCACGTTGCACGACTGTGCAATTGTCAGTTAAAACGACGCAGTACCGAATCGCAAAAAGTGCTCTGGTCAGGAAGGGGGTAAATTCTTCCGGGGCTGAAGTGGTTAACCATGGTAGACCATTCACTTTACTTTATATGAAACACATGCTAGAAAGGCAGTACATAACACACATATTTATCAGAATTATTTAAAGTCAGAAAAATGTAATTATTATGTATTCAGTGTAGATCTCCAGCTAAGTAAGTTAGTTATGTCAGGGAATTTGTTTTCTTCATTACCATAATTCTCTGTTGTAGTAAAAACAAATGCTTCAGGGGCTCTATTATATGACTTGTTTGTCGTTGACTTCTTTATATGCTTTAGTTTAGCTGTGTTTTGTTCAAATATAAAAAGAAACAGTATTGCAGAAATATATTCTACAAATTATATTTTATTCTAAATTGGGAATAAATGAAAATACTGTAACTTCTAAAACAGAAGGTCAAAGTTGCATTTTTAATATCAATTGTTTCTTATTAGTTACATAAAATATCACTTTCCAAGCTACAGCAGCTATTAAATATAAATTCTGGATATGGGGTTTTTACATTATATTAACCCAACTTGAAACAATGTAACTATACATACAGTGCCTTGAAAAAGTATTCATGCCCCTTGACAGTTTCCACATTTTGTCATGTTAAACCCAAAAACCCACAGTAAATGTATTTTATTGGGATTTTATGTGATAGACCAACACAGAGTGGCACATAATTGTATAGTGGAAGGAAAATGATAAATGTTTATTTTTTAATTTTTTACACATAAATATTTGCAAAGTGTGGTGTGCATTTGTATTCAGCCCCCTTTACACTGATACCCCTAACTAAAATCTAGTGGAACCAGTTGCCTTCAGAAGTCACTTAATTAGTAAATAGAGTCCACCTGTGTGTAATTTTAATCTCAGTATAAATACAGCTGTGAAGTCCTCAGAGGTTTGTTAGAGAGTCTTAGTGAACAAACAGCATCATCAAAGCCAAGGAATATACCAGACAGGTAAGGGATAAAGTTGTGGAGAAGTTTAAAGCAGGGTTAGGCTATACAAAAATATCCCGAGCTTTGAACATCTCATAGAGCACTGTTCAATCCATTATCCGAAAATGGAAAGAGTATGGCACAACTGCAAACCTACCAAGACATGGCCGCCCACATGAACTGACAGGCTGGGTAATCAGAGCATTCATCAGAGAAGCAGCCAAAAGGCCCATGGCAAATCTGGAGGAACTGCAGAGATTCACAGCTCAGGTGGGAAAGTCTGTCCACAGGACAACTATTAGTCAAGCACTCCACAAATCTCGCCTTTATGGAAGAGTGGCAAGAAGAAAATCACCGTCGAAAGAAAGCCATAAGAAGTCCTGTTTGCAGTTTGCGAGAAGCCAGATGAGACCAACATTTAACTTTTTGGCCTAAAAGTAAAATGCTACAGTGGTGTGAAAAAGTGTTTGCCCCCTTCCTCATTTCCTGTTCCTTTGCATGTTTGTCACACTTAAGTGTTTCGGAACATCAAACCAATTTAAACAATAGTCAAGGACAACACAAGTAAACACAAAATGCAATTTGTAAATGAAGGTGTTTATTATTAAAGGTGAAAAAAAATCCAAACCATCATGGCCCTGTGTGAAAAAGTGATTGCCCCCTAAACCTAATAACTGGTTGGGCCACCCTTAGCAGCAACAACTGCAACCAAGCGTTTGCGATAACGTGCAATGAGGCTTTTACAGCGTCCTGGAGGAATTTTGGCCCACTCATCTTTGCAGAATTGTCCTAATTCAGTTACATTAGAGGGTTTTCGAGCATGAACGGCCTTTTTAAGGTCATACCACAACATCTCAATAGGATTCAGGTCAGGACTTTGGCTAGGCCACTCCAAAGTCTTCATTTTGTTTTTCTTCAGCCATTTGGTGGTGGACTTGCTGGTGTGTTTAGGATCATTGTCCTGCTGCAGAACCCAAGTTCGTTTCAGCTTGAGTACACGAACAGATGGTCGGACATTCTCCTTCAGGATCTCTTGGTAGACAGCAGAATTCATAGTTCCTTTTATCACGGCAAGTCTTCCAGGTCCTGAAGCAGCAAAACAGCCCCAGACCATCACACTACCACCACCATATTTTACTGTTGGTATAATGTTCTTTTTATGAAATACAGTGTTCCTTCTACGCCAGATATACTTGGACACACACCTTCCAAAGAGTTCCACTTTTGTCTCATCGGTCCACAGAATGTTGTCCCAAAAGTCTTGGGGATCATCAAGATGTGTTGTGGAGAAATTGAGACGAGCTTTGATGTTCTTTTTGCTCAGCAGTGGTTTTCTCCTTGGAACTCTGCCATGCAGGCCATTTTTGCCCAGTCTTTTCCTGATGGTGGAGGCATGAACGCTGACCTTAACTGAGGCAAGTGAGGCCTGCAGTTCCTTGGACGTTGTTGTGGGGTCTTTTGTGACCTCTTGGATGAGTCGTCGCTGCGCTCTTGGGGTAATTTTGGGCGGCCGGCCACTCCTGGGAAGGTTCACCACTGTTCCATGTCTTCGCCATTTGTGGATAATGGCTCTCACTGTGGTTCGCTGGATTCCCAAAGCTTTGGAAATGGCTTTATAACCCTTTCCAGACTGATAGATCTCAATTAATTTCTTTCTCAATTGTTCCTGAATTTCTTTGGGTCTCGGCATGATGTGTAGCTTTTTAGGATCTTCTGGTGGACCTTACTGTGTCAAGCAGCTCCTATTTAAGTGATGCCTTGATTGTGAACAGGTGTGGCAATAATCAGGCCTGGGTGTGGCTAGAGAAATTGAACTCAGGTGTGGACAACCACAGTTATAGTATGTTTTAACAAGGGGGGCAATCACTTTTTCACACAGGGCCATGATGGTTTGGATTTTTTTTCACCTTTAATAATAAACACCTTCATTTACAAATTGCATTTTGTGTTTACTTGTGTTGTCCTTGACTATTGTTTAAATTGGTTTGATGTTCCGAAACACTTAAGTGTGACAAACATGCAAAGGAACAGGAAATGAGGAAGGGGGCAAACACTTTTTCACACCACTGTATGTGTAGAGGAAAACTAACACTGCACATCACCCTGAACATTATCCCCACCGTGAAACATGGTGGTGGCAACATCATGTTGTGAGGATGCTTTTCTTCAGCAGGGACAGGGAAGCAGGTCAGAGTTGATGGGAAGATGGATGAAGCCAAATACAGGGCAATCTTACCTTCCAACAGAACAACGACCCTAAACATGCAGCCAGAGCTACAATGAAATGGTTTCAATGAAAGCATATTCATGTGTTAGAATGGCCCAGTCAAAGTTCAGACCTAAATCCAAATTGAGAATCTGACAGAGCTTGAGCTATCTTGCAAAGAAGAATGGGCAAAAATGTCACTCTCTAGTGCAAAGCTGGTAGAGGTATACCCAAAAAAGCTTGCAGCTGTAATTGCAGCAAAAGTTGGCTCTACAAAGTATTGACTCAGGGGGAAGAATACAAACACATGCCACACTTTTCAGATATTTATTTGTAAAAAATTTGGAAAACCATTTATAATTTTCCTTCCACTTCACAATTATGTGCCACATTGTGTTGATCTATCACATAAAATCTCGATAAAATAAATTTACGTTTTTGGTTGTAACATAACATAATGTGGAAAATGTCAAGGGGTATGAATACTTTTTCAAGGCACTTTATACCAAGCAACAATGTACATACTATGCAATGACAATTTTAAGGTTAATTGAACACTTGTATCACAATTAATTAGTGCAGGTTGATATGGTAAAGTTAAAGAATTTCAGGTATGGATATTTTTACATTGGTCTAGCTTGAACTAATCATATACCATACCTTGCTGAACCTGCCTGTAGTAGGCAACACTACAACAGTGTAGCTTATGGGTCCCATTCCAAGTGTCTGCCTGCAGTTTACTGAACACAGGAGTTCCCCTCTCAGCACAGGCACCATTTAGAAAATGCTTTGCATTTTCTCAATGAATGCAAGGCATTCATTGATTGGATGATGTGAATCTTGTGAATTCACACCTTCTTCCGTGATACCAGACAGGATCCATGGACATCCTCTTTCAGTCAGTTTGCAAGAGAACCATGGATGTCAGCTTCAGTGTTTCAGGCCCTGAAACACTGAGGCATGGCAGCCTGTGCTGGAAAGAGGCAGCAGCCACCTCCCAACCTGGACCTCTCTCTTTAGAGCAAGGTCCAAAGCCCATGTGCTCTTCACATATACCGTATTTTTCGGACTATTATGCCCCGTACACACGAGCGGACTTTTCGACATCCAAACTCCGACGGACCGAGTCCGTCAGACTATCCGATCGTGTGTGGGCTGCAACGGACTTTAGCTTCGCTAAAGTCTGACGGACTTTAGAAATGAAGCATGCTTTAAATTTTCCCGACGGAACTCCGCCGGACCCGGTCCCCTTCGAAAAGTTCGCTCGTGTGTGTGCTACTCCGACGGACTAAAACCGACGCTAGGGCAGCTATTGGCTACTGTCTATGAACTTCCTACGTCGAATCCAGTCGTACGTCATCACGTTCGACTCCGTCGGAGTTTGGTGTGATGGTGTGTGGCCAAGTCCGTTCGGTCGAAAAATCCGCCAGAACTCCGTCGGAACTCCAGCGGAACTCCGTCGGAGGTTTGTCAGACTTAATCCCTCTCGTGTGTACGGGGCATTAGACACACTTTTTTCCCCCAGAAATATGGGGGAAAATGTCCTGCGTCTTATGGTGTGAGTATATGATAAGCACTGCCCTCCTGCGTCGTGATCCCTGGAAAGCTCCACGGCCTCGGCCTTAGGAAAGGTCGCAGCTTCGGCCTAGCTCCGGAGCAGTGGCCATCTTGGTGCACCCGTCGACCATTTACAATGTGATAGCTCTGTCAAATGACAGAGCGATCACTTGTAAACAAACCAACATCATGATGACGCGGGTTCCTCTCTCCCCTCTGTGTAAAGATCTGTACAGTTGAGGTGAGAGATCGGATGGCAGCAGCACTGTGGGCTGCATCTGTAGTGTCCACAGTGCTGCTCTGTGACAATTGCAGTCACAACCATCCCTCCATACTCTGTCAATACTCTGCAATACTCTGCCATACCCTGCCAATACTCTGCCATACCCTGCCAATACTCTGCCATACCCTGCAACTACTCTGCAATACCTTGCCAATACTCAGCCAATACCCTGCCAATACCCTGACAATACTCTGCAATACCCTGCCAATACCCTGCCAATACTCTGAAATACCCTGCCAATACTCTGCAATACCCTGCCAATACTGTGCCATACCCTGCCAATACTCTGCCATACCCAGCCAATACTCTGCCATACCCAGCCAATACTCTGCAATACTCAGCCATACCCTGCAATACCTGGTAATACCCAGCCATACTTGGAGATACTCAGCCATACCCAACCCCCTAGTGTATAGTGGCCTAAAGGAGGAGGGAGAAGTGCCAGCTGTCCCTTGGGGAACCTGGCACCATAGAGGCAGAAAAACACAGGGCCGGTGACTCTGACAGGAGTGGCCGGAGGAAGAGGCAAAGACAGGAGTCACCTCCCAGGAACAATGGCCGGGGAGGAGGAGGAGGACAGATCGAGGACAGGAGGAATAGGCAGGCCGCTGGGATAACATCAGGTAAGGCAATGGTAACTCTGCATTTCTATAGTAATGGTCACTCTGCATTTCTATGGTAATGGTCACTCTGCATTTTGTATGGTAATGGTCACTCTGCATTTCTATGGTAATGGTCACTCTGCATTTTCTATGGTAATGGTCACTCTGCATTTTCAATGGTAATGGTCACTCTGCATTTTCTATGGCATGGTCACTCTGCATTTCATGGGCACTGTAAAATATTTTAGTACACCATTTGGTTCAGAATATTTTTTTTTTCTTGTTTTCAACCTCTAAAACCTAGGAGCGTCCTATGGTCAGGTGCGTCTTATGGAGCAAAAAATATGGTAAATACAGTTGCCCAGCATGCTTTGGGGCACTTTCCCTTCTAATTGGCTGGGGATGTATAGGCATCCATGCTTTCATCTGCAAGGTTTCATCCCTCTGTTCAGTACCTCCTATAGCAATTAGACCAGTGTAAAACATCAAGGCAGTATGAGCAGCACCAAGGCACTGAGCAGACTCTGCTAATCAATCACAGCTCCCTGTTAAGCAGACAGAATATACATTTGCCTAGCTGTCTCCCTGTTAAGCAGAGAAACCATAAACAATATACACTCACTCTAGCACCTACCTAGGAGGGTGCTATATCCATCCCCGCCAAAAATAGGCCATGTCCTCATTGGCCTGGGCAGCCGCCCCTACAAAAGTTTTGAACAAAAATCTAGGCGGAATATCCCACAAAATTGGAAAAGGGGAAAAGGGAAATAACCAATGAGCAAGGCCATGGGGCATGCCCCGTATTTGGCCTGTATGTACAAATAGGTTATGGTGAAAAAATATAAGGCATCTGCTGTACAATATATACATGTTAAGGTAGAACTCTACCAAGTGTACTTTGTTTGTGCACCCCCACCAAACAAAGAATGATTGGTAGGGTAAGATAACTAACCACAACTTGACTAACTATGCTATCTACACAATCTATTACAGTCAAATATTATAGTGTACTACTATAGGATGCCTCAGCCAAGGCGCAGAAGCTCCTTGCAATACTGCAAAGGAAAAGAGAAAAATACACATATACATCTTGATATGTCCTAAACAACTAAGCCCCTGTACACACAGTCGGACATTCTGCCAACCAAATCCGTTGGATTTTGCCCGACGGATTTTGTCCGATGGATTGTGTCCGAAACTGTTGCATACACACGGTCGGACCAAGTTGTTGGAAAATCCGATCATTCAGAACGTGATGACATTATTTCGTTACGACGGGACTACGTTCAGGCTAGTAGCCAATAGCTTTGGTGTAGGAATTTGATCTGAGCATGCGTGGCACTTTGTCCGATCGGAATTCTCTACACATGATCGGAGTATGTCCGATCGGACCAGTTTGTCGGATAATATTTCCAATAAGTTGAAAAATTGGGTCCGATGGATATTCCGACAGAATCAGTCCGATGCATACCACACACAGTCGGATTATCCGACAACACTGTCCAATAGGACACATTCCGACGGATTCTCCGACCGTGTGTACAAGGGCTAACACTGGGAACATCCTTCCCACCTGACATGCATTTACTGCTAACATTCATGTAGAGGCACTACCTAGATAGCCCTTCTTTAATTTGCAAAGATAGAGGGGAAAGGGGATTTGGGAATAGGGGGGATAGCCCCCAGCAAGAAAAACAGAAAACATCAAACAGATACTTAAAGCATGATAGCCTTTTAAACAAACAGCTTTTCCAGAGCAGACAGGAACAACTTGAACATAGTTCAGCAGTAAAAGTCAGGATGAGGAATCTGAACCATTTTCAGGGCCCCAGGTGTGTCTGGACCACACTAGACTTTTCCTTCCAGCACAGTTGACCACTACTCGGTCAATTTGGATAGATCTTCCCAGACTCCAGTTTTCCTTCACTAACAGGAACTCTTCCAGAGCTGGGGTTTGGACTTGTCGCAATAGGGCTTGGGGATGATCATGAAGTCCCAGACTTCTTCCTCACACCAGGAAACTCTCTTGACTTCTCCTCCATGATCTCCCTGGGAGCATAGGGGAAGTTATACCCATAACTCCAAGGCTACCTTCTGCTGCACATGCCTTTGAAAGCAAGAAAACCTCTGTAGCTTCTGCCTGTCACCTTTCCCAGGTGGAGCACAGAGGGTTTCCACTTTGGTAATCAGAAGTGTATAAGCCTTATTCTGAGCTTGGTCCTGAGCATAAGCATAAGGAGGGAATAAATCAGAAGCTCTGCTGGCTTATACCTCGCAGAATCCCAGATTCCTTATTCACCGAATAAGGATGGCCCCCTGTTCACTATCCTCATCTTTCAGATCGGGAGATAAGGAATGTTCACTTTCTTTGGCCTCACAGTCCCACTCTGTGCTGACTTCTGACCCCAACTCTGCGATCCCTTCCTCTATGGACCCAAAGTGGTATTCAAAGCTAGCTGACCCCACAACAATGATCCCTGGTCTCTCCTCACCTGAGGAACTTTATAGATTCAGGCCTCTTGATCAGATGGGTCTCCCCTGCCTCTTTAAGAACCGGATGATGAATTGCAGCGACTGCTGCCAATGAAAGCTGCCGCTGCTGCCCAACTCTGACTAGCTAGGTGCTCTGTACTGTAGCAATGTGGGTCTCCCTGGTTTGGCAGATGGTGGTGTGGGTGTAGACCACTGGTGTTGGCCCCAGTGATGTCCTCAGAGCACATCTGTCTTCCCCAGAAGTAGTAGCGACAGCAGACATAGGCATCTCTCTAGTAAATCCTGTCTCCCAAGCCACACACTGGTTTTAACTGTAGCATCATCTCCCTACAATGACCACAGTGACCCTAGTTGTGCAGCTTCAGTCATACGCTGGCATCTGCCACATACCAGACCAATGTGCTCTGTGTCCTCTCTGCTGCACAGCACCAGACTTCTGCAGGATGTTAACCATACTCCAGCATCAGTCAGTGCATAGTTCTGCAGGTCAGTCAGCTTTCCTGGCTCTCGACCACCTCGTGTAGCAATTCCGGGGCTACGGCTGACTCCACCTGCAATCCCAAAGCAGCTGACTCTTTGGCGGTAATTCCTTCTGTTGGGCAGACCTTTTCAGTGCGATCTTTCTCACAGTGCAAATTAACACCCCCACTGCTACTACTTGGAAGTGTCCTGTTACTAGTGACCATGTAGCAGACATTTTCTTCTCTAGTACTGTACATGTTCGGATACAACCCCGGGCATTCTGGTTCTCAAGCCCTGAGTTAAATATTTATTTGCCACTCTCTGAAAATGTACAAGCACTGACCACTGTAAAGCAGCATTCCCTTCCATGGCACAACAGTTTCTCTTCGATTCTGGTCCCGCAATCCACACAGCAAAACATAGCAATTTCTTGAACACTTTACCTGGTCATTGCCAGTAGCATCTACTGTTGCGATAATTCAGAGGATAGTGCCGGACTGGTGAGCCCCCATATGTAGTGCTACCCACAGAGGAGCCACTTGAAATTTTGTGCATGGGTCTCCCACTGATTAATCGTCACAAGGTATTTTCACACATGTGTGGTTAATTGTGCTTGTAGTGACTTTAATCATTCCCAGGTTTGCCAGAGGGGTTGAAACTGTTCTTGGGGTTGAGAGGCAAAGTTTAGAACCGAAATACTCAAGTGGCTCCTTCGGGGGTGGTGCTACATATGTATAATAATTGGAAAAACTAAACATGAATTCTGATTGAGCACTATGGACAACACATATACATTTGTACTCCTTTACTTTAGTTTTAATGAACCAGCCAAAATATGCGGTTATGATAATATTGGTTGACGATGGTAAATGACAGCCAAAATATCATATATAGCCTGGTTAGCTTATAGAGTGAATTAGGGATACATGCATTCTTTGTTTATCTAAAGTAGACATCGTTGTTTGCTATTTTTATACTCTGTATAAATTGTATGGATTATTTTATTAATACTGAGAATATGCTGCAGAACTCATGTTCACAGGTTGAGCTAAAGCCCAGAAAAATATTAGGTACAATTCTGGTTTTGATAAATTAAACAAAATACAATTTAACAGACAGTGCAATAAATTGAACAAAAGTCCAAACTGGGAAATAAAAAAGAGACAAGTAGAAAGATGGGGAAAAAAATCCTCCTTGGGAAAAGTAAGGATTTAACATATGTCATTATAGTTACATAGGTACTACGCTGTATGTACTGAAAAAAAGATAAATATTATATTAATATTATATATTATCTGCAAACAGGCCATGTTTCATCAATGATGTCACCCAAGATCCCTGGCCAGTTTGTTTACAAACAGCAGCTGGACAGATATTTTTCATTTTGCAGGGGCATTGCAGCAGGGCAAGATCATTGGTTTGCTTGTCATGCAGTGGGGCAAAATCATTAGTTGGCAGGTCGTCATGATATGGTTCATCATAATTTAGGATGGATCTACCATACTTCACTGGAAGACATAATTTATAATGGATTTACATTGTTTACATTATTTACATTTGTATCCACTTCAGCCCTGGAAGACTCTCCACCTTAATGACCAGGCCATTTTTTGCGATACGGCACTGCATCATTTTAACTGACAATTGGACGGTCGTGCTATGTTGCACCCAAGCAAAATCAATGTCCTTTTTTCCCCACAAATAGAGCTTTCTTTTGGTGGTATATGATCACCTCTGCGGTTTTTATTTTTTGCGTAATAAACAAAAAAAATCAACAATTTAGAAAAAAAACACAATATTTTGTACTTTTTGCTATAATAAATATACAAAAATTTAAAATTCTTCATCAGTTTAGGCCGATATATATTCTTCTACATATTGTTGGCCAAAAAAAATCTCAATATACATATATTGATTGGTTTACTCAAAAGTTATAGCGTCTACAAAATAGGAGATAGATTTGTGGCATTTTTATTTATTTATTTATTTATTACTAGTAATGTTGGCAATCTGCCTTTTTTATCAGGACTGAGACATTGTGGCGGACAAATCAGACCCTTTTGACACATTTTTGGAACCATTGATGTTTATATAGTGATCAGAGCTAAAAATAGCCACTGATTACAGTATAAATGTCACAGGTAGGAAGGGGTTAACACTAGCGGGCGATCAAGGGGTTAAATATGTTCCCTATGTGTGTTATAACTTTGGGGATAATGTGGCAGACTAGAGGATGAGAGGATGAGAGAGATCATTGTCCCTACTTAGTAGGAACACATGATCTGTCTCTTCTCCCCTGACAGAACTAGGATTTGTGTGTTTACACACACAGATCCCAGAGCCGATGCGTGTGCCCAGCAGTCGCGGTCATCGCGACTTCTGGGCACACGCATTGGCTCTGGGGACTTGCTGTGGATGCCTGCTATAGTGTCTTAAAGAGCCAAAGCACAGCTATGATGGCTTGCGCAGGGGAGCCAACCTGCCGCGGTATAACTGCGGTGGCTGGTCCGGAAGAGGTTAAATAAAGAACTTTTTCAAATTGTGTGTTAACTTTGGGAATGAGTAATAAAGGTTACTAATGTAGCTCATACTCATTTCCCGGGGGGGGGGGCGCAGATATCTGGGCTCTCTTTTTTTAAAGGGGGTTTAATACTAGATTCTAAAGGTTTGAAAAGACACCCATATCCTCTTTGGAGGACAGAATGTGGAGATGAGGCCCTTGTCCCCCCAACAGGACATACCTTCCCAATGTTGAAAGGCATCCAGGCTGCATGCTTAGATAAGAGTCTGATATTCATTTTATCATTTTTAAGGGGTTAAACTACAGTTTTTACATAACTTTCTTTGCAGCCTTGCATTATCCCCCAAGCAGGTTATTTAAAGGATTTTTATTTCCAATGTTTCCATTAAGGTCACATTGAAAGTCCCCCTCACAGCTGAGCAGTAATGTCCTCCATGACAATATCCAGACACCAATGCCATATTTAACAAAGGTCTGCAAATTAGCTTTGCAAGCTTACAGGCCATAAATAATTACAGTGCTTGGGTTATTGTGCGTTTCTGTTGTGTTTGTTGAACATCAACTGAAACAAGCTTTGCCTGGTTCACTCATCCTTAGTTCATATTAGAAATTACCAAATCTTTCAAAATATGCACAGTGGTTATTCTGTTATAGGTACAAAGAAAATGGCACCACTAAACTACACTAAACTACACTACTACTAAACTTTTCTACTGGAAAAGAAAATTAGGTATTATTTCTTATTAAACATATGATTTAGACAGGGGGTGAGTAGCATTTTTTTCAACCTACTGACTCATATATAGTCCAGGGTCTAAAATAACTACAGTGGACCTCATGTGTACATCCAAAAATGATCCAAGATTCTTGTTTAGTAAAGCATTTAAAAGCAGTACCGTATTGACTCGTGTATAAGCTGACCCAAATATAAGCCGAGGCACCTAATTTCACCACAAAAAAATGTGAAAACGTGTTGACTCAAATATAAGCCTAGGGTGGGAAATGCAACAGCTACTGGGTAAACAATGCTCATCTGCTGCCTCATTTTCAGCCTTACTGTGCACATTTGTAGCCTCACTGTGCCCACCTGTATCATCAGTGCCCATCTGCAGCTGTACCTTTGATAACCAAAACAGCATGTCTCCAACTGTGTCATGCAGTCTTTTCGGCGGCCGTCCACTGTAACAAAGCCCCGCCTCCTCCTCATCCGTGATAGACAGAACACTGATTCAGTTTCCCGGCATTGTATCAGTGTTCCATCTATCACATACGAGGAGGAGGAGGGGCTTTGTTACAGTGGACGGCCACTGAACAGAATGCATGACACAGTGGGAAACACCCGCTGCTTTGGTTATCAAAGGTACAGCTGCAGATAAGCACAGTAAGGCTGCACCCTCATTCGAGACTCTCACTCAAGTATAAGCCGAGGGGGGCTTTTTCAGCATAAAAATGTGCTGAAAAAAGTCAGCTTATACTCGAGTATATAAGGTAACTAATATAAATTAGCCTTTCTCAACCATTATACTGTGGAACTCTAAAGCCTTGTACACACGATCAGATTGTTGACCAACAAAACTGTGGACTTTTGTCGAAAAGGCATTGGCCCAAACTTGTCTTGCATACACACGGCACACAATTGTTGGCCAACAATCACTAACGTAGTGACATACTACATGGTTTTTCAGCTCTTTAGCGCCAGCCTTTTTTATATAGGTCCAACAGTGGGGCCCAAAGGAGGGTTTCCAATCCCAATATAGGTATAAAAAGAATAAATACCCCCCAAAGTAAGTAATAGGGATTTTTTAGGCAACAAGGGAAAGGATATGAACAAAAATTCTTATATAAATGATATTTAGAGAATATAAAATTATTCAGGTGCATATATCACCAATAATAGAACATATTATAAAAACAACAAAGTATACTAATAGATCGTTGGTGCGTAATAATTGTGAATATTCATACCAATGCATTTCGGGACAACTGTGGGGTACCTTCATCAGGGGTGTTCAAAGCAGAGTATAACTACAATAGCATATTCTAAAAAACAAGACAATAGAAAAAAAAGAGACATAATCGAAGAACAAACAAGAACAGAAAAAGCACACAGCTATCATGAGCAGGGGCAAGAAAAAAGGATCATCGTTGAGGCCGGGATTGGGAGACTACCTACCGATCAGATGGAATTAGCACTGCATGTACCTCCAGGTGCTATGCCGTTGAATCATAGAGGGTGCCGTGGAAAATATGGGGTAAAAATGACTATTTCATCAGAGTCTCCATACTTTTACGGCTTTTACCGCCACCCTTTGGGCTCCTTCTGCTAATGTTGTGTTAGTAAAAGCTTGGTGAGTGTTGATCCATGCTTTTCATTTTATGCTTTCAGTTCGTTTATGAACGTCCATTCCTCAACCAGACATGTTGCGGAATTGGAGGAGATAACGTGTTATTTATTATTGGCCTTGTAGTTATTGCGTTGACATTTTTTTTTTGGTTGAATAATGATTTGATTTGCTATATTTTCTATATTTTTGAATGCATAGAATGCACTTTTTTCTAAAGTTATATTGTCAGATAGCATGTCTAATTTTATTTGTTTTCTTTTTTTTAATGCACAATAAAACAATTGTGGAGACTAATACTTGGCTATGTGTTTTACTCCAAATGACAGTATGGGAGTAGGCAGTTACATTTAAAAAACAATGTAAAATGTACAAGGGATACCAACATAGGGGTTTCTTCAGAATAAATAAAGGTAGGAATCAGCAAAAAAGTTTGTTAAAATCCCTGCAATGCACATAGATAATCAGGGGGGGGGGGGGGGGTTATTTCTCAACAAAAGTGGGGTTCCGCTTTAATTGCAAGTGTACACTGAGCATACACATTAATACATAGATGTACTGTTTGACATGTAAATGATTGATGTGTACGTGTATATGTATGAATTTAGGGGCTATGCTACCACTATTAAAAACTGTTTGTATTGTACCAATCATGTTTACTGTATACCAACAATTAGAACTGCATTATTAAGATTGATAGTAGGTCCTCCCTGGGATGATGTACCATATATATATGCCCTGGCATTCTCAGACTCTTCCCAGAGGTTACAGTACCACTACCACTTATCTAGGCAATTTTATGGAACATGGTCTCAATGGATACTTTCTCTAAAAATTCTACTATTGATAGTTGGTTGCCCCTGGAGACTACATGCTTCATACAAAGTCCCAACCTTTCCCTTGTCCCCCTTTCCCTTATGACAGTCTCAATAGACAGGGATGGAGCTATATGACCTAAATGGTCTCTACCTCATATAAAGTCCCAAATATATACTATATTTTCCAATAGATGTACTGTAATTACATGTTAAAATAAAAAAAAAATGTTTCTTTGGAAGGATGATCATTTTTACTTTTTTATTCAAAGCCTTTTATGCTATATCTAATATATTATATTGATTTTCAAAATAATAATTGTTTAATATAATCTTTGTACTGTACTGTATCTAATACTATTAAATTGATGACTTTAAAGAAAACATATTTAATATATTGTTTTCCTTTACAACCATTTGGAAAATCAATAATGTTTAAGCTATAATAAAAAGCAGGCTATTGATTGGTAATTGTCTCAAGTGAATGGCCATGTCTAACTGTGTAGTAATTGAGAAAAATATTCTGAAATTACCATGCTTAAACATGATATCTGTATCTTACTCTGCTGGTGAACAATAATCCAACATCATTACAATCACATTAGTTCAGTGAAAAGTAATCTGTATTTTTTTTTTCTATAAGTTGCTGCATTTTTGCTGCATTTTTCACATCTTTGTTAAATTTGCATTATTCAGTAAACAACCTAAGGTCCAGTTCTGCTTTTATGCACTAGAACTATTCCAAAGAGCATAGTGAGAAATACAGATTGTTGTAGTCTTATTTAGATGTCGAACCCATAAGATCACTTGGTTTGATAAATTAGACTATACTGCAGGAGGCAAGGGAAAGTAAAGAGGAGAAGAATTGGTCTAGAGAGGTGATAGAATAAAGGGGAAATGCCAATCAACAGGAAGGGAGTTATAGACTAAACGGAATCAAATATGTGTCAGACCTGACCCCAGGTGTGAAATAGATGTCTCCGAGCAGAGCCCAAGGTTCCTAGATAGAGTAAAATGGTGAAACTGTGTCTGTTAAGATACTAGCCAATTTTCTTCTGGAACATAATCCATGACATCTTACGCTTAGCTGCTATGAAGGAGACCCTGGGTTGTTTCCGCGCCTTACTGTGGCTATGGTCAGCTTGGCATCTAGAAGCATAAAATGGATCAGTTGCAGTTGGCTTTGGGAATCTTTAAAAGGGCCGAGTTCAGGAGAACAATGGCTGGTGTTCTTGGGAGCTGATCATTTGTAATTTTTTGGATCAAGGTGAACATATTGTTCCAGAACGTCCTGATTCTGGGACATTACCACCAAATGTGGGCCACTGAACCTATGATTTGGCAGTCAAGATAACACTGAGGGTTTGCTGTGGAAAAAATGGTAGCCAGCTTTAAGGGGGTAATGTACCATCTTGCCATTGCTTTAAGGCTAGCTTCAATCAAGGAGATGTTCCTAATCCCTTTATAGGACCTAGATAGGGCGGTCTGCCACCTCTCCACATTGCAATGAATTTGGAGGTTTTTTTCCCAAGCTAACATATAAGGTGATTTGCAAGACGGGTGAGCAAGCGACTGGTAGATAATGGAGATTTTGCCCCTCTGATCCATGGCCTGTTCACACCATTGTTCATAAGGTGTGATTTTTTTTTTTTGGAATCTGAATTGCTCCAAGGTCGGATGTTCAAGCTTCTGAACACAGTAGCTCTGGAAAATTGGACCCGAGGGAGTGAAGAAATGGTCAATTCGACACATCCCCTTGTCCAGCCCCCATTTAAAAGATTTAATATCTAGACCCTATTTAGTAGTAGGGATGAAATCTAAAAACAAGACATAATATGACAGCTGTTTGTTCAGTTCAATTCTTTCATGTCCAAAAAGACCACTCTGAGGTCAGTGAGGTCTCAGATCTCATTGTGTCCCAGAGAGTAAAGGTTTGTGATAGGATGGATGATAGTATTGGTGGGCAATCTCCGGGAAGGACTCATAATATATAGTCTAAGGTATAGACAGGGACTTCCTGTCTTTATTTGAACCCAGTCCAGTTTTTCAAGAGTAAATGGTAGATAATTGAGCTATTCTTGCTGCTTTAAAATACCACAAAAGGCAGGGTAGGACCAGCCCTCCCCTTGTCCTAGTCTGGAATTGTTTTTTTTTTGTTAGGGTAGCCTGTGGCCTGAACCTCCCCAGATGATTTTATTGACTTTGTTTTGGAAAGATTTTAACAGTTATGCTTTTTTTATACTTACCTTTTCATGTGTCTTTTGTTTTTGTTTGGAGGTGGGTTTTAAGAAAATCTATGCTTTGCCTATTCAGGGCAAAGCAACAGGTTTGCTTTATTTTCCTATTCCCAGCAGCTTATGCTTACCTTTCCTTTGACCTCCCTGTCTCACTTTTCAGTTTCAGAAACTGAATGAAATACATGATACTTTTGAATATTAAATAGCATGTAACTTGCTCCAAGTAATGGTGCTGGGCCAATCATTGCTCCCACATGGGGAGTCCCTAGCCCTGTGTAAAGTCACTCCAGTGGCCCATAGCTTACATATGACTTCTTTCTGACCTGGTGGCTGAATTGAGCAATGTGCATTGGTAAAACAAGGGTCCTACTCAGACATAGTCAGGTGGATTAATTGAAAAAATATATGCTGAATTTTCACTGAACTCTGTAAATAAAACGAGGCTGCATTAATTTCAATTAACTAATCACATAATAGCAAAACTCCAGGTTTTTTTAACCACTTGCCGCCCGCCCTATAGGCAATTGACGGCGGCAAAGTGGTTTCATAATCCTGACCGGATGTCATATGACGTGATCAGGATTATGAGCCGCTGCGCGCCCCCGGGGGCACGCATCACGGCGATCGTTGTTGCGGGGTGTCAGTCTGACACCCGGCAACTACGATCTCGGTAAAGAGTCTCCGACGGAGACTCTTTACTATGTGATCAGCCGTGTCCAATCACTCAGACGCGAGTAGAGGAGAGCCGATCGGCTGCTCCTCTGACAGGGGGGGTCTGTGCTGATCGATTATCAGCACAGCCCCCCCAAGGAGACCCACACTGGACCACCAGGGACGCCACCAGACCACCAGGGAAAAGGTAATAAAGGTCATAATCCTCCCTAGACCACCAGGGATGCCAGTCAGCACAATGGGTGCCAATCAGTGCCCATAATGGATGCCAATCAGTGCCCACAATGGGCATCGCTGATTGGCATGCATTATTGTTTGGCACTGATTGGCATCCATTACTATAGTATAACACCGATGCCGCCTATGGGTGCCCACCTGTGGCACCTATGAGTGCCCACCTGTGCTGCCTGAGTGCCCACCTGTGCCACCTGAGTGCCCACCTGTGCCGCCTATCCGTGCCCACCTGTGCCGCCTATCCATGCCCACCTGTGCCGCCTATCCATGCCCATCCGTGCCGCCCATCCATGCCGCCCATCCGTGCCGCCCATCCGTGCCGCCCATCCGTGCCAGCTATCAGTGCCAATTTGTGCCACCTATCAGTTTCCGTCCGTGTCGCCCATCCGTGTCGCCCATCAGTGCCGCCTATCAGTGCCACTTCATTGGTGCCACATTGGTGCCCATCAGTGCCGCCTTATCAGTGCCCATGAGTGTAGCCCCATCAGTGCCCATCAGTGAAGGAGAAAACGTACTTATTTACAAAGTTTTGAAACTGAAACAAAAAAAAAACATTTTTTTTTTTCAAAATTTTCGGTATTTTTTTATTTGTAGCGCAAAAAATTAAAACCATAGAGGTGATCAAATACCACCAAAAGAAAGCTCTATTTGTGGGAAAAAAATGATAAAAATTTCATTTGGGTACAGTGTAGCATGACCGCGCAATTGTCATTCAAAGTGCAACAGTGCTGAAAACTCAAAATTGGTCTGGGCAGGAAGGTGTTTAAGTGCCCAGTATTGAAGTGGTTAACATTTTCCTCACACATCAATAATTATTCAAAGTGAACTTAGGTTCGCATTATTTACTATCATTCAGTGAGCAGACAACTGATCTAGAAAACCAAGCACAAAATGCATAGTATCAACTTATACAGCATCTTAAATAATGACAAATAACACCACTATACTCCAGATGAAAAGGAAAACAGCTGTATGTGTTTTAAACATAGAGACAGAATAATCCAAGCCACCTAAAAATTCTTAAATCTGCACAATATTGGAAAACTGTTTAAAAAAAGTTGTTCATGCTTCAGAGAGGCTAATATTTCTGGTTCATTCCGTTTTTTTTTTCTTGTTCATATGTCGATGTTGCTTACCCATAACTTGTTTGTAAATCATTATAGTAAATTTGCAGTGACATTGAAATTTTCCAGCCAAAGGCATTTTATCAGATGCTACCATTTTGCCTGAAAGATGCCCTCTGTGATTGGCTCAGTGCTACAAAGTCAACTTAATTTAGAACAAATTTAGACTATCCAGGCAATGTAAGAAGCAGCCAAAGGAAACAGATTAGTCTTTGAATAACCCCTTATCTAACATGCTTGGCTTTCATCTGTCTATAGCAATTAAAACGTATGAGATTAGTATGTAACAGTCAGTCATAATGTGACAGCTCAGTGAATAAGATGAACATTACTCAAGTAAATGGAATTTTACAATAACTGCAAAATTAAAAAAAAACTAAAAACATTTTTAGTAGGGATGAAATCTAAAAACAAGAAATAATAAGACAACTGTTTGTTCAGTTCAATTCTTTCATGTCCAAGGATAACTGAAACCACTGTCTTAATTTTGCAATTTTATTTCAGTTTATGTGTTAACTGAATCTGTTTTTGTATACCAAAATTATTTTAACATGCAGTAATTTGTTATTTGTTATTAATAACTACAACAATTTTCACCGAAAAAATGTAAAAAATCATATATATATATATAATATAAGTTTTGAGTCATATAATTCAGTACATACTGTACTCCCTCATTCTCTTCCTATAGATTTAAACCACGCTGTCGCTGACTAAACATTGCATGCTGCTTTCCGGCCCACCTTCCATTGATCTTGATTGCTTTCCTGAGATTCCTCCCCACCAGAAGAGCCCTTGCAGCCCAGGCAGAATGCAGCTTAGATTATAATGGCATTTGATGTCTGTCTGCATCTAGTGAACATACTGACCAGCCCGCAGACAACCAAAGAAAGCCCCTGCCCCCCCCCCATAACTAGCCATTGCAGCAAGTATCATTGGAAGGCAACATATGTTAGAAAAAAAAAGGCCAAGGATAAATCCAAGGAAAACTCCAAGCTCACTTACTGACCAGCCCGCCGACAACCAGATTAACCTGTCTAAGACCTTGTATACACGGTCGGAGAATCCGTCGGAATGTGTCCTATCGGACCGTGTTGTCGGATAATCCGACTGTGTGTGGTATGCATCGGACTGATTCTGTCTGAATATCCGTCGGACCCAATTTTCCAACTTGATGGAAATATTTTCAGTCAAACTGGTCCGATCGGACATACTCCGATCATGTGTAGAGAATTTTGATCGGACCAAGTGCCACGCATGCTCAGATCAAATTCCTACATCAAAGCTATTGGCTACTAGCCTGAATGTAGTCCCATCGTAACGAAATTACGTCATCACGTTCTGAAAGATCGGATTTTTCGACAACTTTGTCCGACCGTGTGTATGCAACAGTTTCGGACAAGATCCGACGGACAAAATCCGACGGACAAAATCCGACGGACAAAACCCGACGGACAAAATCCGATGGACAAAATCCGATGGATTTGGTTGTCGAAATCTCCGACCGTGTGTACAGGGGCTAACAGTATGTGTTAAAAACAGGGGTTTAGTCTGCAAGGTAAACATACAAGAGTACAGATTCCTATAAAATATAAAGAAAATATTTGGAGAGAAAATATCTGAATAAAAGATCAGAATATATGCTGAAATCAATAAAGGGGAGTCCAAAAAAGGGGCCCACAAATACTTAGAACTGATGTCCAACATTCCTACATTCATCCAAAGCTGTTGAATGGGAGGAAATATGGTAGTCCAAGATTATCCATCCAAATGAGGTCAAAAAGTAGTCATAATATATAACCAATCAGTAACCAAGAGCATTATTGCTCTTATTAGTTTTATTATTAGCATACTTATTATTAGCATATTTCATTATTAGTTTTTGGAGTTGCCACCATTTGGAGGATTGGCGATTACCCAGGGTATTTTCCCTCACAGTATGGATGTGGCATCGTTGTGTTGTGCTCTGATCCCTGTCAGAGGTGAGTACCAGTGCCCATTGTGCCAGCACAGCCAGTCCTTCCTGGGGCCCTATATGGAGAGTGGTTTGGATGTGGGAATGGTTCTTGCCCTCTCCCTTCCTCTTTGTAGCCACCTTGGTAACCACTGGCTTTCCTCATCTAAGATATGTCCATCCTGTATGGATGGCTTTTCAAAGATGATGGAAATGGGCTTGCAGAGCTTGCGTGTGACATCGCTGTTTGGCAACATTCACACGTGTGGGGACTACAGCATCTCCACGACCCGCCAGGGATGTCAGATTCCGGCTGATCAGGGTAAGCATAAAAGTTAGAGCTGTTGGCTGTTGCCACTGTGTCTGCAAGGGACCGGGGACGTTGTGAGTAGGGATGAGCGAACGGTTTGGCCCGGGACTTCCCGATGGCTTCTCCATGGCATCTATTTACGTAACCGGGTGACTATATAAGAACTGTCAAAACAAAGACAGAGGCGGTTCGGTCGCGGCTAGAAAAGAAGATGAATTGACTTTGTGGGACATTTTTATTGTTTTATTTTTTTAATAAAGGACTTAAAGGTACCAGAGTGTGACTGTTTTTTTTTACATTTTGACACTTTTTTTGTGAAATGGTAGGGGTACAATATACCCGTTAACATTTTAAACAGGGGAGGCGGGATCTGGGGGTCCACTTGTTAAAGGAGACTTTCAGATTCCGATAAACCTCCTGCCCACAGACCCCCAAAACCACCGGAAAAGGGTTGTGGGGATGAGGCCCTTGTCCCCATCAACATTGGGGGGATACCCAAAGCACCCTCCCCATGTTGAGGGCATGTGGCCTGGTATGGTTCAGGGGGGGGCACTCTCTTGTCCCCCCCTCTTTTCCTGTTTCCTGCCAGCTTGTGTGCTCAGATAAGGGCCTGGTATGGATTTTTGGGGGGACCCCCACGCCTTTTTAAAAAAAAAATTGGTGCAAGGTTCCCCTTAAAATCCATACCAGACCTGAAGTGTCTGGTATGGATTCTAAGGGGGGCCCCATGACATTTTTTTTTAAATTAATGCAGGTTTCCCCTTAATATCTATACCAGACCTGAAGGGCCTTGTATGGATTTTAGGACAACCCCACACAATTTTTTTTTCAATTTTGGTTTGGGGTTCCCCTTAATATTCATACCAGACCCAAAGGGCCTGGTACTGGACTGGTGGGATCCCATTCCATTTTTTATCTGTATTGCCGGGACCGGCAATTCATTATAGCCACAAGTACTTTTAAATTACTTTTTTCCTTTAGAAATGCCATTTTGTGCAGGGACTGTTCTAAACACGGGAAAAATGCGCCACTTTACAGGCACACTATAGACACCGCCCAGGTATGAAATTTAAAGGAATATTTCACTTTTCTTTTTTCACTTTTTGTCAGTTTTTAAAACTTTTTTTTGCATTGATACATGTTCCCTGGGGCAGGACCCGGGTCCCCAAACACATTTTATGACAATTACTTGCATATAAGCCTTTAAAATTAGCACTTTTGATTATTCATGTTCATGTCCCATAGACTTTAACAGTGTTTGTGTGTTCTGCCAATTTTTTTTATCTGACAGGTAAACCTCATGTGGGATTTATATACTTTGTTGCAGAGTCTCTCACATAGTATACAGTACAGGGCAATGCCTTTCATATCTTGATGTCTTTGGTGTTTGTGTACCCACTAGATGGGACAGTGTGACCCTTGTGGAAGAAAGGATCATGTAGGCGGGCTCTTGGTTACCAATTGGTGATATAAGATGGCTACTTTTTTTTATCTGATTTGGATGGATATTCTTGAACTGCGATTTGTCCTTCCATTCATCAGCTTTGGATGGCTGTTGGCGTGTTGGACATCAATTCTAGGTATTTGGACTCACTTTTATTGATTTCAGCATATATTCAAATCTTTAGGCTCTGGCTGAAATATATTAGCACTATTGATGTAGTACTGCTGTTAGTGCTAATTAAAGATTTGAGCAATTGTGTTGCTGGCATTTCTTGCTATTCAGATCTTTTATTCAGATATATTACCTCCAAATATTTTCTATATATTTTAAAGGAACACCTACTCTTGTATGCTTGGTGTTGCTTCTCCTTTTTCCTATTTCCTTATCCATCATAGGATATTCAGCAGTGTTGATCTTGAATATTTGAAATATACATTGATGGTGAGTGTTTTTCTATTGTATGCACCCCCATGCTGTGTTCAGACAGTCATCTTGATTAATATAATTTTTTTCTGTATTAAATTTGTGTATGTGCAGTATATCTCTTTGTGGCCACAATCTTGGTAGCATTTGTCTGTAAATTATGCAAATTGTCTGATTGTATCTATTCTTTGATAGCTATACAGTATATGCTTTACAGCTCCTGAAGAAGCAGTACAGCGAAAAACATGTCGAGCAACAAGCATTTTTGAATAGCACAGTATTTGTATATATATATATATGTGTGTTATGTATGTCATAACCTTTTTAAATTATGTTCTACTGGGTCAGCAATTGTTTTAAATATGAAATGAAATAAAGAATATATTTCTATAAATATTTGAATTGTTTGGCACCATTAAAATTCCTTTCCTTTTTCCTTTTTTTTTTCCTTTTTTTTCTTCCTTTGCTATTTATAAAAATTATATTTCTGGGATTAAGGTGCACTTGATCTATAGATGATAGTGACATGTTCAAACCAAAATTTTTAGCAGTTCAGGGAACTAGCAGACTATTGTTGCCATTTGCTGCTAAAGCAACCATTTGCCAGAAATGCACTTTTGGTCCTCTCTGTTTGCAGGGAAATATACAGTAGTTCTGGTTATGCAATGCACTCTATAGTGCTTTCAACAGTCAATGTGTGTTGGAGACTTGAAGTAGATAGGGAAAGCTGGTTGCAGGGAGGGATAGTTGATGCTATACTGTAGAGTGCTGAACAGTGCTAAAAACAGTACTGTATTGTGCTACATTATAGTTAATTGCACTCTGGAAAATTGTAAAATATTTATCTCCCCCTCCCCATGTTCATTGTGCTGCATTATACTACAGGCATACCCCACGTTTAAGTACACAATGAGGTTTATTTACTAAAGCTGAAAAGTGCAAAATCAGGCTCCCTTCTACATAGAAACTAATGAACTTCCAGGTTTTATTACCAAAGCTTAATTGAACAAGCTGGCGTTAGAAGCTGATTGGTTTCTATGAAAAAGGGAGCCTGATTTTGCACTTTTCAGCTTTAGTAAATAAACTCCATTGTGTACTTAAAAGTGGGGTATGCCTGTACATTATTGTGAATTATAGTGCGGTAGGCTTTTGCTGGCATTAGTGTGTTCACAGCATAGCACCAAAGGTCTTTTATGTGACTACCTTTTTGTATGTTTCAGCAACAACTTCAGTTGCTGTTTAGTTGATAGGACCCCCTTGCTGTTTTTTTTTTGGGGGGTTTTGCAGGGGGGGTTATTAATGTATTTTTTATTTCATAACTTAGAGATAATACTGAACATTTGGTATTTGGTTTGCCAGAAACTGGAACATGAATAATCCTGAAGCCACGGAGGGGCAATAGAAAGAAAAAGTGGAAAAGTGGAGATGGGAGGGTTAGGCCACAGATTAAGGGGGAAGAAAGGGCATGGATTAAGGGAGAGAGGGACCAAATAGGTAAAGTGCTTAAGAGATTCATAATAAAGTAAGAGGGGAGAAAAGGCATGGACCAAGGGTACTATATAGCCTCTATTTTTTCATGAAACCTAGCCTGTGTAAGTGTTGACTTTGTCTTGGCAATAGAAAGAGTAAATGCTTTCCAGGCATTCCCAATTGTTTGTGTAACAGCTGTGAGAACAAGTCATTAGAAGGAATTGAACCCTTAGAAGGTTTCTTCATATACAAGAGTGTGTATTTGGGGTGGGGAGATATCCTGGTCCTAAGTACTTTAGTCAGTATATTTAACAAGTCCACTCATCACCAGGTGACCCAGCCCTTACCTATATAAGAACTGTCAAACAGCAAGCCAGGCATTCGGCGGCTTTCCTTAGTTGACGGCGGAGGGATTTCTTTTTCAGGCCTGGCGGTGGCAATGGCATGATCAGAGATGGCTCTACATCGGGGTACACTGTTTTTTTATTTTTAAAAACTGTCAAAAACTGCCTCCTGTTTTTATTTATTTTTACACTTTTTTTGTTGAATAGATAGGGGTATTACCGTATGTACCCCATACTTATTCACGGAGGGGCAGGATCTGGGAGCCCTTTTGTTAAAGGGGATTCCAGATCCCAATAAGCCCCCTGCTTGCAGACCCTCACAACCACTGGCCAGGGTTGTGGGGAAGAAGATTTTGTCACAATCAACATGTTCCCCCACCTCAAAGCAGCCACCATGTTGAGAGCATGTGGCCTCGTATGGTTCTGGAGGGGGGACGCTCACTTGTCCCCTTCTTTCCTGGCCCGCATGCTCAGATAAGGGCCTGACATGGAGTGGGGACCCCCACATCGTATTGTTAGCATTTTCCTATTGCCGGCCAGTGTTGTATTGCAAGCAATTTAATTTTTTTTTAGAAATGTCAGTTTTGATGCCATAGGTTTTATCCATGGTGCAGATGTGACACTTTACATGCAGACTAAGGGGACCCCCAGGCACTATATTTAAAATATTTTTTAATTTTTATTGTTTCACTTTAAGCATAATTAAAATCACTGCTCCTGGAAAAATTACCCTTTTTAAAAAAAAAATTGCATTGATACATGTCTCATAGGGCAGTATCTGGACCCTCATGTATTTTTTTACCAATAATTTGCATATAAGCCTTCAAAATGGGGATTTTTGATTTTTCAAGTTTGGGTCCCATAGACTTTAATAGGGTTTGGGTCAGTACTTTTTCTCTGTTTGGGAGTTCCGATGCGAACCGAACACAGGGGTGTTCGGCCCATCTCTATTTGAAAATACTGTATATTCAGGCTTCATATATGATGGAATACAACAGTATTGAGTGGGGACTTCTTTGCTTGTGTTCATCTGCTTGCTGTGTTATTTGCATTACTTTCAGCTGAGACATAATGGTATGTAACAATGATTATAAGCTGAGTTAATGTATTAAACTATATTGGAGACTAGTGATGGACGAACTTCAGACGGGACGTTTCGCGAATGCGGCCGATAGTTCGCGAACCGTAACGTTCGCGGCGGGCCCCATTGACTTCAATGGGAGGCGAACTTTGCAAACCTACATGTCAAATTTTCAGCCACAAAATAATTACTAGCTGTGCAAACATAGTCCCACCACATGGCCAATGACATAACACATGTATGAGGTGAATCTGGGATCGACAACTACAAGCATTCTTTTTTTATATGTGAAATTGTTGTGACAATTCAGGACTGTGGAGCGCATGAAGGCAATGGAGGAGAGGGAAGGTCAGGGTAGGCAAAGAAAAGGGTGCAGGAGATGATCACCAGCAACGTGACATACAGCAATGACACCTGCACCGTGATAGAGTCATCTGACACCAGCACAGTGATAGAGAGCACTGACATCAGCAGCGTGACATACAGCAATGACACCTGCCCCGTGATAGAGTGATCTGACACCAGCACCGTGATAGAGAGCACTGACATCAGCAGCATGACATAAAGCACTGACACCAGCACCATGATATACAACACTGACACCAGCACCGTGATATACAGCACTGACATCAGCAGCGTGACATACAGCAATGACACCTGCACCGTGATAGAGTGATCTGACACCAGCACCATGATAGAGAGCACTGACATCAGCAGCGTGACATAAAGCACTGACACCAGCACCATGATATACAGCACTGACATCAGCACCATGATGGAGAGCACTGACATTAGCACCGTGATGGAAAGAACTGACATCAGCAGCGTGACATAAAGCACTCACACCAGCACCATGATATACAGCACTGACACCAGCACCATGATATACAGCACTGACACCAGCACCGTGATATACAGCACTGACACCTGCACCGTAAGCAGCCCCAGGAGGAAGTCAGCATAGCACAGGGATGGTGGGAGCACCTCATAATGAGCATAGCACAGGGATGGTGGGAGCCCCTCATAATATGCACAGCAGAGGTACAGCCCCAGGAGGAAGTCAGCACAGCACAGGGATGGTGGGAGCCCTTCATAATAAGCAGCCGCAGGAGGATGTCAGCATAGCACAGGGATGGTGGGAGCCCCTCATAATGAGCATAGCACAGGGATGGTGGGAGCCCCTCATAATATGCACAGCAGAGGTACAGCCCCAGGAGGAAGTCAGCACAGGGATGGTGGGAACCCCTCATAATAAGCAGCCCCAGGAGGATGTCAGCATAGCACAGAGATGGTGGGAGCCCCTCATAATAAGCAGCCCCAGGAGGAAGTCAGCACAGCACAGGGATGGTGGGAGCCCCTCATAATGAGCATAGCACAGGGATGGTGGGAGCCCCTCATAATATGCACAGCAGAGGTACAGCCCCAGGAGGAAGTCAGCACAGCACAGGGATGGTGGGAGCCCCTCATAATGAGCATAGCACAGGGATGGTGGGAGCCCCTCATAATATGCACAGCAGAGGTACAGCCCCATTAGGAAGTCAGCCCAGCACAGGGATGGTGGGAGCCCCTCATAATAAGCAGCCCCAGTAGAAATATGACACCGCTCAACCTCTTCAAACAGGAGTGTACAGGCATATAGTACGGTGTGCTTTTTTTGGACAAGGAAGTGAGCCAAATGAAGAAAGAAGGTCTGTGTGCTCGATTAAAAAAATCGTTTATAGACATATACATGGTCTACTGGTCACATGTGTTGAATTCCTCCGAGATCTATGCCTCATTCATTTTTATAAATGTGAGGTAGTTAACACTGTCGTGAGCTAGGCGAGTACGCTTATCGGTCACGATCCCCCCTGCTGCGCTGAACGTCCTTTCTGACAGGACACTGGACGAGGGGCAAGCCAACAGTTTGATTGCAAATTGGGCAAACTCTGGCCAAAGGTCAAGCCTGCCCACCCAGTAGTCCAGGGGTTCATCACTCCTCAGAGCGTCCACATCAGCCGTTAACCCGATGTAGTCGGACACCTGACGGTCTAGGCATTCCCTGATGCTGGATCCGGATGACCCCTGTCGATGGGTCGGCTGAAAGAATGACCTCATATCAGAAGTCACCAACACATCTTCAAACCGGCCTCTTCTTGCAGGCGCTGTTGGATTGGTACCCGCAACTCCTTCTCTGGGAGTGGGAATTGCTCCTCTGCCAGCGCACGCAAAAGCAGAATGCAGCATTTCGTGAAGCAAGGCCTGGAAGTGCTCTATTCTGACAGCCCTCTTTGACGGCGTTAAACATTTCCGCCATTTTGTGTTTGTATGGGGTCTAAGTATGTTGCCACCCAGTACTGGTCCTTGACCCTTATGCTTTTTATACGGGGGTCCCTGTTAAAACACTGGAGCATGAAGGCCCCCATTTGCACTAAACTGGAAGCGGTGTGGTGGCCTGGCTCCTGCTCATTATCCAGGATAATGTTGTCCTCTTCATTCTCCTCTCCCCATCCACGCACAACAACAGGGATCCCAGAAAGGTTTAAAGCATGCTCTTCTTGCTCCTCCTCATCCGCCCCGGCACCATCCTCCTCTGACTCCTCTTCAGACTCCTGTTGTTCACTTGTCTCAGATAGAGTAGCCCCCCTGGGAATTCATCCAGCATTGCGACTTCCTCATCTTCCTGCTCCTGCTCCTCCACAGCTTGATCAATGACACGGCACAATGCACGCTCCATAAAGAAGGCATAAGGTACCATGTCACTGATGGTGCCATGGCTGCAACTGACCAGTTTGGTGATCTCCCTAAATGGGCGCAGAAGTCTGCATGCGTCGCACATGAGCAGCCACTGGCGCGGTGAAAAAAACCCAGCTCCCCAGAACCTGTTCTGCCGCAGAGTTCATACAGGTAGACGTTAACTGCGCGTTTCTGCTGGAGCAGCCTATCAAGCATATAGAAGGTTGAGTTCCATCGCGTCGGGCAATCGCAAATAAGACGTCTGACCGTCAGATTGTGTCACCGCTGAATGTCAGCAAGGCGAGCCATGGCCGTGTAAGATCTTCTGAAATGGGCCGAGATTTTCCTTGCCTGCCGCAAGATGTCCTGGACCCCAGGGTATTTGACAACGAATCGCTGCACGACCAAGTTTGCAGATGACACCAAGATATGCAGTGGAATAACGTCCTTACAGGATGTCTCCAATTTACAAGCTGACCTCAATACACTGTCTAATTGGGTGACTATGTGGGAGATGAGGTATTATAGCTGGGAAGATACTGGAGCGTTTAATAAAAGACCACATCGACGAGTTCTTGCTGAACAAAAACACTTTAAGCAACAGACAACATGGATTCATGAAAGACAGAAGTTGTCAGACAAATCTGATTTCTTTTTATGAGGAGGTAAGTAAAACCTTGGACAGAGGGGTGGCGGTGGACGTGGTATACTTGGATTTTGCAAAAGCGTTCGATACAGTTCCCCACACACGGCTCATGTGTAAGGCCGCGTACACACGGGCGGACTGTTCGCCCAACCTTGTTCGGCAAACAGTTTCATCAAACAGTCCGCTCAAAATTTGCATGAGCGGACTTGCCCACACACGAGCGGACTGTTTGACGAACAAGGTTGGGCAAACAGTTCGCTCAACTTTTGAAATGAACGGACTCGCCCACGTAAGGCGGAGGCAAATCCGCCCATTTCGAGCGCGTGTACAGGTAGGCGGAGCCCGCGAAGGAGACGTCGCGGGCTCCGCCGCCTGGAATGGGCTTAAAGGGGAACCCCAACGCCGAAAAAAAATCGGCGTGGGGGTTCCCCCCAAGTCCACACCAGACCCTTGTCCGAGCACGCTACCCGGCCGGCCAGGAAAGGGGGGCGAGCGAGCGCGCCCCCCCTCCTGAGCCGTACCAGGCCGCGTGCCCTCAACATGGGGGGTGCCTTGGGGAAGGGGGGGCCGCGCGGCCCCCCCACCCCAAAGCACCTTGTCCCCATGTTGATGAGGACAAGGGCCTTTTCCCGACAACCCTGGCCGTTGGTTGTCGGGGTCTGCGGGCGGGGGGCTTATCGGAATCCGGGAGCGCCCTTTAAGAAGGGGGCCCCCGGATACCGGCCCCCCACCCTATGTGAATGAGTATGGGGTACAATGTACCCCTACCCATTCACCTGTGAACTAAAGTACAATAAAAAACACAACACAGAGAAAAAATATTTTATTGCACAGCTCCGGGGGTCTTCCGTCTTCGGGGGTCTTCTCGCCGGACTCCTCCGCTATGTGTGTGTAGCTCTTTTGCTAGCGGAGGAGTCCGGCTTTCTTCCTCCCCGCCGCCGGCCTCTTCTCCCGACTTCGGGGGTCTTGTCCCCCTCTTCGGTTCTTCTGCCGGGCCACCGCGCCTGGTCCGGTGGCCCGGTCTTCTGTCGCCGTCTTCCGTTCTTCTGTCGCCGCCTTCGGTTCTTCTGCCGGGCCACCGCGCCTTCTTGTAGCTCTTTTACAGGCGGTGGCCCGGTCTTCTGTCGCCGCCGCCGCCTTCCGTTCTTGTTCTTCTTCTTGTTCTTCTTCTTCTCCTGGAGATGTTGACTCGACGATCTCTCCGGCCGGAATGCCAGAGCCGCGCTGTGCGGTCACTTATATAGTGACAATGGGGCGGTGTCACATGGTATATGTCACATGGGTTGGTCACATGGTGACCCCGCCCCCTTACGATGTCATAGTCCCCATGTGACATCAACCCATGTGACCAACCCATGTGACATATACCATGTGACACCGCCCCATTGTCACTATATAAGTGGCAGCGGAGCGTGTCCCTGGCATTCCGGCCGGAGAGCTCGTCGAGTCAACATCTCCAGGAGAAGAAGAAGAACAAGAAGAAGAACAAGAACGGAAGGCGGCGGCGGCGACAGAAGACCGGGCCACCGCCTGTAAAAGAGCTACAAGAAGGCGCGGTGGCCCGGCAGAAGAACCGAAGGCGGCGACAGAAGAACGGAAGACGGCGACAGAAGACCGGGCCACCGGACCAGGCGCGGTGGCCCGGCAGAAGAACCGAAGAGGGGGACAAGACCCCCGAAGTCGGGAGAAGAGGCCGGCGGCGGGGAGGAAGAAAGCCGGACTCCTCCGCTAGCAAAAGAGCTACACACACATAGCGGAGGAGTCCGGCGAGAAGACCCCCGAAGACGGAAGACCCCCGGAGCTGTGCAATAAAATATTTTTTCTCTGTGTTGTGTTTTTTATTGTACTTTAGTTCACAGGTGAATGGGTAGGGGTACATTGTACCCCATACTCATTCACATAGGGTGGGGGGCCGGTATCCGGGGGCCCCCTTCTTAAAGGGCGCTCCCGGATTCCGATAAGCCCCCCGCCCGCAGACCCCGACAACCAACGGCCAGGGTTGTCGGGAAGAGGCCCTTGTCCTCATCAACATGGGGACAAGGTGCTTTGGGGTGGGGGGGGCCGCGCGGCCCCCCCTTCCCCAAGGCACCCCCCATGTTGAGGGCACGCGGCCTGGTACGGCTCAGGAGGGGGGGCGCGCTCGCTCGCCCCCCTTTCCTGGCCGGCCGGGTAGCGTGCTCGGACAAGGGTCTGGTCTGGACTTGGGGGGAACCCCCACGCCGATTTTTTTCGGCGTTGGGGTTCCCCTTTAAGCCCATTCCAGGCGGCGGAGCCCGCGACGTCTCCTTCGCGGGCCCCGCCTACCTGTACACGCGCTCGAAATGGGCGGACTTTCCGAGCGGGAACAGTCCGCTCATTTCGAAAGTACAGCGGACAAGCCCACACACGGGCGGACTGTTCGCTCAAACACAGTTTCAGCGGACAGTTTTTCGGAATTTCCGAAAGACTTTGTCCGTCCAACTGTCCGCTGAAACTGTCCGCTGAAAGCCCACACACGAGCGGACTGTCCGCCCAAACACTGTTCAGCGGACAAGGTTGGGCGAACAGTCCGCCCGTGTGTACGCGGCCTAAGGTAAAGTCTACAGGTTTGGAAATATCAGTTTGTAAATGGATAGAAAATTGGCTAAAAGACAGAATTCAGAGAGTAGGGATTCATGATTCTTACTCTGAATGGTCTAAGGTTATCAGTGGTGTACCCCAAGGTTCAGTGCTGGGACCCTAACTTTTTAAAATCTTTATAAATGATATTGGGTCTGGGATCAAAAGTAACATTTCTGTCTTTGCAGATGACACCAAGATATGCAGTGGAATAACGTCCTTACAGGATGTCTCCAATTTACAAGCCGACCTCAATACACTGTCTAATTGGGCGACTATGTGGGAGATGAGATTTAATGTTGATAAATGTAAAGTTATGAACTTGGGGGCTAAGAATATGCATGCATCATACATGCTAGGGGGAGTACAACTGGGGGGATCCATAGTGGAGAAGGATCTAGGGGTTTTGGTAGATCATAAGCTCAATAATAGCATGCAATGCCAAGCTGCTGTTTCCAAAGCGAGCAAAGTCCTTTCTTGTATTAAGAGAGGTATGGACTCCAGAGAGAGAGATATCATTTTGCCCCTGTTCAAATCATTAGTAAGACCTCACCTGGAATATGCAGCTCAGTTTTGGGCACCAGTTCTCAAAAAGGATATCGGGGAACTGGAGAAAGTGCAGAGAAGGGCAACCAAACTGATAAGAGGCATGAAGGAACTCAGCTATGAGGAAATATTAGAGGAACTGAATTTATTCACTCTTGAGAAGAGGAGAATAAGGGGGGATATGATCAACATGTTCAAATATATTAGGGGTCCATATAGTGAACTTGGTGTTGAGTTGTTCTCTGTACGGTCAACCCAGAGGACAAGGGGGCACTCTTTACGTCTAGAGGAAAAGAGATTTCATCTTCAAGTACGGAAAGGTTTCTTCACAGTTAGAGCTGTGAAAATGTGGAACAGACTCCCGCCAGAGGTGGTTCTGGCCAGCTCAGTAGATTGCTTTAAGAAAGGCCTGGATACTTTCCTGAATGTACATAATATAACTGGGTACTAACATAGGTAAAGTTGATCCAGGGAAAATCCGATTGCTTCTTGGGGGATCAGGAAGGAATTTTTTTCCCCTGCTGTAGCAAATTGGAGCATGATCTGCTGGGGTTTTTTTCCGCCTTCCTCTGAATCAATTGTGGGCATAAAATTGGGTATTTGGATTGTACGATTATTTTTTATTTTATTTATTTGTTTTTAAGGTTGAACTGGATGGACTTGTGTCTTTTTTCAACCTGACTAACTATGTAACTATGTAACGTGTGCCATGCATGGCACGTGCGTCATTTTGCCCTGTTTCAATGCGCTAAGCAGATTGGCACCGTTGTCACACACCACTTTACCAACTGTCAAATTGAGCGGTGTTAGCCACTGATCTGCCTGTGAACACAAAGCTGAAAGGAGTGCCGGGCCAGTGTGGCTCTTGGCTTCCAGGCACAACAGACGCAGCACGGCATGACAACGTCTCACCTGACATGTCGAATAGGTTCTGGGGAGCTTGGGCGGCGCAGCGAAAGAGACGCTAGCAGCGGAAAAGGAGGAGTCAGCCGAGGAGGAGAGGGAGGAGGATGGAGTTGGAGGAGGAGGAGAAGAAGGGTCTGCATGCAATCCGTGGCGGTAAAACCAAATCTACACGGGTGCCACAGGTTACATGTTTGACGGCCGTCAGAAGGTTCACCCAGTGGGCAGTAAAAGTGATATACCTTCCCTGCCCGTGTTTGCTAGACCACGTGTCTGTGGTCAGATGTATCTTGACACCGACACTGTGTGCCAGAGATACATTTTTTACGCTCGAACATTAGGCCCATGGAAGCCTGCCTTTTTGCAGAAAAACGTGAGCTTGGCGTGATGGAAGGTGGAGTGGAGGACAATTGTGAGGAGAGAGGAGAAGGAGAAGTAGAAGACGAGGCTGGACGGTGAGAGCCTGGAGTGTGGCTTTGTGTGTTCCGTTGCTCCCACTGGGCTCGGTGATGGCTGCTCATGTGCCTTCTTAAGGCGGTCGTCCCTAGGTGAGTGTTGGGCTTACCGTGACTAATGCGTTGACTGCAAAGATTGCAGATGGCAATGCTATTGTCAGCAGCGGACACGTTAAAAAAAGGCCACACTGCGGAGGCATGTGCTGGTGTCCTGGGAGCACCAGATGTGACCGTACATGGTCGATAACTCGCTCCTGATACATTTGCAGTCTGCTTTGTCCCTCCTGTGCAATGTAAGTTATTCCTGCTTCTCCTACCTATCTGCTGGTCCATATCTCCCTCTGAACTCCCCTCCTCTTCCTCTCTTGTGGGCACCCACGTGACATCACTAGACACGTCATCATCGACGTCACCTTCCCCACCGCTATAAGTACAGATCTCGGAGTAGGCAGCAACACCGAGGGACCAACCTCCTCCTTGGGCTGATCTGGGTACTGTCGTCAGACTGCTGAGTGGCGGTTGTTGCTACCTCCTCTTCCTGATCCAATACCAAGAGTGGCTGCGCATCAGAAATGTCTTGATATGGATCGGAAAATAATTCCTGTGACTCAAGCGGAAGGTATGTGGTGGTGGTGGTGTTGTTGGTGGTAGTGTCTTTGGGGGTGCACATAGCAGAGAGTGAAGAAGAGGGTGCAGATCGAGAGGATGTGGAGGGTGCAGAAGAGTAAGGCTGAGTGAGCCACTCAACCAAGTCTGGTGCGTCCTTTAAATGAATTGAACGCACCTTCTGCAACTTTCCACTTTGGCTCAAGCCTGTTGCTCCTGCCCTACCCCTACCACCCCTGCGGAAGGGCCTGCCTCTTCCTCTGCCTGTCATTTTTTAAATGACCCTGTGACAAAACTCTCAGTCCCTATACTGATAAAGGACTGCTGCAGTATAGGGCAGCAGTCAGCAGTAGTGCACCTCAACCCTATGTATTGTGGACATATACCAGTCCTTAAGGAATAGCAGACTGTACCTCACTCAACCCTATGTACTGTAGTACCCTATACCTTACCAGTCCTTATAAGGACCTTTGTGGAACAAGTAGGTTGTGAATGATTAGCAGACTGTACCTCAGTCCCTATACTGATAAAGGACTACTGCAGCAGAAGGGCAGCAGTAGTGCACCTCAACCCTATGTATTGTGGACCTATACCAGTCCTTAACCAGTTGCCGACCGCCGCACGACGATGTACGTCGACAGCATGGCACGGGCAGGCATATGGGCGTACCTGTACGTCCCTGCCTTCCCGCGGGTCGGGGGCCCGATCGGGCCCCCGCCCGGTGCCTGCGGCGGTCGGTTTTCGTCCGGGAGCGATCCGGGACGAGGGGGCGGCCATTCATTCATGGCCACCCCCTCGCGATCGCTCCCGACGAATAGAAATCCCCCGTGACATCACTTCCTCTCCTGTAATGTAAACACAGGAGAGGAAGTGATGTATTCTCTCCTCCGTGTCGGTATTTTTCGTTCCGACACGGAGGAGAGCGGATCGGTGAGTTGCACCAACACTCTACACACACAGTAGAACATGCCAGGCACACTCACACCCCCCCGATCACCCCCCCAATTACCCCTGCCCCCCAGTCACAGTGACACCAATGTCATTTTTATTTTTTTTATTTTATTTTTTTGCATTGGTGTCATTTGTGACTGTAATAACTGTTAGGGCAGTTAGGGTTAGCCCCCTTTAGTTCTAATGTACCCCCCTAACCCCCCCAATAAAGGTTTAACCCCGTGATCACCCCCCGTCGCCAGTGTCACTAAGGCTGGGTTCACATTGCAGCGGTTTATGAGAACGAATGTGATTCGCACCGCACTGCAGTGCAAATCACATCCGATCTCTGTGCGATTCGAGTTCAGCCATTCGCCGCACCCGCCACACCCGCCGCACCCGCCGCAAATTCGCACGGGACCCTTTTTTTGGCCCGCAGCAGAATCGGATCGCATGGGTGTTCACACCATGCGATCCGAGTTTGCAGATCGCACTGCGATATGCGAACTGATCTGGGGGTGTCAGTAACATTTCACTGACACTCCCAGCAGTTCGCATAGGGCAGTGTGAACTGCCGCCGGGAGGCATGCGATGCGGGAACCCGCCGCGGATTCGTGGCGTTTCCGCATCGCTCCAGTGTGAACCCAGCCTAATAAGCGATCATTTTTCTGATCGCCGTATTAGTGTCACAGGTGACGCTAGTTAGGCAGGTAGGTATTTAGGTTCGCCGCAGCTTTTTATAGCGCCAGGGACCCCCATATACTACCGCATAAAGCCCCCTGATTGCCCCCTAGTTAACCCTTTCACCAGTGATCACCATATAACTGTTACAGGTGACGCTGGTTGGTTAGTTATTTTTTTATAGTTTCAGGGCACCCGCCATTTATTACCTAATAAAGGTTTAACCCCCTGATCACCCGGCGGGTGTCATTTGTGACTAATAACTGTTAGGGCAGTTAGGGTTAGCCCCCTTTAGTTCTAAGGTACCCCTAACCCCCCCAATAAAGGTTTAACCCCGTGATCACCCCCCGTCGCCAGTGTCACTAAGGCTGGGTTCACATTGCAGCGGTTTATGAGAACGGATGTGATTCGCACCGCACTGCAGTGCAAATCACATCCGATCTCTGTGCGATTCGAGTTCAGCTATACAGATAGTATGGCTGAATTCGTGTCGCACCCGCCGCACCCGCCGCAAACTCGCACGGGACCCTTTTTTTGGTCCGCAGCAGAATTGGATCGCATGGGTGTTCACACCATGCGATCCAAGTTTGCAGATCGCACTGCGATATGCGAACTGATCTGGGGGTGTCATTAACATTTCACTGACACTCCCAGCAGTTCGCATAGGGCAGTGTGAACTGCCGCCGGGAGGCATGCGATGCGGGAACCCGCCGCGCATTCGTGGCGTTCCCGCATCGCTCCAGTGTGAACCCAGCCTAATAAGCGATCGTTTTTCTGATCGCTGTATTAGTGTCACAGGTGACGCTAGTTAGGCAGGTAGGTATTTAGGTTCTCCGCAGCTTTTTATAGCGCCAGGGACCCCCATATACTACCGCATAAAGCCCCCTGATTGCCCCCTAGTTAACCCTTTCACCAGTGATCACCATATAACTGTTACAGGTGACGCTGGTTGGTTAGTTATTTTTTTATAGTTTCAGGGCACCCGCCATTTATTACCTAGTCTCACTAGTGTACCCCTAAATTTAGGGGTGTCTACTTTCCAAAATGGGGTCATTTGGGGGGGGGGTTTGTGCCATCTTGGCATTTTATGGCCTTCAAAACTGTAACGCCCTTAGAAAGCCTGAAGGCGGTGCTTGGTTTTCGGGGCCCCGTACGCGGCTAGGCTCCCAAAAAGTCCCACATATGTGGTATCCCCGTACTCAGGAGAAGCAGCAGAATTTATTTTGGGGTGTTATTTCACATATGCCCATGGCATGCGTGAGCAATATATCATTTAGTGACAACTTTGTGAAAAAAAAAAAAAAAGTTTGTAATTTTCCCGCAACTTGTGGCAAAATATAAAATATTCCATGGACTCAACATGCCTCTCAGCAAATAGCTTGGGGTGTCTACTTTCTAAAATGGGGTCATTTGTGGGGGTTTTGTGCCATCTTGGCATTTTATGGCCTTCAAAACTGTAATAGGTAGTGAGAAGTGAACTCAAAAATTTACGCCCTTAGAAAGCCTGAAGGCGGTGTTTGGTTTTCGGGGCCCCGTACGCGGCTAGGCTCCCAAAAAGTCCACATATGTGGTATCCCCGTACTCAGGAGAAGCAGCAGAATTTATTTTGGGGTGTCATTTCACATATGCCCATGGCATGCATGAGCAATATATCATTTAGTGACAACTTTGTGAAAAAAAAAAAAAAAAGTTTGTAATTTTCCCGCAACTTGTGGCAAAATATAAAATATTCCATGAACTCAACATGTCTCTCAGCAAATAGCTTGGGGTGTCTACTTTCTAAAATGGGGTCATTTGTGGGGGTTTTGTGCCATCTTGGCATTTTATGGCCTTCAAAACTGTAATAGGTAGTGAGAAGTGAACTCAAAAATTTACGCCCTTAGAAAGCCTGAAGGCGGTGCTTGGTTTTCGGGGCCCCGTACGCAGCTAGGCTCCCAAAAAGTCCCACATATGTGGTATCCCCGTACTCAGGAGAAGCAGCAGAATTTATTTTGGGGTGTCATTTCACATATGCCCATAGCATGTGTGAGCAATATATCATTTAGTGACAACTTTGTGTAAAAAAAAAAAAAAATTTTTTTTTTGTCATTATTCAATCGCTTGAGGCAAAAAAATAAAATATTCAATGGGCTCAACATGCCTCTTATCAATTTCCTTAGGGGGTCTACTTTCCAAAATGGGGTCATTTGGGGGGGTTTTGTACTGCCCTGCCAATTTAGCACCTCAAGAAATGAGATAGGCAGTCGTAAACTAAAAGCTGCGTAAATTCCAGAAAACGTACCTTAGTTTGTAGATGTGACAACTTTTGCGCAAACCAATAAATATACAATTATTGACTTTTTTTTTACCTAAGACATGTGGCTGAATACATTTTGGCCTAAATGTATGACTAAAATTGAGTTTATTGGATTTTTCTAATAACAAAAAGTAGAAAATATCATTTTTTTTCAAAATTTGCGGTCTTTTTACGTTTATATCGCAAAAAATAAAAATCGCAGAGGCAATCAAATACCATCAAAAGAAAGCTCTATTTGTGGGAAGAAAAGGACGCAAATTTTGTTTGGGTACAACATTGCATGACCGCGCAATTACCAGTTAAAGCAGCGCAGTGCCAAAGTGTAAAAAGACCTCTGGTCATTTACCAGCAAAATGGTCCGGTCTGAAAGTGGTTAAGGAATAGCAGACTGTACCTCACCCAACCCTATGTACTGTAGTAACCTATACCTTACCAGTCCTTATAAGGACCTTTGTGGAACAAGTAGGTTGTGAATGATTAGCAGACTGTACCTCAGTCCCTATACTTACAAAGGACTACTGCAGCAGAAGGGCAGCAGTCAGCAGTAGTGCACCTCAACCCTATGTATTGTGGACCTATACCAGTCCTTAAGGAATAGCAGACTGTACCTCACTCAACCCTATGTACTGTAGTACCCTATACCTTACCAGTCCTTATAAGGACCTTTGTGGAACAAGTAGGTTGTGAATGATTAGCAGACTGTACCTCAGTCCCGATACTGATAAAGGACTACTGCAGCAGAAGGGCAGCAGTCAAGTATAATATTCTTTCTGTATTTGGAAGAAAGAATATTATACGTGTACAAGCCTATTACCATACCAGTCCTGAAAGAACCTTTGTGGACCTAATAGTAACAGCTACTGATTAAACTGACTGTCCTTCACTGCCTCACACACAGCTTCCTGCCTGTCCCTATTTAAACTGACAAAACAGAGGCTGCTGGAACAATAACTTGAATAGCACTTTTGTGGACCTAATAGTAACAGCTAATGATTAAACTGACCGTCCCTGCAGCACACAGCGTCCTGTCTCTCTCTCTACACTGACAAAAGACAGGATGCTGCAACAATCAGTAGCACAGCAGCGCCTCAAACCTATATCCTGAACTACACCTAACACCTATACCAGTCCTGAAAATAACTTTTGTGCACCAAATAGCTAGCGATTTGGGTCACTGCAGTCTCCCCCTGCTCCACACAGCAACCTCTCCCTATAGTGACAGAAGAAAGAATGTAAAATGGCCGCCGGATCGGGTCTATTTATAAGTTAGGGGGAATGTCCAAGTGTCCATGTGCTGTAATGTCTCAATTGGCTGTCCTGTACCCCATGATGGATGTGTCATCATAGGTCAAATTTCTTTTACACAGTAAACACGGAAGTCCACCGGGCGAACGGCGGCAATAGTCCGCCGATCGGGCGGAAGGCGAACAGCCGAAATTCGCCGCAAAACTACCGCGGGTGAACCGTTCGGCCATCCCTATTGGAGACCATTAAGTTGTCCTAACACTGTGGATAAATCAATTCATTGCTACAAGAGTGCATGATTTACATTTAAACTCTAGGTGATAAGCCCATATGAATACTGAGGTTTTCTCTTTTCTCTTTTTCTCTAGTAAATTCAGCATTGCCTTGATATTGAAAATTGTCCTTCTGCTTTACAAGTTTTCACTTCTTTGTCCTCTGTGATCTCTTAATAATTGTGGTAAAAGTCCTAATTTAAATAGTTATTTAAAATTTTCTGCTGCCGGACATTTTATTTTAAATGATAACTTTTAGCTTGGGGTGATTAGACCATATCAGACAGCTACTGTTGACAGTCTGTTTAGGAGCTGACTTGTTTGTCCCACACCTAAATACATACTTTCAAAAAAGATATCAATTCAATGTGCACCCTAAACACTGCACACCTTCATTGTAATTAAAATTCTGCCTCTGAGTCACAAATTGCCCCTGCTATGGAAAACCCCCTCTCTGACATAGCATGTGTAGCAGGGCAGGCTAGTACATCAAGCACATAATGGGCCACCTCCAGCCAGTGGTACATCCTTGAAACCTAAAAGTTTATGAATATGAATGAGGGGTGGAGAGATAGAAAATAACAAAAATACAAAATTAAAATAATAAAAAAGTTAATCTCTAAATATAATAAAAAAATATATCTGAAAAAAAAAATTACTGTTGGTGGGTAGAGACAAATGTTTGGCTCTCAGCACTATCACATGAGCCTGTTTCTGTCCTTTCTGTCTTGTTTAAGAGACTATTGGCCTCTCACTCTTTGAATAAGAAGTCCTTATCTGGTTCTCTCTGTTACTTCTGATTATTTTACATTACAGACATTCCTCTCTATAGTCTCATCTACAAGGTGGAATTATTTGTAGTCATTATCTCTGTGAGGTCCTTAGCTGGGCTGTTTGATTCAGTCATCTTCATGCCAAGCCCCATGCCCATTCCCAGCTTACCCTGACTCTTTTTCCTTTCTATTTAAGCTGGGCTCATTTACACACATATTTCCTTAGTGCTAGATAGCCACAGGCCACTTTTTTTAGTATCTAGTTTTCACCATTTCCTAGCTCTAGTTACAATTCCTAGTATATATTCCAGTTCCTAGTGCTCCTAGTACCTGTTTCAGCTTCCAGTGCCTGCTCCAGTTGCTAGTACCTGTTCAAGCTCCAATGTTTTCCATATGCCACATCCAGCTTTCCATCCCCAGTGAGTTCCTTGTGCACTCCAACAACATCCAGCTTTCAAGCAAGTGTGCTACCTGTGCATTCCAACAGCATCCAGCCTGTCAGTTCCATTGTGTGCCTTGTGTATTTCAGCCACATGCAGCTTCCCTTTTTCTGTGTGTTTCTGGAGCATTCCAGCCACATCCCTCTGCAGTCCTCTTGCAGCCTACACTCTTAGGTTTCCCCACTGCAGCTATACCTACTGTATGATTGATCCATACACCATCAAGAAATACAGATTGGGTAATTTTGGGTCTACGTTTACATAGCGACAGTGGGCCCCACCCAAATTTTCCCCTTGTGTCAGGGAGATATGAAGCATCCCACTTAAGGCCTCCTGCCCAAACAATTAACTGTCTCCTCCCTGCCAGTACCTCAATGTTCCTTCTTTCCTCTGTCACTCCAACATTTCCCCTCCTCCTCAGATCTCTATCTTGCCTTCTGCCACCTCATGGCATAAAGCATAGAGGTGGAGAGCAGGGATGGCCTTCTATGTAAAATAATGGCACTGACTCTGGGCCTTCTGTCTAAATAATGAAGACTGGTTTCCTGCCACTGTGGCATAGAACAGGCCACAAAAAAGGCACATTGGCAGTATAATTTAAAAAACAGATGCTATGCACCTTGAGAAAGAAAGGAAACAGTCTGCATTAGCAGTCCATATAAAATTAATGATATACTGTATGTGTCTGCGTGGCGAAGAAAAAAGTGTTTAGCAGGCCAACAAAAAAACAAAACATTGCAGCCAACTCACGTTCGACTTGAACATTGGCTGTTCACCAGTTCACCAAACAGCGAACAATTTTGGGTCTTCACGGCAAATTCGTAAGCTGTGTAACACCCTTTAAAAGTCTATGGGAGAAATCAAAAGTGCTAATTATTAAGGCTTATATGCATGGTATTGTCATAAAAAGTGTTTGGGGACCTGCGTCCTGCCCCAGGGGACATGTATCAATGTAAAAAAAAAAAAAATTAAAAATGTAATTTTTTTTCGGGAGCAGTGATTTTAATAATGCTTAATGTGAAACAATAAAACTTTAATATTCCTTTAAATTTCATACCTGAGGGTTGTCTATAGTATGCCTGTTAAGGGGCGCATGTTTCCCGTGTTTAGAACAGTCTAAAGGAAAAAAAGTCATTTAAAACTACTCATGGCTATAATAAATTGTCGGTCCACAATGCACATGAAAGTTCATTGATAAAAACGCCATGGAGATTTCCCCACAGAAGAACCCTGAATCAAATGAAAATAAAAAAAATGCATGGGTGTCCCCCTAAATTCCATACCAGGCCCTTCAGGTCTGGTATGGATATTAGGGGAACCCCACGCCAATTTTTTTTTTAAATGGCGTGGGGGTCCCCCTCAAAATCAATACCAGAACCTTCAGGTCTGGTATGGATATTAAGGGGAACCCCACGCCAATTTTTTTTAAAAATGGCGTGGGGGTCCCCCTCAAAATCCATACCAGAACCTTCAGGTCTGGTATGGATGTTAAGGGGAACCCCGCACGAAAATTTAAAAAAATTATGGCGTGGGGTCCCTTATCCGAGGACGCAACCAGGCAGGCTGCAGGAAAAGAGGGGGGACGAGAGAGTGCCCCCCTCCTGAACCGTACCAGGCCACATGCCCTCAACATTGGGAGGGTGTTTGAGGTAGCCCCTCAAAGCACCTTGTCCCCATGTTGATGAGGAGAAGGGCCTCATCCCCACAACCCTTGCCCGGTGGTTGTGGAGGTCTGCGGGCAGGGGGGCTTATCGGAATCTGGAAGCCTCCTTTAAAAATGGGACCCCTAGATCCCGCCCCCCTGTGTGAATTGGTAATGGGGTACATTTACCCCTACCATTTCACAAAAAAAGTGACAAAAAAGTTAAAAAAGACAAAAGACAGTTTTTGACAAGTCTTTATTAAATTCTTCTTCTTTGCACTTCTTCTTTCATCTTTTTTCTTCTGGTCTTCCTTTGGTGTTGTTTTTCTTCTCCATCTTCTTCTTCTTCTCCATCTTCTTCTTCATGTTCTTCTTCATCTTCTTCTTCCTCCGCTCTTCTCGTCCCACATCTTGCTCCGGCTTCTTCTCTGTGCCGTCCGGACGTTCCGCCTCTGTGGGAGTCTTCAGCAGTGTGACGCTCCGCTTCTTCTGACAGTTCTTAAATAACGGAGGGTGGGGCTTCCCTATGGCTTTCCCCATGATGTTAGAGGGGGCGGGGCCACCTGTTTACGTAAATGGGTGACCCCGTCCCTTCTGACAACATGGGGGTGGGGTCACTTGTTTAGCCGAATGGGGGGGTGTTTGGCTCATCCCTAATTGCATATATATATATATATATATATATAATATTCACTCTAAAAGAGGAGGAAAGGGAGAAGAAAAAAGACTCATAAGGAGTCCATAGAAGTGTTTGAAATGCTCATCGTGGGTGAGTAGGAGAATGGGTGCATTGGCAGGATTGGTTGTCTGGCCACTTTACTTTGTCATTCACCACTGATGGGGGAAGAAAAACAGCTCCCCAGAGCCTCTGCACACTACCCTTCTGATATATTGTAACTTTTCAGGGAAGACTTTGGAAAGGGCTAGCAGCCTATGGCCTTAAGATTGCTATTATACATCACTTCACTGCTGCCTGTATTCTTTCCTTGGGCTATAGAAATTCTCCCCTTTCATTTGCTGCTGCTTGCCCTGGCCCCTGTATTGTGTAAGGTAATCATCCTTTTTTTATTTTGGTATGGGGACAAGGTGGTATACAGGCCTAGCAATTTCATTTTTCTTTTTTTTTTTTGTTTACAAACGATTTTTATTATTTGTAAGGTCAGAGTATAAAACAGTTAAGCGAAGGTACAGGTATAAAAGTATATGATAATAACAATAAATGTAGTACAGGAATATAACAAGGATTATGGTTAAATGAATAATAGAAAAGAATCTGTAAATTTGCACATTGTTGTATTGTTGGCTATATATAAGTGGTAGAGGTGGGAAGGGTTATATAGCAATTGATACTTGAATGTTGCGGCGGGGGGGTGGAAGATAGTAAAAAGCTGAGCCTAGGTTCTCCTTTTCTCACCCCATACCTCCCATTCTCTCTTAAATTAAAAGAGCGGTATCCCATGGCATCCACTTCTTTTGGTAAAGGGGCATTGAGTCGTATAGCATGTGGTGAATTCTTTCTGAAAGTTTGATGTTCATCATGCGGTTGAGGATTTGTGGCCAAGGTACCGTAGTGGAGCGCCAATTAAAGGCTATGGCCCAATGTATTGTGCTTAGGAATGTATGGATTAGGTTAATGTTGTTCTTTGGGATATCTTGTAAAGGGAAGAATAGGAGACATATTTGGGGCGTAAGAGAGAGCTTTTTACCGGCTATTTTTTCTATAACTTTGCTGGCCTTATGCCAAATGTTTTTTATGTGAGGGCAATCCCAATAGATATGTAATAGGGTTCCCTGGGAGGGGCAACCCCTAAAGCAGAGAGGAGAAATTGAGGGATAGAAAGTGTTAAGTTTGGCAGGGGTAAGGTACCATCTATGTAACAATTTGATGGAAGATTCTCTAATTGAGGTTGTTTTTGTGCATTTATGTAGGTTTGTAAGGATAGAGTCCCACTGCTCAGAAGTATATGTGGTATTTAGATCAGATTCCCACTGTAGCATGGGGAGTGTTTTCTCAGGCATATTGGACTCGTTTAAGCACTTCTAAATCTTGGATATTATGCCCCTATCTCGAGGGAAGGAAATGCAAATTTGCTCGAATTGTGTGTAAGGGGGGTGGAGTGTGAGTGAATAAAATTTCTGATAGAAGTGTTTTATATTGGTATAGTTCTCTAATTCCGAGGGTGGGAGATCATATCTTATTTGTAGACTAGTGAAGGTGAGAAATGAGTTATTGTGAGAGAGTGATTTTAGGTGCGTTAGATTATGTAGCTTCCAATGCGATAGAGAATTATGATCTTGAGCTCTTTCTGGGGGGGAAAAGCGAGGGTCGCCTAGAAAGGAAGCAAGGGGGGGGAGTATCAGAGGATAATTTAAATTTAGTGACCTGTTTATTCCATAGTTGAAGAGTGTGAGTGACGATAGAGTTTAAATGCCTTAGTTTCTGTGGAGGAATAGATTTGGACCAGAGGAGTCCTTGTAGATTATAGGGTAGGATAGATTCTTCCTCAAAGCGAAGCCAAGGGATATGAGGTGAATGTGCATACCATTGAGCTAATTGGGTGAATCTGGCCGAAAGATAATATAATTCTCTTATGTTTAGACCCCAAATTTAATTTTTCTTTAACCACTTGATGTTTGTCATAAGTGTATATATAACGTTTCAGCAAGAGGTTTTACCCATATTCTTGGTGTCATTTATTACAGCCAGAAATTAACTGTTTAGTAAAAGTGGTATGGGTGGCGCTACAGTCACGCAATCACTTTTGCAGCTGTTTTGCACAGTGGCTTTTCAGTTCTTCCAGGGAACCCATGATTGTGGCTGGAAGAGCATCCATTCCCTGATCTCCTCTGGGACTAATGAAGCTGTAAGTGATGACACCCTGACAACAGTCAGCCCCGTCCACAAATGTCCCTATTATGTTTATGTTAGGCTCTGTACTCCCTTTGGTGGGCAACCTGTGCTCCCCTGATGTCTCATTAAAGAGAACCTTTCACGAAAAAAGCATCACATGGGGACTTCATCTCCTATGTTATGAAAAAATAAAGTTTGGTGAAAAAATAGTAAAAAATAAAATTTACACTCAAGCACTTTAAACTCCTCCCCCAAAAAATGTGAGTCCCCTACTCTCACATATACAAAGGTAAACACTAGCTTCCTGGATTTCTACACATGAAAACATGAATTGTGCTGCACAAATGATATGTCACCACACATGTGTGAGTGAGAGCAACAATTTTCGGCCCATTATTTATCGTTAACATTAAACTAATCATCTGTAGGGGCTTTTAAATTGGCACTTAACCACTTGCCGACCGCCGCACGACGATGTACGTCGACAGAATGGCACGGGCAGGCATAAGGGCTTACATGTACGTCCTTGCCTGCCCGCGGGTCGGGGGCCCGATCGGGCCCCCGCCCGGTGCCTGCGGCGGTCGGTATTCGTTCGGGAGCGATCCCGGACGAGGGGACGGCCATTCATTCATGGCCACCCCCTCGCGATCGCTCCCGACGAATGAAAATGTCCCGTGACATCACTTCCTCTCCTGTAATGTAAACACAGGAGAGGAAGTGATGTATTCTCTCCTCCGTGTCGGTATTTTTCGTTCCGGCACCGAGGAGAGAGCATCGGTGAGTTGCACAAGCACTACACTACACAGTAGAACATGCCAGGCACATCATTTGTGACTATAATAACTGTTAGGGCAGTTAGGGTTAGCCCCCTTTAGTTCTAATGTGCCCCCCTAACCCCCCCAATAAAGGTTTAACCCCCGTGATCACCCCCCCTCGCCAGTGTCACTAAGGCTGGGTTCACATTGCAGCGGTTTATGAGAACGAATGTGATTCGTACCGCACTGCAGTGCAAATCACATCCGATCTCTGTGCGATTTGAGTTCAGCCATACAGATAGTATGGCTGAATTCGTGTCGCACCCGCCGCACCCGCCGCACCCGCCGCAAATTCGCACGGGACCCTTTTTTTGGCCCGCAGCAGAATCGGATCGCATGGGTGTTCACACCATGCGATCCGAGTTTGCAGATCGCACTGCGATATGCGAACTGATTTGGGGGTGTCATTAACATTTCACTGACACTCCCAGCAGTTCGCATAGGGCAGTGTGAACTGCCGCCGGGAGGCATGCGATGCGGGAACCCGCCGCGGATTCATGGCGTTCCCGCATCGCTCCAGTGTGAACCCAGCCTAATAAGCGATCATTTTTCTGATCGCTGTATTAGTGTCACAGGTGACGCTAGTTAGGCAGGTAGGTATTTAGGTTCGCCGCAGCTTTTTATAGCGCCAGGGACCCCCATATACTACCGCATAAAGCCCCCTGATTTCCCCCTAGTTAACCCTTTCACCAGTGATCACCATATAACTGTTACAGGTGACGCTGGTTGGTTAGTTATTTTTTTATAGTTTCAGGGCACCCGCCATTTATTACCTAATAAAGGTTTAACCCCCTGATCACCCGGCGGGTGTCATTTGTGACTGTAATAACTGTTAGGGCAGTTAGGGTTAGCCCCCTTTAGTTCTAAGGTACCCCCCTAACCCCCCCAATAAAGGTTTAACCCCGTGATCACCCCCCGTCGCCAGTGTCACTAAGGCTGGGTTCACATTGCAGCGGTTTATGAGAACGGATGTGATTCGCACCGCACTGCAGTGCAAATCACATCCGATCTCTATGCGATTCGAGTTCAGCCATACAGATAGTATGGCTGAATTCGTGTCGCACCCGCCGCAAACTCGCACGGGACCCTTTTTTGGTCCGCAGCAGAATCGGATCGCATGGGTGTTCACACCATGCGATCCGAGTTTGCAGATCGCACTGCGATATGCGAACTGATCTGGGGGTGTCATTAACATTTCCCTGACACTCCCAGCAGTTCGCATAGGGCAGTGTGAACTGCCGCCGGGAGGCATGTGATGCGGGAACCCGCCGCGCATTCGTGGCGTTCCCACATCGCTCCAGTGTGAACCCAGCCTAATAAGCGATCGTTTTTCTGATCACTGTATTAGTGTCACAGGTGATGCTAGTTAGGCAGGTAGGTATTTAGGTTCGCCGCAGCTTTTTATAGCGCCAGGGACCCCCATATACTACCGCATAAAGCCCCCTGATTGCCCCCTAGTTAACCCTTTCACCAGTGATCACCATATAACTGTTACAGGTGACGCTGGTTGGTTAGTTATTTTTTTTATAGTTTCAGGGCACCCGCCATTTATTACCTAGTCTCACTAGTGTACCCCTAAATTTAGGGGTGTCTACTTTCCAAAATGGGGTCATTTGGGGGGGTTTGTGCCATCTTGGCATTTTATGGCCTTCAAAACTGTAACGCCCTTCGAAAGCCTGAAGGTGGTGCTTGGTTTTCGGGGCCCTGTACGCGGCTAGGCTCCCAAAAAGTCCCACATATGTGGTATCCCCGTACTCAGGAGAAGCAGCAGAATTTATTTTGGGGTGTCATTTCACATATGCCCATGGCATGCGTGAGCAATATATCATTTAGTGACAACTTTGTGAAAAAAAAAAAAGTTTGTAATTTTCCCGCAACTTGTGGCAAAATATAAAATATTCCATGGACTCAACATGCCTCTCAGCAAATAGCTTGGGGTGTCTACTTTCTAAAATGGGGTCATTTGTGGGGGTTTTGTGCCATCTTGGCATTTTATGGCCTTCAAAACTGTAATAGGTAGTGAGGAGTGAAGTCAAATATTTACGCCCTTAGAAAATCTGAAGGCGGTTCTTGGTTTTCGGGGCCCCGTACATGGCTAGGCTCCCAAAAAGTCCCACATATGTGGTATCCCCGTACTCAGGAGAAGCAGCAGAATGTATTTTGGGGTGTCATTTCACATATGCCCATAGCATGTGTGAGCAATATATCATTTAGTGACAACTTTGTGAAAAAAAAAAAAAAAAAATTAAAGTTTGTAATTTTCCCGCAACTTGTGGCAAAATATAAAATATTCCATGGACTCAAAATGCCTCTCAGCAAATAGCTTGGGGTGTCTACTTTCTAAAATGGGGTCATTTGTGGGGGTTTTGTGCCATCTTGGCATTTTATGGCCTTCAAAACTGTAATAGGTAGTGAGAAGTGAAATCAAAAATTTACGCCCTTAGAAAGCCTGAAGGCGGTGCTTGGTTTTCGGGGCCCCGTACGCGGCTAGGCTCCCAAAAAGTCCCACATATGTGGTATCCCCGTACTCAGGAGAAGCAGCAGAATGTATTTTGGGGTGTCATTTCACATATGCCCATAGCATGTGTGAGCAATATATCATTTAGTGACAACAAAATTTATTTTTTGTCATTATTCAATCGCTTGAGGCAAAAAAATAAAATATTCAATGGGCTCAACATGCCACTTATCAATTTCCTTAGGGTGTCTACTTTCCAAAATGGGGTCATTTGGGGGGGTTTTGTACTGCCCTGCCATTTTAGCACCTCAAGAAATGAGATAGGCAGTCGTAAACTAAAAGCTGCGTAAATTCCAGAAAACGTACCTTAGTTTGTAGATGTGACAACTTTTGCGCAAACCAATAAATATACAATTATTGACTTTTTTTTTACCAAAGACATGTGGCTGAATACATTTTGGCCTAAATGTATGACTAAAATTGAGTTTATTGGATTTTTCTAATAACAAAAAGTAGAAAATATCATTTTTTTTCAAAATTTGCGGTCTTTTTACGTTTATATCGCAAAAAATAAAAATCGCAGAGGCAATCAAATACCATCAAAAGAAAGCTCTATTTGTGGGAAGAAAAGGACGCAAATTTTGTTTGGGTACAAAATTGCATGACCGCGCAATTACCAGTTAAAGCAGCGCAGTGCCAAATTGTAAAAAGACCTCTGGTCATTTACCAGCAAAATGGTCCGGTCTGAAGGTGGTTAAATAACATTTAGGGTACTAAAGTTTGTTGCCATCACAAGGATGCACACAATTTTAAGGCTTGATATGTTGGGTATCTATTTACTTGGCACAAATTCATATTTTATATTTTACCAAAAATTGGGTAATATATAAACCACAGTGATAATATTGTGTGACATAAAAATTTAAACTACCACTATTTAGTGAAAATATATACTGTTTTGGGGGATTTAAGTAATCTTCCATCCTAAAAAATTTTTTTTTAATAATTTGCAAAAAACAAACAAAAAAGGCTCTAGTGATGAAAGGGTTAAGTATATTGTTACATTCATTAACATTTCTAACTGGAGCTTATTTTTGGAAGTTAAATCTTTGGGTTTAGTTCTGCTTTATTGCTGTATGAATAAACGACTGTGTTAGTGTCTTAACGTGATTGAAATATCTTAGCAATACCGTAACATTCTCTTTCATCAGGCTTCTACTAGTTTACAGTATATATTTTATGGAATGCAATATCACTACCTCATGCTAATATCTAGCATTTGAAATTGCTGTATACAAGAAGCAAAACGTGAGATGAAAGTGCAGGCTTCAAGATTCTTAGTCTGCTTTTACCATGAGTTATATTTGACCCCGTAAGGTGTCTTTGAGTAAACTACTGTTAATTAAACCCTGTGTTTAATGAGTCAAGAACTTCATTGGTTGGGTTTATTAACTCATGGAGTTTCACTAGATAACTTTGCAGTGAAGGGTGATAACGCAGATTTACACATGGTATGCCTTTACATGCTTTATGAATTAAAAACATGCTAAATGTAAAGGAACAACTTTGCCTCTTGTTTTGAGTAAATTAACACCGAGTTCTATAATCTGCAGCTTGATGTAAAGAGTAGACAGACATTTGATGTGTTTATTTTAATCACTGAATTTAGGCATTCTGAAAATAGAATTTGTGGCTTAAATAGTAGACATGTTTTTTTTCCCATAGTTCGCCACCTGCAATGGATGCCTGACATCCCTGTATTGTGGGATACAAATGTAGATGCCACACCTTTTGATTTTCCCCTTTTCCTTTCCTTTTCTTTTTCCTCTATTCTTGCCTGTTCTGTTTTCTAGGATAGGAATAAATGCAGGTGAATAGTGGTTAAAAATTTAGTATATAATATTTTGTATTGTACGATTATTGGTTTATGTAATGGCAGAGGCATTGCTTGTTCTGAGGTGATTATGCATTTTGGGCAGGCTCTGACTCTTATACCCGATGCACAAAGGACCCTGTATCAAGGGCCGCTTTGTTTCTCTTAGTTCTATTGGAATTTCCAATCACTAAAGATTGATGTGTTAGCGGCATTTGTCTCCAATATGGCTGCCAGTCTGGTCTCTGGATGTTGTCATCCAGGAGACCGGACATGATGCAGAAACACATGACGCACCTGCATTCTGTCCTGGTGAAATCAGCATGGCATGCATGTGCAGTATATGGAGACGCTGGGGACTTCAGCTGGCACCATTCATCTCCTCCACACGGTTCTGGGAGGTGAAAACCAGCCGCGCTAGTATATTCGGCAGGAGGTCAGATGTTTAGGACGACTGCTGTTGTACTGGGATAGTTGGGTTATACAATTTGGAAGCTGGTTCTCAGTAAGTAGCCCCCTTTTTATGTGTTTGTTCTCCATGGAGATGCATCCAAATGGACTCAGTACTTGTTTGGGTTGGTGTATATAATGCCCAGTGAACTCATTATTTCTTCTTTTATACTTTGGCCTTGCAGTCGGAGCACCTCCATATTGTCTTTCTTTGGTGCCATACTCTTTGGATTACATCCAGTAGTCCTGTACAGGCATACCCCACTTTTAAGTACCCAATGGGGTTTATTTACTAAAGCTGGAAAGTGCAAAATCAGGCTCACTTCTGCATCGAAACCAATGAGCTTCCAGGTTTTATTACCAAAGCTTAATGGAACAAGCTGAGATTTATTCGTTCATTGGTTTCTATGCAGCAGTGAGCCTGATTTTGTACTTTCCAGCTTTAGTAAATAAACCCCATTGTGTACTTAAAAGTGGGGTATGCCTGTACAAGGTGAAGGGCAAGTTATGCGGCTATTTGTCTTTTCCCTCTTTGGTTTAAGGAATGCTTCAGCTAATAATATACAGATATATACAGTATTTAGAATGTAAGTTTTCATGTAAGATATTAAATATGTATGCTGTGTGTGAAATTCACATGCATGCATTTTAAAATGAGAATATTTTGTATTTCAGAAATGGTATAAATCCCGAAAGAAGATTTAGCTTTTGCACTCATATTTCAAAACGTCTTGGATATCCCTTCTAGTGATCCCCATCTGTACCTCATACTGATGGTAGTTCGGCAAGTAGTAGGGAAATACCACTTCCAAATCATCAAATCTGATTATATCATGCAATGTTTTTAACGTTTGTAAAATCATGTACACATGTTAATTTTTTCTACTTTTTCTATTAATTGATAATGTCTAAATACATTTTTTTTTAATGAAAATTATTTTTCAAAATCTTTACTTCTTTTCAATTGCCTTAAAAATATTAAAGGTTTTTAAATAGTTTCAATACCTTAGGGATGATGGCAACTACACACCTAGGCACATGAGTCGTTTATTTAAATTATAGAAATAGTTTCTTTCACATTCTTTTAATATAACTTTTATATGTAGAGGTACAGATATCCCAGGATTTCTATTAATTAGTAAATATATAATGCTATGCAATACACAGTATATTATGCTCATGTGTTTATTGATTGAAAGTATACATGTAGGCTTAAACTACCCCAGTGTCCTACCCAGACAAACCATTCCCATTGCAATTCGCATAACAATTTTAGATATTGTAGATATAATTCAATCATTGTAGATATAATGCATAGTCTGTATTTACATAACCCAGCTCTAGTGTATGCTCCAACATGTACTTGCATCCTGAACAGTTAACCATATACATTATGCATACTTATGCACAATGTATATAATTTATATAAATAATATGTCCACACTAAAACCCTTTTTTGAAAATAAATCCACTTCTTGTTGGTTTTAAAACAACTTGTGATTTTTGTGTGAGCAAACAAAAATGTTTCATATTCAATGTGCTAAACCATTGTTCTCCAAACTATTCATCAAATGAAAAAAGTACTCATCCAGTGAAAAATACCTCTATTAATCGCTAGGTAAGTGTAAACGAAAAGTATGACCACTTTATAAAACTGTGTCATGGTGTTAGAAGACAACATGCTTTTAACCTCCCTGGCGGTACGATTATTTCGGATTTTAGGTGCTAAAAGCGGTACCATTATTTTGCATGAAAATTTGGCGTTTTATATTGTAGTCCTGCAATTCTTAGGAATAACTCTCTTAAATCTGTCCAAACCAGAGTCTAGCAGACATCTAGCAGTTTTTTTGCCAGTATCTTAGGTGTTTGTCCCAAGTAAAGATGTGCTGTGCTGAGCTCCGCTGGAATATCCTTACTGGGGCCAGCTATGCGACCGGATCCATTCAAGGTGTCTTTTCCAGGCCGAATTGGATGATACCTGGGCCTCCTGTCCGAAGAAACAAGGTTTTACCTGTAACGCTTCTCTTTTTAGAGAGCTGGACCCTGGGATCGAGTATTTGTTTTTTTCAGCCATATTCCTGGCAGGGTGCTTTACGGTCCCAGAACTGCGGATCCCCCTATTCAAGGGGGCCCCAGTCTCTGATGGTTTTTTCCTAACGGAGCCCACCATGAGAGGTGAAGATTGGGTCTGTTATTCAGACCCCGCAGCTGGATAAGGTAAGGGAGACTCCTCAAGAATTTTTCTAGTTCTAGTAGTAGGTTTTCTCCTTTTAAGTAAATGTATGCTGTGTCTATAGTCGCCACCAGGGGCTGCCAAGAGCACATACCTTTTCATGCCTTGTCTGTCTGCTGCTGTCCACGCTCTATGCTCTCCAAGCCAAGCTCCAGGAAGGATGAAGGTAAGGGGTTTTTTTCCTTCTGGGATTCTCCCTCCACGGATTACGGGGCTGAAACAGGCCCGCGCAGAGAGCGGTAATACACCACCACCTGCCGCCATCTGCCTCGTTCACCACCGCCATTACAGAGGCCTCACATCCACCGGCCCTTCCCTCTCCTCTGTCCCAGCCTCCCCTCCATGCTTGCCAGCAGGGTTGGAGCCTCTGCTCGTGCGGCATACGCTCGTTTTAAAAAATGAGCGGGGGGCGGAAGTGGTCGGAGGGGGGGGGGCGGAGCACTAGGCTACACAGGCTTTAAAGTGCACTCTTTTTCAGATGCACACAACCTATGGTGGGACACAGAGCTGACAGTTGCATGTGAGCGTGGGAGAAACAGATATTTCCAGACAGCATTTACTTAGGCACCCGACTGAGTCTTAAGTAGCAGCGGCAATTGCTGAACTAAAGGGCTCAGCAGTCAGTGCATTTTTTTGTGTGGTACCTCTACCTTTTGTTGCTTTGCACTATGGGTAAAAGAGGTACAAGTACCCCGAGGAATAGAGGCTCTAAGGGGTCCCCTTCAGGCTCTGAGGACCCCCCTCTGCAGCACCTTCCCCCCCCTGCAGGACCTGGGGAGGCTGGCTAGGGAGAACTGTCGGGGTCAGGGGCTGCAGCTGCTTCTTTTTCTTGGTGCAAAACTGTTTGGAGAGGACTTGGACAATTATATCCAAAGGATCTCTAGTGGGAAAAGCACCCTTTTACCAGTCAAGAAAAGGAGTAAACATCCCTCCTTTAAACGGGCGCTTTCTCCAGTGCCAGGCCTCCAGGCAGTCACGACGGCCTCCTCCGTCAAGCTCTAAGGTTAAAACTCAGAGTCAACCCCAGGGGCAAAAGAAGTCCTGGGGGAGAAGGTCTTCAAGACAAAACGCTAAGACCTCCTTATGAAGGGGCGCCCTCGCTCACTTGAGTGGGAGGAAGATTACTAAAGTTCTCAGGGCTCTGGCAGGAGGAATTTCGGGACAAATGGGTAGTCCCCACAATAACTCTAGGTTACAAACTAGAATTCCAAGAATTCCCTTTTCCTCATTTCCTCAGATCAAATGTACCCAGAGACCCAGAGAAAAAGAAGTCTCTCCTTCTAGCGTTGGAGCGACTATTGTCGCAAAAAGTTATCATGGTAGTTCCCATGCAAGAGCAGGGAATGGGGTTTTATTCAAACTTTTTCATGGTACCGAAGCCAAGTGGAGATGTCAGACCCATTCTAGATCTCAAAGATCTAAACCGATTTCTATAGATACGGTCCTTTCGCATGGAATTGATCCGATCGGTAGTCTCCATCCTACGAGGAGGAGAACTTCTGGCATCAATAGACATCAAGGATGCGTACCTGCATGTACCTATTTTCCCTGCTCATCAAAAGTTCCTGCGTTTCGAAGTAGAAAAACACCACTCTTAGTTCGTAGCTCTGTCTTTTGGGCTAGCTACTGCACCTCGGGTGTGTACAAAGATCTTGGCCCCTCCTCTGGCCAGATTAAGGGCCCAAGGTATAACTATAATAGCATACCTAGACAACTTGCTCTTGATAGACCGGTCAGTAGCCCGCCAGGTTCAAAATCCGGTCACCACAATCAACTACCTGGAACGCCTAGTTTGGGTCCTCAACTTAGAGAAGTCTTCTTTAAAACCAGTAAGAAGACTAGAGTATTTGGGTCTGGTCATAGATACAGCCCAGCAGAGGGTATTCCTACTCCAAGCAAAGATCAGTGCTGTAAGAGAACTGATTCAAGTAGTCAGGGCAAAGAAGGGTCCTTCTATTCGTCTTTGTATGAGGTTGTTGGGGAAGATGGTGGCTTCCTTTTCTTTCGAAGCAGTTCCCTACGCTCTGTCTCATTCAAGGCTACTGCAAAACAGTATCCTATCAGCCTGGAACAAGAAGGTTCAGGCATTAGATTTTCCGATGCATCTGTCCCCTACAACGCTTCGGAGCCTCAGCTGGTGATTGATACCCAAAAAACTGCAGAAAGGAAAATCCTTTTTACCGGTTACCTGGGCAGTGGTAACAACAGATGCCAGTCTTTCGGGTTGGGGGGCAGTCCTGGAACAGTCGACTGTCCAAGGGAAATGGTCCAGGACCGAGAGGGCCTTACCCATCAACATTCTGGAGATCCGTGCGGTGTATCTAGCCCTAAAAGCCTGGATACTCAGGTTGCAGGGTTGCCCTGTCAGGATCCAGTCCGACAATGCCACAGCAGTGGCTTATATCCATCAGCAAGAGGGCACCAAGAGTGTTGCTGCTCAGGAAGAAGTAAATCAGATCTTAATCTGGGCAGAAAGACATGTGCCATGCATATCGGCAGTCTTCATTCCGGGGGTAGAGAACTGGCAGGCGAACTACTTGAGCCGCCAGCAGTTAGAGCCAGGGGAATGGTCTCTCCAGCCCAACATCTTTTTTCCCATATGCCAGAGATGGGGGGTTGGGGATGTAGATCTCTTTGCGTCCAGATTCAACAACAAGGTTGACAACTTTGTGTCAAGAATGAGGTAACCTCTTGCATGCGGGACAGATGCGTTGGTTACTCCATGGCATCAGTTCTCTCTGATTTATGCGTTCCCTCCTATTCTGCTACTGCCAAGACTGCTTTGCAGGATCAGGCAGGAAAAGAAGTTGATGCTTCTGGTGGCCCCAGCATTGCCCAGAAGAGCTTGGTATGCAGAAATAGTGAAAATGGTGGTAGGCTCTCCTTGGACCCTACCGTCTCATCCAGACCTGCTATCCTAGGGACCGATATTCCATCCTACCTTAAAAACGCTAAATTTAATGGTTTGGCTATTGAAACCCACATTCTGAAGAATTGTGAGCTTTCGGGCCCAGTGATATCTACCTTGATTAATGCAAGAAAGCCAGCTTCCAGAATGATTTATCATAGAGTCTGGAAAGCATATGTCTCCTGGTGTGAATCCAAGGGTTGACACCCCAGAAAATATGTCATAGGCTGAATCCTCGAATTTCTGCAAAATGGGTTAGAGATGAAACTAGCCTTGAGCACCATCAAGGGCCAAGTCTCTGCCTTATCGGTTCTGTTTCAACGTCCACTTGCTTCACATTCTTTGGTCCGAAGCTTTATACAAGGGGTAACACGCCTTAATCCTCCAGTTAGGGCACCTCTGAACCCCTGGGATTTGAATTTGGTTCTGTCAGCTTTACAGAAGAAGCCTTTTGAAGACCAAGAAGATATATGATCCGGTTGACATCAGAAAAGGTCTGAAACAACTTGAGTCCAGGAAGGACATTGTCATAAGGCAAGCCGATAAGGGGGGAGACATTGTTATACAGTCCAAAGATGACTATAATGAGGAATTAAATAGGCAGTTAGGAGATGAAAATACATATTTGAAGTTACATAATAATCCCACCCTGCGATATAAAAAAGAACTCAGTAAAATTATACATAAAGGATTAGATAAAGGTTTGTTAAATAAAAAAGAAGCTAAATATCTGGTACCCAACACTTGCAGGGTACCTGTGATTTACACCATTCCCAAAATACACAAGAATGAGACAAAACCGCCTGGTAGGCCTATAGTGAATGGAATTAATTCTGTTTGCTCAAGATTAGGAGAATATATTGACTTCTTCCTACAGCCTATAGTAAAGGAGACTAAATCATTTTTAAGGGATACTAAGCACTTGATCCAATTATTAAATGATATTAGACTACACAATGGTCCCACCTACCTAGTTACCGCTGATGTGACCTCTTTATATACTATCATCAACCATGAAGAGGCAGTAGAAGCTACTAAATGGGGTTTAAGAAATCTAAGTAGTCTCAAGTGCAAACAACGAAGGTTTATTATTGATTGCTTACGTTTTGGGTTAGATTCGAATTACTTTTGGTTCAATAACTGCTATTATAAACAAATATGCGGTATTGCAATGGGAGCCAAATACGCCCCCAGCGTAGCAAATTTGTATATGGCACAGTGGGAGGAAGAAATACTATATAAAAATATGCCCAAACAAGTTACATTGTATAAAAGATATATTGATGACCTTATTTTGATCTGGTCAGGAGACAAAGAAAGTCTCAATGACTTCTGTTTCAATCTTAATACGAACGATAAAAATATCAAATTGGTATGGGATATTAATGAAGATAAAATAACCTTTTTAGATTTAGTGATCGAGAAGAAAGAAGACTCACTGAATACTTTTACCCATTTTAAAACAGTAGACAGAAACAGTTACCTTTCCCTGGACAGTTGCCATCATCATAGATGGCTCGATAATATACCTAGAGGGCAATTAATTAGATTAAGACGTAACTGTTCCAATGAATCTAAGTTTCTTGAGCAAGCAAAATTGATTGGTGATAGATTTATTCAAAAGGGGTACCATACGAACTTTATTGAGGATCAAATAAGAAGTGTGGCACTAATAGATAGAGAGAAATTAATACAGGATAAGATCACGAATCCAGAAAAACAAGAGATGGTATCCATTATTATGGATTATAATATTCAGCACAAACAGATAGAGAAAATCATAAAAAAACATTGGGAAATCATCAAAATGGATCGACACCTTGGAAACATTTTACCAGAAATACCAAAGTTTGTGTACAGGAGAGCTCCCACTTTGAGAGATAATCTGGCCAAAAATGTCTTGGATCCTCCCAAAAGGCCTTTTTCTTTTTTTTGAAGGAAAAGGCTTTTTCCCGTGTAAAAGGTGCTATGCGTGCAGACATGTAAATGAAAAAACTAAAAAGAAGTCGTTTATATCCACAGTAACTCAGAAAGAATATATGATAGATGATCTCATTACTTGCCACAGTGAAGGGGTTGTTTACCTTTTGGAATGCCCATGTCATATTCAGTATGTGGGTAGGACAAAAAGACAGTTATGGAAAAGACTCAGAGAACATGTTCAGAATATTAAAAAAGGTTTCGACAAACATAGTTTGTCGAGACATTACGCAAAATTCCATAAAAAAGATCCATCATCGTTAATCATCTGTGGTATTCAGAAGTACAAACCACATTGGAGGGGCGACAACAAGGTGATCAAAATTATTCAGGCCGAATCTCGGTGGATACATGAACTCCGCACTTTGACACCTTTAGGTCACAATGTAGAATTTGACCTCAATTGTTTTATCTCCAATTTTTAATAAGCCCTTCTTTTAACACTCGATGAGCTATAGCTTGCACCTTATATATATATATATATATACATTTTTTATAAAACAATATTTTGTATATTATTTTAGGATTGTTTATATTTAAGGAAGCATAATATTATACTTCATTATTCTCTACACCCACTGATAGATTGGGACGGTACTCATTTTATAATTAATGGTAGTAATAATTTGGGGAGACTACATTTTTACTATTTTTTATTATTTATTTTTTAATATTTTTTACATATATATTTCTATACAGATATACATATTTTTTGGTATTTGTATTTTTATTTTTATGTGATATAGATTAAAAAGGTATTCTTTATAGAATTTTATATATATATTTACATATTTTATATATGTATAATATGTTTGGATCAGTAGAAGAACAGATCTGAAGTTTAACCACTAGATGTCGCTGTTTTTTATATATACTAGGATTTATGTTTGTTTATTGTTTAATTAGTTTTATGTTTACATATACGACGGCGCCGCCGTGGTTACCATGACGACTGCGCTGATCGTATATAAGCTCCGTCAACACCATTCCCCCTTTACCCTTTGAAAAAGTCACGAGGTCGTGACGCAACGCGTCAGGGAGGGAGCTTTTGGTGTTGCATTCATCACTTCCGTTCGCGGCCGAGACCGGAAGTTCCGTTCGTATTTGCGTAGTTTGTTGTCATCTGCTCCGTTCGTACTTGCGAAGTTTGCTGTCATTTGCTTTAATGTAAGTGATTTATTTTATCTATTAAAACGCTGCTATTGATTACTACCCATGAGAGCCTCCCCTTATCTTTCCTATGTACCACGAACGATAATTTCACCTGTTTGAAGACATTGGAGAAACACTATCCCTATATATATATAGTGGTATGCTGCTGAAGCTGGACTGCTAAGGACGAGTGATTATCGGTTTTGTTGCAGTGCTTATATACTTGATTTCTGAGGTGAGAGGCTGGGGGAAACAGTGGGTGCACGGAGTTGTGGCACTGAAATTAGGCACTGAAGTTGATCGGTGGACAGTCACGGATTTGGAGAACACTTTATTTATTTTGCATGAACTGAGATACATGCTCACTATTTAATTGCATGGACTTCATTAGAGAAGCACTTTATATTTATTATTTGTCATTTGATTATTATCCGTCATTTCTCGGACTGTTTTCATAAGAGTATTTATTCAGCAATTTTCACATTTAATATTTTGTTAATATTTCATGCATGATGTTTTGAAGATTTATACACTTTATTTTATCAGGATACTATAATATTCACGGTTGAATATTGCACATTTATCACTTTTAGTGAGGTGAATTCACTGTTGCACTACATGTGTTTGAGTATTGTATTTTATTCTAGGTAGCGCCGCATTTCTTGCATTTTTTTACTTTTGAACCAATACATCAGATTCCCTTAGTTCTGTTGACAAGGAAATTAATTTTTCTGGTGGCCATTTCTTCTGCCAGAAGAGTATCAGAATTAGCGGCCCTCTCTTGTAAAGAACCGTATCTGATAATGCACAAGGATAGAGTGGTGTTACGCCCTCATCCTAGTTTTCTACCAAAGGTGGTCTCAGGTTTTCATCTAAACCAAGATATTGTTCTGCCATCCTTTTTTCCAAATCCCTGTTCTATGGAAGAGAAGTCACTACATTCTTTGGATGTAGTGAGAGCAGTCAAAGCCTATCTGGAAGCGATGGCTCAGGTTCACAAAATGGATGTTTTGTTTGTGTTGCCAGGGGGTCCTAAGATAGAACAGGTTGCATCAAAATCTACCATTGCTAAATGGATTTGACAAGTAATTGTTCAAGCTTATGGTTTGAAGCAAAAGATTCCGCCTTTTCAGATCAAGGTGCACTGCACTAGGGCTATTAGTGCTTCGTGGGCGGTGCATCACCAGGCCTCCCTCCATGGCTCAAATCTGCAAGGCTGCAACCTGGTCATCAGTCCATACATTCACCAAATTTTATCAGGTGGATGTGAGAAGGCATGAGGACTTTGCCTTTGGGCGTAGTGTGCTGCAGGTCTGAGTACACCCTATGTTGTGTGGTTCCCCTCCCCTCAGATAGCATTGCTCTGGGACATCCCACCAGTAATTACTAAGTCTCTGTGTCCCGTGATGTACGAGAAAGAAAATAGGATTTTTATAACAGCTTACCTGTAAAATCCTTTTCTTTTGAGGTACATCACGGGACACAGAGGTCCCTCCCCTCTTCCAATACACTTATATTGCTTTGCTACAAAACTGAGGTACCTCGACTAGTAGGAGGGGTTATATGGGGGATTGAACTTCCTGTCTAGGGTGTGCCAGTGTCCAATCACCTAGTGATACTGTCACGATCGTCCTGGCGTCTCGTTTGCGCACGAGAGAATTCTTGGGAGCCAGAATCTAATATTCACGCTAAAAGACTCATCCGTGCTTTTAAGAACTCCCATCCGAGTAAGATGGCTCGGTTGGGCATCCGGAGGCTGCCCTTTGGGGGGGGGCAGTGTCACGATCGTCCTGGCGTCTCGTTTGCGCACGAGAGACTTACCCACAGAAGTTTGTTGTCAAGGACCCGTCGTGCTCCGTTGACGCGCGCTAGAGCGATCGGACGCACTCGCGTCGGCTTGAACGAACGCACGCGTGCACGTGGGGGCACGAACGGGCGCACGTCCACTCGCGCACGCTGACTCGTCGTGCGACCGTTTGGCGCCCTACAGTCTTCTTAAGGCACTTGCTCCCTTCCACTCGTGCTGACCAGTCTACAGCGCGTTCGGAGATCCTGCTACCCTATACCTGTATCTGTTACCTTGGTTCCTGTTACCCGGCTTGACCTTGACCCTGATCCGTTGCTGCCTGCCTACGACCTCCTGCTTGTCTGACTACGCCTCTGCCTCATCCCTCTTGTACCACGTTGACCGCTACCTGCTGACCCGGCCTGTACCCGACTCTGCTGTTCCTACCTACCTGTTGGATATCCTGTGACTGCTGTACCCGCTGACGTCCGTCTGCCAGCCAGTCTACCACTTGTGCCTGCCTACACCAGTCTCTTGTCTTCAGCTTCATCTGCTCGCTGTTGGTGTCCTGCTGCCCATCCGGACCAGCATCTACCTGCCAGGCACTTGTGCCCCCTGAACTTTTGAGCTTCTGTTACCATCTCCAGGGGTTCTTTAGCCAGGGGCTACGAGGGGCCGCTTCCTGCATTCCGGGCTCGCCTACTAGGTACGTGACAGTACTGGTCAGCCATGTCCGAGCCTGCGCAGGGAGCCTCCCCTATGGACGAACTGTGCCGCCATTTGGCCGGCCTTACCCAGGCAGTAAAGAGCCTACAGGAAGGCTACGGCAGACTGGAAGAGCAAGTCCAAGCACTATCTGCTTCTCCGCCCGTTGTTCCAGGGGGCCACACCCCGCCTTCAGTGGTGATGATGCCACCTGAGCCCAGAGTACCAACCCCAGAGCGGTTCACTGGTGACCGGAACAAGTTTAGAGCCTTCCGTAACTCTTGTGAGCTCTACTTCGCCCTGCAACCGAGGACCTTCTCCCTCGAGGCGTCCAAGGTGGGGTTCGTTATCTCCCTCCTAACGAACGAACCCCAAGCCTGGGCACATCGCCTACTGGAACGCAAGGACCCATCCTTAGACACATTAGACACCTTTTTTATGGCAATGTCCAGACTCTATGAGGACCCCCAACTTGCTGCAACTGCAGAAGCAGCCCTACACGTTCTGCAGCAAGGTCGCAGGCCTGTGGAGGACTACGTGTCGGAGTTCCGTCGATGGAGCGCTGACACGGACTGGAATAACGCAGCCCTGCGATATCAGTTCCGCATGGGCCTGTCCGAGCCTTTGAAGGATGAGTTGGCACGTGTTGGCATTCCCGAAACCCTGGAGGCCCTGATAGACATTTCCGTTCAAATTGATAGGCGCTTGAGGGAACGCCGCCAAGAACGTTCCTCTTCAGCCGCACGCCCTGTCTAGATGTTGCCACGGGTACCTAGTTCCGCCCACCCAGCTCCTTCAGTTCCTGCCACAGCCACACTGGATCCCCCAGAACCGATGCAGTTAGGGCTACTCCATCCATCACTGACCCCAGAGGAACGCCAACGGCGCCGGGTCAACAACTTCTGTATGTACTGTGGAGAATCAGGACACTTTGTTCGCTCCTGCCCAGCCAAGATACGTAAGTGCCTACCTGTTCCACCTGTTCCTTCGTCAGTGCTGTCTGAAAACTCCTCTCATCTGGCTGTTCCTGTTTTTTTGCAGCTCCCAGGAAGGACTATTTCAACCCACGCAGTTATTGATTCGGGGGCATGCAGTGGTTTCATGGACGTATCCTTTGCCCTGAAGAACAAGATTCCCCTTAGACCGAGAGAGAAGGGACTCTCGGTATACCTGGCCGATGGGTCCGCTCTAGAATCAGGACCGGTGACTCAGGAGACTAGTCCCCTCTCTGCTGTCATCGCCGGGACTCACCAAGAATTCCTGTGCCTAGACGTCATCAAATCTCCCCTGTTCCCCATCATTCTAGGCATGCCTTGGTTGAAGGCACATAATCCACGTATCAACTGGGCCACCGGAAAAATTGAATTCCCTTCGGACTACTGCCTCCAGCATTGCTATCCAGCAATTAACGGGGACTCTCCGGCCCTCCTCTGTTTGGAAGCAGATGATGACACCCGGCAAGCTGTGCCTAGAGAATACCACGACTTCCTAGACGTGTTCAGTAAAAAAGGGGCTGAAACCCTACCACCTCATAGGCCCTATGACTGCCCTATCGAACTACTCCCGGGGGCCGAGATTCCCTTTGGAAGAATTTTCCCTCTGTCTGAATCTGAACTTAGCACTCTGAAAACCTACTTGGATGAAAATCTTGAAAAGGGATTTATCCGACCCTCTACTTCCCCAGCTGGTGCGGGGATTTTCTTTGTGGAAAAAAAAGACCACTCCCTACGCCCATGCGTGGACTATCGGGCGTTGAACAAAATCACGATCAAGAACCGCTACCCTCTGCCATTGGTTCCCGAACTTTTTCAGAGACTAGGTTCCGCTAAAATATTCTCTAAGCTGGATCTTCGGGGGGCTTACAACCTCGTCCGCATTAGGAAAGGGTACGAGTGGAAGACTGCCTTTCGTACCCGTTTCGGGCACTTCGAATACCGGGTGATGCCGTTCGGGCTGTGTAACGCTCCTGCCACGTTCCAGCATTTTGTCAATGACATTTTTAGAGATTACCTTGACCTGTTTGTAATTGTCTACCTTGATGACATTCTGATTTTCTCCCCCTCTCTAGAAGATCACCGGGTACACGTTAAAAAGGTCCTGACCCGTCTCCGTCTTCACGGTCTATACGCTAAGCCCGAGAAATGTGTTTTTGAACAATCGAGCATCCAGTTCCTCGGCCTGATTATCTCGGTAAAGGGAATTGAGATGGATCCCCAGAAGATCTCCGCAATTCAGGACTGGCCTGCCCCTTCCGATAAGAAAGGAGTTCAGCGATTTGTGGGGTTTGCGAACTTCTACCGCAAGTTCATTAAGGGCTTCTCTGCAATTATCGCTCCCATCACCGGACTAACGAAGCAGTCTCGGAGGTTTCATTGGACTCCCGAAGCACAAGAGGCCTTCAAAACCTTAAAAGATTTGTTTATATCCGCTTCTGTCCTGAAACATCCCAATCCTGCTCTACCATACATCCTCGAGGTCGACGCTTCGGAGATTGCAGTAGGAGCGATACTCTCCCAGAGGCAGGGGGCCAAGTCCTTACTCCACCCAGTTGCCTTTTTTTCCCGTAAGTTGTCGGAGGCGGAGAGAAACTACGACGTCGGGGATCGTGAGTTACTGGCGATAAAATCCGCACTCGAAGAGTGGCGCTATCTGCTGGAGGGAGCCACCCACCCGATCCTGGTCTATACGGACCACAAAAATTTGGAGTACCTGAAAACCGCAAAGAGATTGAGGCCCCGTCAAGCCAGGTGGGCACTCTTCTTCTCCAGATTTTCATTTCACATTACCTACCGTCCCGGATCCAAGAATACCAAACCAGATGCTCTCTCCCGCATGTACAACCAATCGGAGAGCTCGCCATCCACAGATACTATCCTCTCTACGGGGAACTTCCTTCTGCTCCAGGGGGATGTGGTATCCCAAATTAAGCAGGCTTCCATAGGCCTAACGCCTCCACCCGGTATCCCGTTGTCCTCCAGCGATGACCTTTTGTGGCATGGGAATCAGATCTTTGTTCCCCAAGAAGTTCGGACCCCAGTCCTGGCCGCCTGTCACGATCACCCACTGGCCGGCCACTTTGGGGTATTCAAGACTCTGGAACTACTCCAACGCACATTCTGGTGGCCTCGCATGAAGGACGACTGTAATAGGTACGTGGAAACCTGTGTCATCTGCACCCGAAGCAAAGGCAGCAAGTCAAGAGCCTGGGGCCTGCTAAGACCGCTGCCTGTTCCTGATAGACCATGGAGGATGATCTCCATGGATTTCATCGTTGAACTTCCCCCGTCAGAGAACTATTCTACGATTTTCGTTATAGTCGATAGACTTACCAAAATGGCTCACTTCCTGCCCATGAAGGGCACTCCCTCAGCTACAGAGACAGCCAACACCTTTATCAAAGAAATCGTAAGACTCCACGGCATTCCCGTTAACATCACATCAGACAGGGGGGTGCAATTCACCTCGAGATTTTGGAGAGCGCTCTGCGGAGCCTTAAAGATCGATCTTTGTCTGTCCTCAGCCTACCATCCACAGACCAACGGCCAGACTGAGAGGACGAACCAGACCCTGGAGCAGTACCTCCGTTGTTTCTCCTCCTTCTCCCAGGATGACTGGGCCTCTCTCCTGCCTATGGCCGAATTCGCCTACAACAACACGGTCCACTCTGCCACCAAACAGTCCCCCTTCTACGCGAACTTCGGCTTCCTCCCAGTGTTCTTGCCTGGCACCTTCCCTGAATGTTCGGTACCAGCAGTACAGGACCGTCTTAACTTCCTTGAATCAAACAACAAGCTTCTACAAGAGACCCTGACCAAGTCCCAAGAGCACAACAAAGAAGTTTTTGACAGGAAAAGGAGGGGGGAGCTGGATCTCAAGATTGGGGATCAGGTCTGGTTGTCTACCTTGAACCTCAGATTGTCCTGCCCCTCTAAGAAGTTGGGTCCGAAATTTGTGGGCCCCTTTCCGATCAAAAGGAAACTGAATAACGTGGCTTTCGAACTTAAGCTTCCCGAGTCCTTCCGGATCCATCCAGTCTTTCACGTGTCACTACTCAAACCCGCAGTCCCGGACCCCTTCGTTGACAGGATGACCGGCCCTCCAGAACCCGTGATGATCAATGGAGAAATTGAATTTGAGATCGAATCCATACTGGATTGCAGGAGAAGGCGAAACCAGACTCAATTTCTGGTCAAGTGGAAGGGGTACGGCCCGGAGGAGAATTCTTGGGAGCCAGAATCTAATATTCACGCTAAAAGACTCATCCGTGCTTTTAAGAACTCCCATCCGAGTAAGATGGCTCGGTTGGGCATCCGGAGGCTGCCCTTTGGGGGGGGGCAGTGTCACGATCGTCCTGGCGTCTCGTTTGCGCACGAGAGACTTACCCACAGAAGTTTGTTGTCAAGGACCCGTCGTGCTCCGTTGACGCGCGCTAGATCGATCGGACGCACTCGCGTCGGCTTGAACGAACGCACGCGTGCACGTGGGGGCACGAACGGGCGCACGTCCACTCGCGCACGCTGACTCGTCGTGCGACCGTTTGGCGCCCTACAGTCTTCTTAAGGCACTTGCTCCCTTCCACTCGTGCTGACCAGTCTACAGCGTGTTCGGAGATCCTGCTACCCTATACCTGTATCTGTTACCTTGGTTCCTGTTACCCGGCTTGACCTTGACCCTGATCCGTTGCTGCCTGCCTACGACCTCCTGCTTGTCTGACTACGCCTCTGCCTCATCCCTCTTGTACCACGTTGACCGCTACCTGCTGACCCGGCCTGTACCCGACTCTGCTGTTCCTACCTACCTGTTGGATATCCTGTGACTGCTGTACCCGCTGACGTCCGTCTGCCAGCCAGTCTACCACTTGTGCCTGCCTACACCAGTCTCTTGTCTTCAGCTTCATCTGCTCGCTGTTGGTGTCCTGCTGCCCATCCGGACCAGCATCTACCTGCCAGGCACTTGTGCCCCCTGAACTTTTGAGCTTCTGTTACCATCTCCAGGGGTTCTTTAGCCAGGGGCTACGAGGGGCCGCTTCCTGCATTCCGGGCTCACCTACTAGGTACGTGACAGATACCCTATAACCCACCAGTAATTACTGAGTCTCTGTGTCCCGTGATGTACCTCAAAAGAAAAGGATTTTACAGGTAAGCTGTTATAAAATCCTATTATCCTGTCTCACTAGTCTATGAGTATTAAAATTATAAGAATTGGGGCAGCGGAACCGAATGGAAGCCTGATTCCAGAGCTCCTGCTTCCCCGCTGATACATCGGCGACAAGCGGCTACCAGGACCCCGTTTTGACCACCTACACCTGGCGATTCAAGAGGGGCACATCCGTAGAGCATGATGGGCAAACAAAAAGGTTAGTCGAAGCCACAACGGCTAACGGACTTCTTCCTACAGCCGCGACATGACGGTAGGCCAGATGGCGCTGACCCTCCACCCTCATTGATCACTAAACACAGGCTGAAACGACTCACCAGCACATCATACCCTAGAAATCAGGACTCTTATAGTGACCAGACCTCCCCACCAGCATCCTCTCCCTCGGGGAGCTCAGCTAAAGCCAAACTAAAGCTGGATGGCACTGGATGCAGTCCCACACTGAGCCAGGTGGTGGATTCTGAGGATGACACCAGGGAACTCCATGACTCTATAACAAATTATCCCACTACAAATCAGCCTGTACTGGACACGGTACTTAAAGACATGCTAGTCTCACTGAGGAGCGTGCTTCAGGCGGACATGATGGGCTGTATGAACAGACTCAGCAGGGCAGTAAAAGTAGTGGAAGAAAGAGTGGATCACCTAGAAGGCAAGATGGGGGAATTCGCATCCACCATAAATGACCTGGTGGACACCCGCGAGGTACAGGAGGGGGAATCGACATGGGTGAGAGACAAATTGGCAGACATTGAAGACAGGTCTAGGAGGAACAACCTCAAGATTAGAGTTATCCCCGAGTCAGTCCAAACCTCAGACCTACGCTCCTATGCAACCGACCTCTTTGCCTCCCTTCTACCTGGTCTCTCCACCATTGAACTGACCATAGATAGGATACACCGGTTGCCAAAACCTACACACCTCCCAGAAAAAATCCCTAGAGATGTGATTCTCCGCATGCACTTTTACCATACGAAAGAGCAGCTGATGCAATGCGTCCACAAACAAGAACAGCTCCCACCCCAACACCAACATCTGCAGTTCTATGCTGACTTGTCACAGCACACGTTGCAAAAGCGGAGAAACTTGAATACGATCACAAAAGTTTTAAGAAACCATCAAATACCCTATCGTTGGGGTTATCCCACCAAAATCACAATTACTTACCAGGAACGACCATTTGTCGTGGACACCTTGGATAAGGGTATCGCCTTGCTGAAGGAATGGGGGATCCTTCCTGACACTAGGGATAATAATGCAGATGCCTCCAACCGCCGACTACCCAGCCCGGACTGGAAGAGAGTGACACCAAAAAATGCCAGTTCACACACTTGATTGCCACACAGATGGAGTCATCATTTATTCCTAACGGGGAAGCGGGACAACCGCTAGGCCTGAACTTTTACCCCGAAACACCTGAGCAGCACTTAGTTGCATACGGACCACCCCTAACCCTCTATGGGGTGGCTTAGACCTATATTGGACTTTACCATGAATACTTGTTCTATTTTTCTCAGTTATGTTCGTAAAAACTGGACTTTCTTTGTTTTTTTCTTCTCCTTATTCAACTTTTGTTTTTCCTTTCGGAGCCATACCAGCACTCTCTTGATCGGCAGCTTACCTCAGGAGCGCCCATTCATCGCACGGATAGAAGTCACCACGAGCAGCCTGAAACACAGCCCACTCAGCAGACCCAACCCCGGCTTAACTGTGAGTACTTATATCACGGATTAGCCATCTCACTCCCATTGGAACTCTCGAGGGGGTGTTTTGGCCTTCTCTTCATGTACAAAGCACCTAAACACATCTTCACCACCATCCCTCTCCATGGCCATTAATTTTTTGTCTATCAACACTAAAGGGCTTAACCACCCCATGAAGAGGAAATCTATGTGGAAGGAAGCATTATCTAATGGATCAGACGTCCTCTGTGCCCAAGAAACCCACTTTTGTCAAAATCCGCACCAGTCTGCAAACATAAAAATTTCCCACACACTTTTTTTGCGAATGCCAATTCTAAAACAAAAGGCGTTATGATAGCGGTCAAGGACTCTGTTGTATTCACTCTACATAGGGAAATTGCAGACACTCAGGGTCGCTATTTGATTCTGATATGCGATATCAATCAAGCGACATACAACATTGTGAATGTTTATGCCCCTAATTCCCGGCAAATCCGCTTCTTTCACAAAATTCTGAAAAGGTCGGAAAATACAAAAGAGGCTCTCTAGTACTATGTGGTGACTTCAATGTAGTACCCGATCCGTCCATTGACACAACGTCCAAACCTAAACGCCTGACTACTCCTCTGAGCAGTACATTGCACAAAGAAGGCTTATTTGATGTATGGAGATGCTTACATGCCGCTGAAAGGGACTTTACTTTTTTCCGCCCCTCCCCATACGTATACGAGGATAGACTTATTCTGGGTCGATCAACACACCGTTTCTCTTCAGCTTCGAGGAGGGAACATTCAAGTCACCGCGATAATTGATTCAGGAGCGTGCAGTGGGTTCATGGACTTGTCTTTTGCCCGAAAATTCCGAGTTCCTCTACGGCCCAGGGCGAAGGGACTGACTGTACACCTTGCCGACGGATCGGCTATCAAATCCGGGCCGGTGACACAAGAGACGCTTCCTTTGACTGCCACTATTTCCGGTAACCATCAGGAACTACTCTGCCTGGACATTATTGAATCTCCCCTTTTCCCTATTATACTGGGCATGCCCTGGCTTCGGGCACACAACCCGCAAATTGACTGGTCCACCGGGAACATTAACTTTTCTTCTCCCTATTGCCGTCAGCACTGCCTGCAAGAAGCAATTAAGATCTCGCCCCATTTAATGTGTATGGAGTTCGATGTGGAAACTCGCCAGTGTGTTCCAGAGGCCTACCATAGTTTCTTGGACGTGTTCAGCAAGAAGGGGGCGGAAACACATCCCCCTCATAGACCCTATGATTGTCCTATTGAGATCCTCCCCGGAGCTGAAATCCCTTTCGGGAGGATTTTTCCCTTAACGGAAGTGGAACTGGAGACTCTCAGGACTTACATTGATGACAATCTGAAAAAGGGGTTCATACGCCCTTCTACTTCCCCGGCAGGAGCAGGAATCTTTTTTGTAGAAAAGAAGGACCATTCCCTGCGCCCTTGTGTCGACTATCTGGACTTAAATAAAGTTACAGTCAAAAACCGGTACCCATTGCCTTTGGTGCCCGAATTATTTCAGTGCCTCGGATCAGCCGTTATCTTCACAAAACTGGATCTTCGCGGAGCCTATAATTTGGTCCGTATCCGAAGCGGGGACGAATGGAAGACTGCCTTCCGCACCCGCTTCGGACACTTTGAATATCTCGTAATGCCCTTTGGGCTATGTAACGCTCCTGCGACTTTCCAGCATTTGTGAATGATATTTTCAGAGACTATCTTGACCTGTTTGTCATAGTATATCTGGACAACATCTTGATCTTCTCCCCCTCTCTGCCTGTTCACAGGGAACACGTTAAAAAGGTTCTTACTCGGCTTTGTCAACACGGCTTGTACGCGAAACCTGAGAATTGCGAGTTTGAACGTCGCAGCATTCAGTTTCTGGGGCTGATTATTTCGGTGGATGGAATCAAGATGGATCCACAAAAAGTTTCCGCCATCCTGGACTGGCCAGCTCCTACAGATAAGAGAGGAATCCAACGTTTTGTGGGGTTTGCAAATTTTTATCGCAAGTTCATCAAGGGTTTCTCTACTATCATCGCCCCGATCACAAGATTAACCAGACAGGGTATAAAGTTCCAGTGGACTCCGGAGGCTCAGGCTGCGTTCACCTCCCTTAAAGAACAATTTGTGTCAGCATCTGTCCTGAAGCACCCTAATTCTGCGTTACCCTATATCCTAGAGGTGGATGCATCCGAGATTGCAGTGGGGGCAGTTCTCTCTCAGAGACAGGGCCCCAAGGCCTTATTGCATCCGGTGGCATTCTTCTCACACAAATTGTCTGAAGCGGAGAGGAATTATGACGTCGGGGACAGGGAGCTACTCGCTATCAAAGCTGCACTTGAAGAATGGCGCTATCTTCTGGAGGGAGCAGCTCATCCCATTCTGGTATACACTGACCACAAGAACTTAGAATACTTGATGACTGCTAAGAGGTGGAAGCCGCGTCAGGCCAGATGGGCACTTTTCTTTATGAGATTTTCCATTCACATTACCTATAGGCCCGGGTCAAAAAACACCAAACCCAACGCGCTGTCTCGGATGTTCAGTGAACCCGAAGTCCTTCAACCAACAGATACCATCCTTGCACCCGGTAACTTCCTTATGCTCCAGGAAGATCTTTTGTCCCAACTCAAGCAGGCTTCATCATCGGCTTCGCACCCATCAAACACCACCCTACACTCCAGCAATGATTTGTTGTGGCATGAAAATAAGATCTACGTGCCTCAACAACTACGGGTTGCTGTTCTTAAATCTTGCCACGATCACAAACTGGCCGGCCACTTTGGGGTACACAAGACCGCCGAACTCCTCCAACGCACCTTCTGGTGGCCTCAGCTGCTAAGAGATTGCAAGCTTTATGTTGAATCATGCATCACCTGTACCCAGAACAAGGGTAGCAAGACCAAAGCCTGGGGGTTACTGAAACCACTCCCTGTTCCCGGAAAGGCCTTGGAAAATGATTTCCATGGACTTTATTGTTGAATTACCACTGTCAGAAGGCCACACCACTATCTTTGTGGTGGTTGACAGATTCTCCAAGATGGCTCACTTTCTGCCCATGAAAGGTACACCTTCTGCCTCTGAGACCGCAAGGATCTTCATTAAGGAAATAGTAAGGCTCCACGGTATACCTGCAAACATTGTTTCCGATCGTGGGGTGCAATTTAATTCGAAATTTTGGAGAGCTTTGTGTGAGTCCCTGAAGATTGACCTTTCGTTCTCTTCTGCCTACCACCCCCAGACCAATGGCCAGACCGAACGAACAAACCAGACCCTCGAGTAATATTTGCGATGTTATTCTTCTTTTTCGCAAGACGATTGGGTATCCCTTTTACCACTTGCTGAGTTCGCCTACAACAACTCTGTTCATTCTGCAACTAATCAATCTCCCTTTTTTGCGAACTATGGTTTTCACCCTCTGTTCTTATCAACCAACATTCCAGAATGTACGGTTCCGGCGGCTCAAGAAACTTTGAACTTTTTCTGCACCAATAACAAGCTGCTTCAAGAGACGATGGCAAGGACCCAAGAACGCAACAAGGCGGTTTTTGACAAAAAGAGGAGAGGGGAGCTCGATCTAAAACCCGGGGATTTAGTTTGGCTGTCTACCCTGAATTTGAAATTGGCATGTCCATCCAGAAAACTGGGCCCAAGATTTGTGGGTCCCTTCCCAGTAACCAGGAAAATTTAAAATGTGGCCTATGAACTGAAACTACCGGAATCGTTTCGTATCCACCCAGTGTTCCATGTGGCCCTTCTAAAACCCTCAATCCAGGATCCCTGCACTGATCGGAACGTTGGTCCCCCTGAACCTGTGCTTATTAATGGTGAGGAAGAATTTGAGGTTGAAGCGATTTTAGATTGCAGAAAGAGACGCAACCAAGTCCAATATCTGGTGAAGTGGAAGGGATATGGGCCAGAAGAAAACTCCTGGGAACCAGAGACTGGTATCCACACCAAGGGGTTGGTTCTGGCTTTCAAAAGATCTCACCCAGGTAAGATGTCCCAGTTGGGCATCCGGAGGCTGCCCATTGGAGGGGGGCAATGTCAGGAAGATCCTTCTCACCGGCATCCGAGCGGCGTAAGACGCAGAAGATCTTCTGTGCGGTAAGAAGAGCGTCATCGCGGTCGGCGGTGCGCGCATGCGGGAGCGCGTGCGGCCGTTTGACGCAATTGGCGCCAAAGGCACTATTTAAAGTGGATCCTTGCTTTACTGCCTTGCTGCCCGATCAACAGCGTTCCTGTGTACTCTGGTATCCTGTATCTGAACCTGAACCTGAATCTGAATCCGTATCCTGATCCGTATTGAACCCGGCTTGTTCCTGACTTCGCTGTTTGCTGCCTGCCCCCGACTTTTGGCTTTGTACCCGACTACTCTTCTGGATTCCGTTTCTGTACCTGATCTGCTCGCCTGTGCCTGACCTGGACTGTTGTACTATCCGTTATCTGCCAGTTGCCTGTTTATCGCTGCTGGACTACAGGACACCTCCCAGTCCACCACCGCACCCGGCGGTTGTCTCCTCTGTGCCCTGTTGCCTCCTAACTCTTGCTGCGGACTACAGGACTCTTTCCACTACCTGCTATACCCTGTTTGCACCTGCACCCACTGTTGGACTACAGAACTCCTCCCGTTGTCCGTTGTATCCTGCGATCACCTGCACTCCGCTGCCGGACTACAGGAATCCTCCCGCTGTCTGCTTAACCTTACCATTACCTGCATTCCGCTGTTGGACTACAGGACACCTCCACCATCGACGGTCTGCTGCTTTCTACATCAACCATCCAGTCAGGCACTTGTGCTCCTCTGTGCTCCCGAGCCCCTGTCATCACTACCAGGGCCTCCCGAGTCAGAGGTCTACGAGAGGCCACTCCCTGCATTCCGGGCTCTGCCTTAAGGTACGTGACACCTCTTCTCCCTCTGCGATGGCAAGATAAGGTCCGCAACCTTACCCTTGTACCGTGGATCAAGGAGAGTGGCCAGCCAGTAATGGTCCCTCTCCTTGATCCAAAGAATACGAGGATCATTCCGCAGGCTTTGCAGGATCAGGGGGGGCATGCAGCGTAGGTTAGCTGAGGCATTCGGTCAGGAGTCCTATGTGTCACTAAGGACGACATGATTCGCAGCCACCTCCTCCCAGCCACGTACAAGTCCACGGGTTTCTTGGGACTGTAAATCATTCCTAAAAGACTGCTGCTGCTGATGCTGAATCCCAGGCTCCCCCTCCATGCTGACACAATCCTCCTCCTCTTCCTCTTCCTGTGTAATGGTTGGGACAGCAGGAACACTGTCTGGATAAAGGGGGTCTTGAGAGGCAAGGAAATCCTCCTCTTCCTGCCTCTGTTCTGCCTCAAGTGCCCTGTCCATTATTCCACGCAGCGTATGCTCCAACAGGTGGAGAAGAGGTACAGTGTCACTGATGCATGCACTGGCATCAACCACCTCTCAGCCTGCCCCTGCAGAGCTGACAAAATATCTGCCCCAGTGTGGCTCCTGTCCCCCAAACAAACTAGCGCAAACACGGCATAGCATCTTTTTGCCTGCGTACTTGCGTAGCCCCTTGAATGCCTACGGAGCACCACTGGTTTTGAGGACAGAGCACTGAAAGAGGCCATGGAGGAAGAAGAAGAGGAGGGAGTGGAGGAGAGAGGTGTGTCACAAACAGTAGTAGCATTTTGGAGGCGTGGTGGTGGAAAAACCTCCAACACTACTGCACCTTGTCCTGCAAACTTCCCAGCTGCCAGAGAGTGACTCAATGGGCCGTGAAAGATAGGTAACGTCCCTGTCCATGCCTGCTGGACCATGAGTCAGTGGTAATATGCACCTTACCACTGACCACCCTGTCCAGCGAGGCATGGACATTGCTTTCCACATGCCGGTAGAGAGCCAGAATTGCATTTTGTGAGAAAAAGTGACGTTTGGGGACCTGCCACTGAGGAACCGCACATTGCACAAACTCACAGAAGGGGGTCGAGTCTACCAACTGAAAAGGCAGCAGGTGACGTTCTAGCAATTTAGCCAAGCTAGCATTCAACCGCTGGGCATGTGGATGGCTGGGAGTGAACTTCTTTCGATGGTCCAGCAGCTGGGGCAGGGAAATTTGCCTGGTACAATCGGACGTGGGTGTACTGCTAACAGAGTGCCCGCAAGTACTTGGCTGTGACACACATCTAATTCTACACCTTCATTCCTCTCAGTGCAGGTTTCAGAGAGGACTGAAGGTCTAGTGGGTTTGGAGATCCCAGCTGATGAGGAGCAAGGAGAGGTCCGCTTTGTTCTTTGGTGTGGGTCTTAAAGGTACGCTTGCCAACGAGTTGCATGGCAGGTCAACATATGTCTGGTCAAGCATCTGGTGCCCAAGCGGCTGATGTTTTGGCCACGCGAGATACGCTTGAGACATATGTTGCAAATAGCAGCGGTGCGTTCTGATGTACTCATCTCAAAAAAGGCCCACACCAAAGAACTTTTGGAATAATGCGCAGAGGCAGCACCCTGCACAGGTGGAACTCTGCAGTGTGATTCAGTCGGTGTGCTGCCACTAAGCTGGACCTGCGTTGGAGATGTGCCTCCTCCTCCACCTCCTCTTTCCTATCAGGCACCTACGTGGAGTCAGTGACCTCATCTTCCCCTCCCTTTTCATCACTATAGCAAACCTGACAGTATGCTGCAGCTGGTAGAACATGACTGCCAGATTGCTGTCCTTCTTGAGCATCACCTCTCTCTGCGCTCATGCTACTGCCTTCCTCTAGCTGGATATCATCATCAGAGCCTTCAAAACGCTGGGTATCCTCCTGGAGCATGTACCCAACACTGTGCTCAAACAGGTTAGGGGACTACTCAGGAGGACATGGTGGGTCTAGGGAAGGAGTGACTGATGACATTGAGACGAGGGAAGAGGACGTGTTGGCAGCTGCTTTGCTAGTACCCTGAGCCTGGGTGAGAGAGGATGAGGAGGAGGAGGAGGGGTTGGTCATCCACTCTACCAAGTATTCGGCATGATTCAGCTCAACATGTCCAGCTGCCGAAAATAAGGACAAGCGTGTCCCCCATGGCCACGTGCTGATGCCGATGCACAGCATCCATGACCAGCACTGGGTGAGAGAGGATGAGGAGGGCTTGGTCATCCACTCTACCAAGTATTCGGCATGATGCAGCTCAACATGTCCAGCTGCCGAAAATAAGGACAAGCGTGTCCCCCATGGCCACGTGCTGATGATGATGCACAGCGTCTACGACCAGCACTGTTGCCTCTAGACACAGAGCCTGCTTGCCCTCTTTTATTGGCTCCTGACTGTCTGCCTCTCCTTGTTGGCCTTCCAGACATAGTAATGGCTTGCAGGGAGATGGGAAAACCAGCAATTGGGTAGCTTTAGGTGCACACTGAGCAGATGACACAGTACACCGACTGTAATTACTGCAGCTGCCTGCCTGTGTTACAGAAAGAGAACAATAGGGATGGCCTTGCGGTTAGCCCGGCGGTCGGTTCGCAGTGAACTTTGCTCATTTGCGATTCACCAAACCATATTCATTTACATTGTGAAGTACTTTGACCCGTGACACATCCATCATGGGGTACAGGACAGCCAATTGAGACATTTCAGCACATGGACATACCCCCTACCTTTTAAATAGACCTGATCTGGCGGCCATTTTACATTCTGTCTTTTGTCAGTGTAGGGAAAGGACGCTGTGTGGAGCAGGGACAGTCAGTCTAATTACTATTAGGTCCACAAAAGTCCTTTTAAGGACTGGTATAGGTGTACAGTATATAGGGTTGTAATACACTTATAATATACTTTCTTTCAAATATAGAAAGCATATTATAGTGCACTGCATGCAGTGCTGCTGACCGATTCTGCAGCTGTCGTTTTTCAGTGTAGGGACAGTTTGGTGTTTGGAGCAGGGGCAGTCTACAATTCACTAGCTACTAGCTAGCTACTATTAGGGCCACAAAGATCCTTTTAAGGACTGGTATAGGTGTACTATTTGGTGTGCAGTATATAGGGGTGTAATACACGTATTAAATACTTTCAATATAGAAAGCATACTATAGTGCATTTCCACTGTGCAGCATTGTGACTGCTGAGCGGTTCTGCAGCGAAACTACAAAGAGTGACAAACGCAATTAGAAAAAAGTATTATAACTGGTATGATAGACCAGTGGCCCCCCAAAACGACAGATTGAAGCGGGGTGTTATATACATTGTCACAGGATCATTTAAAAATGACAGGCAGAGGAAGAGGGAGGCCCTTCCGCAGGGGTGGTAGGGGTAGGGCAGGAGTAACAGGCTTGAGCCAAAGTGGCAAATTGCAGAAGGTGCGTTTGATTACGTCAAAGGATCACAAGACTTGGTTGAGTGGCTCACTCAGCCTTACTCTTCTGCAACCTCCTCATCCTCCCTATCTGCACCCTCTTCATTCTCTACTGTGTGCACCCCCAAACACACTACCACCAACTCCACGACCACCATATACCCTCTGCTTGAGTCACAGGAATTATTTTCCGATCCAACACAAGACATTGCCAATGCGCAGCCATTCTTGGCATTGGATCAGGAGTCTGACAACAGTACCCAAAATCAGCCCAGGGAGGTTGGTCCCCTGTATTGCTGCCTACTCCGAGATCTCTAATTATAGCGGTGGGGACGGTGACGTCAATGATGGCGTGTCTAGTGATGTCACGTGGGTGCCCACAAGAGAAGAAGAGGAGGGGAGTTCAGAGGGAGATATGGACCAGCAGATAGGGAGGAGAAGCAGGCGGAACTTACATTGCACAGGAAGGACAAACCAGACTGCTAATGTATCAGGATTGAGGCATCAACCATGTACGGTCACATCTGGTGCTCCCAGGATGCCAGCACATGGCTCCGCAGCGTGGGCTTTTTTTAACGTGTCCGCTGCTGACAATAGTGTTGCCATCTGCAGCCTTTGCAGTCAATGCATAAGTTGTGGTAAGCCCAACACTCACCTAGGGACGACCTAAGAAGGCACATGAACTGGCATCACCAAGCCCAGTGGGAGCAACGGAACACACAAAGCCACACTCCAGGCTCTCACCGCCCAGCCTCTTCTACTTCTCCTCTCTCCTCAGAATTGTCCTCCACTCCACCTTCCATCATGCCGTCCTCACGTTTTTCTGGAAAAAGGCAGGCTTCCTTGGGTTAAATGTTCAAGCGTAAAAAAATGATGACGCCAGATAACCCTCTTGCCCAACGGTTGACGGCTGGCTTGTCAGAACTGTTAGCCCGCCAACTACTGCCATATAAACTGGTGGACTCGGAGGCCTTTCGAAAATTTGTGGCCATTGGAACACCACAATGGAAGGTCCCAGGAAGGAAGTATTTCTCACTGAAGGGCATTCCAGAGCTATATGGCCATGTTCAGCGGCAAGTGAATGTATCTCTGGCACACAGTGTCGGTGCCAAGATACATGGTCTAGCAAACACGGGCAGGGAAGATATACAACTTTTACTGCCCACTGGGTGAATCTTCTGACGGCCATCAAGCATGTAACCCGTGACACCTGTGTAGATTTGGTTTTACCGCCACAGATTGCATGCAGGCCTGCCTCTTCTTATCCTCCTCCTACTCCATCCTCCTCCCTCTCCTCCTCAGCCGACTCCTGCTTTTCCGCTGCTAGCCTCTCTTCCGCTGCGCCGCCCAAGATCCCCAGAACCTATTCGACATGCCAGGTGAGACGTTGCCATGCTGTGCTGCATCTGTTGTGCCTGGAAGTGAAGAGCCACACTGGCCCTGCACTCCTTTCAGCTTTGCATTCATAGGCAGATCAGTGGCTAACACCGCTCAATTTGACAGTTGGTAAAGTGGTGTGTGATAACGGTGCCAATCTGCTTAGTGCATTGAAACAGGGCAAAATTATACACGTGCCATGCATGGTACATGTCTTAAACTTGGTCATGCAGTGATTCGTTGTCAAATGTCCTGGACCCCAGGGTATCTTGCGGCAGCCAAGGAAAATCTCAGCCCATTTCAGAAGATCTTACACAGTCATGGCTCGCTTTGCTGACATTCAGCGGCGACACAATCTGCCGGTCAGATGTCTTATTTGCGATTGCCCAGGGATGGAACTCAACCTTCTAAATGCTTGATAGGCTGCTCCAGCAGAAATGTGCAGTTAACGACTACCTGTACGAACGCTACAGCAGAACAGATTCTGGGAGCTTGGTTTTCTTTCACCCCGCCAGTGGCTGCTCATGCACGATGCATGCAGCCTTCTGCGTCCATTTGAATAGATCACCAAACTGGTCAGTCGCAGCCATGGCGCCATCAGTGACATTGTACCTTATGTCTTCTTTATGGAGCGTGCATTGCATCGTGTCATTGATCAAGCCGTGGAGGAGCAGGAGCAGGAAGATGAGGAAGTCGCAATGCTGGATGAATTCCCATGGGGGGCTACTCTATCTGAGACAAGTCAACAACAGGAGTCTGAAGAGGAGTCAGAGGAGGATGGTGCTGGGACGGATGAGGACAAACAAGAAGAGCATGCTTTAAACCTTTCTGGGATCCCTGTTGTTGTCTGTGGATAGGGAGAGGAGAACGAGGAGGATGACATTATCCTGGATGATGAGCAGGCAGCCTTCATGCTCCACTGTTTTAACAGGGACCCCCATATAAAAAAACATAAAGGTCAAGGACCAGTACTGGGTGGCAACATACTTAGACCCCCGGTACAAACACAAAATGGCGGAAATGTTACCACCATCACAGAGGGCTGTCAGAATGGAGCACTTCCAGGCCTTGCTTAGAGAAATGCTGCATTCTGCTTTTGCCTGCACTGGCAGAGGAATTCCCACTCCCAGAGAAAGAGTTGCGGGTACCAATCCACCTTGATGTAGGCCGGGCTTTGCAATAGGGGAGAGTGAGGATGCTGGCTGGACGGCAACTATGTCTCCTGTGAACAAGCTACATAGTAGCGGCGGTTGATCTATTCACTGACGGACAGTTGGAGCAGCATCCAAATCTTAGAGAAAGCTACTTAATGGACTTTGCTTGCCCTCAAGTGATACAGAGGAGACATGGCTGCTGAGGGAGTGAAAAATGGCTGAGCCTCGATATTCTGAGTGACGTTGAGGTGGTGAGATATCCACGCACTGATCCTGTAGTGCAGCGGTAACATATGGAAAGACTTTCTGAGTTGCCTTAAAATGTTTGCAGACAGTCTGGACTTAACCTTTGCAGTGTGTGTTAGTTTTCTGATATCATAGAAATTATCTGCCGCCAGATTTGTCTGAAACTGATCAGCAGCCAAATTACGTGCATCGTTTTAACCGCTGCTATCTAAAGGGGACAGTAGATATATGGACAGATCCTTCACAGCAAGGTTGCTCGGATAAAAGTCCATATTTTTACTTGATTGGAGTTTGGGCTAATGCACGCCAGTGGAAAATGAACTGCATTTTATAACTAGCTGATGTGGATACACCGTACCTATTATCCAAACAAAAAGCTGTTACCTAGCCTGAAATATTAGTAATTAATTATAATTTATGCTAATTCGTTTCAATCCTGTCCATTAATTTCATCCCCTCTTCTCAGCTTGCTCTAAACTATTGGTTAACCGTTTAGTGACTAATTGGGAATTTTGAATCATGCTTATCCAGATTATATATGACCTTGATATTCAATAGTAGAGGTTACAATAGTTTATAGCAACTGGTCCGGACCTGCGTTGTGTTTTGTGTATTTGTGTAAATGTTTTTTATGTGCGTCCTGTGAGTTACATTCGTCTGAGGTGAATTCATTGTTTATTTGTACTGAACTTGGTTTTAAGTAATTATTTATGGTAAATCATTGAACATAATAATAATAACTTTAAATAAAATATAGTATTTAAATTGATCAATTTAATATTGAACTATTTATTGTTGCCTATAGTAATCTCTTTACAGTCCGGGTCTGCCGGTCTGATCCCCCCCCTTTTTTTCCGGGTACCAATCGAACAGTGCCTGCAAGAAGAGGGCGGTTTGAAGATGTGTTGGTCACTTCTGATATGAGATCATTCTTTCAGCCGACCCATCGACAGGTGTCATCCGGATCCAGCATCAAGGAACGCCTAGACCGTCAGGTGTCCGACTACATCGGGTTAACGGCCGATGTGGATGCTCTGAGAAGTGATGAACCCCTGGACTACTGGGTGGGCAGGCTTGACCTCTGGCCAGAGCTTGCCCAATTTGCAATGGAACTGTTGGCTTGCCCCTCGTCCAGCATCCTGTCCGAAAGGACGTTCAGCGCAGCAGGGGGATCATGACCAATAAGCATACTCGCCTAGCTAACAATAGTGTTGACTACCTCACATTTATAAAAATGAATGAGGCATGGATCTCGGAGGAATTCAACACATGTGACCCGTAGACCATGTATATGCATAACTCTATAAACAATTTATATAATCTAGCACATGGACCTTTTTTCTACCTTTGGCTCGCTTGTACAAAAAAAGCACACCGTACTATATGCCCCTACCCTCCTGTTTGAAGAGGTTGAGCGGTGTCATATTTTTGGGTCCCACAGCGGGTTTCTGGTGTCAGTGCTGGTGTCAGTGCTCTCTATCACGGTGCTGGTGTGGTGTCAGTGCTCTCTATCTCGGTGTTGGTGTCAGTGCTCTCTATCACGATGCTGGTGTCAGTGTTCTCTATCTCGGTGCTGGTGTCAGTGCTCTCTATCAAGGTGCTGGTGTCAGTGCTCTCTATATCGGTGCTGGTGTGGTGTCAGTGCTCTCTATCACGGTGCTGGTGTCAGTGCTCTCTATCTCGGTGTTGGTGTGGTGTCAGTGCTCTCTATCACGGTGCTGGTGTCAGTGCTCTCTATCTTGGTGCTGGTGTCAGTGCTCTCTATCATGGTGCTGGTGTCAGTGCTATCTATCATGGTGCTGGTGTCAGTGCTCTCTATCTCGGTGCTGGTGTGGTGTCAGTGCTCTCTATCACCGTGCTGGTGTCAGTGCTCTCTATCATGGCACTGGTGTCAGTGCTCTCTATCTTGGTGCTGGTGTCAGTGCTCTCTATCTTGGTGCTGGTGTCAGTGCTCTGTCTCTATCACGGTGCTGGTGTCAGTGTTCTATCTCAGTGCTGGTGTCAGTGAGGGAGATAGCAGTGGAGAAGCCAATCAGCAGGCAGTGTCATCACCATGGCTGAGGATCTGCACTGGACTGGCACCTCTGGACCACCACAGTGGAGCCCTGCGTAGGTGGGGGTAAGGGCCAGGCAGAGGGAGGGGTAAGGGGCTCAAGCACAGGTTGGCACACTGGGACACTGGCACAGGACTGCGCTGCCCTGACTGTGGCACTGATCATCTCCTGCACCCCCTTCATAGCCTGGCCTGACCTTGCCTCTCCTCCATGGCCTCCATGCGCTCCTGAATTGACAAAAATTCACAGATAAAAAAAATGCTTGTTGTTGTCGATCCCAGATTCACTTAATACTTCTGGTATGTCAGTGTCCATGTTGTGGGACTATGTGTGCACAGCTAGTAAGTATTTTGTGGCTAAAAATATGACCTGGAGGTTTTTATTTAAAATGGTTTTTATTAGGATTTTACAAGAAAGAAACAGAAGAACAACTTTTAAATACTTGCCCATATTAGGCAGCAATATACACACACATCAGATACATAACAGTATGTGTACAAGAAATCAAGGCCTACTATACATATGTACGGAGCTATACAATAGTCTCCACTGCACATCCATCACTTACTTGCATAGTATGCCACATACAATCTACTACTCTCCAGTTTAGGCACTAACACAATTATTACTGACCACGGAGAGCAAGAGTTAAACAGAATGGGAATAAAGCAGAAAAAAGAATAATAGAGAATAGAATAGAATAACAAAGATAAAAGGAGAAGAGAAATTAGAATACTGATAGATGGCCCAGCTTATACCAGACTTTTACGAAGCTCAATTCTTGGCAGAGGTATTCCATTCAGACCAGTTATTCAGATATTTCTTAATTGACCCATCTCTATTCGCTAAAATTTTCTCAAATTCTGAGATAATGTTTACTTTCCTAATCAATTCTGATATGCTAGGAATGTTGTTCGTTTTCCAGTTATATACTATTAGAGTTCTGGCCGCGAAGATAACATGCATTGCTATCGTTCTCTTGTTGACTGGATAAGACGACATACCAATACTGAGTAGGGCTTTTTCCGGGGAGGGCTCAATGAGAACGCCAGTGATACGGGCAATCAGTTTAAATACCTCGTTCCAGAAGCTCCGCAGGTGCGGACATCTCCACCACATGTGTAGTAACGTCCCCACCTGTCCACATCCCCTCCAACACTCGCTTGAGCTGTCACCTGAAAATTTGGCTAAAACATAAGGGGTAAGGTGCCATCTTGCCGTAATCTTCGCAGCCAGTTCCTCATAGTTAGCACATCTCGAAAAACTAACATTAGTCCTAAAGGCCTGCAACCATTGTAACTCAGTAAATTTCTGACCTAGGTCTTTTTCCCATTTCTCCAGGTGACCAAATCTGGAAAACTGAGATTTCATACCTAATACGTTGTACATTAATGAAATACCCTTATTTTTTGTATGAGGCGAGGTCAGGAAATCCCACACTTCCGTAATAAATTGAGTACCTGAGGTTTTCTTAGTTTGAAGCCAAGACACAACTTGGCAATGCGGCAAAAATGCATTCTGAGATAGCCGATACTTGGTTTGAAATGTCGGGAAGTCCATGGGGCGGTTATTTACCATAAGATCCTGAACCGTAGATATCCCGCTCTGTCGCCACCCGACCAGTGATAAGTTCGGGATCAACCACAGGAGCGACTCCACTGGAATAAGAGTCCGTGTAAATGTGTTTGTGGCTTGGTACGATGCCAGGAGGGTTCTCCAGGCCCCAAGGGAAGCCTGCACAGTTGGTAGATCAGTATTAACATGAAATTGTTCAATATTATATGCAATTAGGAGGGAGCGTAGTGACCCATAACGAACCTCTGCCTGTTCCAATTGGCACCAGGGTTTCAGCTCCCGGGAAGAGAACCACTCCCGGAGCTGATCTAGAACCGCTGCCGTAGCGTAGTCCTTTAATATGGGTACACCCAGGCCCCCAACCCATTTCTTCTTGCCCTGTACCGTGGTGGAAAATCTAGCTCTCTTCCCCGCCCAAATAAATGTTAACATTTGTTTTTGTAATGCTTTAAAAAATTGGTCAGGTATGAGGATAGGAAGAGCCCTAAATAAATATGTCAATTTTGGGAGGAGCAACATTTTGTAAGCCGCTAGTCTTCCATGCCATGTAATATAATGTTTCTTAAGTCTATTCATATCCATTTGCAGTGATTCAAATAAGGGGGGAAAATTAGCTTGAAACAGCTGTTTGATTGAAGGAGTAAGATTTGTGCCCAGGTACTTAATGGAATTGGAGGCCCATGGGTATGGGAGGGCTGCTTGAATTTGAGATTGCATGTGGGCATCTACACCAATGCCTAAAATGCAGGACTTGTTTTTGTTTATTTTATAATATGAGGCTTCCCCAAATTGTACGATAACGTTATGCGCTGCCATGATAGAGTTAAAGGGATCAGATAGAGTCAAAATGATGTCATCCGCAAACAATGACAGTTTGTGTTGAGTTGTCTGAGAGATAATGCCCTTCACTGCCAACTGTTTCCTAATGGTTTCGGCAAAGGGTTCCATTACCAAAGCAAAAATAATGGGGTATAACGGGCAGCCCTGCCTAGTGCCGTTTGAGATAATGAATTTTTTGGAGAACATACCTTCAGTGTACACATAGGCAGATGGGGATGAGTACAAAGCTAGAATGGCCTGGTGAATGTTTCCCGTCAATCCAAACTTTTTTAGAACTTCGGCTAGATAACCCCAATGAATTCTATCGAAGGCCTTCTCTGCATCCAAAGAAAGGAGCAGAGAAGGCCTTCCCGACCTTTCAGCCGTATAAATTAGATTTATCAATCTTCTAGTTGCGTCATTAGCCTGTCGGCCTAGCACAAAGCCAACCTGATCATGGTTGACAAGACCCGGTAGTAATCTCGCCAATCTCCCAGCAATGAGCTTCGCATAGATTTTGATATCTACGTTTAGCAACGATATCGGTCTATAACTTTGTGGAAGTGTGGGATCCTTACCTTCTTTGGGTAACGTAATAATGGAAGCTGTAAGCATCTCGCACGGAAATGAGGCAGCGGACATTGCGGCCCCAAAGATCTGTTGCATATATGGGGACAATTCATCTTGGAATAGTTGATAGTACTCAGCCAAGTAACCATCCGGGCCCGGCGCTTTATTATGTGGCATACTGCCAATGATTTTTTGAATTTCTGTAATTGTACAAGGCGCGTTCAATGCCTCTAAATCACTTTGAGAGACCTTGGGTAAATTTAGTGAACTTAGAAAATCCGAAATCGATCGCTCGGATGGTTGGAGTGTATCCGGGTCATTCTTAAGATTATAAAGAGATTCATAATAGTTGCTGAAGGCGTCCGCGATTTCCTTAGGGTTGTGCACTGTACGCTTCGTAATGGGGTTAACCATGCAGCCAATTTTTTGCTGTATCAACCTTTCACGAAGCTGGCTCGCTAGCAGTTTCCCCGCCTTGTTGCCATATCTGTAGTTGTGAGCTTTGAGAAAACGAAGGCGGTTCTCCTGCTGCGAGACCAGCAACGCACGCAAATCTTGTCGCAACCCGAACAGTTCTTCCCTAAGTTTTAGTGTTGAGGTTTGTTTGTTTATAGTCTCCAAAGCCTCTATTTTCTCTAATAGACCATTAAGCCTTTCTGTCCGCTGCCTCCTAACCCTAGCACTCAACTGCAACAATAATCCCCTCATATACACCTTGTGCGTATTCCATAGGGAAAAGGGATCCGACACCGACGGAGCATTTATCTGAAAAAATTCTGTTAATGCCATCTTTAAGTGATTTGCATTCTCCGGTTGGGAAATGACAGATACCTCATTTCGCCACCTGTTAGCTCTCGTCGTGGCGCCACGATCCCCCACCCTAATTGAAATTGGCGCATGGTCTGACCAAGTTATTGTGTGTATCTCAGATTTAATAACTTTTTGCAGTAAGAATTTATCAACATGAAACCTGTCAATGCGTGAATATGAATGGTGTACACTTGAAAAAAACGTATAGTCCTTTTCGGACGCGTGTTGACACCGCCACACATCAAAGAGATCCCCAGATGAGAAAATTTTTGAGAGAGTTTGCCTGCGTGACTTACGAATGTGCGGGTTAGAAACATCCATTTCACTGTGCATAACAGCATTAAAATCCCCACACATAATTACATGCCCTTTTTTCATGGTTGAAACTTTTTTCAAATTTTTTTGTAGGAATCCCCCCTGGTTGGAATTCGGGAGATATACATTTACTAGAGTGTAAGTCACCCGGGCAATCTCGCAAATAATAATAATAAAGCGACCCGACCCATCCAGGTGAGAGTCCATAAGACGGAAAGGAATAGTGTTCTTAACTGCTATAATCACTCCAGCCTTCTTCTTGGGGCCATTCGCTAAGAACACCTGTGGAAACTTGCGATTGGAAAATGAGGGGTGATTTCCTGCCATGAAATGAGATTCCTGAAAACAAATTATGTCACTGTGCAGTTTGTTCGCCTCCTTCCACGCCATTTGACGTTTGAAGGGGCTATTAAGTCCTTTAACATTAAGCGACGAAATGGTAAAAGCCATATTGAAAAAAAAGGTAATCAAACCAGATCAAAACTCAGCCTTTGATGGTATGTGCAAATAAAACCTTCAACAGTATTCTGGAAAAGGCCAGGCACTGAATACAAAAAAGGAAAAAAAAAGAAAAAAAAAAAAAGACAAGAAAAAAAATACAAAAAAGGAATAGACAAGAAAGAAAATAAAAAGTAATGATTCCCTATGGAATCTGTGCTGGCGAAAAGCCGCTAGATTTTGGGGGTATAGAAGGGTGTCTGTGACGACAACCGATCGGTGGAGAGATAACACTCTTCAAAAAACGAACAGCCAAAAAAACAACAAAACAGAAGTTAAACTCTTCATAACAATTCCTGAGCGTAATGGCGAATGAGGTATTACCGTCAAAGTATGCTTTCAGCTGGTTTCAGCATCCGAACTTGTTCGAGTAGAGGGAGGTGATTCCGTTCTCTGTGGACCAGCAGTTTGTGGTGATAGAATTTGCCACTCTTCCAGGAGGCGGATGCCCTCTGCGACCTTGGCCACGACATGCGACTTCCCTTCAAATGTGATTAGCAGCTTGGCCGGATATATCCATCTGTATGGGATTCGATGGTTATTTAGAGGTTTCGTTATGGTGACCAGTTGTTTTCGCCGTTGCATAGTGTACGCCGAAAAGTCGGCGAAAAAAGACAGATCTTTAAATTCCGGAGGCAGTTCCTCCCGCTTTCTTGTCGTACGGACGAAATTCTCTTTGATATGATAGAAGTGAATCCTCACTATCGTATCTCTGGGCAGATGCGAGGGAATGCTCTTAGGTCTGGGCAACCTGTGAATGCGGTCCACCACTAATTCTTCCACAGGAATGTCTGGAAGCGCAGCTTTCATTAAATTGATAAAAAACTCCCGCAACTCCTGAAGCTGTACAGTCTCTGGAATTCCACGGATTCTGATATTATTGCGCCGTGAGCGGTCCTCGAGGTCCGCTAATTTAGCCTGAATGGCCGCCATGTCCTCTTCTCTATCATTGTGGGCATCCACAAGCTCATTAAAGGTTTGGGCAAATTCCCCCATTTTCGTTTCAACATGGGACACTCTGCTAGTTACTGCCTGCACTTCAGATTTAAACTGCTGAGTGATAGCTAGTATGTCCGCATGCAAAGTGGACCTTAGTGAGACTAACATGTCCTTTAGAGTAGTATCCAGTACAGGTTGATTTAATGTGGGAAATTCAGTGATAGAGTCCTGCAGCTCTCTGGTATCCTCCAAGGAAGAATTAAGAGCACTCACCTCCCCTGTATCATTCAATCGCTCCTCTGTTCTCTGCTTGTTTTTCGCCGGGCTGGTGGATGCAGAGGAGGAGGCAGAGTGGAAAGCCTGCATCGCTGCATGTTGGGCGCCCTGTTCTGTGTGACGGGCCGTCCATTCCCGCTGTGACTGTAGGCCTCGTGCGCCGCCGCCATCTTGGACGGGCCTCTGCCGCTGCTGGACAAAGAAATCCAGCATTTTGTTCGGTTTGGTATGTCCCTTTCTTTTCCTCGATGGCATCAGGGATGTTGCCCGCAGGTACTGGCAGTAATTTCGGCCGAAAACGAGGGCTGGAAACGCTGTTATTCGCCTTTTTAGCTCAGGGTACAGCGGAGCTTCTCACTCACACGTCCATCCGCTCCGCTCGTTGGCCACGCCCCCATGACCTGGAGGTTTTTAAGGTTCGCCTGCCATTAAAGTGAATGGGGTCCGCCGCGAACATTTGGGCACGTTCGTGGATCGTGTTTGGGAAACGTCCCATCGGAAGTTCGTCCATCACTACAGAACACCAGCAATAAGGGGTAGCTTCAGGTGTATACTGTGCAGCAGGCACACAACACCCACTGTAAATGCTGCAGATGCCTTTATTACAGAAAACCAGCAATTAGGGGTATCTTCAGGTGTATATTGTGCTGGAGGCACATAACACCCACTTTAACTGCTGCAGATGCTTGTATTACAGCACACCGGTAATAAAGGGTAGCTTCAGGTGTATACTGTGCTGGAGGCACACAACACCCACTTTAACAGTGCTAGGTTCACAAGAAAAGAACACACTGTCCCTGCCCATACTGCGCTCTCCCTGAACGGCGCAACACTCTACACAAGGCCGTCACGCTGGCAGCCTTATATAGTGTGGGGCATGTACTAAACCCCCTGAGCTGCTGGTGCTGTGATTGGCCAAGCATGCGGGGTCACAGTGCATGCTTGGCCAATCATGAGCCAGCAATGCACTGTGATGGCATAGTGCATTGTGGGCCGTTCGCGCCACACGAATATGGTGTGAACGGTCCACAAAGTTCTGATTTCGCCGAACAGATGAACGGCTGATTTTCGAGTCGAACATGTGTTCGACTCGAACACCGAGCTCATCCCTATTAATTACACAGGTTCTGTGGCTGGTTAAGGTGGTAATTAAACTCACTTGATGCCTTATATACATTAAATTAGCCTCAGAATCTATGTAACGCATATGTGTTTGAGTTTAAAGGGATGAGGCGGCAACCCTAGATGTAAGAGAGGATAGAAACATGCTGCTTTTAGCTGTTTGTGCACAAGCTCTGCTAGTTCTAGTGAGGAGGGGGAGTCACAGAGAAGTGCAGAGTGCACAGGTAATGAAAGGAGCTGTTTTTTTTAATCTGCACAGTGCTTTTTGTTAATATGGGCCTCCTTAACTGGAACATAGGAAGGTTTTTAAAGGTGAGCTAACCCTTTAAACTGTGTCTTTTTTGGAGAACTTGAGTATACAAAGAGCTGTGGTAATGGGACTTTGAGTGAGGCTGATCACTAAATCAGGTAAAGGTACAGACAGTATATAAAATAAAAATAGATTTATTACACAAACACATGAAAAATATTCTCAAAGTACATGATGCGATAATAAAAACAAATTCCATAGAACACTGACATTCATAGAATTGATAAAAATTAAATGATAAATAAGATAATTATACATTCAATAGATACATGATGGCAGGAAGTAGCCAAACTTACGTGTATAGGGAGAAAAAAAAAATAACCTGGTAAGGAACCTAATTTGGTGACCAAAGCAAATGGAGTGATGAGCAGGCTGACCTTGGCTACATATACCCAAGGCTGAAGGCGTGCCCCCACCAACGTCATGCAGGCGCAATAGTAATGGAGGGAACTGGAGTGATGGATGATCCATCTGACGTGAGCGCCGCAAATGAGTTTGCATCTGTCCCGCCCTCCATGTCAGATGGAAAAACCAATACATCCCAGACCATATATAAAATAAAAATACATTTATTATACAAACACATAAACAATATTCTCAAAGTACATGATACAATAATGAAAACAAATTCCATAGAATGCTGACACACATAGAATTGATAAACAAGATAATTATCTATTCAATAGATACATACAGTAATGGCATAGATAAGCAGGTAAATGGTAAATCTGGATAAAAAAATCAAACTGTCGTGCCATAAAAGAACTCTAATCATTATGAGAATCTGTGGCTCTAAGGCAGTGATCGCTAAATGGCGGACCACAGTCCAGATCCGGCCTGAGCAACAGTCCTGTCCGGACCGTGGCCTTACCACTTAGAAGTTGCTTGTCCTCTTCCTGAGTCTCCTGCCTTGAAGAGCCTATCATCCTCACAGAGGGTGGGGGCAGAAGGTTCTGCAGATCAGCACATAGTGTGGGAGACTTTCCAAGTTAACAAGCTGGTGATCATCCACTTGTTGACATAAGTTTGGCAGCTCCTGCTCTCTGTCCAGATTTGCAGCACCTGCAGTATATGGGTGATACCAGTGCCCTGATGAATGCTATGCAGCTATGAGTGGAGATGTAGCTTTAGACAGAATGAGGCTATAAAAAGACTTCAGTTGATCAGTAGTGCTGAGATGCAACAAGGCAAACAATTACGGCATACAAATAAGGCTACAGAGCCGAAACCTCAATTTCCGGGAGGCCATCATAGGACGTCCTCCCCTTTGCACGCTCCCAGCGTGCTCCCTGTGATCACAGAGTCACAGACTCGGGTAACCACCGATCCGAGTAAGGGACCGGTCCAGTCCCCTTACCATGTAATTAGCTATCAGCCAATGACAGCTGATCACATGATGTAAGCAAAAGCTTGGTAATCATTTTTTTTCTCCTTGCGCTGTCAGCGTGAGGAGAAAAAAAAGTTGTTCACCTGCTTATGTTGCAGGGACATCGGTCCTGAAGAGGAAGGAGGCACATCTGCCTTCTCTGTGCCAACAGTACCCCCTGTCAGTGCCACCTGCCATTGCCACCTGCCAGTGCCCACAGTGCCCATGAGTGCCACCTATCAATGCCCACAGGTGGCACCTATCAATGCCCACCAGTGGTGCCAATCAGTGCCACCTAGCAGTGCTGTCCATCACTGTCACCCATCAGTGCCCATCACTGCCACCTGTCAGTGCCCATCAGTGCCGCCTCATCAGGGTACATCAATGAAGGAGAAAAATTACCTGTTTGCAAAATTTTATAACAAAATATTAAAAAATGTTTTTTTTAAAGATTCTGTCTTTTTTTTAAATTTGAACAAAAAATAAAAACCACAGAGGTGATCAAATACAACCAAAAGAAAGCTCTATTTGTGGGGGAAAAAAAATGATAACATTTGGGTATAGTGTAGGGTGACTGTACAATTGTCATTCAAAGTGTATCAGCGCTGAAAGCTGAAAATTGGTCTGGAGAGGGGTTTAAGTGCTCAGTAAGCAAGTGGTTAAAGAAATATCATTTTTTGAGTGGGTCTTTACAACTTTTCTCTGTCCTGAACTGGAATCAATTATTTTCAAACAACATAAAGTAAGCAGCCTTAAGCAGAATTTCCATGTTTTCTCATTTACCGGTCCTATTTTATGAACAGCATAGATGGCAGAACCATGTTTTTAACTGGTATAGGTAGTGGCTGAATTCTTGCCGGTTCATGCGTACCCAAGAAATATTAAACCAATCTCCTACATTTGTGGCAAATGTACTGTTTTGCTAACATAGGGATAAAGAACTTTCCTTACAAACTGCTGTAAAATAAATGGAAATACATTGTTTGCCCTAGGCTACAATGAGTTTGGCATTGATTTTCACAGTATTATGTTCAGAATAAACATGGTCCATGTATCAATATGCCATGCTTTCATGAATTTGCCATGGCTGATAGACATTTCTGAAGCAGAAAAGCTAATGACACAGAATAACCATTTTCCTTAGAAATTAAAGTTATATGTCAAATATTAAGGTTAATTTATCCTTGTGCTTATAAGAACACATCGAATCACTATAATTAACAATTTTACAACTAACATAAAATATATTAAATTGTAGAATGTGTGAGTTGAGCAGCATTTACTTTCCTTTAAAAGGAAATACGTTTAAAAAAATATTTTATTATTTTAACTAATAAAGTCTTTCTTGATACATACTATTATTTAAATGTCTTACTTTAAAAGATACACAAATAGTATTGAGCAAACAATTTAAGCCAAACATTGCCTGTTCGCCCATTCAGCGAACACCTGAATTTGTGGGGGTGGGGATGTTGGCCACCGAGTGCCCCACAATGCACTGCACGCTTCACAGTGCATTCTAGTGCCCTTCAAGTGCAAGGCTTCACCAGTTAGAGCACAGAGTACTGTCAGGGCCCTTATTTGACCAAAGTGATGATGACTTTCTCCAATCATGGCTAAGTGCTCATAGTACCACCCCGCACTATAAAAGGTTTGTTCCCATAGAAAAATTTTGTAGTGTGTTGGAGTGTCAATAGATAGAGCAGGGCTCAGTTTGCTACTAGCGAGTTAGTGTGTTCACTTATTGTGACTCTGAGTGTAGAGTGTTAGTGTAGTGTTAGTATAGTGTAGGAATATAGTGTGTCAGAATAGTATAGTATGTTAGTGTATGTAGTGTTTAAAATTGTCAGCCACAGTTTTTCTGGCTGCAATGATGGTGTTCCCCCTTTTTATTTTTTATTTTTTTAAATAGTTTTAACATTTCTGTCAGCATCAGTCCTCAATTTAAAGTGTACAAACAACACTTTTCATTCAATAAAGTGCATCCAATCACACATTTCCCAGTTTCTAATAAATTTGGGTAATAAGTCCCCCCATCATGTCTGGGAAGCCAACAAGGACCAGCGTACAGATGAGAGGATTGTCCGCTCGAAAGCCGAGTCCGGCAGACAATTTTGAGTCAAGTCTTCTTTCAATGTCCACTGGACTTTTGGGAAGAAAAAGTCAGCTGCAGCCCACAAATGATCGAATTGTCAGGCGGACTCTGGTCCGCAGGACTAAGTCCGCCAAATGGTCAGATCATGTGTACGTGGCATAAAAGTAAAAAGAACAAATGTAGTCAAAACAGTCAAAGTTTGATAACTGGAATGGATAGTCAGTCAAGCCAGAAGTCAGGGATCAATATAGTGGAACAGCAAGCAGGATCGGGAGCCAGAAGGGATGTCAGCAAAGCAAGTCTTGAACAGGATCACAGGAGATAGTTTCTGTGATGTTGACTAAGGTGAAGGCGGAGATAGGAGCTGGCAATTAGCCAACAGCTGAGCAGCTAGCTCAGAGAAGGAAGGGTTGAGCCCAGCCCTGATAGTACCCCTAAGTGTTCAAGAGGTCATTCAACGAATCAGACTAAAATATGCCATGCAGAGCTTCAGCTGGTCTAGGGGACAGGAGCCACACCAGAGCAGAGATTCTTTCAGCTTTACAGGGACAGGCCCAGAGGTGTTGCACCCCACGGAAGCTTGAGACAGAAATGGTGTTGTGCGATAATGGCAGTAACCTTCTGTCCACCCTTCAACAGGAAAAATAACTCTTGTGCCATGCCTGGCACATAACCTCAATTTGATGGTGCAGCATTTCCTAAACAGGTATCCAGGTTTGCAAGATCTTCTAAAGCAGGCCAGAAGAGTCTGTAGCCATTTCAGGCAGTCATACACAGCCAGTGTTTGGTAGACTGAAATTTAGCAGGAATTCTACCTGACCATAAACCACCTAAATTGTGACATGCCCACCAGGTGAAACTCAACTGTGGCAATGCTGTAATGGCTGCACATGCAACAGAGTGGCGTCAATGGGTACATGTGTGAGTATGGCACAAGGACAGGCTCAGGGCAGCTTGGCTTTTTCTCCCCTCGCAAATGGCTGTTAATAAAGGATACATGTGCTGTACTGTTACCATTTGAGGAGGCAACATGGTGGGTGAGTGGTGACAATGCATGCATCATTGACAAAATCACAAAATCACAAAAAATCACAAAATGTGTTCCTGCTGAAGCATACTCTGCATTGGCATTATGGACAGGGCACCTGAGGCAGAGCGGCAGGAGGAAGAGGAGGACTTCCTTTCCTCTCAAGGCCCAATTTATGCAGACATCATTCTTGTGACACCACAGAACACACAAGAGGAGAGGGAGGAGGAGGATTCTGGCAGTTTTGGAGCCATAGAAGGCTGAGGAAGACATACGTCAAATTTTAAGAGATGGTTTTCAGTTTTCAGTTTTCCCCGGAAACCTTGGGAATAGTAAGTGGCTGGGAGTAGGCAGTTGTCACAACTGTTTGACAGGGGCATCAAATTTAAATTTTTTACAGCAAGGCCAATGCTTGCTTCATGAAGAGTATCTCTATGGGGTTATGGTGTGAAGGCACCACCAATGCCCAAAGCCTAATTTTTACATAATTGTTTGACGAGGCATCAAATTTCAATTCTTTAAAGCAAGGCAAATAATTGCTCTCATCAAAAGTATCTCTATAGGGTTATGATGTGAAGACACCAAAAACACACAAAGACCACTTTTCCCACAAATGTTTGACCGGGGTATCAACTTTTAAATTTTTACAGCAAGGCCAATGTTTGCTTCATGAAGAGTATCTCTATGGGGTTATGGTGTGAAGACACCACCAACACCCAAAGACTATTTTTCCTGCAACTCTTTGACCATGGTCTCAAATTAATTTTTTTACAGCAAGGCCAACTCTTGCTTTCATCAAGAGTACCTGTCAGGAAAGGTTTCACCTGCCGGTGGCACGGTCTCTTCCAGAGCTATAGGCCACAGTTCTGGTGTCCACCAATGGGTGTCTCCCAGCAGTCTGGAGTCGGCATCATCTCCTGCAGTAAGGCATCACCTGAGACTGATTATAGGAGGTATATATATATATATATATATATATATATATATATATATATATATATATATATATTCGGCAGATGCTTCCACACATCGCCTTGGTATTGTTTCCTTGTGTCCTAACCTGCTTTTGCTATCTTGAAATCTGTATTCCTGTAGCCTGTAACCTGGACTCCTGTCTTGCAGATTGATCCCTTCCTCCTGTTGTCCTCTCCATGTCCTGCTCCCTGTTCTGTCTGATTGATCTCCCATGTATGAACCTGGCTTGTTTACGATTATGATTGTATCTTAAACCTGTATATATGTTTGGTTTGTATAGTTGTTGTGTGTCACAGGGGTTGGTTGCTGGTTTATTTTATTGTTTATTACTTATCCTTTTAATAAATCATTTATACTTTACTTGCGTTTTGGTTCACTCTATCGCAGTTCACACATTTCTGGTCATACTGGTCTCTGACAGTACGTCTAGAAGGTTAAGGGGTACAGGTACCACCAACACCTAAAGACCAATCTTTCCACAACTGTGTGACACGGGCATCACATTGAATTTTTTTTACAGCAAGGCCAATACTTGCTTTTATCAAGAGTATCTCTATAGGGTTCAGGCACCATCAAAACCCAAAGCCCAGATGGTTTTAGAGTGTACTATAATATGGCTTCTTAACATAAGGCTTGCTCACTGTGGTGCAAAAAATGTTTTATTTTCTGCCAAAGAGACACCAGAATTTATCCAAGAAATCTCTAATATTGTTTTGAATGCACTAAATTGTGGCCTCATCATACAGACTGGCTCCTGAAGCCATTGTTTACAAAATAAAGAAAGCTTGCAGGGAAAATCAATTTAAGTATCAATTTTTTTTAATATATGTCCGTTTTGGTGTGGCAGGTTCTATACATGGTACAGGGGCACCACTTTACAGGCAGACTAATGGAACCCCCAGGCTCTATAATTAAAGGATTTTTTCATTTTTATTGTTTCACTTTAAGCATAGTTAAAATCACTGCTCCTTTGAAAACAATCTTTTTAAAAAAAAAATTTTGCACATGTCCCCGAAGGCGATAGCTGGACCCCCATACCCTTTTTTGTGGCGAATAACTTGCATATAAGCCTTCAAAATGGGGACCTTTGATTTTCCAAGTTCGGGTCCAATATACTTCAATGGGGTTCATCATTTGAGTCCAAACTTTTGCAATGTTCAAGAGTTTTGGCGGGAACCAAACCTGGGGGTGTTTGACCCATCTCGATACACAAACGTGGAAAATGTTAATTTGTTGATTTCAGCTTACCAATCCTTAAATGTCCATTCGTGTTCTGTTCTTAGGTTTTTTTCCCCTTTATTTTCATCTAGTGATACTTCTAGTAACAAACTTCCTGTCCTAGGGTGTTTCCACTCAACTGGATGATCAACACAGACATCTTCGAACGTTGTCACTGTCAATCTAGGCAGAGAGTAATGTTAGATTTAGACTAGAAGATTTAGATGTACTTGAGTAAATTTGAACTCTAGCTAATACTATTTAGACAGTTACAACAAACATTTGTTTTCATTGTTAGATGAAGGTTTTCTTGAATTAATACAATCTGACTATTGTAAGCACCCCTGGCAGTGGAAAATGTATTTTCTCTAAACTCCAACAGTCATTTTTGCTGAACATCTTGGGCTATTAATGGTAGTTGAAAAGTAGCAGACTTATTGGCTATATCAAAAAAGTTGATAAACTGCAATATAATAAATGTGTTTTTGGCATGTCACTCTTCTTCTACCTATTCCTTCTATTGTTTACCTGAGAAAACTTTGAGGCCTGTTGACGGTACAGAGTAGCCTTGCCAGAGCCATTCTGCTGCACAGAATAGTTTTTTTTTTAAGCATACATTTTTATTAATTGTTTAAACAATTGTAGACAGAAGACAAGAAGAATGACTTTAAGCAGTTCAAAATATCCCATATGATGATTCAAACAAGAAACCTGACAGTGAACCAAAAGTTGAATTGCAATTACATTAAATATCAAGCATTACAGGATATCCGGCCACTATATAGATGTTACTGGTTTGGGAAGTACCACAGAATATAAGTGTAGCACCTTTCATCAGAATACTATTAAAAATCAGTGTAAGCTCTCAGTCCCTTTCTGTGCAACTATTCCTTCTTGCACTGTGGGGATGAATAAAGTGTATAAGTAGTGTGCCTTATTGAAGGAAGGTAGGGAAATGAGCAAGAAAGGAGGAAGAAGAAGGAAGGAGGAGAGACAGAGAGAGAAGGGGATGACACCTACCCCTTGTAGGATGATCTAGCCTATCTGAGAGCTATAATTATAGTTCCCCTATTTCAGTAGTTTAGAGGAGGCTGAACATTTTATCTAGGTGTATCACAATTGCACAAATTTGGGATAACGCTCATGGAGACTGGCAAGAGACTCCTCTATCCTCGTAATTTGATTGACCTCTGCAACTTATTCTCTAATGGTGGGAGGTGTGGTTGATTAAACTTAGCACTGGTCCAGGAAACATAGAGTGAATGGGGTTGATTTACTAAAGGCAAATTCACTGTGCACTACAAGCGCACTTGAAAGTACAGTCGCTATAGATCTGAGGGGAAGATCTGAAATGAGGGGAAGCTCTGCTGATTTCTATCATCCAATCATGTGCAAGCAAGCAAAAATGCTGTTTTTTTTTTTTTTTTCCTTGCATGTCCCCTTCAGATCTGCAGCGACTGCACTTTCAAGTGCACGTGTAGTGCACAGTGGATTTGCCTTTAGTAAATAAACCCCAATGCCAACTTTTGGATTTTCAGGCCATATTCTGCCTGTAATGAGATGAAGAATCTGGAAAATAGAATACCAAAAGGGATGAATAATGAGGCAGGTCCACCACAGGTGAAGGAGATTGCCTCCAGATTCTAACACTCAACCTCCATTCTTATATTAAATGTAATCAATATGCAAAACCTTTATATCAATTTTTCATAAATCAATAATCCACGTTGTATAAAACATGTTTTTATTCATACAAAAATAAGAGTATACCCAAGACCAAAAAGAATTACACACAATTAAAATCATGGACACATAAATGCCTGCCTCTCTGTCCCAAGGTTTGGATATGCACCTATAATACAATTATATCACATATTATAATCATAGTATTGTATCATCAATAATTAGGTCATCTCTTATGAGTTGAGCAACCAATTGTGCATATAGCCTTTAATTAAATAAACTTTAGGCAAAAACTTTGAACAATGGAGAAAACTTGTGGGCCATTGGTAGATAGCCATCAGGGCCTAACTCCAAGGAGTATGGAAAATATGAGTTCTACACTGGTACATTCCAATATTAAGAGCTTCAGACAGGACACTTGTGGTGCCCAAATAATAGATAGGGGGCACTGTGGTCCAGAGGAGGATATAGTATAAAAAAAAACATTTTTATTGACCCTGTCTGACCCCTATGTATCACTTACCGCAGCACATGCTACTCTCCTTTGGGTCAGTAAGATAGCTTACTATAAGGTCAATGCTTTTAAATCAAGTATTCTAGGTATAGCATTTGACAATTCCATCAAATCAGCCCTCCAAGGGGACCTTCCATACCCATGGTCTCCAAATTCTATCTCCTACTTGGAAATCCAGTTAACTTATACTATTAGCAATCTGTATAAGGCCAATTACTTACCTCTAATCAACAAATTTCAGCAGTAAATCTTTACAATCCAGAAGCCTTATATCTCTTGGAATGGCCGCCTAGCAGCCTATAAGATTAAGATGCTACTACTACCAAAATTATTGTACTAGATGTTTTAGAGCACTTACAATTCCTCTTCCCTCATTGTTTTTTTACATCCATGCAAAAACAACTATCAAATTCCGCATGGGCAGGCAAAAGTGCAAGATTCTCTTTATCAATGCAAAGGAAGCATAAGTCAGTAGGTGGGCAGGGCATCCCAGTCCTGAAATATTATTATATGGCGTGATACTAGACCAGCTCAGAGGTTGGCTTGACCAGCCTGCAACCAAACCATTTTGCCAATTAGAACAGGCATGACTGTTCCCCTATTCACCAATGTCCCTCCTGATTGCACACAACTTGTCGCATACAAATATCTCAATAGACCACCCCACCATACAAGCATCATTATATGCATGAACATACTTAAAAGAAGCCACACATACAAATGTACACTCTACCAATGTTTCCATTCTTCTGGACACCCTACATTGGCTAATCCCAGACATATCCCAGACTCACTGGCTGAAAAAAGAAATACATATTTTAAAAGATATTATGAAGGATGACAAACTGATGTCATTCTTGGATATCCAAGATAAATTCTGTATACCTTCCTCAGAATTTCTGACACATCTATAGATATCCTCCACATATCAACAACTGAATACAAATTCTACCCCAATCCCCACACAACTTTGGAAGCATTTTAATTTCACTAATCCTAAAGTGAAAGGTATCTCTCTTGTATACAACTTACTCAACTCCAAGTCAGTTTTTATTCTATCCAATCCACTAGTTAAGTGGGAAAAAGAATTAGGCAAGGTTTTTACAGAAAAACAATGGATCTCAGCGACTAAATGTAACCACCAATTCTCTATGATGAACTAGCACAAAAATCTCATGCAAGATGGCACTATACCCCATACATAGTTGCTATTTTTTTTTAAGCCAACTCAAATCTTTGCTGGAGGGGCTGCGGACAGGTGGGGACACTGATCCATGTGGTGTGGACATGTCCTCACTTTCGTGGTTTCTGGTCAGAAGTTTTTAAGCTGATTGTGAAGATCACTGGGGACTTTGTAAAGCCTTGTATTGAGAAAGTAATCCTGAGTATTAACATGTCAGAATACCTATTACTGGATCTAGAACAATGCATATTATATTTTCTGCCAGATCCCTAATGATGAGTAAATGTAAAACCAATGAGCTCCCCAGTGTGAGAGAACTAATCACAAAAGTCAATACTGTGGCAGAATATGAAAGAATATGGGCTTACAGGGATGGTTCTAATGCAAGATATCTCTTCAATTGGTCAATATGAAATTCCCTGAATCCTCCCCGGTTGTAGTCCTGCAATTTATAATACTGTAAAGCCTTTCTTCCCTCCCCCTTCTCCCTCTTCTCTTTCTTTATTCACTTTATTGTTGACATGTTAAAATGTCATCACTATATGAATGATTTATGCAGTTGTTCCATAAAACTATGTTCTATAATTTTTCTGTTAACATAAGACATAATACTCTCTATATGTACTATTATGCAGTTAATTCTGTACTGCTTGCAAATGAGAATAGAGAAACTCAAGGAGAGTTCACAGAGGTTTTATTATAATTTGTTTATATTCCGTAATTGCCTTATTGTACAACATTTATTACACCAAAAGTACTATTCTCTGTATAACGACTTGTTTAATAAAAATCATTTGAATTAAAATAATCTGTAATGCTATATAAAATGTTTGGACTTCAGCATTGGATTCTCTATAATAAGCAATACCCAAAAGCTTTCCATGAATTTATATTTCTAAAAAATGTGCTTTGCAAATATCTCAACATTTGTGCAAGCACAACTAATAATAGCCACAATGTTTGTAATGTTCATGTAATAGTTTCCTTGTTGTCTTTCACTGGGCTAATTTATCAATTCCTAATACTTGATCCTAAGAGAAAAATAACTACAAGAACATTTCACGTTAGGGTTACTATTTACCAATAGAGAAAATAGCCTAACACTCTAGGCTAAGAATATTCAACTGGCGAGGGAAATAATGCGGGAGACTTCTGCACTGTACTGTTTATGCATATTATTGTGCAAATGGCCAAATGAATGGGTGTTTGGCCAAAAGAACCATCAGCTGCAGTGTAACGTGAAACATTTAGAAATAGTTTTATTACTGTGGGTCTGAGGATATGCAGGTAGGTTAATTGGCTTCTGGCTTCTGTGGGTCTGAGGATATGCAGGTAGGTTAATTGGCTTCTGGCTTCTGTCCAAAATTGGCCCTAGTATATGAATGGGGACCTTGGATTGTGGGCTTCTTGAGGATAGGGACCGATGTGGGTATAGCAATGTACAGGGAAAAGGGACAATTGTAGACACTCACTCAGGTTGAACTGGATGGACTGGTGTCTTTATTCAACCTAACTAACTATGAAACTATGAAACTATATATATATATATATATATATATATATATATATATTATATTAGTTTGGGGGGGGGGGGTTTTGTTGTGATTATTACAGCAAAAAGTGTAACTGTGCTGACCCTAAATGGTTTACATATCTTACCACATAACTAAAGCAGTGAATAATATATATCAATAATTCTTCAATAATTAATCATAAACAAAATAAATAATAAGAAAAAGTAGTCTTACTACTGCTTCTAAATGTGACAGCTTCCTCATGATTGTTAGGGATCAGACACCCACAGGCGTCCTAACAACTAGTGACTCATACTCATCCAGCAGATTCAGCTGCCAGCTGGGAATTCCCAACTGATGGATATAAAGAAAAATAGGGTATAGTGTAAAAAAAAAAGGCCCTTTGCTGTAGATCTAGTATGGATTATATGGGGAACACACACTTTTTGACATGTCCTTTAATTGAAAAGAAAATATATCCCCTGATGGGATTTATTTTAAATAGACACCTTCGTATTGTTATTTGGCAATGCTGGTAGATTTATTTCAGCTTTCAGTAAAAATATTTGAACAATCCACAACAATCTATCACCTGTTGTTTTAATTATTTTCCTTTTCTGAGTTAACTACAGGACTAAAATTGCAGTGGAAAATAAGGTAACTCAACATAATACCCATCAAAGCCATTTTATAAATACATTCCATCACAGTTTTTATTATCTGACTGCCAAATACTGTGAAACAAAACATTTGTGAAAGGTTGATGCTGTTTAAACAACCACATTTTCAATACAGGTCTGATAAAAAAAGGTTAAAAAATTGCTACAAAAGTGTATGTCCAGCATATCTGAAAACGTGTACTGCTGCTAATAATTAGTTACCTTCAAGTCATTCACCGATAGGGATGTGCCGAACTGACACCTGTTTGAATTGCACCAGAACTTTTGAAAACTCTGAAAGTTTGGACCGGAATATTAAACCCCATTAAAATCAATGGGACCCAAATGTCAAAAATCAAAAGTGCCCATATTGAAGACTTATATGCAAGTAATTGGGCATACAATGGTTATAGGGGTCTGGGTCCTGCCCTGGGGGACATGTATCAATAAAAAAAAAAGTTTGTGAAAAACATCATTTTTAAATGAGCAGTGATTTTTTGATTTTTAAAGTTAAAGTATAAAAATGAAGAATTCCTTCCATATAGTGCCCGGGGGGGGGGGGGTCGGGAGTTGTCCCATGGCTAAAATCTGCTGCAGCAAAAATTGCATTTATAAAGCCAAAACAAATACAATTTTCCCTGCAAGCTGCCTTAATTTTGCTCAGCAACAGGAGCCCCAATGTAGTGCACCGGGGAAAAGATTAGAGATTTTTTGGATACATTCTGGTGTCACTTTGACTTTGGATAGAAGTAACAGGTGTGTAAAAATTGGTCTTTGGGTGTCGGTGGCGCCTTCCACCGTAACCTTGTAGAGGTAATCTTGATGAAAGCAAGGATTGACCTTGCTGTAAAACATAGCAATGATATACACCTGTCAAACAGGTGCAGAAAAACTGGCCTTTGAATGTCGGTGGCGCCTTCCCACTGTAACCCTATAGAGGTACTCTTGATAAAAACAAGAATTGCCTTGCTGTAAAAAATTGCAATGATATGCACCTGTCAGGTGCAGAAAAAATACTCTTTGTGTGTTGGGGGCGCCTTCCCACCGACATTCCGACCGGCATCAGGGGCTTCATAGCTGGTAATGCAGGACTGATTCATTTTTAAAAAAGTCAAATGGTCCACGTAGTCTGTGGACAGATGCATTCTATGATCCGTAACAAAACCTCCTGCAGCACTGAATGCCGTTCTGAAAGCACGCTGGATGCAGGGCAGCCCAACAACTCAATAGCATACTGGGCAAGTTCTGGCCAGTGGTTTATTCTCATGACCCAGTAAGTCAGTGGATCGTCAGCTGCAAAGCTCTCCATCTCTGTTTTGGCCCAGAGGTAATTGTCCACCATGTGATGCAGACACTGCTGATGGGATGTGGAAGCTGACAGTCCTGGACAGAGAGTACTAAAAAAATTCCAAAATGCCTCATTTAGACGGACACCTTCTCCAACATTCCTCTCTTGACCAACAGAAGACTCAAAACTATGTTTTCCATGACACTGTAAACTGTAACCTGGAGTCAGGAAAAACATTCAATAAAATCCTCTTTAACGTATCCTTAAGAGATTTTATCTTCTGCACTCTCTGTGGGGATGAGTTCTGAGACCTTCACCTTATAACGGTGGTCAAGGAGGGTTGCCAACCAGTAATCATCCTTCTACTTTATGCCACATATTCTTGGGTCCTTTTGCAGGCTTTGAAGCATGAGGTTGCCTATGCGCCTCAAATGTGCCGAGGCTTGAGAAGTAGACTCCTCCCAGCCACATACTACTTCCAAGGGTCCTGGGGTTGGAAAGCCATCACTTACAAATTGACGCATATATTCCTTCCCTTTTTGAAGCCTATGAAAGTTCCAGAATCCTCCTCCTCTCTCTCCTTCTGTGTGTTCTGTGACATAGGAATGATGGTGTCTGGATAAAGTGGGCCTTGAGAGGAAAGGAAGTCCTCCTCTTCCTCCTGCTGCTCTGCCTCCAGTGCCCTGTCCATAATGCCACACGGAGTCTGCTCCAGCAGGAACACAACAGGGATTGTGTAACTGATGCATGCACTGTTCACCATCCTTGTAGCCTTCTCAAATGGTGACAATACAGTGCATGCATCCTTAATGATCAAAAAATATATAAAATGCCACGCTTGTGTGAAGTTAAGAAAATCTCTGAGTACAACCCCCAAGCATGGGTGTTAGACCAATAACTGCTTGTTATTGCAAACCAGCATCGTGCAAATACGCAACAAACGTGTCAATGCACAAAAAACAAAAATCAAAATTATTTCTATGGTATGAACCATATAAAATTATATGTGATGTGTTTACCACTCCTCCACCGCTGCTCCCCATTGAAATCAATGGAGCAGCACTGTATTACCACCGGCAAAACGCCGCTATTGCGGTGTATTGCGGTCTGTTTTAACCCTTTCTCGGCCGCTAGAAGGGGTAAAAGCATCCCGCCATCGCCCAAAATGCGATGCAAATCCGACGGTAAAACGCCGCTAAAAATAGTGGCGTTTTACCACCGATTCTATAGGCTCTGCGGTGTAAAAGGGGTCTAATTGGATGACGTTTGGAGTACCATACACCTCTTCCAGCTGATGATCGACTTCCTACATTGGCACACCAGCCTGTCGGTGTTTACATTATTCATCGTTTACCGCCCCAGATGTGGTCATCGAGGTACATTATCATACCGTCATTGTTTCCTATTAAAGACCTGCTGGATCGGATGGTCTGAATGCCTATTTGACTCACCACTATAGGATGTGTGTGTCCATCTCCTGTGGTAAGAGTATTCAATCTTCCTATCATCCATGCATATTTGTGAATGGCATATGGAGAAATCCGTCCATCCTTGTTTATCATCATTTGAATAGGCATCACTCCCACGTTTCCTTTAAATATAGCACCTTTTAAAAAAAAGGAATTTTTTCTCACATTTGTTTGTTAATCACGGACTATTTACTAGTCTGGTTTTTCACAGATAATTTTATATTGGTTCACACCATAGAAATATTTTTTTTTTGTTGCACATTGTCACTTTTGTTGGATATTTGCACGATGCTGGTTTGCAATAAAAAGCAGTTATTAGTCTAACACCCATCCTTGAGGGTTGTTCTAAGAGATTTTCTTAACTTCACACAAGCGTGGCATTTTATATATTTTTTATTTCTTTGTACAATTCATTAAATTGTTGGTGCCAGCTGCTGTCTTATTGCCTTTCTAGATTCATCAGTTCAACTTTTTTATTATACACATCCTTAATGGTCAGCCATTGGCATGGGGAAAAAAGCTGAGGCAACCTGAGCCCGTCATTGTGCCATATTTGCACAGGTACTCGTTGACGGCCCTCTGCTGCATCTATAGCTGCTGCAGCATTGACAAAGTTGAGTTGCACCTGGTGGGCATGTCACAAATCAGGAGGTTTATGGGCAGGTGAATTTCCCCCTGAATTTCAGACAACCGAGCACTGGCTGTGTATGACCGCCTGAAATGGTTACAGACTCTTCTGGCCAGCTTTAGCACATCTTGCAACCCTGGGCACACGTTTAGGAAATGCTGCACCACCAAATTGAGGACATGTGCTAGGCATGGTACATGTGTCAACTTTCCCTGTCTAAGGGCGGACAGGAGGTTTGAGCCATTATCACACACCCCCATTCCTGGCTCCAGCTGGGATGGTGTGAACCCCCCCTGAGTCTGTCCGGACAGAGTTTCAAAATCTCTGCTCTGGTGTGGTTCCTGTTCCCCAAACACACCAGCTAAAGCACTGAATTGCACCTTTTAGCCTGACTCTGGAAATAGCCCTTTGAATGCTTAGGGGTACCAGATGTTCATAGGACAATTCTGCAGAGGAGGGCATGGAGGTGGTGGAGGAGGAGGAGGGGGTAGAGCTCACAGGTCTGGCATCATCACCACCAGCTGTATGGAGATGCAGGGGCACAACAAGCTGCAGCACTGGGCCCTGTCCTGCATCCTTTCGAGTTGCAAGCAGCATTACCCAGTGTGCTGTGAACAAAATATATTGTCCTGCCCATGCTTGCTGGACCATGTTTCAGCGGTATGGTGCATTTTGACTGCCTTGCCCAACGGTGCCAGAACATTCCCTTCCACGTGATGGTAGAAGGATGGAACTGCCTTACGTGAAAATTAGTAGCGACTGGGAACCTGCCATTATGGTACAGCACATTATACGAATTGTTGGAGAGCCAAAAGCTTTGACAAGCTTGCATTTAGATGCTGGGTATGTGGGTGGCAGGGACTGTATTTTTTTTCACTGCAGCAGATGGCACAGAGAAATGTGCCGGCTACAGTACAGTTTACAGCTGGTGGTTTGCTGCTGGCAGATGTGCTGCTAGGAGCTGGGACACCCTGTGCTATACCATCATCCCTGTCAGTGGAGGATGCTGAGAGGTAATGACTCGGTATCGCAGGTGCAGACTGAAGTGGGTAAGGAGGATGAGGGACAGATTTGTGCCCATTTTGTGTGGCTTTTAGGTGCTCTTGCCAATGGGCTGAGTGGTTGGACATTAAATAGTTGTTAACCATGTGGTACCCAAATGTTTGGTGTTTTTACCATGTTTGATATGCCTAAGACACAGTATGCAGATAGCAACAGTGTGATCTGCTGCAGATGTGCTGAAAAAACCCCAGACAGCTGAGCTTTGGGGAGTGGGCCAGGAGATAACAGCTGCAGAATGTGATGGACTAGGGTGGCTGCTCTCTACTTTTTCTTGATGTCAGCCTCCTTGGGGTTGTGCCTCCTCACCTTCAGTTTCCTCCTCTGCTCTATCTGGCACCCAAGTCACATCAGTGATTTCATCATCATCATCTCCATATCCTCCATCTTTATCATTATCACTGGAGGCAACTTGGCAATACGCTGCGGCTTGGGGAACATGAATGCCAGTTTTTCTACCAGTGTTCCTCCCTCTCTCTAAGCTTATGTTCCTGTCATCCTCAACATCAGACCCAACATCTGAACAGGGGACTGCACACTTGTCTCTGCTTACGTGACAGAGGATGAGCAAGGTTTAGTAAGCCAGTCCACCACCTCCTCTACATGCTGTGGCTGGATAGCATGGGCAAACCCACTAAATAGAGGAAATGATGCCCTGCCCGAGGACTGACCACCATGTCCGCCTTAACCTTTGGACACATTTGTTGCTGGCCCCCTTACAGTGCCAAATGAATGTCTGCCTCTCCTTGTTGTCATCTCAGACATTATTGGGAGGAAGGGGCAGTGCTTATAAGCAAATGTAAAGAAGAAGTTGAAATCTGTATGTAGATGCACTTTAATCAATGTAAATAGGTGTTTGGCACACTTTAATTTGAGTACTCACACTACACAGACACACTCCACGGATACACTATAATATACTGCAATATAATGCACCAAACGTACAGTGATATACAGAACTATATGGAGTTAAACTGACAGTAACGCACGCAAAACTATATGGCGTTAAACTGGCAGTAATGCACACAAAAGTAAATGGCCTTTAATCTGGCAGTAACTCGCAAAACTATATGCTGTTAAACTGTCAGTAACGCACACAGAACTATACGGCGTTAAAACTGACAGTAACTCACAAAACTATATGGCGTTAAACTGGCAGTAACGCAACACAGAACTATACAGTGTTAAAACTGGCAGTAATGTACACACGACTATATGGTGTTAAATTGGCAGTAACACACACATAACTATATGGCATTAAACTGGCAGTAACGAACACAGAAGTAAATGGCGTTAAACTGGCAGTATCGCACACAAAACTATATGGCGTTAAACTGGCAGTAACGCACACAGAACTATATGGCGTTAAACTGGCAGTAATGCACACAGAACTATATAGCGCTAAACTGGCAGTAACACACACAGAAGTAAATGGCGATAAACTGGCAGTAACACACACAAAACTATATGGTGTTAAACTGGCAGTAATGCACACAGAACTATATGGCGTTAAACTGGCAGTAACACAGACAGAAGTAAATAGTGTTAAACTGACAGTAACGCACAAAACTATATGGCTTTAAACTGGCAGTACTGCACGCAGAACAATATGCCGTTAAACTGGCAGTAACGCACATACAACTATATAGCGTTAAACTGACAGTAACACACACAGAAGTAAATGGCGTTAACCTGGCAGTAACACACATACAACTATATGGCTTTAAACTGGCAGTAACGTACACAGAACTATATGGCATTAAACTGGCAGTAACACACACAGAAGTAAATGGCGTTAAACTGGCAGTAACGCACACAGAAGTAAATGGCGGTTTATTGAAAGCTACACATTTGCATGTATGTGCATGTATGGGCTCATGGGTCCTTACATTTGTTTTATTTATTTAATTATATTTTAATAGTATTGTTCGTTTTTACATTTGACTTACCTTATTACCATCACAAGGATGTTTGTATTATGTGCGCTGACAGCGACAGATTCTGTTTATGGAGACTTCAGATGTCTGATAGACCCCCGATGCCTTCTTTGCACACAGAGTCCCTAGTCTACATATTACCTAGCCCCTGCTGTTTAATTCAGAGTTGAGCGATTTTAGGTTCATGCAATGCAAAAGGAGATATGTAACTGGAAGTTTACTCATCTCCTCCCACTATCCATCCTGAATGCCCCTGTAGTGGTCCTAGACCCATGAAATGCATCAGTTGTGTCCTCAAAGACAGAACAGAAAATTAATTAATTAATAAATTCTTTGCAAATTCTTTGCAAATAAGAAAAAAACAAAACATTAAGCAGTATAATAACGTTCACCATTGGTGGTGGCTGGGGGGGGGGGGGGGGGGGTAGATCCTCTGCCAGGTGTTTATTTCTGTTGGCAAGGTTTCCTTACTTTCTAGGACACAAACAGCAGTAAAAAACTGACACAATTTAAAAAAAAATTCTGCTCTATCCAAAACATATAAAATTAACTAATGCCGCGTACACACGACCAGACTTTCTGGCAGAAAAGGTCGGACACAATCATTCCGTCAGATATTACGATCATGTGTGGGATTCATCTGACTTTTTTCTTCAAAAATTCAGATGGACCTAGAAATAGAACGTTTCAAATCTGTCCAACGGAATCAGTTTCTATCAGGAAAACCATTTGTCTGTATGCTGATCTGACAGACCAAATACGACGCAAAGGCAGCTATTGGCTACTGGCTATTGAACTTCCTTTTCTAGTCCCGCCATACGTCATCATGTTGAAAACAAAAGGACTTTGGTCCATTTGTGTTTGGGCAAGTCCATGTGGTCGGAAGTCCATCGGGAAGACTGTCGGACCTTTTCTACCGGAAAAGTCTAGTCGTGTGTACGTGGCATAAGTCTTACTTTTAGCGGTAAGGTTGAAGGAGTAGTGCAATAGCCAAGCACCTAAAATGTTAATTAGGAGTAAATGCAGAACTTTATTTTTCGCGAACATTCCTTTCAGAAAAGGGTTCCAAAGTATTCTTTTTATAAAAAAATTGGGGTCAATTAGACTCTAGATCTCTCCTTAAAGCATCTGACCACACCAAGATCTGTGTGATAAGATGCTTTCCCAATTTCCCAATCGCACTGTTTATATCCAAAGTTATGAAATGCTTGCAGCTTCCAGGTTCTTAGGCCATAGAGATGATTGGAGACATTCTGGTCTCCAATAAGCTCTATGGTCATCTAGTGGACCACTGGCTGCATAACCGAGTTCCCAGGTGGGACAGGAGAGCCCAAGAAAACCATGGAAGGTGGTGGGAGGAGGGAGACATCCCACTGCTTGTAAAAGCAGTCTAGAGGCTAATTAGCCACTAGGATTGCTTTTACATGAAAGCCGTCCATGGGCTGAAAAAAAAACAATACCAAGATGATACCTAAACCTGAAGGTATCATTCCGGTTTAACCACTCAAGTCCAGCAAAATACCAGTACATTGCTGGGCATATATTTTAATGTTCTTTTTTTCATGCAGCCTGTGGGTTAAATGAAAAAAGAGAACCTAACAGATTCCTCCATTCCCATAGATTGATCGGTGGTATGCCCACCATTAGAATACTGCCCTGCATCCACCCACTTCTAATGATGGGCATACATGCACTGTTATTTTTTTTTTGTAACAGATTCCATTCACATCGATCAATGCGGATGAAGAAATCTCTGGCAAGAAAAGTGCATAAAAATATATGCCTAAGCATTGGGGAGAGCCCCTATGTCCAGCCCTGCCCCTATGCTTCGGCATATATGCTCTTTTTTTAACTGTGGTGTTAAAAGCACTGGAGTTGCGGATTTACATATTGTGAGAGCAAACCCTATTGCTGTCAAAATAAATAAATCAGTGCTCCAGCTGAATGGCGTACCTGCAAAGCAAACAATGGTTAACAATAAATCACAGTAACAGTACAGTAAAACAGTAGAATGACATACTTGCAAAGCAAACACAATTAAAAAAAAAGTAACCATAAAACATTACAGTATAACAAACAATGCAGTAAAACAGTAAGAACAATAAAACAATAACTATTTTGGGCTTTTTTATTTTTTTAATTTTTTTCATGTTTTATGTTTTTTTTACACTTTTATTGTTACTATAAACACTCCAGCTTAGGGTCTCTCAAAATGCAATAGCCATCTAACATCTTTCGAGGCAAAGAAAACAGAGAAGGCGCCACCAGATTAGGAACATTTACATTTAATAAATATACAGGTGCTTTCTTCCACTTACATATAAAAAAGACGAGTTGCAGCACAAATGTCCTCTTTGTAGTGGCGTCTGCCCAGCACTGCTAGCCTGTGGGAGAAGATCCCTGCATAAGAGAGATCGGGGGTCCCGCCCAACAGGATTTCCTTATTCAGTCTCTGATAGAAGCTAAAACCGAGGCTTGGCTCTGGTTAGCTAGGTTTTTCAAGCTGAGTGTCTGACTGTGGGGACACTCAGCTTGGAAAACCATCTAACCAGAGCCAAGCCAAGCCTCAGTTCTAGCTTCTATCAGAGACTGAACAAGGAAATCCTGCTGGAAGGGACCCCCCACTCTCTCTCGGACGGATCTTCTCCCACAGGCTAACAGCGTTGGGCAGATGCCATTACAGAGAGGACATTTGTACTGCAACTCGTCTTTTTTATATGTAAGTGGAAGAAAGCATCTGTATATTTATTAAATGTAAATGTTCCTAATCTGGTGGCACCTTTTGTTTTTTTGCATGTATTTGGAGTCTGCTTTCTGCTTCCCCTTGAAGGCTTGCCCTGGAGTACGGACCATTAACAAGAATATACAAGGTTCCTTGCCCACTTGATTTACAAAGTTTATCCCCCCTCCACCCCGCTATTACACCATATGACTACCTTTTTCAAGTGTATAGTTATATTGTATCTTTCTTAAGCCAGTAACATCGCCACTAACCTCTGTTTTTGTTAACATCTTTCGAGGCCCTGTGAGAATATGTGCTCTAGGGCCATGCTGTGCTGTACCCTATACTAATACTCTACTAGTGTGTGGTAGCGATGGAAACTGTACCCAAAATAGAGAGCGGGTTCACCAGGACAGGAGGGACAAAAATAGTGGGTGTCACACCTGTATCCAGACTTGCTACAGACACTTCTTTTTTGGAGTGCTCATTGGGTAGGGGTATCAGGAAAGGCATCCGGAAAATGCCTCTCATGCAGCCGGCTCATTGCATCTGGATTGGGAAATTGGGCCACAGCACCTCCTGAATACAGAAAAGCTGTTATGACCTCTTCCTGGAATTTTAGGAAGGATCCAGTTCTTCCTGATGCTTTGAATAGTACATAAGCGTTGTACAGAGCTAATTGGAATAAGTATACACACTTTTTTATACCAGCGTCTGGCTTTATGGGCAACTAAGTATGGCCCCATCATCTGGTCATTGAAGCCCACCCCTCCCATTTTACAGTTGTAGTTGTGGCTACAGAGGGGCTTCTCAAAAATACCAGTCGCCGTATTTATTTGGACTGCCTTATCTGGGTGTCCTTCCGTTTGTCCTTCCATCTCACTATAAGTAATTAATTGGACCTCAAGCAGGCTTTCTTCCATTTTACAAGACATTGGGGGAAGCCCCAGCGATTAGATTGCACAGTGCCACATGAGTCAAGAGGTGTCTAAAAAGTGGCACACTTGAATAAATATTATCCAGGTATAATTGGTACCCATTTCCGAATAAGGGTAACGCCAAGTCCCAAACAATCTGGCCACTGCTCCCTATGTAGTCTGGGCAGTTGGTGGGCTCCACATTGCTATATTTTCCCTTGTAAACCAGAAAACTCCATGTATAGCCAGTTGTCCTGTCACAGAGTTTATACATTTTGACCCCATATCTGGCACACTTGCTGTAGATATACTGTTTGAAAACAAGACAGCCAGAAAATTTAATCAGGGACCCATCAATGCAGACATCTTGATCGGGGATAAACAAGGCTGAAAATTTTTAGTTGAAGTGGTTTACGAGGGGCCAAATTTTGTGGTGCCAATCATGTTCAGTGTCACCCCGAGGACGACAGAGTTCATTGTCATTGAAATGCATGAACCACAATATCTGCTCGTATCTAGCCCTGGCCATGGCAGCAGAGAACAAGGGCATATGAGGAATTGAGTCAGTGGACCAATATGACCGCAACTCCCTCTTTTTAGTAATGCCCATGTTAATGGATAGGCCCAGAAAGGTCCTAAATTTGGGAACCGTTATAGGTTTAAAGGCCAAATTGTCTGGCAAGCGGGGAATTTGGGTTTTGGGCGATAAATCCCGATAGATCTTCTGTGAAAAACAGCTTGAAAAATTCAAGGGGCGTTAAATTTACCATTTCCACCTGAATCCTGGGTTGGCCAGTGAATGGGAGAAGTATGGGCATTGCGGAATCTGTGGGCTGTGAGTCAGTATTTGTGGTTTGAATTCTTAGTGGCTGCTGGACACTATTTGTGCTGACCACTGCACCAGCTTGAACTGCAGTTAATGGACTCGCCATATCACCAAGTGATCCTGCAGTGCTGGTTTGTCTACAACCAGGGTATACTAGGCCACTGGTGCTCATCGGTTCACAAGGAGGTTGGCACTAGTACCAATACTCTGTTGCATACAAGTATCATGCAGTTGTTGCACCTCAGCTACAGAAGAACGGGGTCGGGTATGCCTGACTTTAGCAGGGACCACTACTCCGTTGTTGGAGCAATCTGTCAGGGGTGTCGCTCTCTACAGGTTCAAATACTGAGCTTGAATCTGACAGTGAAGACTCCCCGCTCTCATCTGTCTTGCTCATCATCCTGTAGACCTCTTCACTAGTGTACCTTTCATTTGACATTTTGGCCAATAAATTTATCAGTAACTAGTGTGACTTACAGGTAAAAAAGCACCTTGTTGTCAGAGGACTATTTGAACTGCTACAATAAAATGAACTGCTAGCGCCAGCAGGGATCAGGCCTGACTCTTCTAAATGCTGCTGTTTTGTGTGCTGTGTATTGGAAGTGATAGTGATCTTCTGATACTGTACTTGGGTAGGCTGGGTGAAGGAGCTAAATGCAGGTGCTGGTAGTTGTCTGGGCTGATCCTGCTAACACTGCAACACTAGACACTAGTATAGTTCTGATTAGATCAAAGATATTGATCCATTCAGGCACTATTCTAGAAATGGAGGTATATAGTGTGTGTGTGTTAGTGTTACTGGCAATAAAAGGGTTAAAATCTGACACTGTCTGGGATTGCCACTAACTGATGCTGGCGCAAACCACTAGGACACTAATACAGTGATCAGGAAACAAAATCTGTACACTATACCAATGACACTGTGACAGGGAGTGAAATGGTTAACTGGGGGTGATAAAGGGGTTAAACCTTCATTAGGGAATATATGGGGGTACCTCAAATCTAGGACTAAAACTAACTACCACTAACTGCCTTAACGCTGTTTAGCATCACAAGTGACACTAATACAGTGATCAGTAAAACATATGAACACTGCATTTGGTGACACTGTAACTGGGAGTGAAAGGGTTAACTGGGGGGGAGACCAGGGGGTGAAATAAGTGCCTACCTGTAGTGGTGTTAGTGTAGTGTTGGTGTACCTACAGTAGATGCTCTCTCCCGTTGGAACTGAAAAGGGCTCCACGAGGGGAGATTGCATCACTTCCTGTGCCTGTGTTTACATTACACAGGCACATGAGGTTTATCCATTTATCAGAAGGTCCCGGTCAAATCATTGGCCTGGACCTGATGACTGATCAGTTATGAACTGAATCCGATCAAATCCAATCCCCGAGGTTGTTGCGGGTGCACACGCACACGCACCCCGATCTGTACCTGTATGTGACTTTGCATAGCTGGACCGCCGTGCTGCAGTATATGTATGCGGGACAGTCTGGAACTAGCTAAGCTTTTTGGCTAGCCAATAAATAACACTATCTTAATACAGTTTTACGGGTATTAAAGCAAAATAAAATGAAGCGGCTTCAAGTATGTTTGTTTGCATTTTGTTTTCTTAGAAGATCATGCAACGCTCATAATTATTTGTGCCATTAAATTGTTATTCTATTTGAGTTGTTCTGCTTGATATCTTAATTATACTTTCAATGTCAGTTCATTCTGAAAGCTCTCATCTGGATTGACTGGGTCAGGCTGGTGTTAATTGTAATAATTTGATTCCTTTCTGCCCTTCTTTTCACCCAAGGTGAACACGTCTTTGTAGAATTACCTTTGGAATAAATAGATGTTTACAGGACCATGTGGTTTTGTTGCTGAAGAAAAACAAAATCTGTATATAAGACTTTTTTTTTAAAGAAACCTGCATAAAACAATGATGTACAATTGTAAGACCTGCATGCATCCATAGACAGATGCATGCATGTATGAAAATCTGAAAGGCTGTGTAAATAATTAATAATAATAATTAAATAAAGGACTGGGATGAAAGTGACAACATAAAGACAATCAAAGCTTAAGTCCAAACAGATAACAAAAATACTAATGTAGTCTTGTGTTTCTGATTTCTAAAAATAAATAAATATAAAGTAGGTTTAAAATCATCAATTTAACTATCTGTTTTTTTTTCTTAATATCATTATCTGACTGGGAGAGGTAAGGTTGCATAGGTAGCCAGTTAGACTCTACTTCAGTGCATGTGTGATCAGGCAAGAAGGTTAAAGCCACATACACAGATTTTCCGACGGGGAATGTGTGATGACAGGCTGTTGGTGGAAAATCCGACCGTTTGTATGCTCCATAGGACAATTGTTGTCGGATTTTCTGCAGACAAATTTTGGATGGCAGGTTTTAAAATTTTCTGCGGACAAATGTCTGTTGTCAGATTTTCTGAACGTGTGTATACAAGTCTGTTGGACAAAAGTCCAAAGTACAAACACGCATGCTCGCAAGCAAGGATGAGCAAGAAGTGGTCGGTCTTGTTCGTAATGGAGAATTAACATTCGTGACGCAAATTATGAAATCTCGAAATGCAGTGCACATTCTCTTCTTCTTTAATGGGATAATAATGATGCTGCTTTGCTGGAGATACTGGTGATAATAATATTACGCTTTTTTTTTTTTTGGTCAAGTTACCACAACACCATTTTTCCTGTAGTTTTTAAGATCAAAGATACTACTATGTTGGTGCCCCTTGTTAATTTTACATTGTATTTTTTTAAATGTAACTGCCTACTCCCAAACTGTCATTTGAAGTAAAACACATAGCCAAGTATTATTCTGCACAATTGTTTAATTGTGCATTAAAAAAAGAAAACAAATAAAATTAGACATGTCAATAGAACTTAACCAAAAAGCACATTCTATGCATCCAAATATATAGAAAATATAACAAATCCAATCATTATTATTCAACCACAAGCCTCATGCATGTGTCCTGCTTCTTAATATAAGGGGTCGACAATGCCAAGAGTTGGTGAAAGCAGGGGTCCGTCATCCAGAGATAATTTCAAAAATCATCTGGATTATTCTCCTGGAGCTCCCACAGCAAAGGCATATGATATAATTGGTCGTGATTAATAAAACAACCAATTTGTGGTCCAAGAAATCCTCTTCCTCCTGTTGCCTGTGCGCATCAATGCACATGCGCGGGCGCGGCGGATTGTATGCATGCGCAGGAGCCCATATTACAAGACTTTTACCACCACCCTGACTCCACATTTGACACAATTTTTTAACGCAAAGACACAGGGAACCCTACTTGATCCTCACCTAAACACAGCCTACATTGCAGTAATACCGAAACCGGATAAAAACCCAGAAGAAGTCAGTAATTATAGACCCATCTCCCTCATCAATAGCGACTTAAAAATCCTTATCAAACTCCTTGCAAATCGTCTAGCTTCCTTTATTAACCAATATGTTCATAAGGATCAAGTGGGGTTCATGCCAGACAGTCAGGGCCTTGATCAGATCAGAAGAGCCATAGACATAGTCTCCATCCTCCAGACAAATTGGCCAGGAGGTCCAAAACAATCAGGCATGCTTTTATCACTGGACCTTCAAAAGGCCTTCAATTCGGTCTCCTGGCCATACATCTTTACAATCCTTGAATGTTGGGGCTTTGGCGACAAGTTTATGTGCCTGATCCGAGCTCTTTATTCAAATCCTAAAGCCTATATTAGACTTCAAGGCCACTACCCCAAACTAATATATAGCCAAAGGCACCAGACAAGGCTGTCCTTTATCTCCGCTAATCTTTGCAATAGCAATTGAGACACTCGCCATCTCCATTTGCCGGGACCCCAACATACAAGGCGTTCAATGTGGCTCTCAGGTTCACAAATGTGGCCTGTTTGCAGACGACAAACACTGATGCCTGGTCACGGATTCCTATCTTAGGGAAAAAGACACATGGTCATTTCCGTCCCTCTCCTTACATTCACACCTAGGGGTCATGGTTAAGTTCCTCCTCTCGGGCACAGCTAGCTCCCATTGAGGGTGTAGGAGGTTGAAATGGCGGTAGATGTGGCGGTGTAGGTGGAAGCGGTGGTGGAGGAGGACGAGGTAGTCAACACTGGTTTTTGATAAAAGTTATATTTTCTCTGACACTGGGCTCAAGGCAGTGTAAAAAGAATGTGCACTGTACCCAAATAACTAAATCAAGGTAGATCGTTGAGTAATTGGATTTCTGAAGCAGGACTCCTATCTAATTCTCTCCCTCAAAACAGCAGCAGCAACCTTTCCCTACACTATCTATTTTTTCTCTGGCACTGGGCTCAGGGCAGTGTAAAAAGATTGTGCACTGTACCCACACAAGAAAATCAAGGTAGATCGCTGAGTAATTCGATTTTTGAAGCAGGACTCTTATCTAATTCAAAGCAGCAGCAGCAACCTTTCCCTACACTAAAGCAGAGCGACGTGCTGTGCTGTGTGCCTCTAGCTTATATAGATTCTGGGTCACATGCTGCACTGGCCAATCACAGCCATGCCAATAGTAGGCATGGCTGTGATGGCTTCTAAGGGCACACAAGTTAAATGAATGTTAATTGGCTGCCCTGCAGCTGTTAAAAAAGCGCCATTACATTACCGAACCCTAACATACAGTAAATTGTTCGGGTCCGGGAGCCAAAAACCCAAAAGTCCGGTACAAACCCGAAACCCAGTTCGGGATCGCTCAACCCTAGATATGAGTAAAATGTGGAATTTTTGGAAAGGAGAAGAGAGGAAGAGTCACAGAAAAGGAAAGTCTGAGGACTCTGCCTTCTCATGACCCCTGCCCAAACCTTGAGAAGGAGTGCAAAAATAGCAACAGTAATAGTAAACAAGTGAACGAGGGAATTTAATACATTTATTAACTCTGGTAGAAAGTTCTCTTGTATGTGCTAGGGACACCTGAGCAGGAAGGAGCAGGAGACTGTCTTTAAGGAGAGCCATGGGAAGTGAGGGTGGCCGGTCCATCCTGTGATGGATTAACAGATGAAAAAGAGTCTCCTTCATGGAAAGAGAATGAGGTCCATTTAAAATGGCTTTTTCTAAAGCTGTCAGACATCAATCAATGAAGGATGCCTATCTTTTTTGAGTTTGGTATTAGGCCAGTTTCTGTGGAGCAAGGCATCCAGCTTTTCTTGGAGAAGCAGGATCTTTTATGGTTTCAAAAATAAATGGAGGAATGGGAGAGATCCAATGTTTGAATATAATCCTGCGAGCTATGAGACAAGTCAAAGGAGTCCATTGAAAGTTTTCCTGAGGTAATGCCTTGGAGGTGTCTGGAGTGTATTATGCAATGGTGGGTATCCAAACAGCATAAGCATGGGGTCTTTTTCCGGGGTGAAGTCAGTCACTTTATGGATGAGATTAAGGATTGCAGACCAGTAGGTAATGATCCGCACATGTGGCGGAGTAGAGAGGGTTTAAGGAGAGAGCACCATGGGCATGAGAATCCTGAGGTAGAAGGGTGTTTTGTAGAGAATGGGAAGTATGCCCTGTGCATTAACTTGAATTGAGTTTCTCTCCAGGACTCATTTGGTATAATGCAAAAAAGGAGGGGAATTTTGGGACTTTAAATGAAGCACAAGTATGTGCCTCCATCATTATTTTCATTAATCATACATACTATTAACATTTTGTTTTTAGATATGTTGTTTTCAACAATTGCCACACACTCCATATCTGATACTCTTCAACACTGCTGTATCTTTTTGGTTTTGCCTGATATCGCATCCATGTCTATGCCGCCTCAGTTCCCGGGGAGGGATCTTGCCCATGGCCCACCCTACGCCCACTGCCGCACACTGCACTTTCCATCCGGATTGGTGAGTCTGCCCTGGCTAACCATTTACAAGCATTAAATCCCCATTAATTTATTTTTATTTATATGGTTAGTATATTATATTATTTTTTATTCTATTTCATAGGAATTTTTTGGTTGCATCAGCTCCTGATGAGTGGGGAGACACCCACGAAACGCGTCGAGATTTTGAAATGATGTCCCAGCTATACTTTATACGGAACTATATTTATTTTATTATGAATTTACTTTTTTAACTATATATTAAATTTATTTTTGTTTTACATCTAGTGGATGCATATCTATTATGTGGATGTACTTGCTGATGTCGGTTTTGCTGTCATAGGCACTACCATGCCATACTACCCAATTATTTTATTTATTACTACTATGTGCTGCTATATGTGAATACTATATATCATGATTCTACTGTACTTACGCCTATATACTTTATGAATTTGATCTTTATTATTTTTTATGATCTGTTACTGAACAATCAATAAAAAATTATTATTTTTTTTTAATATGGTTAAAACCTACCTCCATTATCCAAGTGCTTCATTTTAAAGTCCCAAACTTCCTCTATTACGTACTAATCATTTGGTATAATGTTTCTGGTAATCTTATAACTCGTTATTATGATATTGTCTACATCAACCTGACCCGATAAGTCAACCAACCAGGATTTGATTGAGGTGTGATGTAAAGGTTTAGTAAACTTTCCATTGAGAGGGTGTTAAATAACAGAAATGTAGTACCTTTGTGCCGCTATCACCTTGTCTAGGAAAGAATGTTGGAATCTGATGTTTTTCTTTGGACAAATTTTGGTGGTGAAGCTGGAGTATTGCAACACTTGAAGAAAATGGTGAGGAGGTAGATCGAATTCTTCCGCGATGAGGTGGTAGGTTTTAAGAGAGCCATTTACTCCATGATATAAGGAGTATGCATAGATTAAATCTTTATCTTTCCATTTGGAGAAAAGTTCATACTGGAGATCAAAATGGAACATAGGGTTGGCTTGAATTGGTAGGAACTTGGAGACAAAGGGTGATAGACTCAGTTTTTTAGTTATTGTTTCTGTACAAGGTTTAATACTGTTATTTTTTTTTCCCTTCACCACAGAATGCTTTGCTATAGAAGCACAGAATTACATTTTTAATTCTAATTCCAGTTTACACTATCAACACACACCAATAGCCTTCACCTCACTATGTCCATCAACGTTTTATCCATAAACATGATAGTCTTGAATCACCCAGCAAAGAGAGCATCCTTATGGAAAACAATGCTAACACATAACTGCAATATAGTATGCGTTCAAGTAATGCATTTTACACTTTGCTAAAGAAGCCACCCCCTTCTGCCAACATAAATCCTTTTCACACATTTACAAATCTTGCTACTCATGGAAACAACGTGGAGTACTTATAGCTGTTTGGGACACTATCTATTTCCAGCTACAGAAATGCACCCTGGACTTAGAGGACAGATACATCATTCTAAATTGCATCATAGAAAATACCCAATATACCATAGTGACTCTGTATGCCCCCAACCAAATATAGATGCCCTTTCTCAAGTCCACCCTTAAGAAAATTAAAGAAGTACAACAAGGACATCTACTCATAAGTGGGGACTTCAACTTGGCACCTGACAATGAGTTGGATACCTCTTCTGGGCCCACCTTTAAACAAACTCATCACAGCTAATGACTTATATGATGTCTGGAGGTATTGTCACGGTATTGTCACGGGGATGAGAGGGACTACACTACCTGTCCCTGTGTCACAACACATATTCTCTCATAGACCTTTTTCTCGCTGATAAATGGCTACTGCAAAATATTCATTATTCTCAAATTCACACCATCACCTGGTCAGACCATGCACCTGTAAGCATCAAAATCACAAATAAATCATCACAACCACACTCCTATAAATAATTTTCTCCTTCAAAACCCAATCAATACTGAGCACCTATCCAAAAAATTTTATGAATTCTTCACTATAAATACAGGCTCAATGTCTGACCCAGCGATCCTGTGGAACACCCACAAAGCTTACATTAGAGGATTTTTTATTCAATCAGGTTCAAAACTTAAGAAAAGGAGGACGCAGTGCTTAGAAGAACTGACGGCAGCTATTGAAGCCGCAGATCATCCAAACAAATCACACCCTTCCCCATTTCTGCAATCTCAAACATTCAAATTACACCAGGAACTTCACTCTTTGCTACTTGAAATTTTGAAATAACACAACACAAGTTTTTTTTGTTCAATAAATTTTTATTGTTTTATAAAGGATATACAAAGGCAAGTGGTACAGGACATGTTGACTTTTACAGTTGTAATTAACAGTCGATGCAATAGAGGGAGGGAAGAGGGGAGAGGGAAAGAAAGGGTGAAAAAGAAATGGATAAGCAGGTGGTTACACAAACAGTAATGCAAATACTGGTTACTACACAGGATATATCTTATCAGGATTAAGATCTGGTTCACAGAATTCTTATATTTGTTGGTCCAAATTTTCCATTGCTTATCAAATAGATCGCACTTCAATGTATTTATAGCAAGAGCACGCTCTATAGTGTGGTGTTGGTTCACTATTCTAATTAGATCAGAGATGTTTACCGTCATGGCAGTTTTCCAATGTTGTAATATCATGGATCTAGCAGAAAGAAGGATGTTGGAAATAACAATCCGCATATCATGCGGAAATTGTTCAATACCCATATGTAAAATTCCTAGGGATGGATTGGGGCGAGTGACAATACCCGTGAGCGATGTTATAAGTTGGAATACTTGGTTCCAGTAACTAACCAAATTGGGACACTCCCAAAACATGTGCAGTAGATGTCCTAGCTGTCCACAATTTCTCCAACATGTATTTTGGGCAGACGGAAAAAAATGTTGCCAGTCTACACGGTGTGTATTGCCATCTGTTAATAATTCTAATAGTCATTGCCCAATGATTAATAGAATGAGAGGCTTTTGGATTTCCCGAAATGTAGTTGTCCACTGATCATCTGTAAATGTTTTCCCTAAATCCGCCTCCCATTTATCAATCGATTTTGTTTTCACAAAGGATTGTTTATCATGTAGAAAGGAGTAGAAAAGCGAAATGCCTTTCCTGGTGGGGCGTTCGCGAGTTAAGAAGTTCCATGCACTGGATGGCATTGTTATAGTAGGGGGAGGGTTGCGTTTTAGAAAATGTGCCACTTGGATACATGTAAACTGGTACTTGTTGGGGACATTGTATTGAGCCATAATCTGTGTGCTGGAAAGAGCTGTACAATTAGACAATAGGTCTTGGATGGTATGGATACCGTGGTTGGGGAACTGTTTTAGGGATAGCATAGAGATTTTATGCTCGAGCAGGCTAAGCGGAAATTTGAATTCCACAGCATTTTGAGATTTATGGGTATGATGTAGGAAGAACCTCCATGCTTGTAAGGAGGCTATAAGGGTGGGAGCCATGGAATGGAGAACCCAGGGTTTCCAAACATCACTCACGAGCAGTGCCACTAGATCTGGCATTGGGGCCATGTGCCTTTCCAGCTCAACCCAAGGTGGTGAATCGATAGTTTTGAACCAGTGTTGGAGTTGGTCCAGTCTAGATGCCCACAAATAATCAGAAACATCAATTAGTCCTACTCCACCTACTCGGTTATTCGGGATCAGGTTACTAGGAGAGCAACGAGCTTTTTTACCATTCCATATGAATTTCCACAGAGTAGTAGATAAGGTCTTAAGGAAATGGGTTGGGATAGGTATAGGTATGGATCTGAACATATACAATATGAGAGGAAGAACTAACATCTTACACGCTGCCAGTCTACCCATCCAGGAAAGTTCAGTCTTGGCTATGCATTTAAGCGTTTCATCTATCTTTAGAAGCAGTGGCTTAATGTTGACAGAGACTAGAGTTTTCGTGGAATTGGTGATTTTTATACCTAAGTAGGGTATGCCATCCTCTTTCCATACATACGGAAGGGTGGTTTGAAGTTGGAGTTTGATACGTTTGTCAATTCCTAAATCTAGAATCAATGATTTAGCGAAATTAACTTTATAGTACGAAATCTCACCAAAGTTTTTTAAAGTTTCATGAACTAAGGGGAGAGATCTGGACGGGTTTGTCAGCATCAGTACAACGTCATCGGCAAACAAGTTGATAAAGTGGTTACGAGATCCTAACACGTGTCCAGTAATATCGGCCTGGGATCTAATGGCCTCCGCCAGAGGTTCTATCATAAGGTTAAAAATGGTTGGGGATAGTGGACACCCCTGACGGGTGCCATTAGAAATAGGGAACGGTGTGGAAAGCATACAGCTGTTAAGACTTGGGCGGATGGGTTGGAATATAAAGCCAACATTGCGTTGGAGATGAGACCTTGAAAGCCAAATTTTTGGAGAACTGCTTTCATATAACACCACTCCACCCTATCAAACGCCTTCTCTGCGTCTATGGAGAGCAGCAGAGAAGGAGTTTTAGTCAAATTAGCATAATGAACAATGTTAATAATACGTCTTGTAGCATCAGAAGTTTGTCTCCCCCTGATGAAGCCCATCTGGTCGCTTTTAATTAAGGAAGGCATAAACTCTGACAGTCTAAGGGTGATAAGTTTGGCGTAGATCTTTATATCCGTGTTTAGGAGAGAAATAGGTCTAAAATTACTAGGGGTAGTGGGATCTTTGCCAGGTTTGGGAATGGTGGTCACGTATGCTTTTAACATTTCATTTGGAAAGGATGCTGCGTGTGCTGCCCGTGTGAACATCTTTTGGAGATACGGGGAAAGAATAGTGGAAAAGGTTTTAAAATATTCATTATTTAGTCCATCAGGACCTGGGGATTTCCCATGAGGGAGTGAAGTAATGACTGATGTAATTTCATGGCTTGTGAACGGTGAATTCAGCACTTCAAGCTGTGATTCAGAGAGTTTAGGGAGATCTAAATCTTTGAGGAAATGCTGTATTTTGGGGACAGTGGGTTGAGGAGTGTGGGGGTCGGTGCTAAGGTTGTAAAGCTCACTGTAATATTGTGCAAAGTGGTTTGCGATTTCCTGAGGATTGATGATTTTATGAAGGGATGTAGGGTGTATCAGGTGGGAAATCCTAGTTTTGGTGCGTATTGCTCTAATCCTATTGGCAAGATATTTACCTGCTCTATTTGCACAGGCATAGGTACGTAACTTCAAGCGTCTAAGGTAGAAATCATAGTTTTGGGCCAAGTGATCTCTTAATTTTTCTCTAAGAGAGGTTATTTGGGTAGTCCGCTGGGGAGAGGGAGATGCTTTATTGAGGGTTTCTAAATTGTGGATATCGGAAGTAATGGAGTCTATAGTTGCAGTATACTTTTTTTTTAGCTCTAGCTCCTAGCTGGATAAAGATGCCTCTAATAAACGCTTTGTGGGCGTTCCAGAGTGTGAAGGGACTCTCTACTGAATGTTCATTTTGTTGGAAATATGTTTTAAGGTTTTGAGAAATCAGTTCCTTGGTACCGGGGTCCTGTAGTAATCTAACACTGCAGCGCCAGATGGGTGACGAGGGAGAGACACCCTTCTCATGAATAGAAAGTGATATGGCAGAATGGTCAGACCACGTAATATCATATATCTCAGAGGATGAAACATTTTGTAAGGTCCATTGATCTGATAAAAAGAAGTCTATTCTGGAATAAGACCCATGTACATGGGAGAAGAAGGTAAAGTCTTTCTCGTTGCCATGTGTGCATCTTCATACGTCGTACAGTTTTTCAGAATGCAGGACCGTATTTAGACAGGTGTTGTTGTTAAGTTTAACATTAGAAGTGTCAAGTTGTGGGTCGATAATGAGGTTAAAATCGCCACCAATAATGAGACTACCGTATTGGATAGGTTGTATTTTACGGATTAGTCTATTCAAAAATCTAATCTGTCGGGTGTTTGGGGCGTATAAGGATACAATGGTGTACGGTTTAGAATTAATATCACCCTGGAGAATAATATAGCGACCATTGTCGGCTGTGATGGATTTCTTGAGATGGAAGGAGACCGTGTCACGGATGGCAAGAAGGACACCTCCGCTTTTTTTATTCGGGTTATTTTCCAGGAATATATGTGGGTAGTTTTTATGTGTACATTTGGGATGGTTGTCCTGTTGAAAATGAGTTTCCTGTACACATAAAATATCCGCCTTTAGTTTCTGAGCTTCGGTCCACAGCGAGTAGCGTTTCACAGGGTGGTTGAGGCCTCTGGCATTAATGGAAACAAAAGTAATGGTCATATTTCAGGTAGGAAAAAAAAATGTGTAAGTGTACTCACAGAATCCTTTGAGAATTGTTAGAGCCATCTGATCTCCATGAGATTGACAGAAGAGATGCTGCCATGGTATTTAGAAATGTAGTAGAACAGGAGATGAAGGGTCCATCACGTGTAGGTCCAGTGCTAATGGAACAAAGGGTGTAACCACAAAAATAAACAATAACGTATAGAATAATAAAAATAGAATCATATAAGCGATCCATATGCAAACAAAGCTGCAAAAATGACAAATGTCAGGGGTAAGAACAAGGAGAGATGAAGAAATCCTTGTGCCCAGGGAGAGAACATATTTGTCAACGGTGTGTGATTATTTACTGCCATCAGTGACATTTTTGGGGGCTCGTCTGCACGAAACTACTTGCCACTCATCCGGAATAGGGCGTAGTTGTGTTGCAGGTGGTTCCAGAGGGCTTTGTTGTGGAAGTATGCCCCATTGACGCAGGAGTGCGATACCTTCAGCTAAAGTGGCAACTGTGTGCGTGGTACCATCATGTGAGATGGACAATTTTGCTGGGTAACGCCATTTGTGTGGTATATTGTGGTTGCGCAGGGCCTTAGTGATGGTTGCTAAGTTTCGGCGCAATTGCAGAGTATGCCTTGATAGGTCAGGGAGGAGGATCAATTCAGCATATTGAGATAGGTTGTTGCCCCGAGTACGAAACGCAGTCATAATTTGTTCCTTGATATGATAGTAATGCATCTTGAGCAAAACATCCCGAGGGGTACCTTCAGGGAGAAATGCTGGCTTGGGGATTCTGTGAATCCTGTCAATGGTCAGTTCCTGAGGAGATAATGTAGGGATAATGGTGGAGAATAGCATGTGTACATACTGCAGTAATTGGTTTGGAGGTATGGCTTCAGGAATACCTCTGATTTTAATATTGCACCTCCTAGAGCGGTCCTCGAGGTCTGCTACTTTACTCTTTAGCCATGCTATCTCTTCATCATGGGACTTGTGGGCCTCTACTAAAGTATTGAAGGAAGTTGTGCATTCCCCCATGTTGCGCTCCACTTGATCCACTCTATTACCTAGGGCCAATACTTCCCTATGGCAGTTAGTGATTTCTACAGTGAGGTCAGCTTGTATGGAGGCTTTGAGTGACATCAGCATCTCCTTAAGGACTGTATCTGAGACCGGTCGATCGGATGTGGGGTAGGCCACAATCAGGTCGGATGCCGGTGGATGTATAGCGTGGCCTACAGGAGCCGATCCGCTTACCTCCATGTCACGGTCCGCTCGGTTTACCTCTGGAGAAGATATCCGTTGCCTTTGTTTGGCTGGACTTCTAGTCGTTGGGCTATTCGTTCCCGAGGAGGAATCGCTGAGGGAAGTCGTTCGGAGGTGAGATTGTTGCGAGGCCTGCTCTTGAGTTTCAGTCACGCACGAACCGGCGCCATTTTGTGTGATTCCGCGCGCCTTGAAAAGGTTCGGAAGTTTCCGCGGCGGTTGTTGATTCTTTCTATTTTTTGGCATCTTCGGTAGAAGCGAAGGTGTCTACACTGCGTTATAGATAGGTTTATGTGGAAATATGTCACCAATGGAGTTGCTATAGGGTTGTTCCCTCCGGTGGCCGAACGGAGCTCTCAGCTCAAGCGTCCATCTTAGCGCTCGGTCGCCACGCCCCCCCCCAACACAACACAAGTTTCAAGCTAAAATATACGTAACTGCTAACAAAGCGGGGGGAAGATTATGGCTCTCCATATTAAAGGGTACCAAATCTAAAATAGCATATCTTTACCACCCAACTACCAGTGAAAAACTCTTAACTCCATAATTAATAGCTGACGCATTCAGCTGCAACAACCCTGACGAAAACACACACCAACCATCTCAGGAAGAGACCCAGTCCTCCCTCAACCACATTAACCTTCCCTCATTATCAACTTACCAAATTTAATTTCTGAACACACTATTCAAAATAATGGGTATCAACCTGAAACCCACAAACACAAAATCAGCTTATTTGCTGATGACATGATTTTAATGCTATCTAACCCCTCATGATCCCTCATAGAAGTCCAAAAAATTATCTTGTGGTTTAGCAAAATCTAATATTATAAAGCAAATGAAACCAAATCATACATCCTAGATTTAAGAATCAACGCTGTAATGCGAAGCCTCCTCCAACAGCAACTCCCATACACTTGGGCAGATAAAAGCATATCCTATATACGCATACAGCTTACAAGATCCACTAAAACACTCTTTCAGCATAATTATCTTCCCCTCTGAACTAAACTACAACAAGATCTCCATAACATGGCCAAATGTGAATTCTCATGGATGGGTATATTAGCTGTGTTCAAAATGATGCAACTCCCTCAAATAAGCTACCTTTTTAGAACACTTTTAATTCTGATACCAACCAGCTACTTTAATCCCTACAAGCCCCTTTATCCAGATTTGTTTTGAATGGGAAGAGATCCAGATGTACACACTCCAAACTAATCAAACAGACTTAGTGGGGGCTTAGGATATATTGACTTCTATGACTATTATTCTGCATCAACCTTGACGCAACTTAAAGAATGGTTCTTATCCTTCCCAACAATGATCTAGGGCTCAATAGAATCATCATATAGTCCTCATTACCCTTTATCATCATGGCTATTCAGTGCTCAACTAGGAGCACGGGTCCAACCCTTCATACCCCCAACCATGATAGTAACACTCCGGTCTTGGAAACGGCTGCTTCAACAAGCTCAAACATACCCAAACAACACTACCTTGAAGATCCCTTTATCAGCACTAGCCCCTTTCATAGCCCAAATATCCTTCACATCCTGGATCAAAAAATGGTTAAACAATGTTCATAACCTATACACTGGAAACTCTCTTAAAACCTTTCCTTCTCTTCAAAAATAATTTAATCTTCCACAAGGAGACCTATACCAATACATGCAAAAACAACTTTGCCTCTTAAGAATCTCCTACTGTCACCAGTATATTCAAGGTCCGGCATGGTTCTTCCTAAACTCAATTACCCTACACCAAAAAGGAATCACAGCGTTTTATAATATTCTCCAACATAAATGTATAGTCACCAAATATCCCCCTTACATGCAATGGGAAGCTGATTTAGGACAGTCCCTCACAATAACTCAATGGACTAAAGCTTGTAAAGCCACACAGAGGGCTACCTGTTGTTCTATACTATGGGAACTAACCACAAAAATCATACAAATCCCACATATTTTTTGATAATGCTTTTTGAAAATGTCTATGTGTTTTTTAAAAAGCCTTGCTGGAGGTAAATGTTAGTTTTGCATGTGTGCGCTGTAATATTTTTGTTCTGTTGTATGGTTTTATGGCAGCACCATCTTTATGCATTTTTTTAGGGTGTGCCCCCCAAATATTTTGTTTGTCTATTGTATGGATTCTGACCAAATCCTGTTGGGTGGAGCACCCCACTCTGGAGGAGCTTCAGAGATCCACAGGTCAGGTGAGAGAATGTGTGCACTCCACAAATCCGGCTTTTGTGCAAGAGTGGCAAGAAGAAAGCCATTGTTGATTAGGCATGAACTTGGTGTTCGACTCGAACACCGGCTGTTCGCCTGTTCGGGGAAGCCAGAACTCTGTGGGCCATTCACTGCAAATTCGTGTGTCACTCACGGCCCACAATGCACTGCGCCATCACAGTGCATTGCTGGCTCATGATTGTCCAAGCATGCACTTTGACCCCGCATGCTTGGCCAATCACAGTGCCGGCAGGAAGGAGAGCCATAATTGGCCACAGGCAGAATGCCTGTGGCCAATTATAGCTCAGGGTGTTTAGTACATGCCCCACACTATATAAGGACGCCAGCGTGGCGGCCTTGTGTAGTGTTCCGGCATCTGCAGGAGTTAGTGGGTGTTGTGTGCCTCCAGCGCAGTATACACCCGTATCTACCCTTTATTGCTGTTCTCTAGCCATATGCAGGAGTTAGTGGGTGTGTGTGCCTCCAGCGCAGTAAACATCTGTATCTACCCTTTATTGCTGTTCTCTAGCCATCTGCAGGAGTTAGTGGGTGTTGTGTGCCTCCAGCGCAGTATACACCTGTGTCTACCCTTTATTGCTGTTCTCTAATAGAGCCATCTGCAGGAGTTAGTGGGTGTTGTGTGCCTCCAGCACAGCACAATATACACCTGTATCTACCCATTTTTGCTGGTGTTCCCTAATACAGCCATCTGTAGGAGTTAGTGGGTGTTGTGTGCCTCCAGCACAGCACAATATACACCTGTATCTACCCTTTATTGCTGGAGTTCTCTAATACAGCCATCTGCAGGAGTTAGTGGGTGTTGTGTGCCTCCAGTGCAGTATACACCTGTGTCTACCCTTTATTGCTGTTCTCTAATAGAGCCATCTGCAGGAGTTAGTGGGTGTTGTGTGCCTCCAGCACAGCACAATATACACCTGTATCTACTCTTTATTGCTGTTCTCCAATAGAGCCATCTGCAGGAGTTAGTGGGTTGTGTGTGCCTCCAGCACAGCACAGTATACACCTGTATCTACACTTTGTTGCTGGTGTTCTCTAATACAGCCATCTGCAGGAGTTAGTGGGTGTTGTGTGCCTCCAGCGCAGTATACACCTGTATCTACCTTTTATTGCTGGTGTTCTATCATACAGGCATCTGCAGGAGTTAGTGGGTGTTGTGTGCCTCCAGCACAATATACACTACCCAATCACTGGTTTTCCCATCTTCCTGCAGGCCATTACTATGTATGGAAGGCCAACAAGGAGAAGCAGACCGCCACGAGCCAATAAAAGAGGGCTCTGTGTCTAGAGATAACAGTGTTGGTCGTGGACGCGGTGCATCGTCATCAGTACGTGGCCATGGAACACGCTTGTCCTTGTCCGGCAGCTGGACGTGTTGAGCCGTATCATGCCGAAGACTTGGTAGAGTGGATGACCAAGCCCTCTTCACCCTCCTTATCCTCTCTCACCCAGGCTCAGGATACTAGCAAAGCAGTTGCCAACGCATCCTCTTCCTTCGTCTCAATGTCATCATCAGTCATAGCATACTAGCTCATACTAGCTCATTATGAATAACTTACCTGAGAACGAAGCCCCCAAAGAGGTCCTCCTTCTTCATCTTGCCATGTATCCCGGAGTGACTTCTGGGTCTCACTGCTCCGGCACTGTGATTCTCCGGAGCCGCGATGACGTCACTCCCCCCCGCATGCGCACGGGAGCCATCACGAGCGGCATATCGCCGCGATCTGCAGCCTGCTCAGTGCAGCGGTGCCTGTCTTTTTGTAAATATCTCCTAAACCGTATAGGTTTAGGAGATATTTCTTGGACCTACAGGTAAGCCTTAATCTAGGCTTACCTGTAGGTCAAAGTGGTTTGTAAGGGTTTACAACCCCTTTAAGAGCCACACCAAAGAACAAAGCGGATCTCTCCTTGTTCCTCATCAGCTGGGATCTCCAACCCTACTAGACCTTCCTTCCCTGCCCCAGCTGCAGGACCGTAGAAAGAAGTTCACTCCCAGCCAACCACATGCCCAGCGGTTGAATGCTAGCTTGGCTAAATTGCTAGCACTTCAACTGCTGCCTTTTCAGTTGGTAGAAGTGCCCCCCTTCTGTGAGTTTGTGCAATGTGCGGCTCCTCAGTGGCAGGTCCCCAAATGCCACTTTTTTTTCACAGAAGGCGATTCCAGCTCTCTACCGGCATGTGGAAGGCAATGTCCTTGCCTTGCTGGACAGGGTGGTCAGTGGTAAGGTGCATATTACCGCTGACTCATGGTCCAGCAGGCAGGGACAGGGACATTACCTGTCTTTCATGGCCCATTGGGTCACTCTTCTGGAAGCTGGGAAGGATGCAGGACAAGGTGCAGTAGTGTTGGAGGTTGTTCCGCCACCACGCCTCCAAAATGCTACTATTGGTTGTGACACACCTCTCTCCTCCACCCCCTCCTCCTCTTCTTCCTCCATGGCCTCTTCCAGTGCTCTGTCCTCAGAACCAGCGGTGCTCCATAGGCGTTCAAGGGGCTACGCAAGTACGCAGGCAAAAAGATGCCATGCCGTGGTTTGTTTGGGGGACAGGTGCCACACTTGGACAGATATTTTGTCAGCTCTGCAGGGGCAGACCGAGAGGTGGTTGACGCCACGCCAGCTTAAGCCAGGAATGGTGGTTTGTGACAATGGCATCAACCTCCTCTCCGCCCTCTGACAGGGACAACTGACCCATGTGCCCTGTGTGGCTCACATCCTTAACCTGGTGGTGCAGTGGTTCTTGGGCAGGTACCCGGGCTTACAGGATGTCCTGAAGCAGGCCAGGAAAGTCTGTGTGCATTTCCGCCGATCATTTAATGCCAGTGCTCGGCTGGCTGAGCTCCAAAAGAAGTTGAACCTGCCCAAGAACCGCCTTATATGTGACATGCCCACCAGGTGTAACTCAACGTTGGCCATGCTGCAGCGGCTGCACACGCAGCAGAGGGCCATCAATGAGTACCTGTGTGACTACGGCACCAGGACAGGGTCAGGGGAGCTCGATTTTTTCTTACCACGCCAGTGGGGCATGATCAAGGATGCATGCACTGTCCCATCACCGTTTGAGGAGGCCACAAGGATGATGAGCAATGACAGTGCATGCATCAATGACACTGTACCTCTTGTCCACCTGTTGGAGCATACGCTGCATGGAATAATGGACAGGGCACTTGAGGCAGAACAGAGGCATGAAGAGGAGGACTTCCTTGCCTCTCAAGTCCCCCTTTATCCAGACAGTGTTCCTGCTGTCCCACCCATCACACAGGAAGAGGAGGAGGAGGAGGAGGAGGATTGTGTCAGCATGGAGGTGGAGGCTGGCACTCAGCATCAGCAGCAGCAGTCTTGTAGGGATGATTTACAGTCCCAAGAAACCCGTTTACTTGTACATGGCTGGGAGGAAGTGGCTGCAGATCATGTTGTCCTTCGTGACCCAGAGGACTCCAGACCGAATGCCTCAACAAACCTACGCTGCATGGCCTCCCTGATCCTGCAAAGCCTGCGGAAGGATCCTCATATTCTTCGGATCAAGGAGAGGGACCATTACTGGCTGGTTACTCTCCTTGATCCACGGTACAAGGGTAAGGTTGCTGACCTTATCTTGCCATTGCAGAGGGAGCAGAGGATGAGACATCTCTGGGAGGCCTTGCAGAAAGGTCTGTGCAAGGGCGTTCCCAGAGACTGGTAGGTTACAATCTCCTGGTCCAGGACAACTTGTTGCTGAGGCTGCGTTCAGACAATTTTTCAGTCCGCAGCTCCAAGGTATGATCGGTTCCAGCAACCATTGTCAGCGTCTGATTTACATGGTGCAGGAATACCTAGGGGCAAGGTCAGACTTGGACACCTTTCCCACCGAAAATCCTCTGGCTTACTGGGTCTTGAGGATGGATCATTGGCCAGAGCTTGCACAGTATGCAATTGAGCTACTGGCCTGTCCTGCATCCAGTGTTCTTTTGGAACGCACCTTCAGTGCTGCTGGTGGCTTTGTAACTGATCACAGGGTGCACCTGTCCACCGACTCAGATGATCGACTGACCTTCAAGATGAATCAGTCTTGGATCACCACCAGCTACCAAGCACCTGAAGCTGATGTAACCAAATTTTTTTTTGAAATGTCTCATCCCTTCAAGACTGCCTATGCTGATGCTGAGTGACTGTCCTGTTATGTTGACTGACTATCCTCTTCCTCCTCAATGATCCCACTGATATCTTGGAAGAACATTTTTGGTTCTGGGTGATGCCATCAACCCAATTTTTCAGCACCTGTTTAACAGGGGCATGTAATTAAAATTTTTGATGCAATGCTTTGCAGCAGGGCTCATTCCTGCACACCAAATAGAGTATATGGGAGATTTTACAGTGTCGTGGCACCAGTGCCACCAGCCCAATTTTTCAGCCCCTGTTTAACAGGGGCATGTAATACAATTTTTGATGCAATGCTTTGCAGCAGGGCTCATTCCTGCACTCCAAATAGAGTATATGGGAGAGGTTGCAGTGTTTTGGCACCAGCACCAGTGCCTAAGGCCCAATTTTTCAGCCCCTGTTTAACAGGGGCATGTAATTAAAATTTTTGATGCAATGCTTTGCAGCAGGGCTCATTCCTTCACTCCAACTAGAGTATATGGGAGATGTTACAGTATATAGGCCCAGTTTTTCAGCCCCTGTATAACAGGGGCATATAATACAATTTTTGTTGCAATGCTTTGCAGCAGGGCTCATTGCTGCACTCCAACTAGAGTATCTGGGAGAGGTTGCAGTGGTGTGGCACCAGCAAGCAGTGCCTTAGGCCCAATTTTTCAGCCCCTGTTTAACAGGTGCATGTAATTACAATTCTTGATATAATATTTCACAGCAGGGGCCTGTTCCTTTGCCCACTGTGAGGACGTATAGTGTTGTGGCACCAGCACCACCACCACAACCACCAAAGGCCCAATTTTTCTACCACTGTTCAACAATGGCATGTAATTACAATTCTTGATATAATCGTTCACAGCAGGGCGCTCCAGCGCCCACCAAGAGTCACTTTGAGGGCTTACAGTGTTGTGGCAATACCAACACCTTGTTCTGCCATTTCTGCAGAGCATATAGGGCAGGCCCCTACTTTCAAACATTCAACTTACAAACGTCTCCTACTTGCAAATGGAAGGAGACAAAAGGAAGTGAGATAAAAAAAAGACGGACGGCCAAAAAAATTATACAAGGGTGATAACCCTTCCCTGTGTTTTCCAAAAAGCTTAAACATAGATTTTTTGACTGGAGCTACACTTTCAAAATGTACCAGTTCAAAATTACAAACAGATTCTATTTAACACAACAAACCCACACAGTCCCTGTCTTATTTGCACCTCCTGTATACTGCTATTCTGAGTATATAGGGCCTGGGGGCCCCACACCTTTCCTTGTTTTTTATTTGGACACAGGGTTCCCCTTAATATCCATCCAAGACCAAAAGGGACTGGTAATGAACAAGGGGGGCTACCCATGCCATTTTTCTCAATGATTTTCATCCATATTGCCGGAACCAGATATTACATTAAAACCGCAAGCAGTTTTAAATGACTTTTATTCCATCAAATGTCATTTTGTGCAGGGACTGTTCTAAACACGGGAAACACATGGCACTTCACAGGCATACTATAGACACCCCCCAGGCACGATATTTAAAGGAATATTTCACTTTTTTTCACTTTAATCGTCATTAAAATCTGTGCTCCCGAAAAAACTGCAGTTTTTAAAAACTATTTTGGCATTGACCCATGTCCCTTGTGGCAGGAACCAGGTCCCCAAACCCCTTTTAGGACAATATCTTGCATATTAGCCATTAAAATTAGCACTTTTTATTTCGAACATTCGATAGACCCATAGACTTCAAATACAGGACAAGCTTTAAAAAATGCCTCGTACACACAATCGGACTTTACAACAACAAAACCATGGATTTTTATTCGAAGGGTGTTGGCTCCAACTTGTCTTGCATACACAGAGTCACCCAAATGTTGGCCAACAATTACAAACATAGTGACGTACAAGATGTAAGACGTCCGATAAAAAGGAAGTTCAATAGCCAGTGCGCCACCCTTTGGGCTCCTTCTGCTAATCTCATGTTTATCTCGTGTTAGTACAAGTTTGGTGAGAGATGATTCACGCTTTTCAGTCTTGTGCTTTTCAGTTTGTTTCTGCTTTTCAGTTTGTGCTTGTCGGTTTGTATCTTTTCTTCAGTGTGTGCTTGTCAGTTAGTTTCTGTCTTTCAGTGCATTATATTTATAGTTTGCTTCTCATTTTCAATGTGTTTTTGTCCGGTCATTTATGATTTTCAGCTCATTCTTGTCGGGTCCTTTCTGATTTTCAGTGCATTCTGTCAGTTTGTTCTGAGCAGCCATTCGTTTATTAGCCATGTTGTAGTTACGTACTAGTCGTAGAGTTTGTGCTGTTGTTGGGCTTAGTGTTGGAGTTATTGTTTTGACCCAAGTCCAGTCGATGAACAGGGTTAGGAGGAATTCTTGGATCAAGAATTGGTTGTTTAATCATGGCCAATTCTGCCATATGCCTTTGTTGCAGGAGCTCCAGGAGAATAATCCTGTGATTTCAGGAATTATCTCTGGATGACGGACCCTGTCTCTCACCGTCTCTTGGCTTTGCTGACCCCTTATATTATGAAGCAGGACACCTGCATGTGGCAAGTCATCAATCCTGAGCAAAGGCTCATCGCCACCCTGCGGTACTTGGCGATGGGGAGAAGTCTCCAGGATCTGAAGTTCATGACTGGGATCTTCCCCCAGGCTCTGAGAATCATTATCCCAGAGACCTGTTCTGCCATCATTCAGGTCCTGCAGAAGGACTAGGTAAGTTTTATACTTTAACATCACATTTTATGTATTAAATGTTTGCTAATGTATTGTGTTTTTTTCATCATTCCATAATTACCATGATTGTAATATCCTGTGAATGTCCTCTTTGTCCTCATGCATGCCATAAGCATTTAAAGCGGGAGTCCGCCGGGACTGCGCATTTTTTTTTTTTTTTAAAAGCCAGCAGCTACAAATACTGCAGCTGCTGACTTTTAAAATAGTGACACTTACCTGTCCAGTGCGCCCGCGATGTCGGCACCCGAAGCCGATCTCTAGATCGTCTGTCGGGTGCTGCCGCCGCCATCTTGGGTATGGGAATCAGGAAATGGAGCCTTTCGGCTTCATTTCCCGGTTCCCTACTGCGCATGCGCGAGCCGCGCTGCGCAATAAGGACGGTCCCCGCTGCCTCTGGGATCTGTGTGTTTCCCAGCAGGCAGCGGGGCACTTGCGGAAAGGGGCGGGCACTTGCAGAAAGGGACGTAATCTACGCCCCTTTCCGCAGAGAGCTATCCCGGAAGTGGGTGCAGAATACCTGTACTGTACAGGTATCTGCACCCCCCTCCCCCCTGAAAGGTGCCAATTGTGGCGCTGGAGGGAGGGAGGGTTCCGATGAGCGGAAGGTCCACTTTAGGGTGGACCTCCGCTTTAATGCTCCTTTTTTGTCCTTCATGCATATTTGCCTTCACTAACCTCCCCAGCATGCTATCCTGGGCCCATACACACCTAGCTATCACTTAACAATGTATGTCAGCTCCATTTTAATGCTTACCCTAAACACCCCCTAAAATGTGTCCAAATTTTATTGTTGTCCTTAAATTGAGTGCAAGAGGCTTTTTTTGGGGGGTCACAACTCATTTTGAACCCTCTCCCCAACCACTAAGTCAACCGATACCAATACCCAATACCCTAGCTGCTGACTTTGCCAAACCAATACACACTATACCTACCTCATTTGTGGTCATATTTATGGATGAATTCACCAAAGCATGTAGTACAAGTGCCTGCCTGAATACTTTCAAATGGTACTGTTTAAAGTTGTGTTCTCCTATTATCTTGATAGGTAATTGCAGAATGTAAAAATGTACTTCTATTTGTAAAGTGTGTATTCATATTTTGGGATTATGACACTTCTTACCTGTCCAGTGGGCTGCCAATAGTGTAAGTAAGTAAGGAGGGGCTGCCCAAAGTAACACACAATGGGGGTTATTTACTAAAGGCAAATCCACTTTGCACTACAAGTGCAAACTACAAGTGTAAAATGCACTTGAAATTGCACTGAAAGTGCACTTGGAAGTACAGTCACTGTAGATCCAAGGGGGGCATGCAAGGAACATAAAAAAACAGCATTTTTGCTTGCATATGATTGGATAATAAAATCAGCAGAGCTTCCCCTTATTTCAGATCTACCCCTCAGATTTACAGCTACTTCACTTGCATGTGTACTTTCAGTGCAATTTCAAGTGGGGGTGAGAAATCTGATAAATGGACCTTATACTTTTCTCTTTAAATACTAATTTCAATAAATGTTATACTTATGTTAGCCAATAATGTTTGTGGCTTGCAATATTTTGTGCAAAAGTTCTCATTTTTTTTCTTGTTTGACGCCACAGTTTCCTTCCAACCCACAAGAAAAGCAGACTGTGGCCTCCCAATTCCACCAGCAGTGGAACTTTCACAATTGTGGTGCGATCGATGGGAAGCATGTCTGGATCGCCCACCACCCAACTAGGGGTCATACTACTTCAATTTTAAGGGGTTCAGTAGTATTGTGATGTTGGCGGTGGTGATAGTGAATTATCAGTTACTATATGTAGACATAGAGAAGAATGGCTGTACGTCTGATGGAGGAGTAATCACCCCTACCGGAATTTTACCAGCGTTTTCAAAATGGCACTTTGGGGTTGCCACCTCCAGAGGATAACGTTGCGGGCCTCAAGTTCGTTATGTGGCGGATGAGGCCTTTGCGCTGGGGGAGCATCTGATGAAGCCATTCCCCATGAGGACCCTGACCCCGGAGCAGAGGGTTTTTAATTACTGGCTGGCCCATACCAGAAGACTGGTCGAGAATGCCTTTGGCATAATGACCAGCCAGTTCCAGCTTTTCCTTATGGCCATCAACATGGCCAAATACAAACTAAACCACATTATCTTGAGCTGCTGCATTCATCACAATTTCCTTCAGAAGAATGCAGCCATCTATCTGGCCTCAGCTGCGCCTGAGGCCGAATTTTCATCTGATCAAATAACAATGATGGCGCTTGAAAGTGGCCGCCCTGGCTTGCCCCCCAAAGCATCTGCAAAGTATGGCGAAGCGAATACTTTGTGGGTAGGGGGGCAATTGATTTACAAGAAAATCTGGAATCTGTTTAATACATTTTTTTTTAACTAAACTCATATTTCATTTGAATTTCTGTTTGTGTTTCACATCTGTCTCCTAGGTTCTCAAATGGCATTTAATTTTTGGCCATTTTCTTCAATAGTGCAAATGTAACTTATTTGATAAATGGGGTGACTCTCTTCTTCAGCTAACTATTATGTTGTGCTGTGGGTCTGCTACACACACACAATGTTATTGTTGGTAATGTATGTAATGCATTAATGATAAAAATATTAATCCTTTTCAACTCCATGAATTAATTGCTTGGAGTCCCTAAAATGGCCTGATTTTGGCAAATGGATTTTGCACTAAAAGGGTACTGCAAGTGCCCTTGAAAGTGCACTGAAAGTGCACTTGTAGTGCAAAGTGGATTTGCCTTTAGTAAATAACCCCCATTGTCACTGTAACTGCACCAACTTAAAAAAATAAACTGGTATTGAGCATTGAAAGAAGAAGCCACATATTGTTGAGTATAAAACATTTTACTCCAAGCACATTCACATGTACGTTATGAACGGTTTTGGAACAAACCAACATCTTGGTGTATAACATGTATGTTTGACATAAATTTGCCTTTTTTGGGGCTAAACAGGCATGTTGAAAAACATAACATACACATCTCCAACTCAGGAACTTACAAAGTTTAACTTTGCTAAAGTGAAGGCCATATGAGACATTAGTAAGTCAAAACTGTCTTGCTTTTGCCTTCATCAGATGGGGTGATCTCACCCCTTCAAAATCCACATTTTGAAGATGCACACAAATTGGTACTCATCCTTTGGATTTCCCTCATGATCCCATGCCTAAAATGTGTGTATTTCCCCTATATCTATTTTGTTAAAGCCACAAAACACACAGTGTGTCAACATGTGCTATCTGCCATCATGGGATATCAATGTATGCGTTTTGTGGGTGCAACCCCTTCCTCCAAACTAAAATAGGTGAGAGGAAGGGGTTGCACCCCCAAAACACATCCATTGATCCCCCATGATGGAAGCTAGTACATGTTGACACACTGGGCCTTATTTCAGAAAGGGCAAACTACTTTGCCCTACAAGTGCACTTGCATTTCACTTGTAGTGCAAAGTGGTTTTGCTTTTTTTAAATAAGCCACAATGTGTCAACATGTGCTAGATCCCATCATGGGGGATCAATGGACGTTCTTCTTCCACAACATTCACATCACCTAAAAATAAAAAAAAACACACCATGTATTATATATATGCAGACATTCATCTATTACCTGAACTGTGGTCTCAGACACTGACCTGTTGTCGACACTATTTCAACCAGTTCACCCAGCACTTCCTGAACGTCTGCATCCTCATCCTCAGGTTGTGTCCTGAGTACCCTTTTTTTCAGTAGGTGTGGGATTAATGGTGTCCTCAGATGTGCTGATTCTTTTTTCCCCTATGTGAATACAAAAAATGTATACTTAGCAGATAGATATTTTAGGCTACAAATAGTAATATAAAACATTGCTTGGAAGTGTCGTCCAATAGTCTGTTTTGGCAGAGTTCCAACCTGAAGACATGATTTTTTTCCCTTTCAAAACTTGGAATACTTACCTGTTTTGTACAAGTTTCACACATGGAGAGACCCATAGTATCCACTGGAGCACTTGCGTGGGACACCATAACAAGGTGGTTATGGTGTCCCACATTAGTGCTCCTGCGTCCAGATGTGTAAACAGCTGCTGAGTGTCCTCTCCTTACACTAAATTAAGTTGTAATTTCATTATAGTTTCAAACATATCTAGACAACAATGTAATAAACGTATTTTAATCAAAATAGGCATCCACAAATGTAGATAACCTGCATCTGCCAAAAACGTTGTATTAGTGGTGGTACGGACAATGTTTAATAAGAACGATTCCTGTGCCTACGAACTTCAAGCTTGGCATTTTGAGCTGTACAACAGTAAAGAAAAGCACATGGACCAGTACAAAAGTAATAATAGTAATGGAAACACATGCCAAATACTTACTTTTTTGCAGCATTTCCTGATCTTTCTATACTGATCTTGCTCCCTCAATTTCAGTTCTAACCAGCGTTTCCTCAATTGCTCCTTGGAACATCGTATCCCCAAAAGTCCTGTGCAGACTTCTCACAACTTTAGTCATGATCTTGGCCTTTCGCACATTAGGGTTTCCTTATGGTCCATGCATCCCATCATAGTGTTCCCTCTTCAAGATGTCCACCATTGCCACCATATCTTCAAAGGACATATTTGAGGCTAGGGATGAGCTTCGTGTTCGAGTCGAACATACGTTCGACTCGAACATTGGCTGTTCGTCCGTTCGGCGAAGTCCGAACATTTTGGTCCGTTCGCGCCAAATTCGTGTGGCGCTCACGGCCCACAATGCACTGCGATGGCGCAGTGCATTGCTGGCTCATGATTGGCCAAGCATGCACTGTGACCCCGCATGCTTGGCCAATCGCAGCGCCAACAGCGAGGAGAGCCATGATTGGCCACAGGCAGGATGCCTGTGGCCAATCATAGCTCAGGCTGTGTAGTGCACGCCCCACACTATATAAGGCCACCAGCGCGGCGGCCTTGTGTAGTGTGTTGGCGTCTGAAGCAGTGGGTGTTCTGTGTACCTTCAACACAGTACACACCGATCGTTTTCGGCCGATTTTCGATCTTGCTGTTGTGTAGTGGTTATTGTCTGCGTGCCCTGACCGCAGTATACACCGCTATATTCACCTCACCTATATAGCTAGTGATCTATCTTTTATAATAGAGCTTGCAGTCAGTAGTGTTAGGAGATAGTGCGTGCTGTCTGCGTGCTCTGTACCCAGTACATACCGCTATATCCACCTACATAGCTGTTCTCTATTTGAACCCACTTGCCATCTGCAGGAGTTATTGGAAGTTGTGTGTGCCTCCAGCACAGCACAGTATACATCTGTATATACCCCTTTATCTCTGGTGTTCTATAATAAAGGCATCTGCAGGAGTTAGTGGGTGTTCTGTGTACCTTCAACACAGTACACACCGATCGTTTTCGGACGATTTTCGATCTTGCTGTTGTGTAGTGGTTTTTGTCTGCGTGCCCTGACCGCAGTATACACCGCTATATTCACCTCACCTATATAGCTAGTGATCTATCTTTTATAATAGAGCTTGCAGTCAGTAGTGTTAGGAGATAGTGCGTGCTGTCTGCGTGCTCTGTACCCAGTACATACCGCTATATCCACCTACATAGCTCTTCTCTATTTGAGACCACTTGCCATCTGCAGGAGTTATTGGAAGTTGTGTGTGCCTCCAGCACAGCACAGTATACATCTGTATATACCCCTTTATCTCTGGTGTTCTATAACCACCTTCAGACCGGACCATTTTGCTGGTAAATGACCAGAGGTCTTTTTACAATTTGGCACTGCGCTGCTTTAACTGGTAATTGCGCGGTCATGCAATGTTGTACCCAAACAAAATTTGCGTCCTTTTCTTCCCACAAATAGAGCTTTCTTTTGATGGTATTTGATTGCCTCTGCGATTTTTATTTTTTGCGATATAAACGTAAAAAGACCGCAAATTTTGAAAAAAAAATATATTTTCTACTTTTTGTTATTAGAAAAGTCCAATAAACTCAATTTTAGTCATACATTTAGGCCAAAATGTATTGAACCACATGTCTTTGGTAAAAAAAAAAGTCAATAATTGTATATTTATTGGTTTGCGCAAAAGTTGTCACATCTACAAACTAAGGTACGTTTTCTGGAATTTACGCAGCTTTTAGTTTACGACTGCCTATCTCATTTCTTGAGGTGCTAAAATGGCAGGGCAGTACAAAACCCCCCCAAATGACCCCATTTTGGAAAGTAGACACCCTAAGGAAATTGATAAGTGGCATGTTGAGCCCATTGAATATTTTATTTTTTTGCCTCAAGCGATTGAATAATGACAAAAAAAAATGTATTTATTTTTTTACACAAAGTTGTCACTTAATGATATATTGCTCACACATGCTATGGGCATATGTGAAATGACACCCCAAAATAAATTCTGCTGCTTCTCCTGAGTACGGGGATACCACATATGTGGGACTTTTTGGGAGCCTAGCCGCGTACGGGGCCCCGAAAACCAAGCACCGCCTTCAGGCTTTCTAAGGGCGTAAATTTTTGATTTCACTTCTCACTACCTATTACAGTTTTGAAGGCCATAAAATGCCAAGATGGCACAAAACCCCCACAAATGACCCCATTTTAGAAAGTAGACACCCCAAGCTATTTGCTGAGAGGCATTTTGAGTCCATGGAATATTTTATATTTTGCCACAAGTTGCGGGAAAATTACAAACTTTAATTTTTTTTTATTTTTTTTTTCACAAAGTTGTCACTAAATGATATATTGCTCACACATGCTATGGGCATATGTGAAATGACACCCCAAAATAAATTCTGCTGCTTCTCCTGAGTACGGGGATACCACATATGTGGGACTTTTTGGGAGCCTAGCCGCGTACGGGGCCCCGAAAGCCAAGAACCGCCTTCAGGTTTTCTAAGGGCGTAAATATTTGACTTCACTCCTCACTACCTATTACAGTTTTGAAGGCCATAAAATGCTAAGATGGCACAAAACCCCCACAAATGACCCCATTTTAGAAAGTAGACACCCCAAGCTATTTGCTGAGAGGCATGTTGAGTCCATGGAATATTTTATATTTTGCCACAAGTTGCGGGAAAATTACAAACTTTTTTTTTTTTTTCACAAAGTTGTCACTAAATGATATATTGCTCACGCATGCCATGGGCATATGTGAAATGACACCCCAAAATAAATTCTGCTGCTTCTCCTGAGTACGGGGATACCACATATGTGGGACTTTTTGGGAGCCTAGCCGCGTACGGGGCCCAGAAAACCAAGCACCGCCTTCAGGCTTTCTAAGGGCGTTACAGTTTTGAAGGCCATAAAATGCCAAGATGGCACAAACCCCCCCCAAATGACCCCATTTTGGAAAGTAGACACCCCTAAATTTAGGGGTACACTAGTGAGACTAGGTAATAAATGGCGGGTGCCCTGAAACTATAAAAAAAATAACTAACCAACCAGCGTCACCTGTAACAGTTATATGGTGATCACTGGTGAAAGGGTTAACTAGGGGGCAATCAGGGGGCTTTATGCGGTAGTATATGGGGGTCCCTGGCGCTATAAAAAGCTGCGGCAAACCTAAATACCTACCTGCCTAACTAGCGTCACCTGTGACACTAATACAGTGATCAGAAAAACGATCGCTTATTAGGCTGGGTTCACACTGGAGCGATGCGGGAACGCCACGAATCCGCGGCGGGTTCCCGCATCACATGCCTCCCGGCGGCAGTTCACACTGCCCTATGCGAACTGCTGGGAGTGCCAGTGAAATGTTATTGACACCCCCAGATCAGTTCGCATATCGCAGTGCGATCTGCAAACTCGGATCGCATGGTGTGAACACCCATGCGATCTGATTCTGCTGCGGACCAAAAAAAGGGTCCCGTGCGAGTTTGCGGCGGGTGCGGCGGGTGCGACACGAATTCAGCCATACTATCTGTATGGCTGAACTCGAATCGCACAGAGATCGGATGTGATTTGCACTGCAGTGCGGTGCGAATCACATCCGTTCTCATAAACCGCTGCAATGTGAACCCAGCCTTAGTGACACTGGCGACGGGGGGTGATCACGGGGTTAAACCTTTATTGGGGGGGTTAGGGGGGTACCTTAGAACTAAAGGGGGCTAACCCTAACTGCCCTAACAGTTATTACAGTCACAAATGACACCCGCCGGGTGATCAGGGGGTTAAACCTTTATTAGGTAATAAATGGCGGGTGCCCTGAAACTATAAAAAAATAACTAACCAACCAGCGTCACCTGTAACAGTTATATGGTGATCACTGGTGAAAGGGTTAACTAGGGGGCAATCAGGGGGCTTTATGCGGTAGTATATGGGGGTCCCTGGCGCTATAAAAAGCTGCGGCGAACCTAAATACCTACCTGCCTAACTAGCGTCACCTGTGACACTAATACAGCGATCAGAAAAACTATCGCTTATTAGGCTGGGTTCACACTGGAGCGATGCGGGAACGCCATGAATCCGCGGCGGGTTCCCGCATCGCATGCCTCCCGGCGGCAGTTCACACTGCCCTATGCGAACTGCTGGGAGTGTCAGTGAAATGTTAATGACACCCCCAGATCAGTTCGCATATCGCAGTGCGATCTGCAAACTCGGATCGCATGGTGTGAACACCCATGCGATCCGATTCTGCTGCGGGCCAAAAAAAGGGTCCCGTGCGAATTTGCGGCGGGTGCGGCGGGTGCGGCGGGTGCGACACGAATTCAGCCATACTATCTGTATGGCTGAACTCGAATCGCACAGAGATCGGATGTGATTTGCACTGCAGTGTGGTGCGAATCACATTCGTTCTCATAAACCGCTGCAATGTGAACCCAGCCTTAGTGACACTGGCGACGGGGGGTGATCACGGGGTTAAACCTTTATTGGGGGGGTTAGGGGGGCACATTAGAACTAAAGGGGGCTAACCCTAACTGCCCTAACAGTTATTACAGTCACAAATGACACCAATGCAAAAAAATAAAAAAAGCAATTGGTGTCACTGTGACTGGGGGGGCAGGGGTAATTGGGGGGTGATCGGGGGGTAAAGGGGGGGTGTGAGTGTGCCTGGCATGTTCTACTGTATGTGGGGTGTGTTGGTGCAACTCACCGAACCTCTCTCCTCGGTGCCGGAACGAAAAATACCGACACGGAGGAGAGAATACATCACTTCCTCTCCTGTGTTTACATTACAGGAGAGGAAATGATGTCACCGGACATTTTCATTCGCCGGGAGCGATCGCGAGGGGGTGGCCATGAATGAATGGCCATCCCCTCGTCCGGGATCGCTCCCGAACGAATACCGACCGCCGCAGGCACCGGGCGGGGGCCCGATCGGGCCCCCGACCGGCGGGCAGGCAAGGACGTACATGTAAGCCCTTATGCCTGCCCGTGCCATTCTGCCGACGTACATCGGCGTGCGGCGGTCGGCAAGTGGATAATAAAGGCATCTGCAGGAGTTAGTGGGTGTTGTGTGCCTCTAGCACAATATACACTACCCAACTGCTTTTTTACCCAACTCCCTTCAGGCCATTACCATGTCTGGAAGGCCAGCAAGGAGAGGCAGACAGGCGCGAGCCGATAAAAGAGGGCAAGCAGGCTCTGTGTCTAGAGACAACAGTGCTGGTCGTGGACGTGGTGCATTGTCATCAGCACGTGGCCATGGGACACGCTTGTCCTTCTTTTCGGCAGCTGAACATGTTGAACCGCAACATGCCAACGACTTTGTAGAGTGGATGACCAAGCCCTCTTCATCCTCCTCATCCTCTCTCACCCAGTCTCAGGGTAGTAGCAAAGCAGCTGCCAACGCATCGTCTTCCCTCCTCTCAATGTCATCATCAGTGACTCCTTCCCTAGACCCACCACGTCCTCCTGAGGAGTCTCCTGAACTCTTTGAGCACAGTGTTGGGTACATGCTCCAGGAGGATGCCCAGTGTTTTGTGGGCTCTGATGATGACACTCAGCTAGAGGAAGGCAGTAGCGTGAGCGCAGAGAGAGGGGATGCTCAAGAAGGACAGCAATCTGGCAGTCATGTTCCACAAGCTGCAGCATACTGCCAGGTTTTCTACAGCGATGAAGATAGAGGGGATGATGAGGGCACTGACTCCACGTGGGTGCCTGGAAGGAGAGAGGAGGAGGAGGAGGAGGAGGCACATGTCCAACGAGGCAGGATGCCCTCCGGGGGCCAGCTTAGGGGCAGCACACCGACTGAATCACACCGCAGAGCTCCGCCTGTGCAGAGCGCTGCCTCTGCGCGTTATTCTAAAAGTTCTTTGGTGTGGGCCTTTTTTGAGACGAGTGCATCAGATCGCACCGCTGCTATTTGCAACATATGTCTCAAGCGTATCTCACGTGGCCAAAACATCAGCCGCTTGGGCACCACATGCTTGACCAGACATATGTTGACCTGCCATGCAGCTCGTTGGCAAGCGTACCTCAAAGACCCACACCAAAGAACAAAGCGGACCTCTCCTTGCTCCTCATCAGCTGGCATCTCCAACCCCACTAGACCTTCAGTCCTCTCTGAAACCTGCTCTGAGAGGAATGAAGGTGTAGAATTAGGTGTGTCACAGCCAAGTGCTTCCGGGAACTCTGCTAGCGGTACACCCACGTCCGATTATAGCAGGCAAATGTCCCGCCCCAGCTGCTGGACCGGCAAAAGAAGTTCACTCCCAGCCAACCACATGCCCAGCGGTTGAATGCTAGCTTGGCTAAATTGCTAGCACTTCAACTGCTGCCTTTTCAGTTGGTAGACTCGGCCCCCTTCCGTGAATTTGTACAATGTGCGGTTCCTCAGTGGCAGGTCCCCAAACACCACTTTTTCTCACGTAAGGCGATTCCGGCTCTCTACCGGCATGTGGAAGGCAATGTCCTTGCCTCGCTGGACAGGGCGGTCAGCGGTAAGGTGCATATTACCGCTGACTCATGGTCCAGCAGGCGTGGACAGGGACGTTACCTGTCTTTCACGGCCCATTGGGTCACTCTTCTGGCAGCTGGGAAGGATGCAGGACAAGGTGCAGTAGTGTTGGAGGTTGTTCCGCCACCACCCCTCCAAAATGCTACTATTGGTTGTGACACACCTCTCTCCTCCACCCCCTCCCCTTGTTCTTCCTCCATGGCCTCTTCCAGTGCTCTGTCCTCAGAACCAGCGGTGCTCCGTAGGCGTTCCAGGGGCTACGCAAGTACGCAGGCAAAACGATGCCATGCCGTGCTTACGCTGGTTTGTTTGGGGGACAGGAGCCACACTGGGGTGGATGTTTTGTTAGCTCTGCAGGGGCAGGCCGAGAGGTGGTTGACGCCACGCCAGCTTAAGCCAGGAATGGTGGTTTGCGACAATGGCACCAACCTCCTCTCCGCCCTCCGACAGGGACAACTGACCCATGTGCCCTGTGTAGCTCACGTCCTTAACCTGGTGGTGCAGCGGTTCTTGGGCAGGTACCCCGGCTTACAGGATGTCCTGAAGCAGGCCAGGAAAGTCTGTGTGCATTTCCGCCGATCATTTAATGCCTGTGCTCGGCTGGCTGAGCTCCAAAAGGAGTTGAACCTGCCCAAGAACCGCCTTATATGTGACATGCCCACCAGATGGAACTCAACATTGGCCATGCTGCAGCGGCTGCACATGCAGCAGAGGGCCATCAATGAGTACCTGTGCGACTACAGCACCAGGACGGGGTCAGGGGAGCCCCCGTTTTTTCTCACCACGCCAGTGGGGCATGATCAGGGATGCATGCACTGTCCTGTCACCGTTTGAGGAGGCCACAAGGATGGTGAGCAGTGACAGTGCATGCATCAGTGACACTGTACCTCTTGTCCACCTCTTGGAGCATATGCTGCGTGGAATAATGGACAGGGCACTTGAGGCAGAACAGAGGCAGGAAGAGGAGGACTTCCTTGCCTCTCAAGGCCCCCTTTATCCAGACAGTGTTCCTGCTGTGCCACCCATCACACAGGAAGAGGATGAGGAGGAGGAAGAGGAGGAGGAGGATGATTGTATCAGCATGGAGGTGGAGGCTGGCACTCAGCATCAGCATCAGCAGCAGCAGCAGCAGTCTTGTAGGGATGATTTACAGTCCCAAGAAACACGTGGACTTGTACGTGGCTGGGAGGAGGTAGCTGCGGATCATGTTGTCCTTAGTGACCCAGAGGACTCCGGACCGAATGCCTCAGCTAACCTACGCTGCATGGCCTCCCTGATCCTGCAAAGCCTGCGGAAGGATCCTCGTATTCTTCGGATCAAGGAGAGGGACCATTACTGGCTGGCCACTCTCCTTGATCCACGGTACAAGGGTAAGGTTGCCGACCTTATCTTGCCATCGCAGAGGATGAGACATCTCCGGGAGGCCTTGCAGAAAGGTCTGTGCAACGCGTTCCCAGAGACTGGGAGGTTACAAACTCCTGGTCCTGGACAACGTGTTGCTGAGGCATCGGTCAGAAGGAGCGGTGGAGAAGGTGGCCGTCTGACTGATGCTTTCAGACAATTTTTTAGTCCGCAGCCCCAAGGTATGATCGGTTCCAGCACCCATCGCCAGCGTCTGATTTACATGGTGCAGGAATACCTAGGGGCAAGGTCAGACTTGGACACCTTTCCCACCAAAAATCCTCTGGCTTACTGGGTCTTGAGGATGGATCACTGGCCAGAGCTTGCATAGTATGCAATTGAGCTACTGGCCTGTCCTGCATCCAGCGTTCTTTCGGAACGCACCTTCAGTGCTGCTGGTGGCTTTGTTACCGATCACAGGGTGCGCCTGTCCACCGAATCAGTTGATCGACTGACCTTCATCAAGATGAATCAGTCTTGGATCACCCACAGCTACCAAGCACCTGAAGCTGATGTAACAGAATATTTTTTTTTTAAATATCACATCCCTTCAAGACTGCCTATGCTGATGCTGAGTGACTGTCCTGTTATGTTGATTGTCTATCCTCTTCCTATGTTGGAAGAACATTTCTCGTTCTGGTTGATGCCATCAGCCCAATTTTTCTGCCCCTGTTTAACAGGGGCGTTTAAGTACAATTTTTGATGCAATGCTTTGCAGCAGGGCTAATTCCTGCAATAAAACTAGAGTATATGGCAGAGGTTGCAGTGTGGTGGCACCAGCACCAGTGCCTAAGGCCCAATTTTTCTGCCCCTGTTTAACAGGGGTGTTTAATTAAAAATGTTGATGCAATGCTTTGCAGCAGGGCTAATTCCTGCAATAAAACTAGAGTATATGGCAGAGGTTGCAGTGTGATGGCACCAGCACCAGTGCCTAAGGCCCAATTTTTCTGCCCCTGTTTAACAGGGGCGTTTAATTACAATTTTTGATGCAATGCTTTGCAGCAGGGCTAATTCCTGCAATAAAACTAGAGTATATGGCAGAGGTTGCAGTGTGATGGCACCAGCACCAGTGCCTAAGGCCCAATTTTTCTGCCCCTGTTTAACAGGGGCGTTTAATTACAATTTTTGATGCAATGCTTTGCAGCAGGGCTAATTCCTGCAATAAAACTAGAGTATATGGCAGAGGTTGCAGTGTGGTGGGACTAGCACCAGTGCCTAAGGCCCAATTTTTCTGCCCCTGTTTAACAGGGGCGTTTAAGTACAATTTTTGATGCAATGCTTTGCAGCAGGGCTAATTCCTGCAATAAAACTAGAGTATATGGCAGAGGTTGCAGTGTGGTGGCACCAGCACCAGTGCCTAAGGCCCAATTTTTCTGCCCCTGTTTAACAGGGGCATTTAAGTACAATTTTTGATGCAATGCTTTGCAGCAGGGCTAATTCCTGCAATAAAACTAGAGTATATGGAAGAGGTTGCAGTGTGGTGGCACCAGCAGCAGTGCCTAAGGCCAAATTTTTCTGCCCCTGTTTAACAGGGACATGTAATTACAATTCTTGATATAATATTTCACAGGAGGGCCCCTTCCTGTGCCCACCCAGAGTAACGGTGAGGACTTATAGTGTTGTGGCACCAGCACCACAACCACCAAAGGTCAATTTTTCTACCACTGTTCAACAATGGCATGTAATTACAATTCTTGATATAATCGTTCACAGCAGGGCGCTCCAGCGCCCACCAAGAGTCACTTTGATTGCTTACAATGTTGTGGCAAAACCAACACCTTGTTCCGCCATTTCTGCAGAGCATATAGGGCAGGCCCCTACTTTCAAACATCCAATTTACAAACATCTCCTACTTGCAAACGGAAGGAGACAACAGCAAGTGAGATGAAAAAAGATGGACGACAAAACAAATTATACAGGGGTGATAACCCTTCCCTATGTTTTCCAAAAAGCTTAAAAATAGTTTTTTTGACTGGAGCTACACTTTAAAAATGTACCAGTTGAAAATTACAAACAGATTCAACTTAACACAACAAACCTACACAGTCCCTGTCTTGTTTGCACTGCCTGTATACTGCTGTTCTGAGTATATAGGCCCTGGGGGCCACACGCATTTCCTTTTTTTAATATGGGTACAGGGTTCCCCTTAATATGCGTACAAGACCCAAATAGGCTGGTAATGGGCAGGGAGCTCTACCCATGCCATTTTTCTCAATGATTTTCAACCATATTGCAGGAACCAGATATAACATTAAACCGCAAGCAGTTTTAAATGGTGTTATTTCCATTTAATGTCATTTTGTGCAGGGACTGTTCTAAACACGGGAAACACGTGGCACTTCACAGGCATACTACAGACACCCCCCAGGCACCATATTTAAAGGAATATTTCACTTTTTTTTTCACTTTAATCGTCATTAAAATCAGTGCTCCCGCCAAAACGGCCATTTTTAAAAACATTTTAGGCATTGACCCATGTCCCCTGGGGCAGGAGCCAGGTCCCCAAACCCTTTTTAGGACAGTATCTTGCATATTAGCCGTTAAAATTAGCACTTTTCATTTCGAACGTTCGAGTCCCATAGACTTCAATGGGGTTCTAAAGTTCGTTCGAATTTGGGGTCCGTTCGAAAGTTCTGGTGCGAACCGAACCGGGGGGTGTTCGGCTCATCCCTATTTGAGGCCTTATATCTCCTCCTGGATGTGGAACTGCCTTGCTCCGGGCTTTCCTCATCATTGCTGCTCACAGCACACACCTGTTGTGTTTCCGCCATGTGCTCTCCCACTGCCCCAAAAAAAGGAAAAGGTGGGGAATACACTAGAAAGAAGGACAGGGGAGGAGTTTCATGCATGCACAGTGGATATAAAGCATAACACGCGGGCGATGTGCGTACAATCTGTGAGTGGAGGATGGAGGATCGTTCAAAAAGAAGGTACAATTGTAACTTGGGGCATCAGTGGTTAGTGACATCAGTGGTTTGTTAGTGAGGGAGCTGCTGATGTCTCTGGCAAGTCCAATGCAGGGACTATTCGAACAAGAAAAAGAGGAAGGCAGCGCTGGATAAACTGTTGGGATTGTTGAAGCATGTGTATCCCACAGCAGACATCACCTATTTGAAGGCCAAAATTGGTAGCCTGAGGAGCACATATAATAGGAAGTGCAAGAAGGTCCAAGATTTCCTGAGATCCGGAGCAGCAGCAGATTAAGTATATGTCCCCAGGCTGTGGTATTACGACAGCCTGTGTTTTTGTCTGACCAAACGGAACCCAGGCCATCGCTATCAACACTTCCTTCCACATCAGCTGAGGCTCCTGAGGTCCAACCTGGGCCTTCCACCCAGGAAGAAAGTGTGGAGGAGCACAGCTTGACCAAGGTATAGCATTGTTGAAGATATTTCTTGTCAAAAATTGAATGATGTTAACTAGATGTTATTGATCACAAATTTCAGATTTAACAAAGTGATTTACATATCAATAGACAGTAATAGCAAAAAATGATTGGGAAAAGAATGAAAAATGTTGGGGTCAGAATGATATTCTTTTCTATCTGTTAAAAGTCATCTGCAAAAGTCATGAGCTCAACATTGTGTGTGATTGATGAGCAAATCATACACAAGAATGTCTCAGCCAGGAGGAGGAGGAGGCCGTGGCAAGCAGCCTGACTGAATCCCAGGTTCCTCCCCTCTGCCCTCTAACCAAAAGGACCAGGAAGGCAAGAAACCTGGAGGAATTCTTTCCTAAAACAGGCTATTACAGCAATTACCACAACCCCTGGTGTACACGAGGCATTTGGATGCGTCACTGCTAGCAAATTAGAAAAGATGGAGGCCAAATGCACTATATGCAAAGAGATTATTCTCAAGGCTCTAAACAAGAGGACGAGGGGCGAACTCACACCTCAAACACACCTCTGTGAGTTGGACCATGCTCCTCCACCACCTCCACCCACCACAGTAGCATGGAAGGAAGCATGGAAGGAAGTGTTGAGAGTGATGGCCTGGGCTTGGTGTGGTCTGGCAAAAAACACAGGCTGTTTTAAGACCACAGCCTCAAGACATATATGTCATCTGCTGCCCTGATCTCTCGGAGTCCTGAACCATATTGTGCTCCCTATTAAATGGACTGCTCAGTAGTGATGGACGAACTTCCGAGGGGACGTTTCGCGAACGCGGCCGATAGTTCGCGAACCGTAACGTTCGCGGCGGGCCCCATTGACTTCAATGGGAGGCGAACTTTGCAAATCTACAGGTCAAATTTGCAGCCACAAAATAATTACTAGCTGTGCACACATAGTCCCACCACATGGCCAATGACATAACACATGTATGAGGTGAATCTGGGATCGACAACTACAAGCATTCTTTTTTTATATGTGAAATTGTTGTGACAATTCAGGACTGTGGAGCGCATGAAGGCAATGGAGGAGAGGGAAGGTCAGGGTAGGCAAAGAAGAGGGTGCAGGAGATGATCACCAGCAGCTTGACATACAGCAATGACACCTGCACCATGATATAGTGATCTGACACCAGCACCGTGATAGAGAGCACTGGCATCAGCAGCGTGACATAAAGCACTGACACCAGCACCATGATATACAGCACTGACACCAGCACCATGATAGAGAGCACTGACATCAGCAGCGTGACATACAGCAATGACACCTGCACCGTGATAGAGTGATCTGACACCAGCACCATGATAAAGAGCACTGACATCAGCAGCGTGACATAAAGCACTGACACCAGCACCGTGATATACAGCACCGACACCAGCACCGTGATAGAGAGCACTGACATCAGCAGCGTGACATAAAGCACCGACACCAGCACCGTGATATACAGTACTGACACCAGCACCGTGATAGAGAGCACTGACATCAGCAGCGTGACATACAGCAATGACACCTGCACCGTGATAGAGTGATCTGACACCAGCACCATGATAGAGAGCACTGAAATCAGCAGCGTGACATAGAGCACTGACACCAGCACCGTGATATACAGCAATGACACCAGCACCGTGATAGAGAGCACTGACATCAGCAGCGTGACATACAGCAATGACACCTGCACCGTGATAGAGTGATCTGACACCAGCACCGTGATAGAGAGCACTGACATCAGCAGCGTAACATAAAGCACTGACACTAGCACTGTGATATACAGCACTGACACCAGCACCGTGATAGAGAGCACTGACATCAGCAGCGTGACATACAGCAATGACACCTGCACCGTGATAGAGTGATCTGACACCAGCACCGTGATAGAGAGCACTGATATCAGCAGCGTGACATAAAGCACTGACACCAGCACTGTGATATACAGCACTGACACCAGCACCGTGATAGAGAGCACTGACATCAGCAGCGTGACATAAATCACTCACACCAGCACTGTGATATACAGCACTGACATCAGCACCGTGATATACAGCACTGACACCTGCACCATAAGCAGCCCCAGGAGGAAGTCAGCATAGCACGATGGTGGGGGCCCCTCATAATGAGCATAGCACAGGGATGGTGGGAGCCCCTCATAATGAGCATAGCACAGGGATGGTGGGAGCCCCTCATAATATGCACAGCAGAGGTACAGCCCCAGGAGGAAGTCAGCACAGGGATGGTGGGAGCCCCTCATAATGAGCATAGCACAGGGATGGTGGGAGCCCCTCATAATATGCACAGCAGAGGTACAGTCCCAGGAGGAAGTCAGCACAGCACAGGGATGGTGGGAGCCCCTCATAATGAGCATAGCACAGGGATGGTGGGAGCCCCTCATAATATGCACAGCAGAGGTACAGCCCCAGGAGGAAGTTAGCACAGCACAGGGATGGTGGGAGCCCCTCATAATAAGCAGCCCCAGTAGAAATATGACACCGCTCAACCTCTTCAAACAGGAGGGTACGGGCATATAGTACGGTGTGCTTTTTTTGGACAAGGAAGTGAGCCAAATGAAGAAAGAAGGTCTGTGTGCTCGATTAAAAAAATCGTTTCTAGACATATACATGGTCTACTGGTCACATGTGTTGAATTCCTCCGAGATCCATGCCTCATTCATTTTTATAAATGTGAGGTAGTTAACACTGTCGTGAGCTAGGCGAGTACGCTTATCGGTCACGATCCCCCCTGCTGCGCTGAACGTCCTTTCGGACAGGACACTGGACGAGGGGCAAGCCAACAGTTCGATTGCAAATTGGGCAAGCTCTGGCCAGAGGTCAAGCCTGCCCACCCAGTTGTCCAGGGGTTCATCACTCCTCAGAGCGTCCACATCGGCCGTTAACCCGATGTAGTCGGACACCTGACGGTCTAGGCGTTCCCTGATGCTGGATCCGGATGACACCTGTCGATGGGTCGGCTGAAAGAATGACCTCATATCCGAAGTCACCAACACATCTTCAAACCGGCCTCTTCTTGCAGGCGCTGTTGGATTGGTACCCGCAACTCCTTCTCTGGGAGTGCCAATTGCTCCTCTGCCAGCGCATGCAAAAGCAGAATGCAGCATTTCTCGAAGCAAGGCCTGGAAGTGCTCCATTCTGACAGCCCTCTGTGACGGCGGTAACATTTCTGCCATTTTGTGTTAGTACCGGGGGTCTAAGTACGTTGCCACCCAGTACTGGTCCTTGACCCTTATGCTTTTTATACGGGGATCCCTATTAAAACACTGGAGCATGAAGGCCCCCATTTGCACTAAACTGGAAGCGGTGTGGTGGCCTGGCTCCTGCTCATCATCCAGGATAATGTCGTCCTCTTAATTCTCCTCTCCCCATTCACGCATAACAACAGGGATCCCAGAAAGGTTTAAAGCATGCTCTTCTTGCTCCTCCTCCTCCGCCCCGGCACCATCCTCCTCTGACTCCTCTTCAGACTCCTGTTGTTCACTTGTCTCAGATAGAGTAGCCCCCCCTGGGAATTCATCCAGCATTGCGACTTCCTCATCTTCCCGCTCCTGCTCCTCCACAACTTGATCAATGACACAACGCAATGCACGCTCCATAAAGAAGGCATAATTTACCATGTCACTGATGGCGCCATGGCTGCGACTGACCAGTTTGGTGATCTCCTCAAATGGCCGCAGAAGTCTGCATGCGTCGCGCATGAGCAGCCACTGGCGTGGTGAAAAAAAACCCAGCTCCCAAGAACCTGTTTTGCCACAGAGTTCATACAGGTAGACTTTAACTGCACGTTTCTGCTGAAGCAGCCTATCAAGCATATAGAAGGTTGAGTTCCATCACGTCGGGCAATCGCAAATAAGATGTCTGACCGGCAGATTGTGTCGCCGCTGAATGTCAGCAAGGCGACACAATCTGATCTGCCTGTAAACGCAAAGCTGAAAGGAGTGCCGGGCCAGTGTGGCTCTTGGCTTCCAGGCACAACAGACGCAGCACGGCATGGCAACGTCTCACCTGGCATGTCGAATAGGTTCTGGGGAGCTTGGGCGGCGCAGCGGAAGAGATGCTAGCAGCAGAACAGGAGGAGTCAGCCGAGGAGGAGAGGGAGGAGGATGGAGTAGGAGGAGGAGGAGGAGAAGAAGAGCCAGGCCCGCATGCAATCCATGGCGGTAAAACCAAATCTACACAGGTGCCACGGGTTACATGCTTGACGGCCATCAGAAGGTTCACCCAGTGGGCAGTAGAAGTGATATACCTTCCCTGCCCGTGTTTGCTAGATCACGTGTCTGTGGTCAGATGTATCTTGGCACCGACACTGTGTGCCAGAGATACATTCACTTGCCGCTGAACATGGCCATATAGCTCTGGGATGCCCTTCTCTGAGAAATACTTCCTTCCTGGGACCTTCCATTGTGGTGTTCCAATGGTCACAAATTTTCGAAAGGCCACCAGTTTATATGGCAGTAGTTGGCGGGCTATCAGTTCTGACAAGCCAGCCATCAAGCCTTGGGCAAGAGGGTTATCCGGCATCATCATTTTTTTACGCTCGAACATTAGGCCCACGGAAGCCTGCCTTTTTGCAGAAAAACGTGAGCTTGGAGTGATGGAAGGTGGAGTGGAGGACAATTGTGAGGAGAGAGGAGAAGGAGAAGTAGAAGACGAGGCTGGACGGTGAGAGCCTGGAGTGTGGCTTTGTGTGTTCCGTTGCTCCCACTGGCCTCTGTGATGGCTGCTCATGTGCCTTCTTAAGGCGGTCGTCCCTAGTGAGTGTTGGGCTTACCGCGACGAATGCGTTGACTGCAAATATTGCAGATGGCAACGCTATTGTCAGCAGCGGACACGTTAAAAAAAGCCCACACTGCGGAGCCATGTGCCGGCGTCCTGGGAGCGCCCCATGTGACCGTACATGGTCGATGACTCGCTCCTGATACATTAGCAGTCTGCTTTGTCCCTCCTGTGCAATGTAAGTTACTCCTGCTTCTCCTCCCTATCTGCTGGTCCATATCTCCCTCTGAACTCCCCTCCTCTTCCTCTCTTGTGGGCACCCACGTGACATCACTAGACACATCATCATCAACGTCACCTTCCCCACCGCTATAAGTAGAGATCTTGGAGTAGGCAGCAACACCGGGGACCAACCTCCTCCTTGGGCTGATCTGGGTACTGTCGTCAGACTGCTGAGTGGCGGTTCTTGCTACCTCCTCTTCCTGATCCAATGCTAAGAGTGGCTGCGCATCAGAAATGTCTTGATATGGATCGGAAAATAATTCCTGTGACTCAAGCGGAAGGTATATGGTGGTGGTGGAGGTGGTGTTGTTGGTGGTAGTGTCTTTGGGGGTGCACATATCAGAGAGTGAAGAAGAGGGTGCAGATCGAGAGGATGAGGAGGGTGCAGAAGAGTAAGGCTGAGTGAGCCACTCAACCAAGTCTGGTGTGTCCTTTAACCACTTTCAGACCGGACCAATTTGCTGGTCAAAGACCAGACCACTTTTTGCGATTCGGCACTGCGTCGCTTTAACTGACAATTGCGCGGTCGTGCGACGTGGCTCCCAAACAAAATTAACGTCCTTTTTTTCCCACAAATAGAGATTTCTTTTGGTGGTATTTGATCACCCCTGCGGTTTTTATTTTTTGCGCTATAAACAAAAATAGAGCGATAATTTTGAAAAAAACGCATTATTTTTTTACTTTTTGTAATAATAAATATCCCCCAAAAATATATAAAAAAACATTTTTTTCCCTTAGTTTAGGCCGATACGTATTCTTCTACATATTTTTGGTAAAAAAAATCGCAATAAGCGATTATTGATTGGTTTGCGCAAAAGTTATAGCGTTTACAAAATAGGGATAGTTTTATAGCATTTTTATTAATAATTTTTTATTATTTTTTTTTTTTACTAGTAATGGCGGCGATCTGCGATTTTTATTGTGACTGCGACATTGTGGGGGACCCATCGGACATTTTTGACACATTTTTGGGACCATTGTCATTTATACAGTAATCACTGCTATATAAATGCAGTGATTCCTGTGTAAATGACACTGGCAGTGAAAGGGTTAACCAGTGGGTGGCAGTGTAGGGGTTAAGTGTTCCTAGGGGTGTGTTACTAACTGTGGGGGGGGTTGGGCTTTCATTTAGTGTACACTGATCTCTGCTCCAATCACATGGAGCAGAGATCAGCGTCACTAGTTGCTAGGCAGAATGGAAAAATGTTGTTTATACAGCATTTCCTCCATTCGGCCGCTCCGTGAGACGATCGCGGGGATGCCCGCGGCGATCGAGTCCGCGGGTCCCGCGACCGGACTCACGGGGGTCCCGACCAGCGCGGGAGCGCGCCACCGGCGGCGCGCTCCCGATGGCACGGCGGCAACGAATATTGGACGTACATGTACGCCAATATGCCTGCCCGTGCCATTCTGTCGACGTACATCGTCGTGCGCTGGTCGGGAAGTGGTTAAAGTAATTGAACGCACCTTCTGCAACTTCCCACTTTGGCTCAAGTCTGTTGCTCCTGCCCTACCCCTACCACCCCTGCGGAAGGGCCTGCCTCTTCCTCTGCCTGTCATTTTTTAAATTAACCTGTGACAAAACGCTCAGTCCCTATACTGATAAAGGACTGCTGCAGTATAGGGCAGCAGTCAGCAGTAGTGCACCTCAACCCTATATATTGTGGAGCTATACCAGTCCTTAAGGAATAGCAGACTGTACCTCACTCAACCCTATGTACTGTAGTACCCTATACCTTACCAGTCCTTATAAGGACCTTTGTGGAACTAGTAGGTTGTGAATGATTAGCAGACTGTACCTCAGTCCCTATACTGATAAAGGACTACTGCAGCAGAAGGGCAGCAGTCAGCAGTAGTGCACCTCAACCCTATATATTGTGGACCTATACCAGTCCTTAAGGAATAGCAGACTGTACCTCACTCAACCCTATGTACTGTAGTACCCTATACCTTACCAGTCCTTATAAGGACCTTTGCGGAACTAGTAGGTTGTGAATGATTAGCAGACTGTACCTCAGTCCCTATACTGATAAAGGACTACTGCAGCAGAAGGGCAGCAGTCATAAGTAGTGCACCTCAACCCTATATATTGTGGACCTATACCAGTCCTTAAGGAATAGCAGACTGTACCTCACTCAACCCTATGTACTGTAGTACCCTATACCTTACCAGTCCTTATAAGGACCTTTGTGGAACTAGTAGGTTGTGAATGATTAGCAGACTGCACCTCAGTCCCTATACTCATAAACGACTACTGCAGCAGAAGGGCAGCAGTCAAGTATAATATTCTTTCTATATTTGGAAGAAAGAATATTATACGTGTACAAGCCTATTACCATACCAGTCCTGAAAAGAACCTCTGTGTACTTAATAGTAACAGCTACTGATTAAACTGACTGTCCCTCACTGCCACACACAGCTTCCTGCCTGTCTAAACTGACAAAACACAGGCTGCTGGAACAATAACTTGAATAGCGCTCAAAACTATATCCTGTATTACTTTACCATACCAGTCCTGAAAAGGACTTTTGTGGACCTAATAGTAACAGCTAATGATTAAACTGACTGTCCCTGCGGCACACAGCGTCCTGTCCCTCTCTCTACACTGACAAAAGACAGGCTGCTGCAACAATCACTAGCACAGCAGTGCCTCAAACCTATATCCTGAACTACACCTAACACTTATACCAGTCCTGAAAATAACTTTTGTGGACCAAATAGCTAGCGATTTGGGTCACTGCAGTCTCTCCCTGCTCCACACAGCAACCTCTCCCTATAGTGACATACGAAAGAATGTAAAATGGCCGCCGGATCGGGTCTATTTATAAGTTAGGGGGAATGTCCAAGTGTCCATGTGCTGTAATGTCTCAATTGGCTGTCCTGTACCCCATGATGGATGTGTCATCATAGGTCAAAGTTCTTTTACACAGTAAACACGGAAGTCCGCCGGGCGAACGGCGGCAATAGTCCGCCGATCGGGCGGATGGCGAACAGCCAAAATTTGCCGCGAAACGACCGCCGGGCGAACCATTTGGCCATCCCTACTCCTCAGGTTACGAATTATGACAGACAAATAAGTGATGTCTGCCCTGGGCTACAAAGGCTTCACCAATTCCAACTGTTTCTCCAGCGTTGCCTTCCTCTTTATTTTGTTATGACCTTGTGCTCGTTATTAAATTTACAATTTTTGTTTTGACAAATACTTGGCTATGTGTTTTACTTCAAAAAGGACAGTTTGTTTGTGAGTAGGCAGGTACATTTCAAAAATACCATGTCCAATTAACAAGGGACACCAACATAGTTGTATCTTTGAGGTTAAAAAATACAAGATAATAATGGTGTTGTGGTAACTTGACACACAAAATGAAAAAACTGATTATGGAGATCACTAGAAAAAACAAAAAAAAAAAAATATATGGAGATCACTAGGAAAAAAAAAAAAGATTATTCTGGAAATCACAAAAACAAAAACAACAAAAAAAATTATTCTGGAGATCACTAGAAATAATAAAAAATAAGTTTGTCAGAACTGTGAATATCAGCAGCAAAGCAACTTCTTTATTATAACATGATGTACTGCATTGAGAGATATCATAATTTGCCACGTCACAAATGTGATATCTCCATTATGAACACTAGTTTTGCAAGACGGAGCGATTCGTACTTGATTCCAAGCATGCGTGAACTTTTGTGCGAGGGACTTGTGTACACATGTATATTATTAGTATTTACTTGTTGCACTGTACTTTGGAGGTTTATAGATATACAAAAAGAGTTTGTGACCCTACAAACTATTAGAAGATCTGTCAAGCATTGAATAACCACTCAATTCACTTGCTACTTTATTATTAAAAACATTATTTAATCAACCTGTATCTCATCACAGAGTATTGAAGCCTGAGCTACATTGTATAAGCTTAATTTATTCTGGGTGTAGCAAAGGACCTACATTATCTGCTTATGATGCTATGTAGAGCTATTTGTTTTGGCCCATAGGGAATGCTGGTTTTGTTTTGGAGGAGTAGTTAAGGAGATTTAATGACAGATCTGTCAGCTGTTGAATTTGGACTTGTTGGGAAAGGAGTATTTGACATATAGAATATTTTGTAGTGCCGTATATTATATATTTTTGTTGTTATATGTAAAATATGTTGTATTATAAAAGTAAAAGCTGAGTTCCAGCCTTAAATTTGTTGTAAACCCCAGCCATGGAATTTGAGCAAATCACATACACCGTTCAGCCATACCATTATGATCACTGACAGGTAAAGTGTATACTTTCTTACAATGGCATCTGAAAATTGCTGGGACATATTAGTCAGCAAGTGAACATAGTGTCTATGAAGTTGATTTGGTGAAAGCAGAAAAAAATGGGCTTCGCAGTTTGTTGTGTATGGGGCTGTGAAGCCCATGGTGGCCCATGTCCACAGTCATAACTTTCTGCTATGGTCACGTGAACATCCGAACTGGATTACAGAGCAATGGAACAAGGTGGCCTTGTCTGATGAATCACATTTTCTTTTACAACACGTGGATGGCTGGGTGTGTGTGCGTCACTTACCTGGAGAAGAGATGCCACCAGTATAAGAAGGCAAGTTGGCAAGTTGGCAAATTGGCAGAGGCAGTGTGATGCTTTGGACAATGTTCTGCTGGGAAACCTTGGATCCTGCCATTCATGTGGATGTTAATTTGGTGCCCAGGGCTGTTTTAGCAAAAGGGGGCCATACTCAATATTATTGATATTTGTCTTAATATTATGGCTGATTGGTGTATATCTGTAGTGTTTACTTATCTCGCGCCAAAGCTCTAAGTGTAGTTTCTCTCTGGTGCTTCATTCCTCTGTTATCAGCATGAGTCCCTTCTGAGAAGTTTTCCTGACACATGAGATAAATTTGTATAGGGAGGGGTAGGAAGAGCTCAGAGCTTGTCTATTCAGAACACAGTTCTTCGGCTGTGTGGAGGGGGTGTGTGCCTATCCTCCAATTAATATGTTTTTATTTTTTATTTCATACAGTGTAACTGCAGTCTCTCTGGCCTTCCCAATGTGCTGTTGACAGATGAAGAAATATTTTTAATGTGATCTGCAATTTGGAAGGGCTGTAGAGAGGGGAAATCAGCAGATACAGTATACAAGTAAAACCAATGTACAAGGATTTGTTTAATCTCAGTGTATCATCTGAAGTTGTCCACTTCACTGGGTATACTGTATGTGAGGGTTTACAACCACTTTAACTTTAGTCTTACACAGTTGTACAGGCTCCACTGCTGTACTTGAATTTATTACTATGATTTCACTGCACATACTGAGCTTTTCACAGTATGCATCAGTAGCAACAACACGTCAGGTAGATCCCCCTTTAATACCTGGCTGAAGGATGTTCAGCATCATCTAGTCATTTCCTCCCAAGCCAGATTGATCTTGGCTCACTCTTCTTATTTATTGGATTTTATTGTTTCAATCATAGAGGAATTAAATCAACGTGTGCATTACCTAAGTGAGTCTGCATGCAAACATGGTCTACCTTGGAATGCCCACTCCTCCAGATTTACAACTGGGCATGAAAGCATTTTGATACTTGGATTACTCCCCACAAGAGCCAGCCCACTGCTTACATCAGGAATGAGGGTTATTGAGAAAAGTACTGAGGCAGGATAATGTGAAGTTTTTACAAGGCTGTGTACAACACCCTGTCAGCTCCTTCCACCATCCAAGATCTGCCTACCTGCATTGAATAAAAAAAACAAAGAGACCCAGTAATGATTCCACTAGATCTATAAAAAGGTATGTAATGCAAATGGAAGTTTTAAAGGAAAAAAATCATTAACATGTTGATTTTCTACCATTGTTACCTTGTGGGTGTGCTCGAGTCCAGCATTTGCATCCATAGACATGAATGCCAGACTTGGCCCCGATGATGCATTAAGGTGAAAAAACACGAGGGTTTACAACCCCTTTAAGTCACTTCACATCAAAGGTTTCAGCTGACTGTGCAACAGAGTTCTGTAGTTAAGGCATGAAATTTGAAAGAGGCTGTTCTATTTTCTCCCTGACAGCTAATCCATGATGGAAAACCATACATCTGCATATATCTTCAGAATCTGTTTCTAAAAAACAGTTATGCCGCTTACACACGAGCGGAATGTCCAACAGAAAAAGTCAGACGGAATCATTTCATCGTATATTGCGATTGTGTGTGGGCTTCCTCTGACTTTTTTTTCCAAAATTCTGACAGACCAAGGAATAGGAATTTATTCCGTCGGAAAGATTTAAAACATGTTCTATCAGGAAAACCATTCGTCTGTATGCTGTTCCGACGGAGCAAAAACAACGCATTCTCTGAAGCAAATATGAGACGAAAGCGATCGGTGTGGTAAAATGAGCGTTCGTATTGGAGCTAGCACACTCCTCGCACTGCTAATTCTGTGATCTATTAATGCAGCTCATTCTTTTCTTCTTTATAATGCTAGAAGAATGAAGTTGTTTTGCTGCTCATATTCACACAGAGTTCTCACAAACTTCTTTCTTCTTTATTTATCCTCATCTCACGACTAATATTCTATTTTTCAAAAGACCGATCTCCATAATAATGTTTACAATTATTTTTTATACTCATCTTTTATACTTTTTTATGTCAACAAGATTTATTTTACGATTAATTAAAAATTATTTTCTATTGATCTCCATATAATTTGTTTTTTGAAGTGTCAAGTTACCACAATAACATTATTATCTTATATTTTGTTTATTAACCTCAAGGAGGTTGGTGCGCCTTGTTAATTTGACATTGTCTTTTTGAAATGTACCTGCCTACTCACAAACAAACTGTCCTTTTTTAAGAAAAACACATAGGAAAGTATTTTGTGCAAAGAAAATATCCATTTATTCTGGGTAACAAAATAAAGAAGAAGTCAATGCTGGACAAACTTTTGGAATTTGCAAAGCCTTTTGGCCCTCATGGCACACATCAACAAGTCTGTGGAAAAGAAAATTTGTAGCTTGAGGAGTCCATATAATAGGGAACACAATCTGGTCCAGGAATCCCAAAGATCAGGACCAGCCTGCATCTTCTGTCAGACCAGACTGAACCCAGGCAATCACTTTCTTCTCTTCCCTGCAGACTTCCATGCAGCCTTCCCTTCAGTATTTCTTGTAGGTTGTGGCTCTGGTGGTGGACTTGTGGCAGGAGGAGGAGGAGGAGGATGGGCAGCTCACATATGTAGCTGTTCCCAGTCAGCTGGCCCCTCAAGTCCTTCTGAAGGGCATCAGAAATAAATGCCTCACAGAGAAGGCATTGTCCCTTCTCCAATTCCAGCAACCTGGGGTCAACATTCTGACCCCAGTATTTTTCAAGCTGGTCACCAACATTTTTGGCCACTACTGTCTAGTGATATGTATACATAATTTTTGGTATACAATCATTGATTTGTAAGCAATTATAACATCTAGTTAACATCATTAATATTAGGACAATAAATATGTCTAAAAACGAATATACCTGGCTCCAGCTGGGTGCATCCACCTCATTTCAGGATGGAAGGCCCAGGTTGTTCCTGGGAAGCCTCTGCTGGGGTGGAGGGAAGGGTGGAGGGAAGGGTAGAGGGAAGGCTACAGGAAAGGTTCGAAAGAGATTCCCTGGCTCCAGTCTGATCATCTAGAAACCTCAGTTTTTTGAAGTACCACAGGCTGGGGACATAAATATTCTCCGCTGATGCTCTTGATCTGAGTGAAGCCTGGATCTTATTGTGTTCCTTCTTATGCATGTTCCTCAAGATCCCAATTTTATTTTCCAAAAACATCATGTTTGCTTCGGGGACCCGAGTCTTCACAAATACCAAAAGTTTCTCCAGCATCGCCTTCCTTACTTGTTTATTGTAATATAAACTGTGTTTGACCTCCCACAGATTCCTCATCTCCCTGTACTTATTAATAAAACTGGACAGAAATTCTGGGTCCTTCAACTGATTCATTTTTTCTGTAAGACAATATACAAGACAAAAACACTAATGTCAGTCTAAACTCTCATAATCTTATCCCAATATAGGCCTCCAACATGAAGCAGTATAGGCCACTGTGATGGGCCAAGTTCAAATTTTACCTTTGTTTAGGATGCTCGCCTCTTCCGTTCGTCCTTCCCACACACACACAGATCGGACGTACGACGTGCGTTAACTTTGATAAGACAAAAACACCAATGTCAGCCTAAACTCATAATAAATATAGGCTTCAATCTCGAAGAAGTATAGGCCACTGTGATGGGCCAAGTTTAAATTTTACCTTTGTTTACCTTTTTCCGTTCATTCGTCCCACACATAGATCGTACGTACAACAGATGTGCATTAGCTTTATATAAACTGCTTCTGTGTCAAACCCCGCCCACGTCACCCGCCCCTGATGTTCTTTTTCACAAATATTCCCTGCCCTTCTCACTTTGGTGCGCAGTAGAAGTAGTAGGCTAAACATGGCGGAGACACATTTTTCCACTAGCGAGGAGGAAAGCCCGGAGCCCCAAACATCCGGATCCAGGAGGAGGAGATTGAAGGCCACCAATAGGGATGGGCTGTCTGTTCAAGTCGAACTCATGTTCGACTCGAACATTGACTGTTCGCCCATTTGCCGAATTTGCAGAGCACCCTTTAAAAGTCTATGGGAGAAATCAAAAGTGCAAATTTTAAAGGCTAATATGCAAGTTATTGTCATAAAAAGTGTTTGGGTACCTGGGTCCTGCCCCAGGGAACATTTATTAATGCAAAAAAAAGTTTTAAAAAATTATGTTTTTTTGGGAGCAATGATTTTAACCCCCCTAGCGGTAATCCCGAGTCTGGCTCGGGTTGGGATTTTACTGACAGGAGCGGTAACCCCGATCCAGACTCGGGATCGCATCGCTGGATGCAGGGGAAGACACAGGGAGAGTTACTTACCTTGTCCCCTGGATCCAGCGATGTCCTCTGCGCTGTGTGATCGAGCTGTCCTCCGCTCGATTCACAGTGCCGAATGCCGCTGAGCTCCGTTCCCTGCGGCATTACGGCGCACGGGAGCGGAGAACGGCGGCAAATTCAAAAAAGTAAAAACACACAAAACACACACAGCACTGTAATCTTACAGATTACAGTACTGTATTAAAAAATACACACCCCCTTCGTCCCTAGTGGTCTGTGCAATGCCCTGCATGCACTTTTATATTATAAATACAGTTTTTTCTGCCTGAAATTTAGAGATTGTCCATAGCAACCAAAAAGTGTCCCTTTTTCAGTGTTTTAGGATTTGATTACATTATTGAATAATTTTTATTATTCTTTATTATATTATAAACTTTATCATACCTGGGGTGTCTACTAGACTCTTGTTTGAACAGATTTAAGAGTTTTATTCCTAAGAATTACAGGATTACAATATAAAACGCCAAATTTCCATGCAAAATAATTGTACCGCTTTCAGCACCTAAATCCAGACTGAATCATACCGCCAGGGAGGTTAATAATGCTAAAAGTGAAACAATAAAGGTGTAATATTCCTTTAAATTTCATACCTGGGGGGGGGGGGTGTCTATAGTATGCATCTTTCTGGTGTTTAGAACAGTCTGACAGCAAAATTATATTTCTAAAGGAAAAAAAACGAATTTAACCACTTTCAGACCGGACCATTTTGATGGCATAAGATTCGGCATAGTGTCGCTTTAACTGACAATCCTTTTTTTTCCTCACAAATAGAGCTTTCTTTTGGTGGTATTTGATCACCTCTGCGGTTTTTATATCCCCCAAAAAGATATAATTTTTTTTTTCCTCAGTTTAGGCCGATAGGTATTCTTCTACATATTTTTGGTATAAAAAATCACAATAAGTGATTATTGATTGGTTTTCGCAAAATTTATAGCGTTTACAAAATAGGGGATAGTTTTATGGCATTTTTATTAATATTTTTTTTTACTAGTAATGGCGGCGATCAGCAATTTTTATTGTGACTGCGACATTATGTCGGACACATCGGACATGTTTGACACATTTTTGGGACCATTGTCATTTATACAGCAATCAGTGCTATACAAATACACTGATTCCTGTGTAAATTACACTGGGTTAACCAAAGGGTGGCAGTGTAGGGGTTAAGTGTGTCCTAGTGGCGTGTTACTAACTGTGGGGGCTGTGCTGTGTGTTAGTGAACACTGATCTCTGCTCCAATCACATGGAGCAGAGATCAGTGTCACTTGTTGCTAGGCAGAATGGGGAGATGCTGTTTACATCGGCATCTCCCCGTTTAGCCTGCCCGTGAGACGATCGTGGGTATCCCCGCGGCGATTGAGTCTGCGGGACCCACAACTGGACTCATGGGGGTCCCGACTGGCACACGCCGGCGGCGGCACGCACGTGATGGCAGGGCGGCAAATACAAATGGACGTACCTGTATGCCAATTTGCCTGCCCGTGCCATTCTGCCAACGTACATCGTCGTGCGCCGGTCGCGAAGTGGTTAAAACGACTTTCGGCTATAAGGAATTGTCAGGTTGACAATACACATAACAGTTCATTGATAAAAAACGGCATGGGAATTTCCTCCCAGGGGAACCCCGAACCAAAATAAAGAAAAAAAAATGGCGTGGTGGTACGCCTCAAAATCCATACCAGACCCTTATCTGAGCACGCAACCTGGCAGGCCGCAGGAAAAGAGGGTGGGGCGGGAGAGTGCCGCCCCCTCCTGAACCATACCAGGCCACATGCCCTCAACATTGGGAGGGTGCTTTGGGGTAGCCCCCCAAAGCACCTTGTCCCCATGTTGATGCTAGGTGGTACCACAAGTTGGCAACTAGCCTCTGCTCCAGAGTGATGGCTGCATGCAGGTATCCTACCTGCTGATATAAGGGATGAGAAAAAGCCAAAAAATGGTGAAAAACGGGGTTCATCATCCTGAGATAATTCCTGAAATCATTAGGATTATTCTCCTGGATTTCACGAAGCAAAGGTATGTGCAAGAATTGGTCACGCTGGAGTAACCAATTCTTGGTCCATGAACTCCTCCTCCCACTGTTCAAGGACTGGGCTCATGTCAAAGTATGAACCCCAACACCAAGCCCCCACACAACATGAACTATACAAGTACGTACCCGCACCATGGTTTCAAAACAGTTGGCTTGTCAGAACAAACTTAACAGAATGCACTGTAGAACAGCAAGGCCTTTGAAGCGCGAGCTAAAGATCAGTAACAAGCGGACCAGAACGCACCGAAAAACTGATACAAACTGACTACACACACTAAAAACCAGATACAAACCCACAAGCACAAACTGAACAGCAGTAAAATGACCGAATAAGCTGGAGTCTGAAAAGCGCAAATCGTCTCTAACCAAACTTCTAACATGAGATCAGCAGAAGGAGCCCAAAGTGTGATGCACTGGGTCTTGAACTTCCTTTTTCTAGTCCCGTCGTACGTGCTATCCGTCACCGCGTTCTTAACGATCGGACTTTGGTGTGATCGTGTGTACCCATGACAGTTTCAGTGAAACTCTGTCGGAACTCTGTTGGAAAAATTACACTTTTTTTTCCCCCCTGAATTTTAGGTTTTATTGTCAGCCTGTTTAAAGGAAATGTTTGGTGGGCTTTCATATACAGTATATTAGGCTTTATACATATGCACTACTGTGTAGAAGTGTTAGGCAGGTGTGACATTTTTTTGTAAATTAAGAATGCTTTCAGAAATAGAAATTGTAATAGTTTATTTTTATCAATTAACAAAATGGAAAGAGGAATCTAAATCAAATCAATATATGGTGTGGCCACCCTTTGCCTTCAAAACAGCAATAATTCTTCTAGATACAGTATACAGTATTTGCACACACTTTTTGGAGAGCTAACCACAGATCTTCTGTGATTTTAGGCGGCCTAAAATCATTCTGTCTATTCATGTAATCCCCAACAGGCTCAACGATGTTGAGATCAGGGTTCTGTGGGGGGCAAACCATCACTTCCTGGACTCCTTGTTCTTCTTTATGTTGAAGATAAATCTCAAGACACTGGCTATTTGTTTGGGGTCATTGTCCTGCTGCAGAATAAATGTGGGGCCAGTCACATGCCTTCTTGATGGTATGGCATGATGAATCAGTATCTGCCTGTATTTCTCAGCATTGAAGACACCATTGATCCCGACTAGGGATGGACGAACGTTTGCCTGTTTGGCCATTCACAGAACACTGGAAATTGCAGGGTGTTCCCCGGGTGTCCGCCCCAACAAACACCCTGCAATGCAGAGTGCTGCACAGTGTATTCTGTGCCCTGATTGGGCAAAGCTTTGCCCAATCAAGGCACAGTGTAAGCTGGTTGTTAATGAACAAGGCCGGGAAGCCGGAAACCTCATCCCTAACAACCGCTGACAGCTGAATAAAAAAAGTGTCGGTAAAAAAATAAAGAAAAAGACGGCATGGGGTCACCCAAAAATCCCTACCAGACCCTTATCCAAGCATGCAGCCTGGCCTGTCAGCAAAAGGGGAGCGGCAGAGGGAGTGCCTCCCCCTCCTGATCCCTACCAGGTCACATGCCATCAACATGGGGGGTGGGTGCTTTGGGGCAGGGGGGCTCTGCGCTCCCCACCCCAAAGCATCTTGTCCTAATGGGCCTCTTTCTGACAACCCTGGGCTGTTGATCCCCATAACTAAGCTCCGGGGGTCAGAGAGAAACGCATTGGGAGCGTGGTCAGTTGGAGTCCAGGATGAGGTTGCCACTCTATTCATTGCAGCAGGACACCCTAGATGTGAAACTTCCAGGGGTCACCCTTCCTTTCTTGAACCTGTGGTTGTCAGGGTCTGCGGGTGGGGGCTTATCGGAATCTGGAAGCCCCGAAAACTGAGTGGCCTTGCCCCCTTATGATGTCATGTGATGTCAGAAGGGGCGGTGCCATCCAGCGATGTCTCTGGGTGACCTCGCCCCTTGCCTATATAAGAGCTGTTGTAACGTACCTGGGGTGTAAGCCTGACGTGTACGCGGAGGTAGACCGCCCATACCACTACTAAATGGGGGCCACTGTAGTGGGGACAGTGGTGGTAAGAGCACGGTGAGGTAAAGGTGCCTATTTGGTCCTCACTGCTTGAAGTTGTGTAGCCAAGTGGAAACTGAAACAGCAGGTACGGAGGTCAGCGGATGCAGGCCAGCAGGTGTAGTGGATGCAGGTCAGCAGATGCAGGTTTGCAGAGCAGCAGATGCAGGTCAGCAGATGCAGGTTTGCAGAGCAGCGGATGCAGGTCAGCAGATGCAGGTTTGCAGAGCAGCGGATGCAGGTCAGCAAGTGCAGGTTTGCAGACAGAAGCGGTGTAAGACTAGCCGGGTCATACACATCAGGGTAAACAGCATAAATGGCAGGCAGAGAATAGTCAGAGTCCAGGCAACAGACAATCAGGCAGGTCAGGATTGGAGACAGAAGCAAGGTCAGGAAGCCGGGTTAAACACAGGAGCAGGATAATGGCACAGAACCAGGAACACAGGTAACAGAAGCAGATCAAACCACAAGCGGCAGAATATAGACCGCTGAGCGCCAAAGCTTGTCTAGTGTATGCGCATGCAAACATCCATGCGCAAAGCCCACGATTCACGCATGCGCATAGGCGCACGTCTTCTGGAGCGAGCAGTGCATCCCTGACAGCTATCAAAGTAAAGAGAGAGTATACGGTGGGTAGCCTCCCATGGTGGTGAAGCATTTTACATTTTCTCTATTTTTCAGGTCCATCAGGCATCATGGTTGATGGTGGATTTTGCCACCCCTCTTTTCCTGACCTGCCAGAGTGCATGGATAAGGGTCTGGTATGGATTTTGAAGGGATCCCATACCATTTTTTTTTTGGCATGGTGTTCCTCTTAAAATTCGTACCGAAGGGCCTGGTATGGACTGGGGGGACTGGTGGGGACCCCATGGCGTTTTCTTGATTTTTTAATAGCTGTGTGCCGGCAATTATGAGCCATTTGAAATGGGATTGTTTACTTTAGAACTATCAGTTTTGCTGAAGCATGTTCTGTATATGTTATAAATGTGCCAATTTACAGGCACATTGTTTAGACCCTCAGGCATGACATTTAAAGGAATTCTTAATTTTCATTTTTGCACTTTAAGCATCAATAAAATCACTGCTCCTGAAACAATGATCATTAAAAAAACATTTTAATAATTATTTATACATGTCCCCCAGGGCAGTATCCAGACCCCCATATTCATTTTATGGCCAATTACTTGCATATAAGCCTTCAGAATGGGCACTTTAGATTTTTCCTGTTTGGCTCCCATAGATTTCGATAGGGTTCAGGTTAGAACATTTCTCCTATTTGGGAGTTCTGCTGCCAACCCGAAGCAGGGTGGTGTTCAGCCCAACCCTAATCCTGACCAAATCTCCAACTCCATGTGCAGAAATGCAACCCCAAACCTGCAAGGAACCATCGCATTGCTTCCCTGTTGCCTACAGTCACTCATTATTGTGACTCTATTCAGCCCTTCAGTGAACGTATTTCCTGCTGTTACAGCCAAATATTTCAAATTTTGATTATCAATCCAGAGCACCTACTGCCATTTTTGGACACCTCAATTCCTATGTTTTTGTGCATAGTTGAGCCGCTTAGCCTTGTTTCCATTCTGGAGGAATGGCTTTGTGGCTGCAATTTCTCCATGAAGACTGCTTCTGGCCAGATTTCTCTGCACAGTAGGGATGTATCTGGGACCCACTGCTAGTTCTGTGCTGATGGTCCTGCTGGACATCTTTCTATGTCAAAGGGAAGCAAGCATGGTGTGTCTTTCATCTGCTACATTAAGTTTGGTTGGCCAACCACTGCGCCTACGGTCCTCAACATTGTCCGTTTCTTTGTGCTTCTTAAAAAGAGTACGAACTGGTCTTCCACAACCTCACCTTAGTAGCACAGATTGGCTGTCCCTCATCCAGTTTTAAGCCTCCTACACAGCTGTTTCTGTTTCAGCTAATGACTGTGTTTCACCCAACCAATATAAAATTGATAATCTTTATCATCTGCTTGTTATAATTGGTTAATCATACACCTGACTCTAAGCCTACATAATTTCTGACTTTGTGCAAGTGTACAAAGTGTGTGTATGTACAGTATATATACAAAATCACTTTTTATATATATATATATATATATATATATATATATATATATGTTTGACTGCTTCCCCCCATTTGAATAGGTCAGTGCATCAACTTCCTGCAGGGGAGGGGGGAGGTCACTCTTCTTAAATCTGAAACCAAAGGATCTTGGGACATAAAGGGGCTGATTTGCGAAAGCCGTGTGCCATAAGTAGAGCTGCACGATGAGGCACAATGCACATTTTCATATTTACGAAATGGGAACAGACCGCAAATCCCCCATTTACTATAGCGATCTCGGCGCATGGGAGAATGCAATCTGTGCACCACTATGGGCATGGTGTATGGCATCTTCAATTCAATATTAACAGAAGATGGAGGTGCCAATATTTGCTTTAATATAACATTTTCAGAGCAAGCCTGCTGTGCCTGCAAGTACATTTATAACCGTGCAAGGTCAATGTAAGCACTGTGAATGCACAAGCGGCTCTAGCTCTCGTTCAAATGCGTTTTTTCACTGTGCAGCCAAAATCTCAGTAAATGTCAACCAACGTAAATGCAATTGCGTGGGTTGAATGGGCACACGTTTAAACTTGACTTTTTTTTTTTATGCTGGTTCACCTTTATGTATTTTTTTAAGGAGATTTGCACACGGGTCATTTTGACATGTTATATTGCCAACATGTGACATGCAGCTTGTTAAAATTTTGTAAAAAGACTCTTGCTCCTCTAGCTCCTCCTAAAAGGGCATTCCCACTCTAATGCATATGCTTTCTTTGGGCTAACTTTTGCTTTTAAAGGGGAACTCCACACTCTATTCTCCAATGCTCTTGTCTCCCCCTTCTAATGCATATGCTTTCTTTTGGCTAACTTTTGCTTTTAAAGGGGAATGCCACACTCCATTCTCCAATGCTCTTGTCTCCCCCTTTTAATTCAAATGATTTATTTCGGCTAACTTTTGCTTTTAAAGGGGAACTTCACACACCATCCTAAAATGCTCTTGTCTCCCCTTCTAACCCCTTGGTTTTCCATGGGCTAGCTTTTGCTTTTAAAGGGGAACTCCACACTCGACTCCATTCGCCAAAGGCTGTGAGCTGCCTTCACCAATCCAAACCACATCCTTTTTCAGAGCATACAACTGGGCCAGCTAGAAAAGGGGCGAGAAGAGCGTTCGCCCAACCCCCTCCTTAACCATACAAGACCACATGCACTTAACATTGGTAGCTGCCTTTGGGGCATGTTGGGCTCAGCCCAATACCAACCACAAAGCACTTTGTACCCACTAGTTTCCACATTTTGTAAAGCCCACTGTCTGCAGCCCCCCGCAAACCCAGCCTAGAGTTGTGTGGAAGAGGTCCTTGTCCCCCTGAATATGGGAACAAAGTGGTTGACTTCTGGGGTGTCCGAGCCCCTCCTGCCCCCAAGCATCAACCTCCCTTTTATGGGCTGGCTTGCTGTGTGCTTGGCTAGGGGTTTGTTAGTGTTTGGGAGAGGCACAATATTTTTTTCGTTTGGGGTGGGATTTTTCATGTGGGGGTTCTCATTTTAAGCCTTAACAGACCCAAATTACCTTGTATGTATTGGGGGAGGCTATTTTTTTTTTGTTAAAATCTTGCAGCTGCAATGAAGATTAGTAACTTTTCTCCAAAGCCGTACATTTTTGAAGCAGCATTTTGGATACATGCTACAGATGCACCCTTTTACAGGCAGAATAATCTTTGAAGTTCTGTCTCTATATTGGTTTAACTTGCATTTTGTGTGTTTCATGGACTGTACATTTGTTTTCAATTGCCTCATTAGAACGCAAACCTATGTTATATAAAAAATTTGCAGATAGAAAGATAATAATAATAAAGATGCCATAAAACTATCCCCTATTTTGTAGATGCTTTTGTGCAAACCAATCAATATATGCTTATTGGGATTTTTTTTTACCAAAAATAGGTAGAAGAATACATATTGGCCTAAATAGTTTTTTTATATATATTTTTGGGGGATATTTATTATAGCAAAAAGTAAAAAATATTGCGTTTTTTTTTCAAAATTTACGCATTTTTTGGTTTATAGCGCAAAAAATAAAAATCGCAGAGGTGATAAAATACAACGTCGTACGGCCGAGCAATTGTTGGTTAAGGCGACGCAATGCTGAATCGCAAAAAGTGCTCTGGTCAGGTAGGGTGCAAAATCTTCCGGGGCTGAAGCGGTTAAGATGTTGTGACTAATTAATTTTTAAATCCTTCATAGATGTCTGTTTGCGGGCACACACAATGTTCCTTTGCAAAATGGTCAGACCTCAAAACCATATTCTGTTAGTGTCTCAAATGAACATACATGTGTTTTTTGCTTTCCAAGCAGATAGTTCCATATTGCAGGATTCAAACCAGCAACCTATTTTGTTGCTAGGTGAAAGTGCTAACCTCTACACCACTGCACTGCCCAAATATATATCTATAGATGGAGGTTCCTGTGTCCAACTGCAGAGAGAAGTTGTGTAGATGCCACACTCCTAATTCTGGAGGCATAATAATGGTCTAGCACATGGATCTTCAAACTACGGTCCTCCAGTTGTTCAGGAACAACAATTCCCATCATACCTAGTCATGTCTGTGAATGTCAGAATTTTACCAGGCCTAATGGAATGTGTACTTCCGCAACAGCTGGAGAGCCGTAGTTTGAAGATTCCTGATCACTGTAGCATGTCATGAAAAAAGGTGTTTTTTCATGTGCCTTGTATAATGCCCAAGAAATATCGTTAGGAAAATACAAGTGGGTCATGGCACATCTACATTCCAAATTTGGCACTTAAGATGGTCATGCACTATGCAATCTCTGTCCAACTCAATATTTTGGCAAGATAGGTAATAGGAAGACGCACTTGTACAATCAATTCAAATTATAGGAAATCAAGCAGGCTCTTGCACTAAATCAATTTTTTTTAAGATCTAACTGATTGTAGTGTGTGGCTATTTAAAGATTGACATCTGAAAATATTAATTTATTGGTTTTAGATACAATTCTCTGTTCTTTGTAATGTATTGAAATATTTGGGTAAAATAGAAAAAAAAAACGAATTTCAAAAATATATTAAAAGTAATAGGAATGAGATTAGCATCAAAACAGTTAATTAACTGAGAACACCTACTAATTGCCTAACAAGACACATCCAATGAGATGAAATTAACCAATTGTATTGGGCATGCACTATTATCAATGAGAAAACCACAGTTGCCCTAGCACCAGTTGCAGTTTGCATATTTATTATCGCTTTGCGCTTCAAAGTAAGATGTGAACCTGCGTAGTGCATTAGTCTTAGTAAATCATAGTCTCCCTGTTGACAATTATTGAAGAGTGAAACTGCCCAGAGACTACAACTTCCATGGAGTCTATAAATGTGGCTGTATTTGGCAGGCTCAAGGCTCTTGCATCGTGGATGCCAGGGAGTACAGTTGGGTGCTGCTGCTGCTCTGCCAACCACTGTGAAAAGAAACAGTGACACACCATATCCACATCCAGCACGCAAGTGATGGTCCTGAGCAGGAAGCTTTAAAGTTCAGTGGCACCGCCTATTCTAGTGTCATATAACTAGCACCAGCCACTTCAGAGGCGTGAGACCCAGAGGCATCCATATTGCTTGTCATCAGTGTTTTCCCACTATGTACACTGCAGATGTTGTTCATTTTTCACTGCGTCCCACCACTTCTAAACCTGTTATTTCCCTCCTTTAACTTCAGAGCTGCATCTTCAGCTGGGATTGGTGAGATCGCAGGTGCCCAGCATTTCCTCTGTCCCTTACTTATGGATACTGCAAGCAAACATCTTTAACCTTCCTCACTTCTGGTCTAGAAGCGATCCCATTACTCCTCAATATTCACTGTAAACAGATTTAACTCTGGTCATATTTATCTTCATCATTGCCACATAGGCTTTAACTGTTAAAATGCCCCAATGTTTGTCAGCAGAAGATTCAGCTTCAAATACAAACCCTCCTTCTTGATACATACAGTAAATCCATCAGTGACTCAGGGATGCCCTCCCTTTTTACCCTGTGCTAAGCATAGAGCTGTCAAATCCTCCTTTTATAACTGCACTATACATAGCGTAGTGTGCAGCTATGACCCTGTGGAGCCTGTGCACATTGACAGCAGGGCTTCTGTTCACATTCTGAGCTGTATCTCTGGGGTCTATCTCTCTTATAGTCAATATTGTGTTTGTACTTTACTCATTTCTTTACCCTCCCTCTCCACCCCACAATCTGTACATCTCCCTCACTTTAGCCCTCTCAATATTACTGCACTTAACACCTCCTGCTCATTATGAGCCCACACAATGTCACAATGGACCATGTATAAATCCCACTACCACCACACTGCCCTCCCCCTCCTACTACTCCTAACATCTGGGGATATAGCCTCAAACCCTGGCCCTCCTCCAGCCAATTCCCACCTCCAGAATTGGCAGTCTAACTTCTCTGACAGTAGCCATAACACCCACTCTTTTATCTCAATTCCCCTAATTCCAGGAGTCAGCCCCCTCATATGTGTGCCCTCTGTTATGCACACCCAGTCTCTAACAAACTTGTCTCTGTCAATAACCTTTTCCTCTCCAACTCACTCAATCTACTTGGCTCCAGGAATACAGGCTCCAGGAATCTGACACTGCCTCTCCAGCTGCCCTCTCCCATGGTGGCCTCCTCTGGACTCACTCACCCAGACCTTGCAGATGAAAATAAGACCGAGGTGGACTTCTCCTCTCCCTACAAAGCACCTTCCAGGTTATTTCTACAACTTCCCCTCTTTCCCTCTGTTCTTTTAAATGGTGCACTGCATTCTTCTTTTTTCTCAAGTTTGTCCGAAGATTGCAGTAATTTACCAGTCTCCCGGCCCAGTGTCATGCTTTCTCTACGACTTCTCCACATGGATGTCCTAGTTTCTCTCCTCTGAATGACCCGCCATCATCTTCGGTGGCTTTAACATTTCTAACAATATCTACATCTCAGTCACTACTCAACTTAACCTCCTCTTTTAAACTAGCACAATAGATACAAACCACCACTCACTCCAACTGCAACACTCTCAACATTGTATTCTCCCACCTCTGCTCATCATTGCAACCTCTCTAACACTTTCCTCATTCCGATCACAACTTTACATGCCGCTAACCTGATAACAGTTTCCCATAGGAAGTGGGAACCTTCGACACCTCAACCCTTCCTTTCTTCATTCTGCTACTGACTGACTTTTTGATAAAATCACACCCCAGGGGGGGGTGTGACCGGAAGCGGACCTGCATGGACGCTTGCTGAGGTAGCTCTCTCATCAGCCCAGCTACACAGGCACAAAAGGGGGACAATCCGCACCCATCCGATGGGGAGATCGAGGGCCACCCGATCCACGACTAGCAGGGGACCCTCCGCCGTCCCTCCGGGGCCCGCAGCGGACCTCCGGACGTACTTTTCGCCGCCAGACGCTCCGGCCGGCGGGCCTCCCAAGATGGCGCCGACCGCGCCGGAGGCGACGCGCCAGGCCCCATCCCCGGCCTCGAGTATGAGGAGCGGACATCAAGCGGCGATCGGGGCAGACGGGACGCCTCCTCCATCCAGCGCAGCCGACCGGACCCCCGCAGCGGTGAGTGACACCCCGCTCCCGCCCGTGTATCAGCCCACCAGCCTAGGCCCGAGGCCTACTGCGAGGCCCCTCAATCCGGGCGCATGTGAACCCATCCCCCCACGGCATACAGAGCAGCGCGCGGCCCTGAGGGATCTGAGCCCGCTGCGCTGGGGCCAGAGGTCCCCCTCACGGGAGGCACACGGGAGGCACACGGATCCCATGGTTCTCCACAGCCGCCCCTTCTGATTCCTACTGGGGATGACCCTGGAGGGCCCCCCCCGCCCCTACACCCGCAGTGGCAGCAATACCTACAAGCAATCCCCACTAAGGAGGACTTTAAGCAATTGATAGAAGATGTTAAATCAACCTGTCGCTCGGAAATACAAATGTTGCACTCCGGTCTCAAGCACTTAGCGGATCGGGTCGAGATGGCCGAGGAGGAGATACAGGAAACTAAAATCGCGATCCACAGGACCCAAGTACAAGGGGCCGACCATCGAATGCTTCTGAGGGACATGCAGCGTCATGTGGAGGACCTGGATAATAGGGGGCGTCGGCATAACATACGGGTGAGGGGGATTCCAGAGGCGGACGGACCGGAAGATCTCCAGATTATCCTGCAAGAAATATTTAATAACCTTCTTGGGGAACCCCCCACCCAGTTTATTGAAATGGACAGAGCTCACAGGGCATTGCGCTCTAAAGGCACGACTTCTACCCCCAGGGATGTCATCTGTAGAATCACTTCGTTCCACATCAAAGAGGACATAATGAGACAAGCCCGCCTGGCCCGGGTGGTGAACTTTCGCGACATCCAAGTCCAGCTCTTCCCAGACCTATCCTGGCTCACACTGCAGAAGCGCAGATTGCTTCAACCGTTGCTCCGCACGTTGCAGGACGCCCATATCCCGTACCGCTGGGGATATCCGTTCGCTCTCACAGCCAAACATCAAGGCAAGACAGCAACCTTGCGGTACCCGGAGGATCTCCACTCCTTTTGTGAGGATCTGGGGCTTCATCCCCCCCAGTTGCCGGACTGGGATCTCGTGGCTGCCCAGCCTTCCGCACCCGCCCTGTGGCAGAAGGTCCCCTCCCGCCAACGCCCTCGCAACCGGGAGGCACCTAAGAAAACGGCCCGCCAAGGAAAGGGCTGAGGCTATGTAAGGCGGCAATCTTTGTGTACTCTCTTTTTTCTCCTTTTTTGATCCCGTAGGCCCGCGGGGCGCAAGGGATCGTGGCCCGTTTTGTTTGTTGGTTGGCCGATGGACTGATGTCCGGACTCTCCGAACTTGCCCTTTTTTTTTTTCAGCCCCAAGAGTTTCCGTTTTTTATTTGTTTTTTTCTCCCCCTATTAAGTGCCTTCATGTTGCGTTATGTTTTTCTTAAGGCTGATGTATCTGAGAGATTGAGATCATGGGTTCTTCTCAGTCTCTGAGTCACCCCCCTTCTACCCGGATGCATTGGTGTTACATCCGGGATTTTGGGAACTGCCTGGCGACTGTTGTCGCAGGGGCGTTTCCTCAGCTCCCCCCCCACCTTATGTCAACGGCCTTATCTACGCCTCCTGATGGGGGGGGCTGGACTCCCATGCGGCCGCCAGGCCCGACCCACGGGTTCGGGTTCTGGTGGCCCCCTGGGAATCCGATTGGACCTGAGCGATCTGCCTGTTCATGGTCTCCTATGGCTTAATTTTGTAATGTACAGTGGTTGTCTATTTGCTGTGTATACCTTTATTTGCGATACTAACCTCTTCTCTCTCTCTCCTTTTCTACTTTTCCCTTTCCCTCTCCCCTCCCTGTTCTCTCACCGTGTCGTGGCAGGTGGGCAACGTGGAGCCCTTTCTCCGGAACGAGCAACCTCCTGGCTCCTGGCAGTCGTCCTACAAGGTGGAATATGGGTAAGTCCCCGCTTATACTGTTACCCCCCTGACATGACTAATGGCTAAGATTTTATCCCTTAATGTCCATGGACTGAATTCTAACGGGAAACGGCATCTGGCACTTAGGGAATTCAGGCAGTCAGGAGCGGATATAGTCTTTGTCCAGGAGACACACTTTGATAAGGGGGGGTCCTTTGCTTTCGCCTCTAGATATTTTCCCTTAGCTTACCTATCCTCGGGCCCTCACAGGAAGGCCGGCGTGGCCATCCTGATACGTCGCGGAGCCCCATTTACCTACCTCGATCACTATGGTGATCCCGGGGGAGGCTTCTTGATTCTTAAGGGCAAATGGGGTTCACAGCCGATCACTCTATGCACCCTGTACGCCCCCAATGTCCGTCAACATAGCTTTCTTTCCAAACTCCTGTCCCGTCTGTTCAAGTCGGATCATGGTTACTTAGTGGTGGGGGGTGATTTTAACCTGGCTCACTCCGCCATTGCGGACCGTTTGGTGACAACGACCCGACCTCCCTCTGCTAAAGCTCTTAGGGATTCGAAACTATTCCGCCAGCTGACCCGTAGGCACGCTCTTTTTGACGTCTGGCGGGCCCTTCACCCGGCGGACCGCCAGTACACGTTCTACTCGGCCCCGCACCAGTTGCACTCCCGCATAGACTACTTCTTTACTAACAATTCAACGCTGAGAGTGGCCCGCCGAGCCCATATCCTGCCGATCTCATGGTCGGACCACGCGCCGATCCTGTTAACACTAGATCTAGCGGCCCCTGTAATTAGACCCTACAATTGGAAACTTAACACCTTTCTCCTACAACATTCCCCCTCACAGGCGGAAATGGCCTCAACCCTGAAACTCTACTTCACTGAGAACGCGACCCCGGACGTTACTCTACCCACTTTGTGGGAGGCCCATAAGGCGGTCATCCGCGGAAAGTGCATGGCTCTTTCTTCTGCTTTAAAGAGGGATGCAGGGGCCGCTAAACTGCGGACGGAAAGGGAACTGGGGCAGTTAGAAAGGGATATGCAGGCTTCTCCTTCGCTGCGACTTCTCCGGAAGATCACTAGGCTTCGCATGGTGCTTAAGGACCTCGCGCTTCGCCGGGTAGAAAAGGCCATTCTGCGGGTTAAGCAGCTATATTACGACAGGGGCAACAAGGCGCACTCTCTTTTGGCGAGGAAACGTAATGATAAAACCCTCCTATCCACTCCACATCAGATTAAAACTAAAAACAACACCGTAGTCTCTCACCCTAAGGAGATAGCAGACACATTTGCGAAATTTTATGCGGAGTTATACAACAGTGACGACATACCCAGTGCTCCCTTGTCGGAGGAGCTCTCCCAGCGCATGCGCCAATACTTGACGGACAGTGGGATCCCCCGTATCCGAGACCTGGATCTGGCCTCCCTGAATATGCCCATCACGGAGGAGGAAATAGAGCTGACCGTCAAGTCGCTACCAGCTCATAAATCCCCGGGCCCGGACGGTTTACCCTACGAATACTACAAAACGTTTCTGCCCCTTCTGCTTCCTTACTTGAGCAGACTGTTTAATGCGTTTCTCTTAAACACCCCGGTCCCTTCCGATATGCAACGCTCCTTCATCTCCATGATACCCAAGCCCGATAAGGACCCCATTCTCTGTGCCAATTATAGGCCCATTGCACTCCTAAATACAGATCTAAAGATCTTTACGAAGCTCCTCTCCCTCCGGCTCAATAGGGTTCTCCCCTCCCTCATCCATAAAGATCAGGTGGGATTTGTCCCTCTTCGCCAAGCCGGCGACAATACCAGAAGGGTCATAGATTTAGTCGACGTGGCGAATAGGGGGGGCACCCCGTCTTTGCTTCTGAGTTTAGATGCGGAAAAGGCATTTGATAGACTGGGGTGGCCCTTCCTGTTCGCTACGTTGCAGCACATGGGGATGAGGGGACCGTTTCTGCGGGCCATACGCCACCTTTATTCCAACCCGTCCTCCCAGGTTAAAACCCCCTTCGCCACATCCTCGGCGTTCTCGGTATCCAATGGCAAGCGCCAGGGCTGCTCCCTATCGCCTTTACTATTTGCTATCTGTGTGGAACCCCTGGCGGCGTCCATTCGGCGGAACCCGGATATCAGGGGCGTCCCGGTTCGGGACAGGGAATTTAAGGTGTCCCTGTTCGCGGACGATGTCATTCTCACCTTGACCCAGCCCAGAATATCCCTGCCTAACCTACATAGGGAGTTGGACCGCTACAGCGCCCTATCGGGCTATAAAATTAATGCATCCAAATCGGAAGCCCTACCGGTAAATATCCCGCCCCAGGAAGTTGAACATCTCCGAACCACCTTTCCGTTCCACTGGAAAACCGATTCCCTGAAATACTTGGGGGTTCATATAACCCCGACCTTTGAATCTCTGTATCAGGCAAACTTCCCGCCCCTATATGGGGTTATTAGGCAATTACTTTCCCAATGGCGGAAGCACCAGCTCTCCCTCTTTGGTAGGATAGCTTCGGTGAAAATGACGATTCTCCCGAAGCTCCTCTACCTTTTCCAGACCCTTCCTATCCCAGTACCATATCACCACCTGAGAAAATTACAGGCGGACCTGCTTGATTTTACGTGGAATTACAAGCGTCATAGAATCCCCCGCTCGGTCATGACAGCCTCTCGCTCGGCCGGGGGACTGGCGTTTCCGGATCTTGTAAAGTACTTCCAGGCAGCTCAGCTCCGGGCAGTGACCTCTTGGTTCACCCAGAGGTCGTACAACAGGTGGACGGAAATTGAGAAGCTCTGGATGGCTCCAGTGCATCCTAATAGTATGCTATGGAGCGCCCCAGCGTTGACTCCCCAGACCCAGCTGCTAGGATCTATGTCCCATCTACAGGGCCTATGGCGCAAGCTTACTAAGATCTATGTCTTGTCCTCGGACAAATCGCTCCTGACGTCCTTCCTGTACCACCCTAAGATGCCAGACAGTCTGACGTATGCGATGTCCCACCCCTGGTCGTCCCGAAACCTCTTCCATCTGGGGACCTTAGTGGACCCCAGATCACGGAGAATGTTGTCTTATGCTGATCTTCAGTCTAAATTTGACCTCCCGAGACAGAGCTTCTACAGCTATCTGCAGATACGGCACTTTGCCCAGACCATATCCTCTGACTTGCGATTCTCCCCTCCCTCCGCTTTTGAGACCATAATCCTAGAGGGCATGGCCCAAAGAGGATTGATATCAGCTATATATAAAATCCTTAATGCACCCCCGTTAACTTCGGCATGCAGACATGCTTACATGCTCAAGTGGGAGGAACAGCTGGGGGAGGAGCTAACGGATGAGCAATGGCAGACGATATGGTCCCAGGCCTCGAAAAGCTCTCTATGCACACTCTACAGGGAGAACGCGTACAAAATTTTGTTTTTCTTGTACATGACCCCAGACGTCCTTCACGCCATTTACCCTACTACCTCTGACAGATGCTGGAGGTGCTTGACTCACAAGGGCACGTTGTTCCACATTTTCTGGCAATGTCCCCTGGTGGTTCCCTTCTGGGAGGGGGTCCGGCGCCTTTTGTCGGATCTCTTGGACCGGCGGGGGGTCCTGGATCCTAAGACCTTCTTGTTGGGCATTCCTTTCCCTAAATTGACGAAGTCCCGCAAGACATTGTCACGACATATCCTGACAGCGGCGAGATGCCTAATAGCACTACATTGGAAAAGGGCACTGCCCCCCGCTCTCGGAGCACTCCATGCTAGAGTTCAGGACGTGGAGTTGATGGAGAGGATGACCGCCAGGATACGGGACAGGCTTGAGGCCCATGATGTGGTCTGGAGCCCATGGAACCTACGGGAGCTCCGGAGGTGAAAATGCCGCAGGGACCACACACGGTGACTATACCCCCTACCTTTCCTTACCCCTCCTTCCCCACGTTCCCCTATCCCTCCTTTTTCTTTTCTCTTCTCTTTATCTCCTTTGCTATTCTCTCTCTCATCCTCCTTACCCCTCTTACTTCCTATCCTTCTCGTCTCTCCTCTTGTTCTTCCTCTCTCTCTACTGCTTGGTACTCCTATATCTCTCTGCCAGTCTCTTTCACCCTTTTCCTCATGGCTGGTGTTTCTATGTGTTTTGCTGCTCCTCTAGCACACTACTTCGTAGATGCTGCTACTCATGAGAGGTTAATACTGTTGGTAGCTGTTTATGATCGGGTGAGGGGCTACCCTACTGGACCCTAAGGTGGGCAACACCACTTGCTGATTAACAGGGTCGGCCCGATTGTTCGCGGGGGGCCCCCCCGGGGCTGGCGGTTGCCGGCCCTGGGGGGCCTACTGGAACGGGCCACTGGTTGGGTGGTCCCTGCAGCCCTCTCTTCTCTGTTCTGACTGTTCTACTATGTTGTAGTAATGCATGACGTGTAATGCACTCTTTGAATATAAATAAATATATTATTTGATAAAGAAAATCACACCCCAGTCCTGCCAAGACCTGACCACTTCCATCTACAACAACATATTGTAATCCTCCCTGAACACACTCGGTCCTCTTTCTACACACAGAATCAGGCCTTGCCTGCTAAAACCCTGTCAAACAGATGACATCAGAATTCTCAAGAGATGCAACCCTGCTCTTGAGCGAGCATGGCGTTAAATGAAATCCCAGCAAGACTTCACACTCTACAAATCTGCCCTTCTCAAGAACTCCTGCCTCCACACTACTAAACAAACCTAATACACCACTCTCATCAAAACCCTCCCATCCAAACCTTGTCAACTCTTTTCTACCCTTGATTCCTTACTTCACCCCCCCCCCCCCCCCACTGCCTCCTCCTACCAACTTGCTTACTGCCCAGGAGTTTTCCAATCATTTCAATATAAATCAACATAATTCATGATGAGATCCACTGTCCAGCTTCCTCCCAAACCAACACACCAGGTCCAACACCAAACTCAATACTTTCCTCCTTTAGCCTTGTTACCACTGAGAATGTTGCTAAGCTTCTTTCCATGGCCCGCTTCACCACCTGTCCCCTGGACCCTGTCCCCTCACAATTACTGCAACCACCTTCCTGCTCCATCCTAAACTCTCTAACCCACATCAACATAAGTAATAATTATATAATAAGTAGTGGAAATCGGTTGGGACTTTAATGAAGCCATGGCCTGGTAAGGTCATGTATTTCCATCCCAGGGGACTTTGAATGAAACCATAGCCTGGTGAGGTCATGTGTTTCCATCCCTATTGAGTTCAAAGAAGGGGAGCAAAGGGGGAGGGGGGTATTTGGAACTTTATATGAAGCATATGGTAGCAAAGGAATAAATTGGTGAACAAATAGGAATTTTATTAATTGTTACAGTTATAATTACATAAGATGCTGGGATCAATGGTAAGCAAGATAATTGCAGAACATGGTGATAGCAAAACATGGTAATAACATTAGTATCACATTGCAGAGTCACAATAAAAGTCCAGGGTTTACCAAAGCATGATTGGATAAAAACATAATCAAAATGATGCCTGCAGGACCAATTACCTCTTGCACCTGTTGGAGTAGTACATAACAGCTTGAAGATCTGGGTATATTTGAGAGGAACACGGCATTTGGTAGCTCTACGTGTTTTGTGGCCTTTGAACCACTCATCAGGAGCAAAGCACGTGATAAATCGATAATAAAGGAGTTATATGTAAAAAAATCTAAAATAAAGTTAAATTAATGAAGGGCATGAACAGGGGTGGGGTAAAAGGAACCCCACACCTGGTGCATGCTTACTTACTCAGGTATGTGTATTGGTGGTATGGTAGGTGGGTGCCGCAAACCATCCGTAGGCACCTCCAACCGGAAGCTGTGGCAGGCAGCTCAGAGGGGACTATCCACACGGGCTGCAACCAGGGTAGACATGGAAATACCTCTACCCTCCTTTGCTCTCCTTCTATGAACATGGGGACAAGGTGCTGTGGTATGGTTCAGGAAGGGGGGTGTTTGTTTATCCCCTCCCCTTTCCTGACTTGCCCAGTTGCATGCTCAGATAAGGGTCTGCTCTGGATTTGGGGGACCCCATGCCATGTTTTCTATTTTGGTGTGGAGTTTGCCTTCACATCCATACCATACCTAAGGGTCTGGTATGGATATGGAGGGGACCCCACGCCATTTTTTTGGGCATGGGGTTCCCCTTAAAAGGGCCTGGTATGGATTTTGGGGATCCCACCCCATTTAAAAAAAAACATGATATGGAGCTCCCTTTAAAATCTATACCAGACCCAAAGGGCCTGGTATTGATTTGGGGGGGAACTCACACCGTTTTTTCTCAATTCTGTCATGGGGTTCCCCTTAAAATCCATACCAGACCCAAAGGGTCCCCAACACCATTTTTTTGTATTTTTTTTTTTTAAATATACAATCTTTTTTACAATTATTATTTTAAAATCAGCTCTCAGCAGGGAACCCTTAACAAGCCCAACTGAGTGTGCAGGTGAACATCCTGCTATGTGCCCAGAAAGTTTGGGTGTTAGGCATGTATCTGAATGGATGATGTTCAGGACAAACTTATGCTTGGCCAAAATAGTTTGCCCATCCCTAGTGGTCCCTGGACCCTGTAACCCCTCACAGTTACTCTTGCTGGGTGCAGGAATAGGCCCTGCTGTTAAAAATTTGTTCAATAATTGAAATTACATGCCCCAATCAAACAGGTACACAAAAATTGGGTCTTGGGTGTTGGTGGTGCCTGAACACTGTAAACCTCCACGGTTACTTTTGCTGGGTGCAGGAATGTGCCCTGCTATTAAATACATTTTAAAAATGTTAAATTATATGAACCTGTCAAACAGGTGCAGAAAAATTTGGCCCCGGGTGTTGGTGGTGCCTGAACACTGTAACCCCTCACAGTTACTCTTGCTGGGTACAGGAAAGAGCCCTGCTGTTAAAAAATAGAAAATAAAAAAATAAAAAATATAATAATAAATAATAATAATAAAAATAAAAATAAAATAAAAAAATTGGGCTTTGGGGGTTGGTGGTGCCCTAAACCAAAACATTATTGAAAGCTAGCATAATCAAGATTCAGGAATAGTATAGTCAGCATAGGCAATCTTCAAGAGATCCCAAATCCCTCACAAATTCAATCAGTTACATCAGCATCAGGGGTTAGATAGCTGCTGTTGATCCAGGACTGATTCTTTTTGATAAATGTCATCCAAATAATGGAGTCTGTGGACAGATGCACTCTTATATACATCATAAAACCTTCAGCAGCACTGAATGTCCATTCGGAAAGCACACTAGATGCAGAACAGGCCAGTAGCTCAATTGCATATTGAGGAAGTTCTGGCCAGTGGTGCATCCTCAAGACCCAGTAACCCAGTGGATGCTTAATTGGAAAGGTCTCCAAGTTTACTCTTGCCCCTAGATAATCCTGCACAATATAATGCAGAGGCTGCAGATGGTTTCTTAAAACTAACATCCATTGGCGTTGAGGACTAAAGAATTGTTTAAAGGAATTGGTCAGTCGACTGCCTTCTCCACTGCTCTTCCTTTGATAGAACGAAGCCTCAAAAACACATTGTCCAGGAAATGACAACCCCCAGTGTCTGGAAAGGTGTTATGCATAGTTTTCTTCAAGACATAAAGATGTTTCATCCTCTGCTCCCTCTGCAAAAGCAGGATGAGCTTTGCAACGTTACTCTTGTAACGTGGAACAAGAAGGGTTACCAACCAGTAATGATCCCTCTCCTTGATACCATGAATCCTTTCGGTCTTTTGCAGGCTTTGCAAAATCAGGGAGCCCATGCAGCATAATAATAAATATTGTTTCTGTCTTATCTTTCAAGAACCAATGCAGCATAAGTTTGAGGAGGGATGAGATTATGATTCCTCTGGGTCATTAAGCTTGACATTGTCATGAACTACCTTCCCCCAGCCACTCTGGTTTCTGGGGACTGAAAACCATTCCTTGAAGACTGCTGTATGTTATCCTCTACATCCATGCTGCCCTAATCCTCCTCCTCTTCCTCCTGTGTGTTTTGCAGCCCTGCAGGAATGGTATCTGCATAAAGAGGGCTATGAGAGGAAAGCAAATCCTCTTCTTCCTCCCGCTTTTCAGCCTCAAGTGCCCTGTCCATGATTCCATGAAGCATGTGCTCATGCAGGAAGACTAGAGAGATAGTGTCACTGATGCATGCATTGTCACAGCTCAACATTCTGTGGCCTCCTCAAACGGTGACAGAACAGTGCATGCTTCCTTTATCAGCAGCTATTGGTGTGGTGAAAAGAAGCTCCCCTCTGCTGCATGTGCAGCCAATGCAGCATTGCCATTGTTGAGTTCCATCTGGTGGGCATGTGACATGGAATGTCAGCCAGCCGAACACTGGCATTGTATGACCACTGGAAATGGCCAAAGACTTTTTAGGCCAGCCTCACAAGATCTTACAAGCCTGGGTACCTGTTCAGGAAACACTGCATCACTAAATTCAGGACATGTGCCAAGCATGGAACATGTGCCAAGTGTCTTTGTCACAGGGCAGAGAGAAGGTTGGTGCCATTGTCGCATACAACAATTCCTGGTTCAAGTTGCCATGGCATCAACCACCTCTGAGCCTGGCTCTACAGAGCTGAGAGAATCAACTGAAGCACCGCATGGCATATTTTAGCCTGACTGCTTGCATAGTCCCTTGAATGCTTAGGAAGCACTGCTGGTTCAGAGGACAATTTAGCAGAAGAGGTCATAAAGAAAGAAGAAGAGGAGGGGGTGGAGCAGACAGATGTGGCAGAATCACCACCAGCTTTATGGAGGCATGGTGGTGGAACAAGAACCAGCACTGAACCCTGTCCTGCAATCTTTCTCAGCTGCCAGCAGAGTTACCCAGTGCACTGTGAAGGAAATGTAACATCCCTGCTCATGCCTGACCATGTGTCAGCAGTAACGTGAATCTTGATGCTAACTGTCCTGTCCAAAAGGTCAAAACATTGCCTTCCACATAATGGTACAGAACTGGAATGGCCTTACGTAAAAATAACTTTCTTTTTCGAACTTGCCACTGTGGTAAAGCACATTCCGCAAACTCACGATTGGGGGCAGAGTCTACCAGATGAAAAGGCAGTAGTTGCAATGCTTGCAATTTGGCCAAGCTTTTTTATGGTTCAGCAACTGTGGTAGTGAAAATTTCCTGGTGAAATCTACAGGTGGTGTACTGCTAGCAGATTGGGTGCAAGTACCTATGGCACCCATGGCTATACCATCATCCCTCGCAGTGGAGGTTTTTGAGAAAACTTCAGGTATAGTAGGGGTAGAGATCCCAGACGAACAGCAAGGAGAAGTCTGAATTGTTTTATGATGTGGGTCTTTCAGGTGCTGTTGCCAACTGATGGCAATGCAGGTCATCGTATGTCTTGTCAAGCATGTGGTGCCCAAGTGGCTGGTGTTCTGGCCACGCTTGATCTGCTTTAAACAGGAATTGAAAACATCAATGCTGCGGTCTGCTGCACGTGTGTTAAAAAAGCTCACACTAATAAACTTTTGGAAGTCAGCGGGGAGTCAGCAGCGCCCTGCACTTGTGGAGATCTGTAATGTGATGCAATAGGGTGGCTGCCCTTAAGCCAATCCCTGGAGGACAGCATGATTTGTTGGAGCTGGAGTCCTTCTCTCTTTCCTCCTCTGTTCTCTCAGGGACCATAGTATAGTCAGTGACCACATCAACCTCTCCCTCCTCGTCACTTGAAAGTATGCTTGTTCGGGCTAGGCTTAGTCCTTCCTTCTCAGAGCTCTGTGCTCAGCTGTCGGTTAATTGCCAAAGACTCTTTCTTCCACAGTGACTCACCTGGTCTTCATTTCCTGCTCGTCAGCTAGAGCTGCTGGTTATATAAACTCCTTGGATCAGATCTTCTGTGCCTTTGCTTTAGTCAACATATCCAGACTCTCTCTTCTGTGTTTTCCTGTGAAAGACTTTTGCTTGGCTGACTTCCCTCCTGGTTCCTGATCCTCTTTGCTGCACCCAACTTCACTGATCTCTGGAATCCTGTTTCTCTGGCTTGTTCTGACTACCCGTCCTGGTTACTGAACTCTGGCTGTGTTTTGAATACTTTTGTTCTGTTTATACCATTTTACCATTTTATTAAATAGTGTGATTTTTACTGCACTTCTGTCTCAGTCTGATTTATGGTTCCTGACAGTGCTGCAGCTGGGGGAACATGACTGCTAGTTTCTTGTTATTTAGTTTCTATGTTATCCTCAACCTGGGAACCAGCATGGGAGCCTCCAAATTGCTGCGCATCCTCCAGCAGCATGTAACTGGCACTATCATCAAATAATTCAGGTGACTCCTCTGTGCATGATGGTGGGGCTACAGAAGGAGTAGCTGTTGACAAGAACCTTGTGGAATAGGCCGCTTTGGCAGCTGGGGTGGAAGGAAAACTAGTATGAGCCTGGGTGACAGAGGATGAGGAGGATGAGGATGGCTTAGTTATCCACTCCACCGACTCTTCTACATGCTGTGACTCAATAACACGGCTGGCAATGGAGAAAAAAGCATAAGAGTGCCCCGCCTGTAGAGGATGCACCATGTCCTTGACCACCATTTTTCACTGTGGATACAGAGGCTGCTTGCCCTTTTTTAGTGGCCTGTGAGTGTCTGCCTCTTCTTGTTGGTCTTTCAGACATGATGGGTATTTTTTGGGGGAATTTTTATAACTTTTTAATATAGAGTGTGGGATTGAAATATGTTGCTTTAGTGCAATACTGTTGTGCTTGGTGCACTATTTTTTTTCTAATAAAGAAAATAAGGGTGCAGCAATTGTGGAGAACTGCTCCTGCTGCAAAAAAATAAATAAAATAAAGCCAAAAAAAAGGAAAAAAAACAGTGGGAAGAAAAACAGAAGGAAGATTGCCTGCGGCTCAGAAGAACAGCAATTATGGAGAATATTTTTTTGCTGCTGCTGAAAAAAAAAGGAACCCCTGCTGATGCAGGGGAGTAGTGCCTGCAATGCAGAATGAAGGAACAGCAATTATGCCTTAAATATTTTTAGTGCTGCTGCTGAGGCAATTTATAATAATAATTTAAAGAGAAAGTCATAAATGAGTGAGTTCGGGGTGGAGGAACTTGACTGGCTTACACAACCTCAACCTGATACCTTTGGGATGAATTAGAGCAGAGACTGCGAGCCAGGCCTTCTTGTCCACATCAGTACCTGATCTCACAAATGTGCTTCTGGAAGAATGTTCAAACACTCCCATAGACACACCCCTAAACCTTGTGGACAGCTTTCCCAGAACAGTTAAAGCTGCAAAGGGTGGGCCAACTCAATAATGAACCCTTTGTTTTACCCTTGGTCATTAAGCGGTCATTAAGGGGTTAGGATGGATGCTACCAAGCCTCTAATTCATTAATTATTAAATAAACATGCCAGCTTTAATGACTACACAATAACTGTATTATTATTTAGTTTTCTTTTCTCAGTACTGTGATTCAATTTTATTGCTTTTTACAATTCAAACACCTGTAAATGGGCATAAGCTGGGCAGCAAGTTCAGACTGGTGGTTTTTGATGTTTAATGCAATAAAGAAATGGTATAATCCTGTTCCATATTGCTTCTTTGAAAAATAAGTCATATCTACTTAATACATTTCAACTTAATGTACTGTACATTTTATTATTTTCAGCAATAATATAAATATGTGTGCATGTATAGATGTATATATATATATATATATATATATATATATATATATATATATATATATATATATATATACTTGCCATTGTTGGAAAGATTCTGTAGGTTACATTTTTCCTTAATTTTGATATCAAATTAAGATAATCCGTTCAAATTTTTTGTTTCCAGTTTGGTTAATGTTTATTGTTTGTATAGTTACTTTCCTTAATTATTAGGTTCAGAATAACTATTAAAAAAAATGTTTTTATTAATTTCTTTTTAGTTAGAAAAATATGTAGATTACATTCTTCAACAAGAAAGTGGTACTATTGAGTCAGCTCAACATTACTGAGTTATCATATCCTTATGCTGTGACTGTGACTCTAATTTGATCTAGTACTTAAAGAACAGAAATTAAAGTTTCCTCCTGACCCCTGAACACATACCTCATGGGGCATCCTCAAGTATTTGTGAACTAAATATTTTTCCTTTTAAATATAAAAATAATCTCTTTAAGTATTAGGGCTGAAGTAAAATAATCTTGCATGTTAAATTAATTGTGTCCAAGTTTGTTTTATAAGGTAGACACTGTAAATTCAATAGAAGGTGTATATTTCCCAGAGAAAATAGACTAGTGTGACCTCTACTTTTATTATATTAACAAATGTATGAACTCTAAAAGAGTTAGCTATGTATTTCACTTTTTATTCTCAAACTAGACAGTTTATGCAATTATTCTTAAAGAATATGAATTCAAGTTATGGATGGCTTTGACAATTTTAGGACTGAATTGACACTTTGAATGTGAATAAGGCTATGAACTTATGAAATATGACAGTGATGGTGAACAGTATTAAAAATAAACTATGGCAATGCTTCGAGACAAAAAATATAATTTAAGACACCTTGGTTACAATTAAGCCTACAATTCTAAATATTCATTCAAGCTGCTATTTTTTATAATTTTTTCTTACCCTGTACAGTGTGTATGGCAGTTATGTAGGTGCTTAATAAAAACTAAGAAACTTCAAAATTCATCACTTAAAGAATAACCATCTTTACATTTACACATTTATACCCAAAAGCTATAGCTGTCAAGTAGCTATTCCAGCCTATAGGCACAAATTTATTTCAGGATCATCTTGAAATCCATATGAATTCAAGGTTAGTAAGACAGATAGCCTTTTAAAGGTCTTAATCATTTCTCATTTAATTGAATACACATCTGATTGAGGTGCTTGGAGACTAATTAAGGGAATATGTTGCCTGATTGATGTTCTGTTTACCTGATTAAGGAACCAAAAAAAGCTATTGAACTAATTGATCAATTGTATCTTTGTTCTGAACATTATATCTTAGTGTGGTAAATATAGTTAGTTAATTTAGATGTGTACATGATAACAACATTTTTTTTATAGTGATGAATAGTAGAAAGATAAATTGGTCTTTATATAATGTTATTAAACTAACCTAAACACATACACACAAACACAGTTAATCAGGCTGAAAAAAGTAAAATTGAGTTCAACGTTATTATTTTTATAGCACTATACCTTCCTTTTTATCCCCCAGTCTTCAAATTGGGTGATTAAATCACCAGGACTCTCCTTTCTTTTTCTAGTAGTGGCAGGCATTGTTGGAGGACTGAGCTGTGCTCATGGAATTACACATATGTAGAGTTACGTGAACCAAACACTCCCTGGTTCCATTCGCTCAAACATTACAAAAATTCGGACCCAAACTGCAAACCCTATTAAAATCTGTGGGACCAGTAAGTGAAAAATCAAAAGTCTCCATTAAGGCTTAAATGCAAGATGTTGGCCAAAAAATGGTATGGGGGCCTGGGTACTGCCCTAGGGGACATGTAACAATGCATTTTTTTTCCAAAAGTCTTTTTGAAAGGAGCAGTGATTTTAATGATGCTTAAAGTGAAACAATAAAAAAATCCTTAAAATATAGTGCCTGTGGGCCCCCCTTAGTCTGCCTGTACTGTGTATAGATCCTGCTGCAGTAACTGACATATATAAAAAATGAATTTAAATAGTTTTTCCCTGCAAGCTTTCTTTATTTTGTAAACAACCAGATCGCAGATCGCATAAAAAACTTACTCCGAATCCTTCAAATACACTCTGTCCAACAAGATAACTAAAGCCCCGTACACACTATCAGATTGTCTGCTGAGTTTTTCCTTCAGATTTACCAAAACCATGTAGTAGAAGGGCCTGCCTGATTGCATACACATTGAAACTCCTAAGGTTTGACCTCATATTATATGGTTTTGGTAAATCTGAAGGAAAAACTCAGCAGACAATCTGATAGTGTGTACGGGGCTTTAATAACCTTAAATCACTCTACGGAGGAAACACTCAACTCCCTGAACAGGGCATTGCTGCAATCAGCAGACTTGGTAGCACCAAAACGCAGGGCTCTCATCAGGGAAAAAAACTCTGGATGGTTTAATAGCTCCCTCGCCATACTAAAGCAAGAACGCAAAAGAACGGAAAGAACATGGAGAAGAAATCCCACCGAGGAAAACCACTTTAACTACAAAGGTCTCACAGAGAATTATCGGAAAGCAATCTTCAAAGCCAAAAAGGACCACTTCTCATATACAATCTCAATGGCTGCAAACCAACCACGGGAACTGTTTAAACTAGTCAATCAATCAATTAATTCGGTGTGCCTAGAACCCGCAGAAAGTGAATCCCAGGATTACTGTGACAAACTCGGATTTTTTCATCGATAAAGTCAAAACCATCAGGGAAATAATTTGTCAGAAGAAAACATCCAACCTCGGCCAGCAAATACATAAAGAGGATGCCTGCACCAACATACCACAACCACCAAAATTTTCACTATCCCCAATTACCGCAGACACCGCAAAAAACATCATTAATAAACTGCGTGACAGTACCTCACCTATTGACATCATCCCCACAAAACTACTGAAAGAATGCTCCGACATCGTGGCTCCAACTATAACCCACCTCATAAACCGATCATTCCATGAAGGGATTGTTCCCAGCATCCTCAAACAAGGCATCGTCAAACCTCTACTCAAGAAACCAAACCTGGACCCTCAGGATCCAAACAACCGTAGGCCAATTACAAGCCCCAACACCATTTCTAAGATCATGGAGAAAGCTGTAGTACATCAGCTACAACTCCACCTGGATACTCACAAACTCCTGGACCCACTGCAATCAGGCTTCCGCCCAGGTCATGGAACAGAATCGGCACTCCTTAAGATTTGGGACGACACCCTCGAAGCAGCAGATGACGGAGAGCGTGTCTCCTCGTACTGCTAGACCTAAGTGCAGCGTTTGATAGAGTAGATCACAATACTCTACTCGTCCGCCTCACAGAAGTAGCCGGAGTCCAAGACATAGATCTCCAATGGTTTGCATCCTTCCTAGGAAATCGGTCACAGACAGTGAAACTAGGAAAATTCCTCTCCGAAACTCGGGCAGTCACCTGCAGAGTCCCTCAAGGCTCTCCTTTGTCACCCGTTCTCTTCAACATTTACATTTGCCCACTCCTTCAAATCATCAGATGCTTAGATCTCTGCTTCCACTCTTACACTGATGACACGCAACTTTATTTCCGGATCAATGGAAAAAAAGATCACCAACAACAACTTGAAAACTGCCTCAAATCAATAGAGGACTGGATGACCACTAACTCCCTCCAGCTGAATGATTAAAAGACAGAGCTTCTTATCTTACACCCAAATCATAAGCCCGCAACCAAAACCTCCTGGTCTCCATCAACCGTCTTTGGGCAGACTATCTCCCCAAAGACCAAAGCCAAGAGTCTCAGGGTTATTTTAGACGCACCAATGTCAATGGATGCACAAATAGGAGCAGTAGTCAGTGGATCTCACCATCTGCTGCGCATGCTTCGCAGACTCATCCCTTTTATCCCAAAGAATGACAAAGCAATGGTAGTTGGAACAATCATTAATTCACGACTGGACTATGCAAACTCGCTTTACATAGGATTACTACAATATCAACTTGTGTGATTACAACTGATCCAAAACACGGCGGCAAGGCTGATAACAGGAAAAAACCCTGGGAATCCATCTCTCCTTCGCTGAGGAGCTTACATTGGCTAACCATAAAAAATCGGATCACGTTCAAGACCCTTTGCCTCACACACAAATGCGTGCATAGAGAAGCTCCGCAATACCTAATGGAGAAAATAAAGCATTACACACCAAACCGCAGTCTTCGATCAGCCAACAAAAACCTCCTCCTCGTGCCGAAAGCCTGGTATAAATCCAAGGGGGATCGGAGATTCGCTGTCCAAGGGCCTCGGCTATGGAATGCTCTACCAATCAACATCCGCCTGGAAGAAAATCACCTGGCTTTTAGGAAAAAACTCAAGACCTTCCTCTTTTAGCAGATGATCAAAGCTCGCCACAGCGCCTAGAGGCGATTCAGTTCGCATTGTGCGCTATACAAGTATTTCATTCATTCATTCAACAATGGCTTGGGGAGCCAGTCTGCATGATGAGGCCGCAATCTAGTGCACTCGGAACAAGATTAGAGATTTTTTTGAAAAAAATTTTGGTGTCTCTTTTACCGCGTACACACGTATCAGACTATCCTGCGGACTTAGTCTAGCGGACAAACCGCGGGACTGTCCGCTGTACTTTCCAAACGAGCTACCTGCCCACACGCGATACTTTTGTGGCGGACTATCCACCGTACTTATCAAATGAACAGACTCGCCCACACACGGAGGAAAGTCCATTCATTTTGAGCGTGGCTCCAGGTAGCCGGGACCAGCGAAGGAAGCATCGCTGGCCCCGTCACCTGGTATGGACTTAAAGGGGAATCCCTACGCAGAAAAAAACGGTGTGGGGGTCCCCCCAGGTCCACATCAGACCCTTATCCGAGCACGCTACCCAGCCGGCCAGGAAAGGGGGTGGGGACGAGCGAGCGCCCCCCCTCCTGAGCCATACCAGGCCACGTGCCCTCAACATGGGGAGTGCTTTGGGGAAGGGGGGCCTTCCCCACCCCAAAGCACCTTGTCTCCATGTTGATGAGGACAAGGGCCTCTTCCCGACAACCCCGGCTGTTGGTTGTCGGGGTCTGCGGGCGGGGGGCTTATCGGAATCTGGTAGCCCCCTTTAATAAGGGGGCCCCTGTATACCGGCCCCCCACCCTATGTGAATGAGTATGGGGTACCCCTACCCATTCATCTGTAAACAAAAATGCCTGGTACGGCTCAGGAGGGTGGGCTCGCTCTTCCCCACCCCCTTTCCTGCCCGACTGGGTAGCGTGCTCGGATAAGGGTCTGATATGGACCTGGGGGGCCCCCACGCCGTTTGTTCGGTGTAGGGACTCCCCTTTAAGTCCATACCAGGTGACGGGGCCAACGACGCCTCCTTCACTTGTCCCGGCTACCTGGAGCCACGCTCAAAATGAACGGACTTTCTCTAGGCAGGAAAAGTCCATTCATTTCAAAGGTACGGCGGACTAGCACACACACGGTCATATTGTCCACCGGACTAGCACACACACGGCCGTATTGTCTGCTGAAATGCGAGTCCAGCGGACAGATTGATGTGAAAAATGACTTTCTTAGTCCGCTGGACTTTTGGGTAAAAAAAGTCCGCCGGAGCCCACACACGGGCGGATTGTCCAGCGGACTTGAGTCTGCTGGACTTTTGCACCGGATTTTTTGATCGTGTGTACGCAGCTTCTGGCAGACTTTGCATGGAAATGACTAGGTTTTGCACCACAGTGAGCAAGCTTTATGTGAATAAGTCAAAATATAGTACACTTAGGCCAAGATTAGCAATTTTTTTAGATAAAGTCTGGTGTCTTTTTCACAAACTTTGGATAGAAGTAACAAGTTTGCACACATTGGTCTTTTGGTGTTGGTGGTGACTTCACACCGTAAACTTATAGAGGTACTCTTGATGAAAGCAAGAATTGTCCTTTCTGTAAAAAAAATAATTATATACACCTGTCAAACAGGTTTGGAAAAATTGGTCCTTGGGTGTTAATTGTGCCCATGAAACCTATATCAAAAATTACTTCACGATAAAATCAACACCCATAAAGCTAGGCAATCTATACAATCTTGTAGAGATTCCAGATCCTAAAAACATCTAATCAGTGAGATTGGCATAAGGGGCTTGATAGCTTATGCAGCCATTTTACATTCTGGCGGCCATTTTACATTCTGTATTTTGTCAGTGTAGGGAGAGGTTACTGTGTGGAGCAGGGACAGACTGTAGTGACACAAATCACTAGCTATTAGGTCCACAAAAGTCCTTTTAAGGACTGGTATAGGTGTACAGTATATAGGGTTCTGGTGCACTGCTGGTGATTGCTGAGTGCACTGCTGACCGATTCTGCAGCTGTCTTTTGTCAGTGTAGGGACAGTACGCTGTGTGGAGCAGGGGCAGTCAGTTTAATCACTAGCTATTACTATTAGGTCCACAAAGGTCCTTTTAAGGACTGGTATAGGTGTGCAGTATATAGGGTTGTACACGTATAATATACTTTCTTTCAAATATAGAAAGCCTATTATACTTGACTGCTGACTGATTCTGCAGCTGTCTTTTATCAGTGTAGGGACTGAGGGACAGTCTGCAAATCACTAGCTACTAGGTCCACAAAGGTCCTTTTAAGGACTGGTATAGGTGTACAGTATATAGGGGTGTACACGTATAATATACTTTCTTTCAAATATAGAAAGAATATTATACTTGACTGTTTCCCAATTCTGCAGCTGTCTTTTATCAGTGTAGGGAATGAGAGCCAGTCTGCAAATCACTAGCTACTAGGTCCACAAAGGTCCTTGTAAGGACTGGCATAGGTGTACTATTTGGTGTGCAGTACATAGGAGTGTAATAGACGTATAAAATACTTGCACATATAGAAAGCATTGTATAGTGCAATTCCACTGTGCCGCATTGTGACTGCTGAGCGGTTCTGCAGTGATACTACAAACAGTGACGAACGCAATTAAAAAAAAAGTATTATAACTGGTGTGATAGACCAGTGGCCCCCAAAAACGACAGATTGAAGCGGGGTGTTATATACCTTCTTCCACATACATACTACACTTCTCTAGAGACTTTTGTCACAGGGTCATTTAAAAAATGACAGGCAGAGGAAGAGGCAGGCCCTTCCGCAGGGGTGGTGGGGTAGGGCAGGAGCAACAGGCTTGAGCTAAAGTGGCAAATTGCAGAAGGTGCATGCGATTACGTCAGAGGATGCACTAGACTTGGTTGAGTGGCTCACTCAGCCTTACTCTTCTGCACCCTCCTCATCCTCTCGATCTGCACTCTCTTCACTCTCTGCTGTGTGCACCCCCAAAGACACTACCTCCAACACCACCACCACCATATACCTTCCACTTGAGTCACAGGAATTATTTTCCGATCCATATCAAGACACTTTCAATGCGCAGCCATTCTTGTCATTGGATCAGGAAGAGGAAGTAGCAACAACCGCCACTCAGCAGTCTGACAACAGTACCCAGATCAACCCAAGGAGGTTGGTCCACGGTGTTGCTGCCTACTCTGAGATCTCTAATTATAGCGGTGGGGAAGGTGACGTCGATGATGACGTGTTTAGTGATGTCACGTGGGTGCCCACAAGAGAGGAAGAGGAGGGGAGTTCAGAGGGAGATATGGACCAGCAGATAGGGAGGAGAAACAGGCGGAACTTAGATTGCACAGGAGGGACAAAGCAGACTGCTAATGTATCAGGAGCAAGGCATCAACCATGTACGGTCACATCTGGCTCTCCCAGGATGCAGGCACATGGCTCCACAGTGTGGGCTTTTTTTAACAAGTCCGCTAATGACAATAGTGTTGCCATCTGCAATCTTTACAGTCAACGCATAAGTCGAGGTAAGCCCAACACTTACCTAGGAACGACCAACTTAAGAAGGCACATGAGCTGCCATCACCGAGCGCAGTGGGAGCAACGGAACCCACAAAGCCACACTCCAGGCTCTCACCGTCCAGCCTCATCTTCTACTTCTCCTTCTCCTCTCTCCTCACAATTGTCCTCCACTCCACCTTCCATCATTCTGTTCTCACGTTTTTCTGCAAAAAGGCAGGCTTCCGTGGGCCAAATGTTCAAGCGTGAAAAAATGATGACGCCGCATAACCCTCTTGCCCAACGGTTGACGGCTAGCTTGTCAGAACTTATAGCCCACCAACTACTGCCATATAAACTGGTGGACTTGGAGGCCTTTCAAAAATTTGTGGCCATTGGAACACCACAAAGGAAGGTCCCAGGAAGGAAGTATTTCTCACAGAAGGGCATCCCAGAGCTATATGGCCATGTTCAGCGGTAAATGAATATATCTCTGGCACACAGTGTCGGTGCCAAGATACATCTGACCACAGACATGTGGTCTAGAAAACACGGGCAGGGAAGGTATATAACTATTACCTCCCACTGGGTGAACCTTCTGACGGCCGTCAAGCATGTAACCCGTGGCAGCCGGGTAGATTTGGTTTTACCGCCACGGATTGCATGCAGGCCTGCCTCTTCTTCTCCTCCTCCTACTTCATCCACCTCCCTCTCCTCCTCGGATGACTCCTCCTTTTACGCTGCTAGCATCTCTTCCGCTGTGCCGCCCAAGCTCCCCATAACCTATTCGACATGCCAGGTGAGACGTTGCCATGCTGTGCTGCGTCTGTTGTGCCTGGAAGTCTAGAGCAACACTGGCCCTGCACTCCTTTCAACTTTGTGTTCACAGGCAGATCAGTGGCTAACACCGCTCACTTTGACAGTTGGTAAAGTGGTGTGTGACAACGGTGCCAATCTGCTTAGCGCATCGAAACAGGGCAAAATTACACACGTGCCATGCATGGCACACGTCTTAAACTTGGTCGTGCAGCGATTCGTTGTCCAAAACCCTGGGGTCCAGGACATCTTGCGGCAGGCAAGGAAAATCTCGGCCCATTTCAAAAGATCTTACACGGCCATGGCTCGCCTTGCTGACATTCAGTGGCGACACAATCTGCCGGTCAGACGTCTTATTTGTGATTGCCCGACGCGATGGAACTCAACCTTTTATATGCTTGATAGGCTGCTCCAGCAGAAACGTGCAGTTAACGACTACCTGTACGAACTCTGCGGCAGAACAGGTTCTAGGGAGCTTGTTTTTTTTTCACGTGCCAGTGGCTGCTCATGAGCGATGCATGGAGACGTCTGTGGCCATTTGATGAGATCATCAAACTGGTCAGTCGCAGCCATGGCGCCATCAGTGACATGATACCTTATGCCTTCTTTATGGATCGTGCATTGCATCGTGTCATTGGTCAAGCCGTGGAGGAGCAGGAGCAGGAAGATGAGGAAGTCGCAATGTTGAATGAATTCCCAGGGGGGCTACTCTATCTGAGACAAGTCAACAACAGGAGTCTGAAGAGGAGTCAGAGGAGGATGGTGCCGGGGCGGATGAGGTGGAGCAAGAAGAGCATGCTTTAAACCTTTCTGGGATCCCTGTTGTTGTGCGTGGATGGGGAGAGGAGAACGAGGAGGATGACATTATCCTGGATGATGAACAGGAGCCAGGCCACCACACCGCTTCCAGTTTAGTGCAAATGGGGGCCTTCATGCTCCAGTGTTTTAACAGGGACCCCCGTATAAAAAGCATAAAGGTCAAGGACCAGTACTGGGTGGCAACGTACTTAGACCCCCGGTACAAACACAAAATGGCAGAAATGTTACCACCGTCACAGAGGGCTGTCAGAATGGAGCACTTCCAGGCCTTGCTTTGAGAAATTCTGCATTCTGCTTTTGCGTGCGCTGGCAGGGGAGGAATTCCCACTCCCAGAGAAAGAGTTGCGGGTACCAATCTAACAGCGCCTGCAAGAAGAGGGCGGTTTAAAGATGTGTTGGTGACTTCTGATATGAGGTCATTCTTTCAGCCGACCCATCGACATGTGTCATCCGGATCCAGTATTAGGGAATGCCTAGATTGACTGGTGTCCAACTACATTTGGTTAACGGCCGATGTGGACGCTCTGAGGAGTGATGAACCCCTGGACTACTGGGTGGGCAGGCTTGACCTCTGGCCAGAGCTTGCCCAATTTGCAATGGAACTGTTGGCTTACCCCTCGTCCAGTGTCCTGTCCGAAAGGACGTTCAGCGCAGCAAGGGGGATCGTGACCGATAAGCGCACTCGCCTAGCTCACGACAGTGTTGACTACCTCACATTTATAAAAATGAATGAGGCATGGATCGCAGAGGAATTCAATACATGTGACCAGTAGACCATGTATATGCATAACTCTACAATTTATTTAATCAAGCACACGGACCTTTTTTCTACCTTTGGCTCATTTCCTTGTACAAAAAAAGCACACCATACTATACTTTGAAGAGGTTGAGCGGTGTCATATTTTTGGGTCCCGCAGATAGTTGCTGGTATCAGTGCTCTCTATCTCGGTGCTGCTGTCAGTGGTCTCTCTCCATCTCGGTGCTGGTTTCAGTGCTCTCTATCACGGTGCTGGTGTCAGTGCTCTCTATCTCAGTGCTGGTGTCAGGGCTCTCTATCTCAGTGCTGGTGTCAGGGCTCTCTATCACGTTGCTGGTGTGGTGTCAGTGCTCTCTATCATGGTGCTGGTGTGGTGTCAGTGCTCTCTATCACAGTGCTAGTGTGGTGTCAGTGCTCTCTATCTTGGTGCTGGTGTGGTCTCAGTGCGCTCTATCATGGTGCTGGTGTCAGTGCTCTCTATCACTGTGCTGGTGTGGTGTCAGTGCTCTCTATCACGTGCTGGCGTGGTCTCAGTGCTCTCTATCACGGTGCTGGTGTGGTGTCAGTGCCCTTTATCTCGGTGCTGGTGTGGTGTCAGTGCCCTCTATCACGGTGCTGGTGTCAGTGCTCTCTATCACGGTGCTGGTGTGGTGTCAGTGCCCTCTATCACGGTGCTGGTGTGGTCTCAGTGCTCTCTATCACGGTGCTGGTGTGGTCTCAGTGCTCTCTATCATGGTGCTGGTGTGGTGTCAGTGCCCTCTATCTCGGTGCTGGTGTGGTGTCAGTGCTCTCTATCACGGTGCTGGTGTCAGTGCTCTCTATCACAGTGTTGGTGTGGTGTCAGTGCGCTCTATCTCGGTGCTGGTGTGGGCTCAGTGCTCTCTATCACGGTGCTGGTGTCAGTGCTCTCTATAACTGTGCTGGTGTGGTGTCAGTGCTCTCTATCTCGGTGCTGGTGTGGTGTCAGTGCTCTATATCACGGTGCTGGTGTGGTGTCAGTGCTCTCTATCTCGGTACTGGTGTGGTGTCAGTGCTCTCTATCTCGGTGCTGGTGTCAGTGCTCTCTATCTCGGTGCTGGTGTCAGTGCTCTCTATCACGGTCCTGGTATCAGTGCTCTTTATCACGGTGCTGGTGTGGTGTCAGTGCTCTCTATCATGTGCTGGTGTCAGTGCTCTCTATCACGGTGCTGGGGTGGTGTCAGTGCTCTCTATCTCGGTGCTGGTGTCAATGCTCTCTATCTCAGTGCTGGTGTCAGTGCTCTCTATCACGGTGCTGGTGTCAGTGCTCTTTATCACGGTGCTGGTGTGGTGTCAGTGCTCTCTATCTCGTGCTGGTGTCAGTGTTCTCTATCATGGTGCTGGTGTCAGTACTCAGTCTCTATCGCGGTGCTGGTTTCAGACAGTGAGGGAGATAGCAGCGGAGAAGCTAATCAGCAGGCAGTGCTAGCACCATGGCTGAGGATCAGCACTGGACTGGCACCTCCGGACCACCGCAGTGGAGCCCTGCATAGGTGGGGGTAAGGTCCAGGCAGAGGGAGGGGCTCAAGCACAGGTTGGCACACTGGGACACTGGTACAGGACTGCGCTGCCCTGACTGTGGCACTGATCATCTCCTGCACCCCCTTCATAGCCTGCCCTGACCTTGCCTCTCCTCCATGGCCTTAATGCGCTCCTGAATTGTCAAAATTTCACAGATAAAAAAAAAATGCTTGTCGTTGTCGATCCCAGATTCACTTAATACTTTTGTTATGTCAGTGTCCATGTGGTGGTACTATGTGTGCACAGCTAGTAAGTATTTTGTGGCTGAAAATATGACCTGTCGATTTTTAAGGTTCACCTGCCATTAAAGTCAATGGGGTCCGCCGCAAACTTTGCGGTTCGCAAACTTTTGGCCGCGTTCGTGGTTCGCGTTTGTGAAGCGTCCCGTCGAAAGTTCGTCCGCCACTACTGAGCAAGTTCTGGCAAATGGTCTATTCTCATGACCCAGTAACCCAGTGGTTTGTCTATTGGAAAGCTCTCTATGTCTGTTTTCATTCCAAGATAATTTTCCACCATATGATGCAGACGCTGCCGATGGGATGTTAAAGCTGACAACCCTGGGGAGCCAAAGACTAAAAACAGGTTTAAATGCATAACTTAGGTGGCCCCCTTCTCCACCGCTTCTCCTTCGACCAAAATAAGCCTCAAAACGTCCATGAAACTGTAACCTACCAAAGTATGGAAAGTTGTTACATAAACTCCTCTTTAAGGTGTCCTCAAAGTATTTTATCCTGTGCTCACTCTGCGAGGGCAGGATGAGTTCTGAGACTTTCCCCCTGTAACGGTGGTCAAGAAAGGTTGCCAACCAATAATGATCCTTATACTTGATGTCACAAATTCTCAGGTCCTTTCACAGGTTTGAAGTAAACAGGAGCCTATGCACTGCAAGTTTGCGGTGACATGAGAAGCAGAGTCCTCGTGGGTCACTGAGGATTACAGAACTGGCTCCTCCCAACCACATACTATTCCCAAGATTTCTGGGGACTGAAAAAACATCTATTAATGTTTGACAGATGTCTTGCTCTTCTTCAGTGCCTCAAAACTGACAGAATCCTCCTCCTCCTCCTCTTGTGTGCTCTGTGGCGTCACAAGAACGGTGTCTGTATAAAACAGGTCTTGAAAGGTAAGGAAGTCCTCTTCTTCCTCCCACTGCTCTACCTCGAGTGCCCTCTCCATATTGACATGCAGGGTATGCTTCAGCAGCAACACAAGAGGGATAGTGTCACTGATGCATGCATTGTCACGTTTCACCATCCTTGTTGCCTCCTCAAATGGTGACAGTACAGTGCATATATCCTTTATAAGCAGCCACTGGCATTGGTAAAAAAAAGCTGAGCTCCCTTGGGCCTGCCCTTGTGTCATACTCACACAGGTACTTGTTGATGACCTTCTGATGCATGTGCAGCCACTGCAGCATTGCTAAAGTCGGGCTCCACCTAGTGGGCATGTCACAAATCAGGCAGATAATGGGCAGGTGGAATTTCCACTGAATTTCAGCCAACTGAACACTGGCTGTGTGTGACCCCCGGAAATGGCTACAGATAAATCTTGCAACCCTGGGTACCTGTTTATAAAATGCTGCACCACCAAATTGAAGACATGTGCCAGGCATGACACATGTGTCAACTTTCCCTGCCGAAGGGTAGACAGAAGGTCAGTGCTATTATCGCACACCATCATTCCTGGCTTAAGCTGCCATAGCGTGAACCACCCCTGGGCCTGCCCCTGCAGAGCTGAAAGAGCCTCTGCTGGGGTGGGGCTCCTGTCCCCTAGGCAGACCAGCTGAAGCACTGCATGGCATCTTTAAGCCTGGCTTGTTGAATAGCCCCTTGAACGCTTAGGAGGTATTAGTGTTTCATAGGACAATTCAGTAGAAGAGGTCATTGAGGAAGAGGAGGTGTGGAGGAGCTGACAGATCTCACATTATCACCACCAGCTGTATGGAGATGTGGTGGCAGGACAAGCTCCAGCACTGAGTCCTGCCCTGCATCCCTCCTAGCTCCAAGCAGAGTTACCCAGTGTGCTGTGAATGAAATATACTGTATCATCCCTGACCATGCTTGCTGCACCAGTAGTAATGTGGACCTTGCTGCTGACTGCCTTGCCCAACAATGCCAAAATATTGCCTTCCATGTGATGGTACAGAGCTGGAAAGGCCTTACGTGCAAAGAAATAGTGACTGGAAATCTGCCATAGTGGTACAGCACATTCTGCATATTTAAGGACGGGGACAGAATCCACCAGATGGAAAGTCAGGAATTGTAAAGCCAGCAATTTGGACAAGCTGGGATTTAGACACTGGGCATGTGGGTGGCAGGGAGTGTTTTTGTTTTTTTTGACGCAGCAGTTGAGCCAGAGAAATTTGCCTGCTATACTCTATAGCTGGTGATGTGCTGCTGAGGACCTTTGACACCCTTTACTATACCATTATCTCTGTCAGTGGAGGCTGTCGAGAGGTCATGAGATATAGCGGAGGTAGACATGAAAGGTGAGGAGTCAGGAGGAGAAGAATGATGTTCCTTGCGTGACTTTCGGATGCTGTTTCCAATGGGCTGAGTGGTGGGAAATTGAATGCCTTTGTAAGTATGTGGTACCCAGATGGCTGGTGTTTTGCCACGCTTGATCTGTTTGTAGCAGAGATTGCAAATGGCAAAAGTGCAATCAGCTGCACATGTGCTAAAAAGGCCCACACAGCTGAGCTGTGGGAAGTGGGTCAGGAGATAGCAGCTCCACAATCTGATGGAATAGGGTGGCTGCACTGTATTGTTCCATGATGGCTGCCTCTGGAGGACATCCTGCCTCGTTATGGGTTGTGCCTCCCCCTCACTTTCCTCCTCTAATCTATCCGGCACCCAAGTCGTGACAGTGACCTCATCATCATCATCCCCTCTGTCCTCATCATCACTGGAGCCAACTTGGCAATACCTTGCGACTAGGGGAATATGACTGCCAATTTGTTGTTTATCGGTATTCTCTCCTCTTTGTAGGTGTGTTTTTTTCCCTTCCTCAACCTCGAAATCAACATCAGAATCAAGTAATGCTTGTGCAGTGACTGATGCTGTGTTTAAATAATTCAGCTGACTCCTCCATGCTTGATGCTGGGGCTATGGCAGGAGTAGCTGTGGACAAGGAGGCAGAATATGCCTCACTGGCAGCTGCGGTGGACTGCACACTAATGTCAGCTTGGGTGACAGAGGATGAGGAGGATTTAGTAAGCCAGCCCACCATGCTCGCCTGCCTGAGGATGGACCACATCGACCTTTCCCTGTGGACACAGACATTGCAGACCCGTCATAGTGCCATGATAGCATCTGCTTCTCCTTGTTGACCTCCCAGACATGATGGGGGGCTTATTACCCAAGTTTAATAGATACTGGAAAATGTGTGATTGGATGCACTTTAGTGAATGAAAAGTGGCATTTGGTGCACTTTAAATAAAAAAGGGGGAACACCAGTATCTCAGTCAGAAAAACTATGGCTGAAAATTAAAAAAAGGGGGCATGCAGGGGACAACAAAACAATATGCAGCAACCAAAAAAAAAAAGTATACAGCACTAAATGTTACGCAATGTTGTGTTAAACACTGTATTACACTAACACACTACACTGACACTACACTATACTCACACTATACTGACACACTATTTACTCCCACTACACTAACACTACACTATACTCACACTGCACTGACAAACTACACTGATACTACACTATAATCACAGTATGCTGACACATAGGGATGAGCCGAACACCCCCACGCGGTTCAGTTCGCACCAGAACTTTCGAATGGACCGAAAATTTGTGAGAACTTTAGAACCCCATTGAAGTCTATGGGGCTCGAACATTCGAAATAAAAAGGGCTAAATTTAATGGCTAATATGCAAGATATTGTCCTAAACAGGTTTTGGGGACACAGCTCCTGCCCCAGGGGACATGGGTCAATGGTAATTTTTTTTTAAAAACGCCAATTTTTTCAGAAGCACTGATTTTAATGACGATTAAAGTGAAATAAATGTGAAATATTCCTTTAAATATCGTGCCTGGGGGGTGTCTATAGTATGCCTGTGAAGTGGCACGTGTTTCCCGTGTTTAGAACAGTCCCTGCACAAAATTACATTTAACGGAAAAAAAGTCATTTAAAACTGCTTGCGGTTTTAATGTCATGTCTGGTTCCGGAAATACGGATGAAAATCATTGAGAAAAAAAATGGCATGGGTAGCCCCCCTGCCCATTACCAGCCCCTTTGGGTCTTCTACGGATATTAAGGGGAACCCTGTACCCAAATTTAAAAACAGAAAGGCGTGGGGCCCCCACGCCCTATATACTCAGAACAGCAGTATACAGGCGGTGCAAACAAGACAGGGACTGTGTAGGTTTGTTTTGTTAAGTAGACTCTGTTTGTAATTTTGAACTGGTACATTTTTAAAGTGTAGCTCCAGTCAAAAAATCTATTTTTGGAAAACATAGGGAAGGGTTATCACCCCTGTATAATTTTTTTGGCTGTCCATCTTTTTTCATCTCACTTCCTGTTGTCTCCTCTTTGCAAGTAGGAGACGTTTGTAAGTTGGATTTTTGAAAGTAGGGGCCTGCCCTATATGCTCTGCAGAAATTTGGGCCTAAGGTGTTGGTGTTGCCACAACACTGTAAGCCCTCAAAGTGACTCTTGGTGGGTGCTGGAGCACCCTGCTATGAACGATTATATCAAGAATTGTAATTAAATGCCATTGTTGAACAGTGGTAGAAAAATTGGGCCTTTGGTGATTGTGGTGGTAGTGCTAGTGCCACAACACTATAAGTCCTCACAGTTACTCTCGGTGGGTGCAGGAACGGCCCTGCTGTGAAATATTATATCAAGAATTGTAATTACATGCCCCTGTTAAACAGGGGCTGAAAAATTAGGCCTTAGGCACTACTTGCTGGTGCCACGACACTGCAACCTCTCCCAGATACTCTAGTTGGAGTGAAGTAATGAGCCCTGCTGCAAAGCATTGCATCCAAACTTTATAAAGGTCAGTCGATCAACTGAGTCGGTGGACAGGCGCACCCTGTGATCGGTTACAAAGCCTCTAGCAGCACTGAAGGGGCATTCCAAAAGAACGCTGGATGCAAGACAAGCCAGTAGCTCAATTGCATTCTGTGCAAGCTCTGGCCAGTGATCCATCCTTAAGACCCAGTAAGCCAGAGGATTTTCGGTGGGAAAGGTGTCCAAGTCTGACCTTGCCCCTAGGTATTCCTGCACCATGTAAATCAGACACTGGTGATGGTTGCTGGAACCGATCATACCTTGGGGCTTCAGATTAAAAAATTGTCTGAATGCATCAGTCAGACGGCCACCTTCTGACTGAAGGCTCAGCAACACGTTGTCCAGGACCAGGAGTTTGTAACCTCCCAGTCTCTGGAACGCGTTGCACAGACCTTTCTGCAAGGCCTCCTGGAGATGTCTCATCCTCTTCTCCCTCTGCGATGGCAATATAAGATCCACAACCCTACCCTTGTACCATGGATCAAGGAGAGTGGCCAGCCAGTAATGGTCCCTCTCCTTGATCCGAAGAAAACAAGGATCCTTCTGCAGGCTTTGCAGGATCAGGGAGGCAGCGTAGGTTAGCTGAGGCATTTGGTCCGGAGTCCTCTGGGTCACTAAGGACAACATAATCCACAGCCACCTCCTCCCAGCCATGTACAAGTCCATGGGTTTCTTGGGACTGTAAATCATCCCTAAAAGACTGCTGCTCCTGCTGCTGATGCTGAGTGTCAGGCTCCACCTCCATGCTGACACAATCCTCCTCCTCCTCGTCCTCTTCCTGTGTGATGGGTGGGAAAGCAGGAACACTGTCTGGATAAAGGGGGCCTTGAGAGGCAAGGAAGTTCTCCTCTTCCTGCCTCTGTTCTGCCTCAAGTGCCCTGACCATTATTCCACGCAGCGTGTGCTCCAACAGGTGGACAAGAGGTACAGTGTCACTGACGCATGCACTTGCACTGCTCACCATCCTTGTGGCCTCCTCAAATGGTGACAGGACAGTGCATACATCCCTGATCATGCCCCACTGGTGTGGTGAAAAATAAACCAAGCTCCCCTGACCCTGTCCTGGTGCCGTAGTCGCACAGGTACTCATTAACCACTACAATACAGGGCACTTTCGCCCCCTTCCTTCCCAGCCCAATTTTCAGCTTTCATCGTTCTCACAATTTCAATGACAATTGCGCGGTCATGCTACGCTGTACCCAAATTAAATTGTTATCATTTTGTTTGCACAAATAGAGCTTAATTTTGGTGTTATTTATTAACGACTGTTTTTTATTTTTTGTGATACAAGCGAAAAAAGAGCGGAAATTTGGAAAAAAACAATATTTTCTTCTTTCTATTTTAAAAGAAATCCAATAAAATCTAATTTTGTGATAAATTTAAGCCAAAATGTATTCTGCTACATTTCTTTGGTAAAAAAAATTTGGTTAAGTGTATAATAATTGATTTGTGTGATCACGGACATATGTACGCAAATGATCATGTACATATGTGTGCAGGTGATCACGGACATATGTGTACAGATAATCATTGGGACATGTGATTTTAGTGGGACATATGTGGGGGACATGTTTTTATTATTAGGGACATGTGTTTTTATAATTTGGGGACATGTATGTTTTGGGGATAGGTGTGTTTTGGGGACATGTGTGTTTTGGGGACATATGTGGGGACATTGTGTTTATACTGTGTGGTGTGTTGTGTGTTTACACTAGGCTGGTGATCAGTGAGTAAAAAGCTGTAAAAAACAGCTCATACTCACTGATCATCAGCCGGCTGCAGTGATCTGCTCTCCTCTCCTCAGCGATGACTTCTGTGTGAGGAGGAGCCGATTGCCTAGCAACTGGCTGTTTGTTTACATCACATGATGGCAGTGATTGGACACGGCCGTCATGTGATCAGGAGGGCCAATCACAGAGCCCTCCTGCTGATCCGAGATGCGCCGTGTCCGAGTGACGCGAGCGCATTGGGATTGCGCCGCTGCGTGGGCACGCGGGTGCGCGATCCCCCTCCTTCTGAAGGACGTTCAGGAACGTCCACTCAGAAGTAGAGAGCTCCCACCCGGCCTTATATGTACATTGGCCGGGTGGGAAGTGGTTAATGGCCCTCTGCTGTGTGTGCAGGCACTGCTGCATGGCCAACATTGAGTTTCACCTGCTGGGCATGTCACATATAAAGAGGTTCTTTGGCACATGGGTCAGTTGTCCCTGTCGGAGGGTGGAGAGGAGGTTGGTGCCATTGTCGCAAATCACCATTCCTGTCTTAAGCTGGCATGGCGTCAACCACCTCTCAGATTGCTTTCCTTCTTGAACATCACCTCTCTCTGTGCTCACACTACTGCCTTCCTCTAGCTGGGTATCACCATCAGAGCCTTCAAAACGCTGGGAATCCTCCTGGAGCATGTACCCAACACGTCCAGCTGCCGAAAATAAGGACAAGTATGTCCCATGGCCATGTGCTGATGACGATGCACCGCGTCCACGACCAGCACTGTTGTCTCTAGACACAGAGCCTGCTTTCCCTCTTTTATTGGCTCATGACTGTCTGCCTCTCCTTGTTGGCCTTCCAGACATAGTAATGGCCTGCAGGAAGATGGAAAAACCAGCGATTGGGTAGTGTATATTGTGCTGGAGGCACACAACACCCACTAACTCCTGCAGATGCCTGTATGATAGAACACCAGCAATAAAGGGTAGATACAGGTGTATACTGTGCTGGAGGCACACAACACCCACTTTAACTCCTGCAGATGCCTGTATTAGAGAACACCAGCAAAAAGGGTAGATACAGGTGTATACTGTGCTGGAGGCACACAACACCTACTTTAACTCATGCAGATGCCTCAGAAAAGAACACACTGTGCCTTTGTATCCTTCTCTCCCTGCACGCCGGAACACACTACACAATGCCGCTGCACTGGTGGCCTTATATAGTGTGGGGAGCGTACTAAACCCCCTGAGCTATAATTGGCCAATTATGTCTCTCCTCGCTGCCGGCGCTGTGATTGGCCAAGCATGTGGGGTCACAGTGCATGCTTGGCCAATCACGAGCTAGCAATGCACTGCGATGGGGCAGTGCAATGTGGGCCGTGAGCGCCATGCGAATTTGGCACGAACGGCCCATAACGTTCGGTATTCGCCAAACAGATGAACAACCGGTGTTCAAGTCGAACATGCGTTCGACTCGAACAACAAGCTCATCCCTACTGACACAGTACACTTAAACTACACTATACTCACACTACACTAACACTCTACACTTTGAGTCACAATAACACACTAACTCGCTAGTAGAAAACTGAACCCTGCTCCACTCCACTCCAACAACACACTGCAAAAGCTTCCTGTGGGAAGGGGATTTTTACAGAGTGGGGTGGGACTATGAGCACTGAGCCATGATTGAGCAAAATCATCATGACTTTGTTCAACCATTGCTCTGACAGTGCTATGTGCCCTGATTGGGCAAAGCCATGCACCTGGCCGGTGTCATCCAATTAGGGCCCTAGAATGCATTGTGTAGTGCACAGTACATTGTGGGGCGCTCGGCAGGTGAACAACCCACTGAATGCCCTGCAAATTCAGGTGTTCGCTTCAAACTTTTGCTCGGCCCTAACTGCTCGCCCAATACTTGACTTAAGCACCTCATACCATGATGATGTGTCCTGTAGGAGTATATATAAACTACAGGCTCAGCTCAAAAGAAATGTGCAGAATGATGTGCCATTCTGCCCTTAAAAAAGATTTGTGGCCCTCAACAAAGGAGGAAGTTGGGAACAAAGGGCTAGTAAAAAATTTATTTACCATGGTGGGAAACAAAATTTGGAAATAAAAAGAAAAGGGGACAAACTGACAAAGTGAAAACAAAATCCATAAATGATGAGAATTTAGCAAATACCACATGCAAACCAGATTGCATGCGTTATGTAGGTGTCCAGACACTTTTTCCCTAATTACCGCATGTGATTCTAAAACTGTCAGTTCACTATTCTGTTTTGATGTATTTAAAAATGCTGTCATCAGGTTTCCTGCTGACAGTTAAATGTAAAAAAAAAGAATTGCCAGCAATGAAAAATTAAGAAAAAGAACAACGTGGGCTCACTCAATCTATATTTTGCCCTTCTGTGATGGATTTTGAGGGAAATCCCCCCACCAAAAGGGTCAGTGATGTCACAAGGGGTGGAGCTGTCAGACACTGGGAGCTTTCATCAGGAGCATAACTTTATTCTTTTTTTTTTCGGGTCGACAGTGCAGCGGACATCATATTTGATGATAGATCTACACTGGGGGACATTTTATAAAAAAAAAAATCTTAGCTGTCAGGAAAAACTCTAATCCATCTTCAAAGATTCCAACTCTACAAAAATGTCCTGGCAATGGTGCATTGTGCTCTCTAAAATGTTTCCATTGCTCCATATCTTGTATATGTTTCATAGTCTGGCCATACCTATCCTACCTCTACATTTGAATGAGTTTCGATATCTCCTGAATTCTTTTATCTAGTGAAAACAATGCCCATGTATACACAGCTCATTACTTTGTATGTCCAAGTCAACAGGTGGATTGAGTGCTCCCAACATCTCTGTATATTATAAAGCTGTCATATTGGAATACGTTAAGTTGTGGTAGACTCCTGTTTCTGCACACTTCTGGCATCAAGTCGAGCTTGCTGTGCTCCCATTAAATTCTAAAGCTTACCTAGGTGCTTTACTGTTAGCTCCTTAAATGCTATAATAATTTCTGGGTCTGGCCAAAGCAAATCCTGAAAGTCTGATTCTCCCTTCAATAGCTCAACCATGGCATACCTACACAATTTCTTAATCCTTTTTCATTCCAGTCCTTGGAATTTATCTCCCCTGACTTACCTCTGAAAGACTGGAGATCTTTAGACAAAATTCATATTGGGGATCTATACACTGTATCCTAACTCCTTTTATAACCTACATTCCAAATGTGACATCAATAGCAATGACTTCTATAAGTTCTCAGTGACCATTTCCTTATGAAATGTGCCTTTGAGAAAGCTTTCCAAGACTTCATAAACAATGGAAATCCTGGATTCAGGATGCCAAAGTACTTATTGTTAGCTATACCTAAAGAACTTTAGCTCCCTTTTTCTTTCTTAATTTATTATGCAACAGATTGTGTCAGTCTCTGCCTTGGCATTACACAGGGACTTATTCTCATATATTACTCTGATTATTATGCCTCTCACTTTGGTACTTGTAAGGCTACTCTCTTTTTGGGGTTTCTACATGAAGAGGGCAGCTTACCGCCTTGTATTCCTTAAAGAACCGGCACCTCACTGATAATTATCATTAGTCCTATATGATTCACTGTTTGCAATGATCTTCTTAAATTGTTTTTCTTTGTACTCTACAGTGACTTAGATATCAGTACCCTGTTCTTTTTCTATCTTTTCTGCTTATATACAGTAGTTCTAGACTTTGGTACTATGTCACGATCGCGCATGGCTAGCTCTGATCATGCCCGCCGGCCAGGTCCCCTGGCATGCAGCCGGAATGCGCTGGTGCTGTCTGGTGGCCGAAAATGGGTAGGAAGTACCCATACAGGATTTTGCCCAGGAGAGCCATTGTGCCGCCGTATATCTATGTGACATGGTCAGCAAGTGGTTAAACCAAAAACTGGGGTATTTCTTTAATAAACAAAAACTGCTGGAAGAATGACTGGGGGGGGGGGGGGGGGGGGTAAGGGATTAAGCTAGGAAATGCAGAAATCAACTTTAAATAAAATGTACTTTTTAGTTCTCTTTTTGGCTCATAGCACTCAAGGGATTCGATTTCAACTACTACAAGCATGTCATCCATCTATTGATTGCAAGAGCAATATAACACACATTATTAACAGAGAAGTATGGGATTGGGGGTTTTTCCATATTCTTACTTACCTAGGTTTATGCAGCATCGGCTGGTGCCTCTACACTGAGATCCGAGCGATTGAACATTACTGATGGCTCTGTTCGCGCAGCTCCCCAAGCAGAGAGCTGCTGACTTTCAATCAGCAGTTTTCCGCTCTGCTTCCCCTTCGCTGACTGGAGCGCTGAGCTGTGGAGGGGCCAGGTGCGGCCTTCTCAGCCTCTCAGCATAATATCATTACGGATACCTTTGAAATAGCTAGGGGTGGCCACTGTTGCCCCTGTTATTTGCCCTTGCTATAAAACTGGCTCCAGCTGACCTGTCCCTGCAGTGCTGCAAAAATATCTGCTCCGGTGTGGTTCCTGTGCCCTAAACACACAAGCTGAAGCACTGCATGGCACCTTTTAGCCTGACTCATGGAATAGCCTTTTGAATGCTTAGAGGGTACCTAAAGTTGATAGGACAATTCTGCAGAGGAGGGCATGGAGGTGGAGGATAGGGATGGGCGAACGCTTTAGCATAAGTTCAGGCCAAACTTTGGTTGTTCATATGTTCTGCAGAACACCAAACTATATGCGGTGTTCGGGTAAACTTGAAAGCCGCCTGAACACTCTTAAAGTCTATGGGACATTAACATGAAAAATAAAAAGTGTTAATTTTAAAGGCTTATATGCAAGTTATTGTCATAAAAAGTGTTTGGGGACCTGGGTCACGCTCCAGCAGACATGTAACAATACAAAAAAAAGTTTTAAAAATGGCCGTTTTTTCAGGAGCAGTGATTTTAATAATGCTTGAGTGAAAAGTGAAATATTCAATAAATTATTGTACCGGGGGGTGTTTCTATGGTATGCATGTAAAGTAGCACATTTTTCCTGTGTTTAGAACAGTCTCTGCAAAAAATGACATTTATAAAGGTAAAAAAAAAAAAAATTGAAAGTACTCGTGGCTATAATGAATTGTTGGTCCAGGCAATACAGATAAAAGTCATTGAAAAAAACAGCATAGGATCTCCCCAGTCCATTACCATGCCCTTTGGGTCTGGTATAAATATTAAGGGGAACCCCAAACTGAAATAAAAAAATTGCTTAGGGGTCCCCCCAAATTCCATAACAGGCCCTTCAGGTCTGGTATGGATATTACCCCGCGCCAAATGTTTTTAAAAAAATGACGTGGGGGGCCCCCCAAAAATCCATACCAGACCCTTATCCAAGCAGGCAACCTGCCAGGCTGCAGGAAAAGTGAGAGAGCACCCCCCTCCTGAACCATTCCAGGTTTACGTAACTGGGTGGCCCCACCCCCTCTGAGGCCCCTGGGAAAGCCATGGGGAAGTCCCCGTGCACCAGAGAGGGGCTGAGTCACACGGGAACATCATCATGGGGCCCTCAGTTATACAGTTATATAAGAACTTTCAAAGCGAAGACACATCACACGACGGGTGCCTCCCATGGAGGTGGGTCGGTCGCGGCTTTGTTTTTTTTTATTTTTAATAAAGGACTTGTCCCAAGCTGTGTCTTGTCTTTTGTACCATTTTGACACTTTTTTTTGTGAAATTGTAGGGGTACCCATTACCATTTCATACGGTGGGGAGGCTGGAATCTGGTGGTCCCTTTGTTATAGGGGGCTTCCAGATTCTGATAAGCCCCCACCCACAAACCCCCACAACCACTGGGCAAGGGTTGTGTGGATGAGGCCCTTGTCCCAATCAACATGGGAACAAGGTGTTTTAGGGGCTAACCCAAAGCACCCGCCCCATGTTGAGGGCATGTGGTCTGGTATGGTTCAGGAGGGGGGCCACTCTCTTGCCCCCCCTCTTTTCCTGCAGCCTGCCAGGTTTTGTGCTCAGATAAGGGTCTGGTATGGATTTTTGGGGTGACCCCCATGCCATTTTTTTTTAATTTTGGCACGGGGTTCCCCTTAATATCCATACCAGACCTGAAGGGCCTGGCATGGAATTTGGGGGATCCCAATGCAGTTTTTTTTTGCATTTTGGTTCAAGGTCCCCCTTAATATTCATACTAGACCCAAAGGGTAATGAACTGGGGGATCCCATGCTGTTTTTTTCAATCACTTTATCTGTATTGCCAGGAATGAAAATTCATTATAGCTGCAAGTTCTTTTTTACTGACTTTTTTTCCTTTAGAAATGTCATTTTGTTCAGGGATTGTTCTAAACACGGGAAAAATTTGTCACTTTACATGCATACTATAACTACACCCCCAGGTACAAAATTTAAAGGAATATTTTACTTTTATTGTTTCACCTTAAGTATTATTAAAATCACTGCTCCTGAAAAAACTTCAGCTTTTAAAACTTTTTTTTTTGCATTGATACATGTCTTCTGGGGCAGGACCCGGGTCCCCAAACACTTTTTATGACAATAACTTGCATATAAGCCTTTAAAATAAGCACTTTTGATTATTCATGTTCCTGTCCCATAGACTTTAACGGTGTTTGTGTGTTCTGCCAAATTTTTTGCCTGTTCGGTATGTTCTGGTGCGAACGAACCAGGGGGTGTTCAGCCCATCCCTAGTGGCGGAGGAGGAGGGGGGGTAGAGCTTACAAGTCTGGCATCATCACCACCAGCTGTATGGAGACATGGGGGCACAACAAGCTGCAGCACTGAGCCCTGTCCTGCATCCTTTTGAGTTGCAACCTGAATGTATTATACACCTATGTATGTACACATATGTATAGAGTATCACGCTATTAATCACAAACTGTTTGTGATCTCCTGATTGTGATTCTCTTTGAAAGAAATTGCAATATATAATATATATGTGCAAAATTCATATACATACAAACATATACAACTCCTAAAAAGTGCTTGTGCACACACCTGTGTGTGTACACATGTGTATAGAGTATCGCGCTATTAATTGGAAACTACTTGCGATCTCCTAATTGTGATTCACTTTAAAAGAAATTACAATATATAATTTATATGTGCAAAATCCATAAAGTCCATATATTCAACAAAAAAGTCTGTTTACAACAGATAAAGTGACATGTGCCTTCATGCATCAGTGCTCTCCTCCCCCATCAGATGTACCCTCACCTTACAGGCTTCAGATTTAAGCCTGAAATGTTAACAGTGGCTGATCTGGATCTCTCCTTATCCCCGGCTGCTGCACATGGATCCTTCTCACTGTGACTCTCTTTCTACCATAGACTCCACAGCTGTCTCTTAATTATATCCACCAAGCCTCCTCAGGTTCACATATAAAAAGCAATGAGGCAAACCATAGTGTAATACTGCATAAAATTTGAATCCTTTAAAACATGTTATACATTCAACTCACATTTCCACAAATAAAAACACTCATGTAATGCATGTAGCGATGAGGGGGAATAGGAAAAACCTATACTCCGGATCTGCAGCCCTGGTGTATGTGGCGTGCGGACTCTCCTATTCCTCCTCTGCTCACTACCAAACACCTCGTCAGACAGTCAGATTCCTACCGGTTTCATCACACACCTCTTGACTTCTTCTGGGATTTCTGACTGGCTGACATACCCCCTTGATTTATATAGCGGCTGCCGCCATGAAACCATGACATAATGCTCCAAACCTACCTACAAGAGGTAGTGGACACATTAACAAGGTACGGCTGGCTAATAAACTATCCAAAAAATCTGTTTGTTCCAGCACAGGAAATTATATACCTGGAAGCATTTTTCAATACCCTGAAGAGAGCAGTGTTACTCCCTCCAGAGAAGATCCCACTAATCATAGCCAAGGTGGGGAAAGTGATGTCAAGCAAGACATTGTCAGCTGAAAATTGTCTTCCGAGTCTTCTGGAAACATTTTTCTCTTGCATCCTCAGAGTGAAATGGTCCCAGTGGCACCTGCGCAATTTTCAGTGAGGGTTCCTCTCCCAATGGAAGAGGAGCTCCCTATCCCAGAAAATCCTGATAACATGTTCGATGAAATCCAGTCTATGGTGGTGAACAAGACCCCACAATCTGCTAAACCACTGTCACCTTGGCCCCATCTCCTGGACCACTCTTACATCAGACGCAAGTCATCTGGGTTGGAGTACCCACTTCAAAGGTCAGTAGGTCCAGGGAAGATAGCAGTTTGGCTTGGAAGGCATGGTGTCCAACATTCTGTAACTCGCAGCAGCCTGGATGTCGATATCACATCTGGCATCCTCTCTGAGGGGCAAATCCATTTAGCTACAGATGGACAACAAGTCAGCAGTGGCCTATGTCCAGAATCGGGGGGCGCACAGCAGGTCATCCAATGAGAGGGCCCTGATAATTCTCTGGGCCGAAGAGAACCTCACCAACCTCAGAGCATCTTATATCCCAGCTTTCGAGACTCACCTGGAGGATCACCTATCAAGTAGGTTCAGCGACAACAATGAGTGGTCCTTGAACCAGGAAATTTTCCAATGGATCTGCTGCGAATGGAGCAGTCCTCAAGTGAACCTTTTTGTGTCCCCTCTCAATGCCAAGACACCCCGCTTTTTCACAAGGTTTCCAGTCAGAGGTTCAGCGGGAGTGGATACCCTCATCCAACCATGGAATGTCCAGGTGGCATATGCATTCCCTCCGACCCCTCTGATTCTGAGGTTCCTCCAACGCTTGGGCAAGTAAGCAGAACAAAACTCTGGATAGCCGCACACTGAAGAAAGAATTGAAATCTCGTCTTTTATTGAAACAACATAGGTCACATCAAATCAAGATCAAATAATCCGTAGCAAGAAGATAACAGGGTACAAAGAAAGTTGACGCGTTTCGCACCATGATCAGTGCTTACTCATAGCTAACTATCTTTGAAGCAAGTATCAAATATATAGCATAAAACATAAAAAGAGGCAAGGCATATCACATAATTGAAAAATTGAAAGTAATTACATACAGCTACATCACAGTTGCAATTAGATCTCAGCATGTGCTGCCAAGCAGTGAATTCACTTAAAAGAAAGCCAAAAAACCCAACCAAAAAATTAACCCTAGTGGGTGTGAATACAATGTAAAGCTACTACAGGCATGCAGAACCTTGTAAATGTATACGTGCCTGCATGCCATTAAAATAAAGTGTGATAGACCAGCAAAGTCCTAAATTGTGAGATAAAAATATTCCCTTATGTTCAAAGTAAAAAATTGTTAGAAAAAGGTGAAGAAAAGGAAAAAAGTGAAAAATGAGGAATAAAAAAAATGAAAATCAAATTAATCAACGCATATAGAAAAACTTATGTGAGTGCCAGATGAGTAAATAAATGGGGAACCTGACACTAACATTGTAAACAAAGTATAGTGTGCATACTTATGAATGCATGATTGTGAGTTTGTGTAACATATGTGAAAAATGGCAAAAAAAATAAAAAAGATTTGGAGACATATAAGGTCCCATATGTGTGATCAATAAGTGATGTCTTGTGAAAAGCACGTGTTTACACATGTATCGCGTATAATCACATTGATGGGATGTAATGTGATGTGTGAGCTGTTCACACAAACTCAAAAAAACAACATATACATAATGTGTAATATGTGAATCATAGTGAATATTAATAAATTCATAGTGAATATTAATACATATTAAATAACTTGCTAGTGAATATTAATAAATTCATAGTGAATGTTAATAAATATTAAATAACTTGCTGAGCAGCCCACACCAAGATCCAATCCACACGTAGCCGAAGCTACAAACAGTGAAATGAAATAAAATAAATATAAATGTAAACATAAAAATCCCCTATTTCATGTTATAACAATTACACATTTGGTGGCGCAAACAAAGCATTTGAAACACTATTTCTGTATTAATAAATTAAATATATAAAAAAACACATATATATATAGTACACATCTTATCATATCTTCCATTTCTTTCCATTTTTATAGTTTTTACCATTTTTTACTATTAACATAAATGTAATCCCTCTCTTTTATTTATAATTTCTTCTCGCCTTTAAATAATTATTCCTTATCATTTTCTTCTTCTTATATTGACATGTAGAGCATGAAAAAACAAAATTTATATATTGGTCGTTGTTCCCCCTCTACATTCTTACTCAAAAGTAATATGATAATACCTCATAGACAAGGGAGGAGTGGAGAACATTAGATTAAATGACTAAAACATTCCACACAATGTGGACAAGCAAATCTATTGTCCGTTTCCCATGCTCCGGAATACCAATCAAAAATTGTGTGGCAGAGGAGGATCATGATTATTAAAAGCAGAAAACCCTATATTGTAAACAAAAGAAAATCCCATTACAATTATAGATATGTAAAACTACCACTATCTTATTAGCTCCTGGTGACAAGACAAGCTTATGAATTCATTATTTATACATGAAGACAATGTTCATTCCATAACAAAACTAGCAGGCAGAACACAGATGAATGTTGCCTGTTGTTATTTCTTAAGTCCCATCATCCTGTCCTAAATGAAAAAGTAGAGTTATGCAACGCCGACATCCACTGCTGTTACCTCAACCTAAGCAACCAGCATTAGTGTATGTATGTAGGCTGGATATACATTCATAGCCAATAAGCTGACTCAAACTAAATAACCAGCGTCAGTGTGTGTGTATAAGCTAGGTATGCACTCACAGCTGATCAGCTGACCCAGACTAAACAATCAACATCGGTGCATGTGTATAAGCTAAGTATGTATTCACAACCAATCAGCCAACCCAGATTGTGCAACCAACGTTGGTATGTATATATAAACGAAATATGCATTCACAATTGACCATGACATGGCTGCTAGCCTTTATATAGAGATATTTATAGAATTGGACACTCTAATAGGAGTGCCCAAAAATAACCAATGTAGATGGATAAACAAGTGCTACCACATTTATGGCTGTATTCAACTCTATATTCGTGTGTAGCCCGGATATATACATGTATAAGGTGATCGATGTTAGCATACAAAAAATTAACATTAAGGTAGCCCTAATGGTTCCTATCAGGTAATTAACATCCGATTTGCATCTGATGTCGGCATGTGTATGGGATGACCTTTACGAGTACTAGGATCAACTAATGTATAATAATGGCATATAGCCCATCATCTTATCCTTATTAGACAGAAGATGCAATACTAACAGCTAGTGTTGTCACCTAGGACTTAACAAACATTGACATTGGCATAAAAAACATTGACATTAAAGTAGCCCTAATATTTCCTATCAGGTAATTAATATCCGATTTGCATCCGATGTCGGCATGTGTATGGGACAACCTTTAAGAGTACTAGGATCAACTAATATATGATAATGGCATATAGCCCATCATCTTAACCTTATTGAACAGAAAATGCAGTACTAACAGCTAGTGTTGTCACCTAGGACTTAACAACTGGTGTTGGTGTGTGTATAGACTGACCATCCATTAAGTCAACTATAATTGTAACACACACTCAGACTCGGATGCAAATATCACTATTTATATGTACTGAACGGTTGTATAAATCAAAGTCAAACTTATAAATCACCAGCCAGTCACAACATATAAGTTAGTGGTAGCCCTTGACCTGTTTATGGAAACAAATTTAAAAATGGATACCCCAGTAGAAATACCCAAAAAAGGCTACAAAAAACAATTTATCAAAATAATGAATGTCCAATTTATATTGAATGTAAACATATATGGGATAACCTTAAAGGTGCTAAAATCAACTAGTAGATATATGCAATGATAGGTGGTTCTAAGTTGGACCAATCACATCAACACTGACGCATATCCTATCACATAGTGTACTGGGGCAGCACTTAGTTATAAAAGCCAAAGTCGGTAATCCAGCCAAATATTGTTAGATGAATACCAATCAAAGGTCGGAAGCCACCGTCGGCATATATGTATGAGAGACTGACAGATTAAGCATAGCTTGACATAACTTCATGGTTAAACCAACAAATACACAGACAGACTAAAGGTTGTATAATATTCAGTAATACCAGCAACGACTGCTTACCAATCAAAGATCGGAAGCCACCGTCTGTGTTTATTTGGAAGACTATCAGACTGAGCAAAAATTATTATACATCGCTCCATTATGACGGCAACGGCTATCCATCAATAAATGATAGACGGGGCATACAAAAATTGTGAAAACGAATGAATAATTAAATAAGATTAACATTGTTACACACTTCGGGTAAATTAATGAGATGTGATTAATCATAATAGTGAGACACATCCCATTCAAAGTGGAATTCTAGTATTCAAAGTAAATATCCAATAAACCTCACGTTTACATGATATACAAAACTTACCCCCTCCTCTTTTTTTAGGGGCAAGGATATTTTCAACCCCCTGTATGAATAGTCTTGATACATTTTTAGAGTGAACCAAATTCCAATGTTTCGCGATGTTGGTTGATCTGTTCTTTTCGATATCATACAAATGGTCGTATAATCGATCTTTTAGTCGGTGCGTGGTGCATACTACATACTGGATTTGGCAGCTAGTACATGTAATTACTTACACTATAAATGGAGTGTTACAGTTAATAAAAGAAGATACCTCAAATGATTTTTGATTAGTACAGGACTGTACCAATTGGCCCTTTTTCACATGAACACAGTAGGCGCATCCCTGTTGACCACATCTAAAGTTACCCTTAAATTGAAGCCAATTGGATTGTGTTATAAACAGACTTGGTGACAGGGAGCTGCTAAAGTGGGAGCCCTACGGGAAACCACTTTAACCCCATGCAAAATAATTTTGCTATATGCGGGATCATTGTACAATATGGGAAGATGTTTCATAACAACTTTTTTTGTTTTTTTATATTCCATACTAAACGGTGTGAAAAAAAAAGGTGCCCTGTTGTTGGAAAAGGAGGATTTATGTGTATTTCCTCTATTCCTATTTTCACGTAACAGGTTTTCCCTAGGAATGGCACTGGCAGCTGCAAGCGTCCTGTTTAAACTAGTTTGGCTTCATTCTAGAAAGTTTTGGATGTACTACAAATGCGTTTTAAATGCAAAAATTGTCCAAAGGGGACCCCTCTAATGGTATGCCTGGGGTGTGCTGAATCCACCCGAAGTAAAGTGTTACCCACAGTGGGCTTCCTGTACAAACTCGTAGACACCCTCCCATCAACTCCAGATAATTTTACATCCAAAAACACTATAGTATGAGTATGGAGAACACCTGTGAATTTCAAGTTAAGGCCATAGTCATTGAGGTACTCAAGCCAAGTATTCCGATCAGCATGTTCATCTGATGTGATGAACAACAGATCGTCAATGTAGTGACTGAAAAATATGGTGTCCCTGCGACGGGGACTATCATGTCCAAAAATGCAGGACCTTTCCCACCAACCCATGTACAGGTTGGCTAGGGAGGGTGAAAACTTTGCCCCCATAGAGGCCCCACATTTTTGGAGATAGTAGTCTCCGTCGAACATGAAAAAGTTATGAGTCAAAAGATAATCTAAAGATTGAATAATAAACTCTTGAAGCACCAGAGAAAACGTACCAGATCCTCTCAGAAACCACAAAACAGCCTGTAGTCCTAGGTGATACTAGATTATAGACTCGCCACCTCACAATTTATTCATCTAAATGAAGAATTATATTCAAAATTTTGGAATTTACACAATAGCTGTTTCGTGCCCCTGAGATATCCAGGTAAGTTTACCACGAGGGTTTGCAGCTGGCTGTCTATCCATTCCCCTAAATGCTCATTCAAAGAGCCTATACCAGCCACAATAGGGCACCCTGTAAGTGGCATCAATCCCTTGAGTACTTTAGGTAAGTGGCGAAGCACTGACATAATGGGAAATTCGGGAATAAATAGCTCTTTGTCTGCTTGAGAAAAAATTCCTGCTGATACTGCCCTATCCAATAATGTTGACAATATCTTTTTGAAAGCCTGTGTAAGATTGGATTTGAGTCGTTGGTAAGTATTAGTGTCAGATAGTTGGCGTAATGCTTCATGCTTATATATTGTTTAATCTAAAACCACCACACTACCTCCCTTATCTGCACTCCTGATCACTATGCTTTTATCTGTTGACAATGTTTTCAAAGCCAACTTTTCAGCATGAGTAAGGTTTTGGGGAAGATATTCTCTCTGACTGCTGCGTGCAAGGTCAGTCAAATCTCTCTCCACCATACTTTGAAAAAGATCCATATCCTTCCCCCTCGATTCCACAGGATAAAAATCAGATCTAAATTTGAAAGCAATATCACTATATGTATCCGTGGGGTCACGGGGGGGGGGGGGGCTGGATTCTTCTGCCAAGTCAATCAAATCTTGTAACATACAAACATCAGTGAATTTCACAGGTGAAGAAAGAGAGACATACTCACCCATATCGCAGGTGCCAGAGGGGATCAAATGGTCCTGTGGAGTAGACTGTAAAAAATGTTTTTTGATAGTTAAACTCCTTCAACGCTTAACAGAAGAATGGGTAACAATCCTAGCGGTCATCCCCTACTGTCCAAGGAGACCCTGGTTTACTCTGCTGTCCAGGCTCTCCCTCTGCAATCCCTTAACACTTCCGGTCACATACAACCTTCTGTCCCAGGAGAACCTCTTCCATCCAGATCCAGAGGTTCTGGATTTGAGGGTCTGGAGGTTGAGTAGGTAAAGGCAGGAGGAATTAGGTTGCTCCCACAGAGCAATTCAGACATTACTTCAAGCCAGAAAGGCTTCCACCAATAGCACCTACTGTAAGGCTTGGGAGAAGTTTTCGGAATTTGCAGAAGCTAACAGTTTCAACCCACAGAAACCAGATGGGCCCTTGACCCACTAATATAATGTTTTTTAAGGGGAGTCCTTAAAACTTTGGCAAGTTTGAGTGCATGTTTCATTCAGAGAACATATTGGGCTAGTGGTCTTTCAATGTGGGGTATTTCGTCTTCGTGTGCGGCGTTAGCGCGAGTCTCGCTGGGAACTATCTGTCATGTGGCAAGCTGGTCATCCTTAATCACGTTCATGACCCCCTATAATCTAGATCCAGCCGCGCTTACTTCCCGTGACTTCAGGAAAAATGCATTGCAGTTGTCTCCTCTGAAATCTAAATCAAAATGTTTTTTGCAGCAACCCTTCCTGTGAGTGAGTTACTAACCATGTGTATGCTGCCATGAAGGCACCAGGAAAATGTAAAATTGAATACTTACCTTTCAATGATTATCCTTTCCTGGTGCCTATCCATGGCAGCATACACCCTCCCTTTTTAAATAATCCTTACATGTTTGAGTCTAGTTACAAGAATGGCACATGGGGGGGCCTGACTCTTTCTTTATAGAGTTAAATTGGTCCTGTGGGTTGGTTAAGGATGGGGTAACCAACCATGTGTATGCTGCCATGGATAGGCACTAGAAAAGGAAAATTACAGACAGGTAAGTATTCAATTTTATGTTTTTATACTGTGGAGCGGGAATGAGCCATGATTGGATAAAGTCATGATGACAGTTTGTTTCTGTATCTGCCTGTAGTCTATGCCATTAAGACTCCCTGAGGATCTCAGACTTATCAGTGAGGACAGATGTCCATAGTGTTTATGTACTAGCTCGAATCTAGGCTAACACCACTAAGGTCTCCTGTTGTCTCATTGCAACCTGACCCCCAACACTGACCAATGCTGCATGATAAGTAAATTTGAGGGGTGGATCTCAGATATCTATTTGAGAGCAGACATCCACAGTTGCACAGCCATATCTAGGCTAACAACACTGAGATTTCATGCCATCCCACTAGCACTGAACCCCCCACACACTTATCTATATGCATTTACAGTATTGCCTGCACTTCATTATAATTCACGATTGTGGTCTGCATGTGAACCTGGGTGTGTGCTTTTTACACAACATTGTCCTATGTTTTAAACTGTATTGTGCAGTCTGCATTACTGTATCTGTTCAATTTTTGATATATAATAAAGTTCATAACTATAGGTAAGACCGCTGTTCGCCTTATTCCCCTCCTCCCCCTCCTCCCTTTTGAACTCCTTTGGTTATCTTCCCCACTTTGTGTCTACATAAAATACTTTAAGTAAGCACTGCAAAAATTACAAAAAATATGACCTTATTTTACATTGTACTTTCTAGCACTACTATAATTGATGTTCTTTCAAAAATATTAAGTTGGATGGAATTTCAACAAACCCCTGGGCATCAAGCTCCCCATAGTTATTAACTTTTTGTTAGACTGTGAGATGTTTAATTCTAGAAACATCAATAAAAAAATCCCATAAAACCACCACTTTTTAATTTTTTTCAAATCTCGCTTTACCTACACTATGCTTTAGATCTACAGTATAATCAGACACCTATATTAAGAAACAGATGTAATGCTACATATTTTAGCTATGCATGGTTATAAATCACACTGTCAAGCGTTCCACTCTGGGGGACTATGAGTAAAAATATTATACCATTCATGATGACATTTTCTTTAAACGTTTGCCACTGATGGCACACATAACTAATTATAACCTGAAAGGGCATCATGACATAATAACCAAACGGGATCATCTCTTCATAGGAAACATGTGTATCGAGCAGGACATCAATTAATGGTATTTGGCTCATTTAACCACCATTGGCTTTAGCACAGTGGCCTTTGTATTTATGAATTCCAAGAGAGGCATTTGCTTTTTTTTTTAGCTGCCTATAACCGCCAAAGAATGATGAGCTGTTGATAAAACATAATTATTTTCCTCACCTTCTATGCTTTTTTTCAATTTCTAAAATACATATTTTATCATTGTTTCTGTGCCATGTTGTACAGTTCCATATTGTAGAAATTAAATAAAACACATTTTGGGATTAGACATAATAATAGTAGGTAAATATCATAAAAGACTATGCAAATACAGGACTTAATTATGTTGCTATTAATCAGACATTACAGGCTTATCATTTGCTATAGAAATTTTAATAGAGGTGTTAGAAAAAAATAAATAAAAATTCTAGTCCAGTAATCTAGTCTAGTGGTTTTTGTGTAGTGTTTTTGGACCTTCCTTCAAATTTAGTCTGTTAAATGTGAATCTAGGGCACCACAATTTAGAACTTCTTAAGAGGCTGAAATAATTAACTTTTTGAATTCATACTTCCAAGTAACATACACTACTAAATTGTGAGATGTATTGTGCTGAAATTTCCAACTATAGAAAAAAAAGACATCCCATCCAGTGCTGCAGTATCAGTCAGTCTCTTCTGCATTTAAAATTTCTAGGGGTGTTGGGTGTCTATGGGTTCCATCCTCATTCCTTCATGACATACAGTAGCAGTAATGTACAGGGTTAAAAGATAGAGCCAATGTGCACCAGTAAACATGGGTATCCAATGCTCATGGAAGTGTTAAATGCTAAAGAGACTGGTTTAGGCTGGAAAAGAGGAGAGGTAGAGAACATTGGCCACAAAAGGTAAGTATAGGAGATCTTCTATCTTTATGATTTTTTTTTGTCTTACCAGGAACCCTTTAATGCTTTAAAACAGACCTGTACTCTTCCAACATACATCTTCCGACCCCCCCAATTCAGCCACCAAGATAAAAAGTACGGAGGAGCATTTAGCATTTGACTTGCTCCATGTGACAGTGGCACAGGTTTAGTTTAAAGCTAGTATTGGTATGATGGAAGATAGGGCTGCTATTAGAAATCATGGGGCTCCATACAGCCTACTTGATGGGGCCCATTCAACCATCCCCTCAGCCCCACCCCTGACCCTGACTCAAAACAAAATGCAGGCCACCGGTGACCTGTCATTATATTGAATGGGACCAGCAGCCACACCTACCTGCTGAGAACCTCAGGAGGAAATGCAACTACAATATGCACCAACTCTAATGGTGTGAATGAAGTCTTAGGATGTATTTCACTGTCCTTCTGTTATCATCATCATCATCATGATCAGAAAAATCACACAGTACAGGTGCTGTGGCTAAAAGCACTTGTACTGTGTGACTATGATAATGATTATGATAATGATGATGTCACATTTGGTTGCTGACTGTATAGTTCATCATAGGTAACAGCAGGGCATGACATGGGGGATAGGTGTGCGTTCACTATGATCTCTCTGTACCTTTTGTGAGAATTCTCTGCAGATGATCCCTCTGTGTGCTGCCTCTGCAGGCTGCACTGATGATAATATATAATGATATAATGATAGCTGCCAGCCTGAGCCTGCCACTGTTTTGTTGCTATTTCCCTCAGACCAAACTGCCCTCACCTGAGCACTTACTAGTTGAAGGGAGCAGGCAGTAAAGAGGATGATGATAACACTCTGCCAACACCAGCAGTGACTGTGGGCCAGGACTTTCATTTTACTATCTACAAATGTGGCTCCAGCATGTGTGCAACAGATTCTACACCTACCCGGCACATACTACAGGAAATGGTCAGAGACTGCAGACATACTACTACAGTAGATGGTCAAAGACTGAAGACATACTACAGGAGATGACTAGAGACTGCAGTCATACTGCAGAAGATGACTAGAGACTGCAGAAATACAACAGGAGACGACTAGAGACTATATTTATGAAAATATGCCTGAACCCAATGTAAAAAGTGTATAATATTGCAGTGCTGTTCCACTCTAAATAAAGTGATTGTAAATCACTTTAAAATTTTACCTTGTAAAACAACCCATTCAGTTTAAAATAGAAATTAAATGCAAAACATTTTTGTATCAACATAAAAAAAAACATTAAAAATATATTCTTTTTCCTCTGTTCGCAGCTGCATAAGATGGGGGGAAGAGAAGCAGCAGTCCACTGAGCTTCCCAGTGAATGGCTGTGCAGCAGGGGTGTGTCAGGACAAGTCTGATCATTGGAGGAGAGCATACTAAGTTTCCAACATAGCTAAAGAACTGACCATGGTGTGCTTTCCTGCTTAGTGTTGCCAGTTTTTAATAGGAAAGCAGAAGGACAGGCAGGGACACCAGGGATTTCACACAAAGGAAGCAATACTAAGAGGACAGGATACGTTCTCATACAAGTACATGGTACAGCAGACACATATCAGGAATATGAAGTGTTGGCGTAAAAAAAGCTTTAAACCAGCTCTGCAAGATCAAGTCAGTAATCATCCTTACAAACTACAGCCAAGAGACAGAAAGCAGCAGCATTTCCAATCTTGCCTTACAAAAAGTCAACTGGTCAAGACCGGTAGAGGACAGTAAATAGTTAATGTCTGTGAAGCTGCAACCCTTTTCTAGCAGTAAATCCTTCAAAAGCAAAATCAAGCAAATCCTGCAGCACACACAAAACTCTAGCTGTAATAACTCAATAGAAACAACTGAAGATCATCAGCAGTAATGTGTCACTGTCACTTGTGTCATGGAATGCTCCTCGGCTGCAAGAAATCTTATCAGTGTGATCAGGCAGTGTGCAGCTTTAGGTTAGGCAGTTATAAAAAAGACTAACCAGTGAGACAAGAGGGAGGGAAGGCGTTTCTTGATCGGTCTAATTGTCTAACCTGCACACTGCCTGAACATATTGATAAGGTTTCTTAAAGACGATGCAACCGTCCGGAATTACCTGTGATAGTGACACATTGCTTCTGATGATGTTCATTTGTTTCTCTGGAGCTATTTCAGCTAAAGTTTTGTGTGTGTTCCAGGATTTCTTAAATGTTATTCTCATCATACATTTGTCTTGTAGCTCCCTGGCTTCAGATTCTTTGTGTTTTCCCCTCATGGTGCCCCCATTCTGTCCCCCTTCAGCCTCCTGCATCTTCTATTTGCAGGCAAATGTGGCAGGCTGGAGAAGAGGGGTTACAGTGCTTGCTGATTGGCTAAGGATGGGTGGGAGGTGGAGCCAATCCTGGAGTGTATTTGCCTTGTTGACAGACCCTCCCTTATGCTCAGATAAGCAGCGCTATTGGCTGCCACAGTGAGCATACAGAAACCAAAGTGACAGGGCCCGGGCCCCCTACAAGAGGCCCGCAAGTATCATCATATCAGTGGGCCAGATGAAAGAGCTGCTCTTTTGTGCTCCTACGGCCACATATCAGATGGTTTCATTTTGGATTAGCCCACATTTTTGTTAAGAATATTAAACCACTTAAGCTCTCACACCTGTATACCCTTTACGGATCACAGCGTTGTTTTCTTTTTTACTATTGGTCAGTGATAACTGTGTCATAATTTAGGAAAATTGAGTAAATGGCAGGGGAAGATGACCAGAGGAGATATGCCCTACAAATGTTTCTGAAGTTTTTAGGGCATATCCCCTATGCTGAAGCTCTTCATGCAAAAAAATAAAAATAAACATATTAAGTAAGATCTGCCAGATGTGATTTGGCTAGATCTGGTGAGAATCTCACACTTGTCAGACTACTCTCCTCATCTCTGTCCCCTATATGTCACCAGTGGCTAAGCTTTAATGCACAGTAAGATACCATCTATACATTCATTGTTACTGCTACATATGGCAATGCATTTCAAATTTTGCATCTACTATTTGGGATGTCTTTATGTATTTACCATACCATGACCAATTTGTATAGCTAGCTGATGAGAATCAATGTCAATAATTTTCAATACAACTCAACCACAATTGACACAAGGTGAATGAATGTAAAGCATAGCAGAAAATAATTGCATTTGTTTCAAGTTAAAAATGCATCCCGATCAAGACAGAATTGGAAACATTTGAGTACTTTAACCACTTCCCACCCGGCCAATGCATATATACGGCCGGGTGGGAGCCGTCTACTCCTGATAGGACGTTCAGGAACGTCATTCAGGAGTAGCGGGATCGCGCGCGCGCGCCCGCGCAGCGGCGCGATCCCGATGTGCTCGTGTCACCCGGACACGGCACATCTCAGATCGGCAGGAGGGCTCTGTGATTGGCCCTCCTGATCACATGATGGCCGTGTCCAATCACGGCCGTCATGTGATGTAAACAAACAGCCGGTTGCTAGGCAATCGGCTCTCCTCTCCTCACACGGAAGTCACCGCTGAGGAGAGCAGAACGCTGCAGCCGGCTGATGATCAGTGAGTATGGGCTGCTTTTTACAGCTTTTTACTCACTGATCATCAGTGTAGTGTAAACACACAACACACCACACAGTCCCCACACATGTCCCCAAAACACACATGTCCCCAAAACATACATGTCCCCAAATAATAAAAACACATGTCCCTAATAATAAAAACATGTCCCCCACATATGTCCCACTAAAATCACATGTCCCAATGATTATCTGCACACATATGTACGTGATCACCTGCACACATATGTACATGATCATTTGCGTACATATGTCCGTGATCACACAAACCAATTATTATACACTTAACGGAATTTTTTTTACCAAAAACATGTAGCAGAATACATTTTGGCTTAAATTTATGACAAAATTTGATTTTATTGGATTTCTTTTCAAATAGAAAAAAGAAAATATTGTTTTTTTTCCAAATTTCCGCAATTTTTGCGCTTATATCGCAAAAAAAAAAAAACGAGTCGTGAATAAATAACACCAAAATAAAGCTCTATTTGTGCGAACAAAATGATAACAATTTCATTTGGGTACAGTGTAGCATGACCGCGCAATTGTCACTGAAAGCGCTAGAGCGCTGAAAACTGAAAATTGGGCTGGGAAGGAAGGGGGCGAAAGTGCCCTGTATTGTAGTGGTTAAGCATACCTGGATCTACCTGAATGTAGTGTAATTTTTATCCAAACATTGCTCCATTGCACTAGTCCACCTCACTGCACTTTGTATGCTGTCTGCTGATTATGCTGAAACATAGCTCTCACAACCTCCCACACACAGAAAGCCTCATTTATTACATGTCCTTCCAGGTAAGAGGTCATATGACTCCCATTCCTTTGAGAACACAGTGCTTATTAAGCTAGAGCAGCCAATTGTCAGATCCAAACATGTCATGTGAGGAAGAATAGGAAACCATTAACCCTGTGTAAGATAAGAATTTCTGACTTTGAGCATACACTAGGTTTGGACTCCAGGCTTTCACATAGTGGTGGGGGAAATATGAGGAAGGTAAGTATGTAAGAACATATTAGAACATTTTTATTTGGTACACTGGTTTGGTTATTCAATAAAAAAAAAAAATACTGCTCTGTTTTGATTATAGGCTGCCGCATATTTTCCAATTTTTTTCATTGTAGCGCTACAACTGCAAAATTACAGATCTCGGTCAGCCTGGCCATAGATTATATATGTCTATATTTGGGTAATGATGTCAACATCACTGGTGAACATCACTGGTTGGCGAGTGATCATCATTGACCTTTATCTACAAAGCTAGACAATGTGATTGATGTTCAATTTACATTGGGGGCATTGTTTCTTTTTTACATTTTAATAAGGGAATTTTTCACCATATGGATGTTATATATATATATATATATATATATATATATATATATATATATATATATATATATATATATATATATATATATATACAGTGGTGTGAAAAAGTGTTTGCCCCCTTCCTCGTTTCCTGTTCCTTTGCATGTTTGTCACACTTAAGTGTTTCGGAACATCAAACCAATTTAAACAATAGTCAAGGACAACACAAGTAAACACAAAATGCAATTTCTAAATGAAGGTGTTTATTATTAAAGGTGAAAAAAAATCCAAACCATCATGGCCCTGTGTGAAAAAGTGATTGCCCCCCTTGTTAAAACATACTATAACTGTGGTTGTCCACACCTGAGTTCAATTTCTCTAGCCACACCCAGGCCTGATTATTGCCACACCTGTTCACAATCAAGGCATCACTTAAATAGGTGCAAAAAACAATAAAACAAAAGATCAATCAGCGCTGAACACAATGAACAAGTGAGAAAATATAAAAATGCAGCTAGGATACTATAGGTCAAAATACCAAATCCCACATCACAAAGTAAAAAGTAACAGTACAGCGCATAATTAAATAAATAAAACAAAAAATGACAATAAATAAATATAGTGCATAGACAAACAATTAATGTCCATAAGAAAAAAGAAACCAAGTGAGGTTATTAAGGGAGAAATATCCACTTGTGCAGAGTGTCTTCGATCAACAAAAACAAGTGATGGTGTGATCCCTTCACCGGTAAGCAAGGTGGACTCTCACCTCAACATATGGACCCTCTGTTCTCACAGATAGGTCAAACAAAGCGTGTTCCCCTCATGGGTAAATCACAGCATTCAGTAGATGTGGCAGGCATAAAATAGAATCCTCCTCATATCCTCAAGGCGGTATGATTCCATATAAAACATAAAGAACAAATCTAGTGCTCTCCGTTTGAACAAATTTATTAAAAGGAAGCAGTAGTAAAGTAAATACACTCACATATTAGTGCACTGAACTCCAGTGCCGAGTGTTGGGCATGAAAACAGATAAAACACAGCGTCCATGCGTGGATCAGTGAAGCGGCTTGCGGATGACGTCACGGGCTTAGGTCACATGGTCCGTACGCGTTGCGTCCCAGAAAGTAGGCGGGACTTCATCAGCGGTGATGAAGTCCCGCCTACTTTCTGGGACGCAACGCGTACGGACCATGTGACCTAAGCCCGTGACGTCATCCGCAAGCCGCTTCACTGATCCACGCATGGACGCTGTGTTTTATCTGTTTTCATGCCCAACACTCGGCACTGGAGTTCAGTGCACTAATATGTGAGTGTATTTACTTTACTACTGCTTCCTTTTAATAAATTTGTTCAAACGGAGAGCACTAGATTTGTTCTTTATGTTTTATATGGAATCATACCGCCTTGAGGATATGAGGAGGATTCTATTTTATGCCTGCCACATCTACTGAATGCTGTGATTTACCCATGAGGGGAACACGCTTTGTTTGACCTATCTGTGAGAACAGAGGGTCCATATGTTGAGGTGAGAGTCCACCTTGCTTACCGGTGAAGGGATCACACCATCACTTGTTTTTGTTGATCGAAGACACTCTGCACAAGTGGATATTTCTCCCTTAATAACCTCACTTGGTTTCTTTTTTCTTATGGACATTAATTGTTTGTCTATGCACTATATTTATTGATTGTCATTTTTTGTTTTATTTATTTAATTATGCGCTGTACTGTTACTTTTTACTTTATCACTTAAATAGGAGCTGCTTGACACAGTAAGGTCCACCAGAAGATCCTTAAAAGCTACACATCATGCCGAGACCCAAAGAAATTCAGGAACAATTGAGAAAGAAAGTAATTGAGATCTATCAGTCTGGAAAGGGTTATAAAGCCATTTCCAAAGCTTTGGGAATCCAGCGAACCACAGTGAGAGCCATTATCCACAAATGGCGAAGACATGGAACAGTGGTGAACCTTCCCAGGAGTGGCCGGCCGCCCAAAATTACCCCAAGAGCGCAGCGACGACTCATCCAAGAGGTCACAAAAGACCCTACAACAACGTCCAAGGAACTGCAGGCCTCACTTGCCTCAGTTAAGGTCAGCGTTCATGCCTCCACCATCAGGAAAAGACTGGGCAAAAATGGCCTGCATGGCAGAGTTCCAAGGAGAAAACCACTGCTGAGCAAAAAGAACATCAAAGCTCGTCTCAATTTCTCCACAACACATCTTGATGATCCCCAAGACTTTTGGGACAACATTCTGTGGACCGATGAGACAAAAGTGGAACTCTTTGGAAGGTGTGTGTCCAAGTATATCTGGCGTAGAAGGAACACTGCATTTCATAAAAAGAACATTATACCAACCGTAAAATATGGTGGTGGTAGTGTGATGGTCTGGGGCTGTTTTGCTGCTTCAGGACCTGGAAGACTTGCCGTGATAAAAGGAACTATGAATTCTGCTGTCTACCAAGAGATCCTGAAGGAGAATGCCCGACCATCTGTTCGTGTACTCAAGCTGAAACGAACTTGGGTTCTGCAGCAGGAAAATGATCCTCAACACACCAGCAAGTCCACCACCGAATGGCTGAAGAAAAACAAAATGAAGACTTTGGAGTGGCCTAGCCAAAGTCCTGACCTGAATCCTATTGAGATGTTGTGGTATGACCTTAAAAAGGCCGTTCATGCTCGAAAACCCTCTAATGTAACTGAATTAGGACAATTCTGCAAAGACGAGTGGGCCAAAATTCCTCCAGGACGCTGTAAAAGCCTCATTGCACGTTATCGCAAACGCTTGGTTGCAGTTGTTGCTGCTAAGGATGGCCCAGCCAGTTATTAGGTTTAGGGGGCAATCACTTTTTCACACAGGGTCATGATGGTTTGGATTTTTTTTCACCTTTAATAATAAACACCTTCATTTACAAATTGCATTTTGTGTTTACTTGTGTTGTCCTTGACTATTGTTTAAATTGGTTTGATGTTCCGAAACACTTAAGTGTGACAAACATGCAAAGGAACAGGAAATGAGGAAGGGGCAAACACTTTTTCACACCACTGTATATATATATATATATATATATATATATATATATATATATATATATATATATATATATATATTATTTTTTTTTTTTTTTTTTTTAAATTGTGAATTTACTTTTTTGTAAAAGGGCTACTATGTATCCTGTCATCTTCCGACTGGAGGGATATCTGAGCTCTTTAGTTTAACAGGGGCTTTCAGGTTTTGGAAAAATGTCCCCTGCAGTCACTACATCCTGATTGGGGATTGCACATGGGAAATAGGTCCTTGCCCCTCCTTCCCCCCATAACACTACAACACTGGGGACAGGGTGCCTTTCAAAGTGGGGAGGCTCTGATAACCCCTCTTAAATGGTACCCTCCCTATGCTAAAGGCATGTGGCCTGTTATGGTTCAGAAGGGTAGGCAGACTTGATGTCTTCCATTTTCTTGCCACTGAGGCTACATGCTGGGTCCCTAGAGGGACCCTAGGCTGTTTTTTTTTCCTTAAGAGGGAACTTACACACATTTGTGTAAACCACATCAGACCACATCAACCTTGAGAAGGTATCTTGTAAGAGGGCATCTCTTACAAGCATGTGTCTTGCAATCTTGGGTGAACGCTGAGGCTGTGAGTAAGAGGCATACAGCAGCCAGCTGGTGGTCTGTGTTTTTTGGATAACATATGATTTTATTTAGCAGCTTGACACTGTGCTTATTTGACATTTTTGTTTTCCTGTTTTGTTTTGATTTTTTCCTAATTTATTGCCTCGTAAAAACCATCATCAGAAGGATGAGATATAGGGGTACATTATTTAATAGAGCTCTAGATATCAATAAAAAAAATGACAAAGGTTCTAATCCTTTCTTAGGCCTCTCTCACATGGGGCGGATCCGTGATGATCCACCCCTTGGATATCCGCTTGCTCAGCGAGGATCACTCCATCGATCTCTGCTGAGCAGGAAGATGACGGGTCTGTCTCTGCACACTGTGCAGGGATGGACCTGTCAGAGCGCCGCTCTCCCCTATGGGAGATCCAATCCGATGATGGATGGAAAAGTAGGTTTTTTCTCCGTCACACTTTTTTGGATTGGAGCGGGTTGGATGTCAGCGGGTCGGATGTCAGCGGACATGTCACTGCTGACATCCGATGCTCCATAGACCTCTATGGAGCATCCTTTCAGGTCCGCCTGAAAAACTGGCAGGCGGATCTGAACGGATCGGTAGTATGAAAAAGGCCTTACTCTGTCCAAAGCTAGAAAAAAGTTTTGAACTTAAAATAAACTTTTAAACTATGAAAAAAAAACCTTCATTTGTGAACTGTTAGGTAAGTGATAGGTTCTTTAAAAATCTTTTGTTTTATGAAAGCAATTCTGAACTTTAATAATTGCTCAGTCTACAAAGCTTATATATTTGCACTTCTTTGAAGTCACAATTCTTACCAGTTATGAATATAATACTGGATGAATTATTTTTTACGTTCATATGTATTTAAAGTACAAAATGTAACTCTTATCAGTAACTACACAGTCCTAATTTATCACATTTTAGATCCTGTATACATTATTAAAATGCGCAGTGATTAGGTGATGTAATGAAGTCTCATTAGTATGCTGATTATATGGATTCTATGATCATGATAATGTTAAAGAGCATATTATTCCTGAAGAGCACCTGAAAAGAACTGCTGACATCTTAAGGGACATCTAGTTGTTAACCCTAGGGAAAATAAAACCTGATGTTATCTGTTGAGGCAGCTATTGACCTTTCATTGATTGTAATAAGACAGACTCTTTATTAATGTAAACTCCCTCGCCACAGATGACCCACAGATCAAAATTTATCTGATGAAAGGTCACAATAGAGCAAAATGGAAAGATGAATGCTAAATATCAAGGACAGCTCTCATCATTTACTTTCAAGAAAGAAACTATGTCAAACTAGGGCAAGAAAAGAGAAAATATAAAGTTAAGACTTGTCACATCACAAATAGAATACCACGTTATAGCAATTTACCTGTGAAATGATTGATTTCTTTGATAAATTAAGATTTATTTAAATGATATGTAGTGATGTGAAACATTTAGTCTAGGTTTTGGAGTATATATTACATATATTACATGACCTTGAATACAGAAGTTAGATCATGAGCATTTTACTGCTGTTGATAGCTCAGATCATAATAGCATCACCCAATAATTTTTTAATGAGGGATTGAGAGCAAGAAACATTACTGACTGAAAATGCTTGATCCAAGTCTAATGAAACCAAAGGCTTCTGCACATATGTGCAGCAGCTTTCCATGTCCATACCTGTTCTGGTCATTGAATTTTAGTGGACAGTGAGGCAGCCTATCACAGTGAGAGCCTATAAGCATGCATGTGGGATGATGTACAGTAGCAGGCAAGTTTTGTTTAATAGAACTACCTGACATTTTGGCAGAGTGGAGGCACAGAAAGCTGTGGTGGGTATGTGGCTAGCACCTTAATATCTGTAAGCCTGCTTCTCATTAGAGATGAGCCAGACTGCCCAAGATTCGGTTCCAGCAGTGCCATACCCAAACCCAATTAAAATTAATAGTAGCTGGACATGTCAAATTAACCACTTCAGCCCCGAAATAGTTTAGAAAAAATCGCAATAAGCATATATTGATTGGTTTGCACAAAAGTTATAGTGTCTACAAACTATGGGAAAGATTTATGGCAATTTTTTTTTTTTTTTTTTTTTAATAGCAATGCCAGTGATCTGCGATTTTTAGTGGTACTATGGCATTTCGGCAGACAGATCAGACACTTTTGACACATTTTTGGGACCATTGACATTTATACAGCGTTCAGTTTATAAAAATGCACTGATTATTGTCTAAATGTCCCTGGCAGGGAAGGGGTTAACACTAGGGGCGATCAAGGGGTTAACTGTGTTCCCTAGTTAGTGTTTATAACTGTATAGGGATAGGAATGACTGGGGGAGGAGACATATCGTTGTTCCTATTTAGTAGGAATAACAATATGTCTCCTCTCTCCTAACAGAAAAGGTATTTGTGTGTTTTTATACTCACAAATCTCCATGCTGGCGCTCTTGCACATGATCACTTGTAGCCGGCGGCGATCACGCCCACCGGCCACGCCCATGTCGTGACAGCCACGTGCTTGACAATTCTTTTATTTATTAACAACTACAAATCTCCAAAAAGCCTCTTGTAAATCCATCCAATCATGATGCCTGCCACCTGCTAAAAATAAAATAAAAACAGAAGACCCCGGGCACACAATTGATCTCGATGTTACCACTAGCTGAATGACAAATTCCCTAAGCTGTCATCAGCTATATAAGGGAAGGGGTGATGATAGTGGTGACATCATTGCCCAAATGTGGCCACCATATTTGGGCAGTGATGTTACTGCTATGCTCACCCCTTTGCAAACACCTGTTGCTTCTATAGGAACAAGTGACAGCGGGAAACTGTTAAATATAGAATTGTTTAAAATACCACATCTAATAATTATGCTTGGTTCCTGCCAAACAGGAAGCTGAATGGGCAAAAGCTTGGGCATTTGTCAAAATTCCTGAAAAGCCAAAGTTTGGACCATACTGTTGACACCCTACACTCCATACCTCTCAGCAACTTGTTTTTTTTTTGTTTGTTTGTTATGAAAGAGTAACGTTAAGTACTTCCTGTTATGGTTTTCCCATAACCTAAAGGGCATCACGTGGCCTGTTTGTCTTTTAAAGAACATTCCATGAACTATATAAGGAATTCTCTTAGCTAACACTGAAACATCTGGAGCAGTTTTAAACTCAGGGGTGGTCAGCAGAAAACCTTACAGATTCTGCAGTTGCAGAATAATAAATTAAATTTTTCTACTAAATCTGCAGGAAATTTCAGCAAAGAAAATTCCCTGAACATGATAAGGTGTTTGAATTAAATGTAGGTCCTCTGGCCAAGCATAAAAATAATTATTTCTTTAAAATAGTTAGCGCGATTAGATCTATATCAATTTCTACCTTCCTCTCATTGTGTATAACTTAAATACTCCAAGGATGCTTTATAAAAGCATTGTACCAACCCAGTGAATATTTGTTTTAGTCAAGCAATCAAATTATGCAAAAAATATTAAAGATGGGAACGTTTCCTGTAATCCACAATGGGTGTATGAAAAAAAAAATATGCCTGGGCTTGTGTGAAAATTGTGCCCTGTAGAAATTGATCTCCTCTGATATTCATTTGGAAGTTGGCTATCAGAAAAAAAAAAAAAAAGCAACAGATGACGGCTTGATGGGTTCATATATGTGTGATTTATTCCTAGGACATTGGAATATTTCAAACGTATTGCCATTTCCTGATGGAATCCAGCAACATTGTGTTTGCCACAATGAATAAAAGTATGTATAATTTTTAGAATAACACTAGCATGCACTTTATAGTTTTGGGGAAGAAGTTATGCATATAACATTATATGTGCGTGAATGTATTGTATTCATGTTATTTACCTGTAAATGCCTTCATTGTGTATGCATTCTAAAGCCCAAGACTGCTTCCGAGTGCTGTCAACTTGGATGTGGTTCAGTGGCCCTAGGAATCTCGGAGCTATCACTCAAGTGACTATCTATAGGGCATCAGCCAGTTCAGTAGAAACTGGTTGACATTTGGCCTGCAGGCGATCCAACAGAATCTGCCCCCCCCCCCCTGCCAGAGCACAATAGCACAGCAGGGGAGATGTGATACTAGGGGAGGGGAGATGGGATACTAACATCACATAGTTAGTACAGTGTCTACCCTTGAGCTGTTAGCTTTTTTTCATTCAGCCCTGCTTAGTTGAACAACATTTTTTTTAAAATAGTAGTGTGTATCATGCTTTAACCGCTTCCCGACCACCTCACGCAGATATACTGAGGCAGAAGGGCACATACAGGCATATTAACATACCTGTACGTTGCCCTTTAACCACTTTAGGACCGCCGTATTGCCATTGTACGTCAGCACAATGGCACAGGCAGGCATAATCACGTACATCTACGTGATTGCCTTCCAGCGGGTGGGGGGTCCGATCGGACCCCCTCCCGCTGGATACGGCGGTCCGGTTCGCTCCAGGAGCGCTCCGTGATGAGGGGATGGCCGTTGGTTTTCGGCCACCCCCTCTGGATCGCTCCTGGCCAATGAGAAGCTTCCTCCCCTGTGTATTGTTTACACAGGAAGGAGGAAGTGATGTCATTCTCCTCGGGGCGGTCTTTTTGACCGGACTACGAGGAGAACAGTAAAAGTAAGTGTGCACCAACACTACACTGACATGTAGGTACACACAGGCACACAAACCCCCCCCGATCCCCCCCCCCGATCGCCCCCCGATCCAACCCCCGCCCCCCCTCCCCCCCCAGTCACAGTGTCACTGATTGCATTGATCATTTCTTTACTGATCAATGCATTCAGTGTCAGTTGTGACAGTAAAAACTGTCAGGACAGTTAGTGTTAGGTCCAGGGTAGCCCCCTATCACCCCCCAATAAAGATTTAACCCCCTGATTGCCCCTAGAGTTAACCCTTTCACCCCCTTTTGCCAGTGTCACTAAGCGATCATTTTTCTGATCGCTGCATGTGTCGCTAGTGTCGCTAGGTAGCTAGTTATTTTTTTAGGTTCACCGCCAGGTTTTTATATCGCTAGGTACCCCGATATACTACCCAATAATGTTTTTAACCCCCTGATTGCCGCTAGTTAACCCTTTCACCCCCTTTTGCCAGTGTCACTAAGCGATCGTTTTTCTGATCGCTGCATTAGTGTCGCTACAGTCGCTAGGTAGCTAGTTATTTTTTTAGGTTCACCGCCAGGTTTTTATAGCGCTAGGTACCCCGATATACTACCCAATAATGGTTTTAACCCCCTGATTTCCGCTAGTTAACCCTTTCACCCCCCTTTGCCAGTGTCACTAAGCGATCATTTTTCTGAACGCTGCATCAGTGTCGCTAGTGTCGCTAGGTAGCTAGTTATTTTTTTAGGTTCACCGCCAGGTTTTTATAGCGCTAGGTACCCCGATATACTACCCAATAATGGTTTTAACCCCCTGATTGCTGCTAGTTAACCCTTTCACCCCCTTTCACCAGCGATCACAGTATAAGTGTCACTGGTGACGCTGGTTAGCCAGTTAGTTATTTAGGTTCCCCGTCAGGTTTTTATATAGAGCCAGGGACCCCCATATACTACCTAATAAAAATTTGAACCACCTGATTGCCCCTAGTTAACCCTTTCACCACTGATCACCGTATAAGTGTTACGGGTGACTCTGGTTAGTTTGTTTTTTATAGCATTTTATATTCAAATCCGGAAGGCAGTGCTTGGTTTTCGGGGTCCCGTACGTGGCTAGGCTCCCAAAAAGTCCCCCACATGTGGTATCCCCGTACTCGGGAGAAGCAGCAGAATTTATTTTGGGGTGTAATTTGACTTCTGCCCATAGCATGTGTGAGCAATATATCATTTAGTGACAACTTTGTGCAAAAAAAAAAAAGTTTGTAATATTCCCGCAACTTTTGGCAAAATATAAAATATTCCATGGACTCAACATGCCTCTCAGTAAATAGCTTGGGGTGTCTACTTTCCAAAATGGGGTCATTTGGGGGGGTTTTGTGCTATTTTGGCATTTTATGGCCTTCGAAACTGTGATAGGTAGTGAGGAGTTAAATCAAAAATTTGCACCCTTAGAAATCCTGAAGGTGGTGATTGGTTTTCGGGGTGCCGTGCGCGACTAGACTCCCAAAAAGTCCCACACATGTGGTATCCCCGTACTCGGGAGAAGCAGCAGAATGTATTTTGGGGTGCAATTCCACATATAACCATGGCATGTGTGAGCAATATATCATTTAGTGACAATCCCTTAGGACAAAAAAAATAAATATTCAATGGGCTCAACATACCCATCAGCAATTTCCTTGGGGTGTCTACTTTCCAAAATGGGGTCATTTGGGGGGGATTTGTACTGCCCTGCCATTTTAGCACCTCAAGAAATGAGATCGGCAGTCATAAATTAAAAGCTGTGTAAATTCCAGAAAATGTACTCTAGTTTGTAGACGCTATAACTTTTGCGCAAACCAAAAAATATTCGCTTATTGACATTTTTTTTACTAAAGACATGTGGCTGAATAAATTTTGCCCTCAATGTATGACTAAAATTTAGTTTATTCGATTTTTCTTATAACAAAAAGAAGAAAATATCTTTTTTTTTCAAAATTTTCGCTCTTTTTCCATTTATATCGCAAAAAAAAAAAATCGCAGAGGCAATCAAATACCATCAAAAGAAAGCTCTATTTGTGGGAAGAAAAGGACGCAAATTTCGTTTGGGTGCAATATTGCATGACCGCGCAATTACCAGTTAAAGCAGCGCAGTGCGAAATTGCAAAAAGACCTCTGGTCCTTAAGGTATTTATTGGTCCGAGGCTGAAGTGGTTAAGAGGTGTCTCACGCTTGCCCCCCGGGAGCTCCGCGATCATCTCACGGTGAGGAAGAATGGGGGGATGCTAATGTAAACAAGCATCTCCCCGTTCTGCCTAGTGACACTGTCACTGATCAGCTCTCCCTGTAATCAGGAGCACTGATCAGTGACGTGTCACACACACAGACCCTCCCCCCCACAGTTAGAATCACTCCCTAGGACACACTTAACCCCTACAGTGCCACCTAGTGGTTAACCCCTTCACTGCCAGTGCCATTTTTACAGCAATCAATGCAATTTTTTAGCATTGGTCGTTGCATTAATGCCAATGGTCCCAAAAATGTGTTAAAATTGTCCGATGTGTCCGCCATAATGTCACAGTCAGGATAAAAATCGCTGATCGCCACCATTACTAGTAAAAAAAAAAATTATCAATAAAACTATCCCCTATTTTGTAGACGCCAAAACTTTTTTACCAACCAATCAATAAACGCTTATTGCAATTTTTTTACCAAAAATATGTAGAAGAATATGTATGAGTAAAGAAATTTTTTTTTAATATTTTTTGGGGGATATTTTTTATAGCAAAAATTAAAAAATAATGCGTTTTTAAAAAAAAATTGTCGCTATTCTTTTGTTTATATCACAAAAAATTTTAATCGCAGAGGTGATCAAATACCACCAAAAGAAAGCTCTATTTGTGGAAAAAAAAAAGGAGGTCGATTTTGTTTGGGAGCCACATTGTGCGACCGCTCAATTGTCAGTTAAAGCAACGGAGTGCCGATTCGCAATAAGTGCTCTGATCAGTAGGGTAAATTCTTGCGGGGCTGAAGTGGTTAAGGTGGATTTTCTGGGTCTGATAGGAGAGTTATTAGACACTCCTAGAAGAGGAGAGGTCTACAGCATGCATGGAGAAAAGAATGTACTATTGACTTAAATTTTCCTGGACTAATCAAAACCACATTGCAAATGAATAAATGTATTTTATGGAAAGTAAAAAATAAAATAAAAATACTGCAAGTAAATATTTACAATAATTATTATGTTTTTCCTTTGCCTGTACTTTTTTTAAGTTACAGAGTCTCTTTAAGATTCCTCTTTCTTTCTTTGGGATTATTCAAAAAATAGGAATATGGTTTACCAAAAAATATATTCTGTAAAAAAAAAAAAAAAATATATATATATATATATATATATATATATATATATATATATATATATATATATATATATATATATATATATATATATATATATACAATATTTTTATATGTAGTCAAACTTACCCTAGTGACTGACAATGGTGAGCCTTATTGGCCTATGTCTTATTTTAAAGGTTTAATTATAATAAGCCATTAAGCTAAACTAATATCTCATAATAAATAAACGTAGATTTCTATTTTTGTTTTGTTTTGTTTTTTATTTATTTTTTACAATCTGTATGCATAAGACAAGTGAAATGCATTAAATTTCTTCTTGTTACCAAATCTCATTATGTACAGGGAGATAAAAAATTATGCATTCAGACCTCCTTATGAGATCCCCAGAGTAACTAAAACATTGATGTTTGTGGAAGCTTGTAACTCTTTGGGCTCTAGCTGTAGAAGCAGACTCTACAGAGTTTTACCATCCATCACAATCCATGTCTATCTGATGACATATTGCTCTCAGCAAAAGGGCTTCAATTGTTGATTAAATGTGTGATGTGCATGTTTCAGCAGCTCATAATTGTGCATAGCAAATTGATAGTGTCCTTGCTGCAGTTTTAAAATACATGGAACAGTATATGCATGACATTATTATAACAATCGTCTAACAATTGAAGTTAGATTGCTTTAAATGCTATTATAACATGAAACACATTTTATTAGCTTAACATAACCTCATTATTTTTCAGTGGTAATATTCATTCTTGTACTTTATAGTTCATGTAAATGCAAAAGCTAGTTAATAGTAACTTGGTATCTAAAGAAAAGATTAAAAATGCTCTTATGCTGGACAAAACCATATTTTAATACCTCTTGTTTTCATTTTTTTTCTGTGGTCTGATGGCTCATGCTGAGAACACTATTTAAGTCACTATGCAAATGCTGCATTTTCATTTCAAATTTCAAAGGACAAATAGCTCATATTGATGGAAACTATATATAGAATACTGCACAGCCAAAGAAATACACACTTGATTTTATTTTATATTTCTGTACATATATTTATGTAGATTTTTACATGTATTATTTGTGATTTTTCATGTTCATTCAAGCACAATTATACTAGGCATCCTTTTGTAGTACAACTTCCATATCTTGAAATCTTTAAAGCGGAGCTCCACCCAATTTTAACACAAAAGCTCATGAGGATTATATAGATGTTCTAATTTAAAAACGGAACCTTTTTATTTTTTTTACTGTACCTTTGTTTTGCTGATCATTCTGTCTACTTCCTGGATGTGGGGATTGCGGATATGGGCGGGGATAGTGCAGCTAAAACATAATTTCCTCTATCCGCACTGTCTCCTGGGAACTTTTGTGATTGTTCCCAGGAGTCTGTGCGGCGGCCTGGCGCGAGTTATCATGTGATTTTGACGGCGGTTGATGGCGCTCCGAATTCACATTACTGCACATGCGTGAGATCAGGATACAACACGCATTGCATTCTGGTATGTCAGCGTCACTTTATCCAGGAAGAGGATGCCTGTGGGCTTCACATGCCCACAGGCAAGATGACAATCGGCAAGAAGACAATATATAAGTTTGTTTTTAAAGAGAAAAATGACATCTGAATGACATAAAAACTGGAACAAGTGAGTAATAATTTTAAAGAACTTAATCCTCTTCATTGTAACAAAAAAAAAGATTTAGGCAGTGGAACCCCGCTTTAAAGCGGAGCTCCACCCTAAAGTGGAACTTCTGCTCATTGGAACTCTCCCCCCCTCCGGCGCCACAATTGGCACCTTTCAGGGGGGAGGGGGGTGCAGGTACCTGTACAGTGCAGGTATCTGCACCCACTTCCTGCGTAGATTCTGCAGAAGCTACGCCCCTTTCCGCAGAATCTACGCCCCTTTCCGAAGGTCCCCCGCTGTCTCCTGGGAAACACACGGATCCCAGAGACAGCAGAGACCATCCTTATTGCACAGCGCGACTCACTCATGCGCAGTAGGGAACCGGGAAATGAAGCCACTTCCTGATTCCCATACCCAAGATGGCGGCGGCAGCACCCGAGAGACGATCGAGAGATTGGCTTCGGGTGCTGACATCGCGGGCACGCTGGGCGGGTAAGTGTCATTATTTTAAAAGTCAACAGCTGCAGTATTTGTAGCTGCTGGCTTTTAAAAAAAAAAAAAATGGCGGACTCCTGCTTTAAGCAAACCAATGATTGGTCAAAGCATTTGCCTCTTCAAGGCTAAAACACAATTTCCTATTTTTTAGATACAGTGGTGTGAAAAAGTGTTTGCCCCCTTCCTCATTTCCTGTTCCTTTGCATGTTTGTCAACCTTAAGTGTTTCGGAACATCAAACCAATTTAAACAATAGTCAAGGACAACACAAGTAAACACAAAATGCAATTTGTAAATGAAGGTGTTTATTATTAAAGGTGAAAAAAAATCCAAACCATCATGGCCCTGTGTGAAAAAGTGATTGCCCCCCTTGTTAAAACATACTATAACTGTGGTTGTCCACACCTGAGTTCAATTTCTCTAGCCACACCCAGGCCTGATTATTGCCACACCTGTTCACAATCAAGGGATCACTTAAATAGGAGCTGCTTGACACAGTAAGGTCCACCAGAAGATCCTTAAAAGCTACACATCATGCCGAGACCCAAAGAAATTCAGGAACAATTGAGAAAGAAATTAATTGAGATCTATCAGTCTGGAAAGGGTTATAAAGCCATTTCCAAAGCTTTGGGAATCCAGCGAACCACAGTGAGAGCCATTATCCACAAATGGCGAAGACATGGAACAGTGGTGAACCTTCCCAGGAGTGGCCGGCCGCCCAAAATTACCCCAAGAGCGCAGCGACGACTCATCCAAGAGGTCACAAAAGACCCCACAACAACGTCCAAGGAACTGCAGGCCTCACTTGCCTCAGTTAAGGTCAGCGTTCATGCCTCCACCATCAGGAAAAGACTGGGCAAAAATGGCCTGCATGGCAGAGTTCCAAGGAGAAAACCACTGCTGAGCAAAAAGAACATCAAAGCTCGTCTCAATTTCTCCACAACACATCTTGATGATCCCCAAGACTTTTGGGACAACATTCTGTGGACCGATGAGACAAAAGTGGAACTCTTTGGAAGGTGTGTGTCCAAGTATATCTGGCGTAGAAGGAACACTGCATTTCATAAAAAGAACATTATGCCAACAGTAAAATATGGTGGTGGTAGTGTGATGGTCTGGGGCTGTTTTGCTGCTTCAGGACCTGGAAGACTTGCCGTGATAAAAGGAACTATGAATTCTGCTGTCTACCAAGAGATCCTGAAGGAGAATGTCCGACCATCTGTTCGTGTACTCAAGCTGAAACAAACTTGGGTTCTGCAGCAGGACAATGACCCTAAACACACCAGCAAGTCCACCACCGAATGGCTGAAGAAAAACAAAATGAAGACTTTGGAGTGGCCTAGCCAAAGTCCTGACCTGAATCCTATTGAGATGTTGTGGTATGACCTTTAAAAAGGCCGTTCATGCTCGAAAACCCTCTAATGTAACTGAATTAGGACAATTCTGCAAAGATGAGTGGGCCAAAATTCCTCCAGGACGCTGTAAAAGCCTCATTGCACGTTATCGCAAACGCTTGGATGCAGTTGTTGCTGCTAAGGGTGGCCCAACCAGTTATTAGGTTTAGGGGGCAATCACTTTTTCACACAGGGCCATGATGGTTTGGATTTTTTTTCACCATTAATAATAAACACCTTCATTTACAAATTGCATTTTGTGTTTACTTGTGTTGTCCTTGACTATTGTTTAAATTGGTTTGATGTTCCGAAACACTTAAGTGTGACAAACATGCAAAGGAACAGGAAATGAAGAAGGGGGCAAACACTTTTTCACACCACTGTATGAAAATGGTAATACCATTTAATGACTAATTATATAAATTGTAGTGCAAGCATTTGAAGCACACTGCCATCTTCATCAAACAATACAAGCTGGAAGTAATAAACATACTATTTTACATTAGAAAACAAAGATATGCAGATATTAGCAAATTAATACTTCTGCATTACTTTGTTGCCTAATGTGTAAAATGAATTACTGGCGGTTCATATTGCCTGAAGAAACAGCCTGCATGCTTCCAAAGCTTGCACTACAATCTATTTAGTTAATAAATATCACCCTAGATCCAAACTTCTATTTTTATGGATAGCTAACATGGTACAGCATACTGCTACTATCATATTTCGTTTTAGGCATTTGGGTTGATTTCCTAAAACTAGAGTAAAAAAAAAAAGTCAATGTTAGCCATGGGGGGGGGGGGGGGGGATATTTACTAAAGGCACATCCACTTTGCACTACAAGTTTTCCAATTTTCCAATTTTTCCACATCAGATCAGAAAACGATGGATAGGTAGGTGTGAAATGATCCACTGCATACTTGATTGATATATGTAATAATTGTGATCCCCACGCTATAATTGTATTGCATTTTTCTGTGATTAAATTGCCTAATTGGCTGCTGCTGTGGTATAAGCTGTAGGTGCCTTTAAAATCGCGTTATACCGTGTATACCCAGCGCACTCAAGATTCATTTGCACTTGTATATATGATGTCATTGTAATTTTTGTAAAACATTGTTGATGTGGAGACAGCACTGGGTACAGACATTATAACACATACTTGATAGATACTTTGAAGGAATATGTTTTGGCCAAAGTATTCTAAAGCCTTTTGCCTGCACATGCTGACTGTAGAGTAGACAGCAGTCCTCCTTTTCATGTGTACTAGGTATTCGCTATATCTATTTCATTTTTATGGAATACCTGCTTTTGCTGTAAAAAACAGTTATTAATCATCGTTATTATTGTTATTGTTGTTCTCTGTTTTAATCTGCTTTACTTTACAGGGTTTCCTGGATATGCTGTATATTTGTAGCTAATACTCATGCTGAAACACAAAAAATAAAATTGAATAAATATTTTCAAAATGTAAAGTCAAATTTTGGCTAGGAAAGTCTGTTGCTACTTTTGCACATCCTACACTATAGAAATAAAATGCTACAGGGCAAGCAGGGCGCAACCTTTCATCATACATGATTGACTGCCTGTGCAAGAAATAAAAAGTTTTCAGTGACTACCTGCACTACTACAGCAGCAAAACAGAGGGTGTAGCAGATCATAGCTGAGCCACTTTGCATTCTAATCTGCCCACCACACACATATATTATATATATATATATATATATATATATATATATATATATATATATATATATATATATATAAACCAAAAGAGAGAGCAGCACTCACGTGTCTTGAAAGGTGAATGCATAATGGCAGCTTAATTCAATGTATCAACAAGGCACAAGCTCGTCTTCCTCAGGACGAGCTTGTGCCTCGATGAAAGGGCAAATTAAACTAAAGCCATTCACAGCTGGATGTTCACTCAAGTTGGATAGTCCCTCTCTCACAAGGCCTAGCAGCCAACAAGGTGCTTAAATCAGGAATAAGTCTCTGCCACAGACTTTGTTGTAGAACACGTAGGAAACTAGGACTTGTAGGACTTGTAATGGCACGGGCAGGCATATTGGCATACAGGTACATCCATTTTTATATGCCGCCCTGCCATCGCCTGCGCGCCACAGGCGGCGCGCTCTTGTGCTGGTCGGGACCCCCGTGAGTCTGGTCGCAGGTCCCACGGACTTGATCGCCGCGGGGATACCCGCGATCGTCCCACTGGGTGGCTGAATGGGGAGATGCCATTGTAAACAGCATCTCCCCATTCTGCCTAGCAACAAGTGATGCTGATCTCTGCTCCATGTGATTGGAGCAGAGATCACTGTTGAAATAATAAAAAAGGCGCAGCGCTTAGATTATATATATGACAATATCTATATAATCTTTTACCAGTGTAAAAAATATAATCAACTATAATAGTGAAAACTCTGCATAAATTAACACTATTAATGATTCTATGTTTTAGACAACATTATATCCAAATATACAAAAAAAAAAAATTGATATACGTATATCCACCAAAGTGAATGTGTTAAGAGTCCATAAGTGAAACAATATGGTGACAAAGTGCAATATCTTAAGAGGTTATAGTGACTTCAGTGAATGCTTTGCAGAAATCCACCACCACTTGAGAGGAGGCTTACCAGATGTTATGGACCCAGTTAGGTATATACCTAGTGAGTCACACAAGTTTATTGATGTAAATCCACATGAAAAAACAGCTGGAAAACTTGTAACTTCTCATGGGTACCAGAGTAGACAGAGAGATGACCCAAAAATAGATGAAATGGCTATCCACCTTTTGGGGTGACTGAGGACAGAGATTCTTCCACGTATATTATAGGCCAAAAAGAAAATACAGCCTCATAGTGAAATACCGTTTAAAACTTTTATTAACATTAAAAGCATAAATGGGTACTCACATATTACAGGCAAATACAAGCATGGAATTCAAATCTGGCAACGCAGTGGCATCAACGAGCCCTTCCGACACGTTTCTCCTAAACAGGCATCATCTGTTCACTAACACAAAGCCCAGCCCCCCACAGTTAGTAACACGCCCCTAGGAACACTTAACCCCTACAATGCCACTCCCTGGTTAACCCCTTCACTGCCAGTGTCATTTACACAGGAATCACTGCATTTGTATAGCACTGATTGCTGTATAAATGACAATGGTCCCAAAAATGTGTCTAAAATGTCCGATGTGTCCACCATAATGTCGCAGTCACAATAAAAATCGCAGATCGCCGTCATTACTAGTAAAAATAAATTATTAATAAAAATGCCATAAAATTATCCCCTATTTTGTAAACGCTATAACTTTTGCGCAAACCAATCAATAATGAATGAATGAATGAATGAATGAATGAATGAAATACTTATATAGCACACAATGCGAACTGAATCGCCTCTAGGCGCTGTGGCGAGCTTTGATCATCTGCTAAAAGAGGAAGGTCTTGAGTTTTTTCCTAAAAGCCAGGTGATTTTCTTCCAGGCGGATGTTGATTGGTAGAGCATTCCATAGCCGAGGCCCTTGGACAGCGAATCTCCGATCACCCTTGGATTTATACCGGGCTTTGGGCACGAGGAGGAGGTTTTTGTTGGCTGATCGAAGACTGCGGTTTGGTGTGTAATGATTTATTTTCTCCATTAGGTATTGCGGAGCTTCTCTATGCACGCATTTGTGGGTGAGGCAAAGGGTCTTGAACGTGATCCGATTTTTTACGGTTAGCCAATGTAAGCTCCTCAGTGAAGGAGAAATGGATTCCCAGGGTTTTTTTCCTGTTATCAGCCTTGCCGCCGTGTTTTGGATCAGTTGTAATCGCGCAAGTTGATATTGTGGTAATCCTATGTAAAGCGAGTTTGCGTAGTCCAGTCGTGAATTAATGATTGTTCCAACTACCACTGCTTTGTCATTCTTTGGGATAAAAGGGATGAGTCTGCGATTTTTTAACCAAAAATATGTAGAAGAATACGTATCGGCCTAAACTGAGGGAAAAAAGTTTTTTATATATTTTCGGGGGATATTTATTATAACAAAAAGTAAAAAATAATGAATTTTTTCAAAATTGTCACTCTATTTTTGTTTATAGCGCAAAAAATAAAAACTGCAGGGGTGATCAAATACGACCAAAAGAAAGCTCTATTTGTGGGGAAAAAAAGGATGTCAATTCTGTTTGTGACCCACGTTGCACGACCACGCAATTTTCAGTTAAAGCGAAGCAGTACCGAATCGCAAAAAAGTGGTCTGGTCTTAAGCCAGCAAAATGGTCCGGTCTGAAAGTGGATATAAAGTGATATATGGAAAAACAGTTTACAAGAGCCATTCACCCTCACATAAAACCAGAAAATGTTTCACCTCTTTAAATGACTTCATCACTTGACAAATTGACTGACCCTTTCATCAGCAATTTATAGCAACTGTTCTAAATGTTAATGGAAGGACCATCATGACAAAGGTGACCTAGAACATATATATCGAAAAACCATGCACTTTTGTTTGATTAATCACAGTGCTGTGTGTTTTCAGCATATGTTCTCATGCCCACTAGGCATATGTTTTTATGTTTATTGTAGGTGAAATTCCCTTTCATCAGAAAGGGAAAAAAAAACTATTGTGTTTTTTATGTAAAATATGTTTTGCTGCTGATCTATGTCATATTGCAAATTGTTGCTGTAATTAAAGATATTTGCTTTAATGCTCATTTTCCCAGTAATACATAGGGGGTTATTTACTAAAGGAAAATCCACTTTGCACTGCAAGTGCACTTGGAAGTAAAGTCGCTGTAGATCCGAAGGGGACATGCAAAGAAAATAAAAAACAGCATTTTAGCTTGCACATGATTGGATGATAAAATCAGCAGAACTTCCACTCATTTCAGATCTACCCCTTAGATTTAGAGCGACTGCACTTCTAAGTGCACATTCAGTGCACTTTCAAGTGCACTTGCAGTGCAAAGGGGATTTGCCTTTCGTAAATAATCTCCCATAGTCTCTTTCTTGGATCTCAACCTGTATTGGGGCCACTGCACTATAATATGCACTTAGTGAACTGGTCAGTGGTTATTTTGACCACCATATAAGTTCACTACCATCCTGGGTTTGAACCTTCTGACAAGACCCCAAAGAAGGGGAGTTTCCTTTATTGGCTTAATTCAGTAAGTACAATAAGTGATTATCATTATTAATATTATTTAGGATGAATATAGCACCAACAGTTTGTGCAATGCTTTACAATATAAAGAGAGTCAGCACAGTAGCAACACAATGAAATACAAGAGGGTTAGGAGGACCTGAGAGCTTACAATCTAATATTATATTTGGACATGGTTTCATCAGACCCTTTGGTCTGGTTTCTTTTTTTATTTTATATTTTCAGATCAAGTGTGGCATTTTAAAAATGTACTTTTACATTAAATGGCCTTCAGATTTGTATCTCAAGAATTCCAACACTGGGTCTGTTACACCTGTATTCCACATCTGTCTGTCTTTCATGTATCTTGCTCTTCCCTAGACATTTTGTTTGGCATCACTAAGATTCTAGTGTTAAACAAGGAATGCATCTTTTTTTGCACCAAAACGAGGAACAATGATAGAGGAGCACTAGCAACACACATAAAGAAATCTTTTGCTAACAACATTTTAGAATCCAGCAAGTGATTTATCACACCTGACATCTCAGTTTTGGTTAAACTAACAGGTAAGTTAGTTTAGTGAGGACACTGAGCGAAGAGAGGTAGTGATCATAAAAGACAATTTGTTTGTCAAATAGTATACCCCATATATTGGATATAGTACTGAAAATAACATTTTTACAACTATAGATACTCATCAGCACAAAATTATTAGAAATGAACTCATTTAAAATTCCACTTTGTTCTACGTTTACTGCACTAGGATGTCTCACTGCTATTTGACCAACGTGTGAAATACATTGTTGAGCTAGTCCTCTAGACATTCAACTTTGGTAGCCAACTACAGCTTGTTCAATGAAGCTTTGACAAAATACCTGGAAGCTGATGGTTTCTATGCAGAGCTACACCAGATTTTGCACTCTACAGTTTTAGTAAATTAACTCCATGGGGGTTTACTAAAGGAAACTCCACTTTGCACTGCAAGTGCACTTGGAAGTAAAGTCGCTGTAGATCCGAGGGAGACATGCAAGGAAAATAAAAAACAGCATTTTAGCTTGCACATGATTGGATGATAAAATCAGCAGAGCTTCCACTCATTGCAGATCTACCCCTTAGATTTAGAGCGACTGCACTTCCAAGTGCACTTTCAATGCACTTTCAAGTGCACTTGCAGTGCAAAGTAGATTTGCCTTTGGTAAATAACCCCCCATATTATCAATCTCTAACATCCACTGCAATGTTTATTAAGTGTTTAGCACGAATGACAGAACAAGCATTTGGTTGGAAATTAAAAAAAAATAATCTCCCTTATTTTACCACCTAAAGTGGGTAATATATGTTTAGATGAGTTCACATTACAACAACTCTAAATTGTTTGAAATAATGCTGGTTGTAAAGTAAGGTTGGGGTAAACCCCCTGGATAAGAAATACCCATATGAAGCGCTCACAAATTTATAGAGTTAGGACTGCAGCTAATACGGGGGGGGGGGGGGGGGGGCGTGAAGGCTCTGCAACTTACACATGTATTTGCAAATTTGCGCAAACTAAACCCCCATTTTTTAACGCAAAATGTTAGACAAGAGAAATCGGTTGGTTGCAGGCTAATCGGTAAGTTGAGTTGGGAATTCTCTTTGGTTTTGTTTGACATGTGTCACCCTTCCATGTGCTCCTTGCTGCGAAGGCCAGTTATAGGTAGGGGCAGTGGCCATGTGTTTGTTCCATGTAAAGTATATACAGTTACTATACAGAAAAGAACAAATCAGCTATATCAAAATATATAACCACTAATTCATAACTAGCCTTTAAATTAAGGTGCATAGCCCAACAAACATTTTCCAGCAGACTTAGAAGCTAGCCTGCAAAAATAACAAATTAACCCTGTCTAGCAATTCAGATTAAAAACAGAGGGCTTAGTTGCACACATCTGACAATATCTGTGGAAGCTACACTGCTTTACAAAGGCTCCTTTATAAAGTGTGGTCCTAACTCCTATTTTTGAGAGTCTCCAAGTTGGAGCATATATAGCAGTAAATCAGGACCGTTCACTCTCCACCTGCTCTGAAAGCAGCTAGACTCAAATTCAGTTTACTGCAGAAGATCAGGTAGTAATTGAGATTTGTTGCCAGAGAATGCAGCATATGATTACCGCCCAATGACTGGTTGCTAGAGGTTACAGCACACATTATGGCTCACTCATTAGTTGCTAGAGTCCCAGCACATCATGGTGAAGATGGCAAAATCGAGTTGCAGGAAAAAAAAATGTTCTGTCTATGGCTCTCATAACAGCACACCTGCTTGCCCCACAAGCTGCGATCACCACTAAGGCCAGCTGCACCCCCTCATTGAATCCCCCTAATCACCACAAGCCCTTCAGCAGGCTCCACCCCAGGGATGGCCAGTACTCCAGTGGATGCCACCTGATCACTGCCGGGGTGGAGGTAGGGGGTGGGGTCTGTCCCTGGAATGTTCTGCAGTGGACCCCTTTCCTGCCATATGGAGCCACCCCCCACAGTGGGGGAACTCCAGAGCCTATTGGCAAGTTCGACCTTTGCAACCCTGGGAGTTCTGCCACTAGTACCATAGCTATAAGGTAGCTGGTAAGCTAGTTATTAACGGCTCATTTTCTAGTGGTGGTAGCAAGTAGTCCCTTTAATCAGGAGTCTGCTTACTCTGGGTTGCTTGTGATGCATCAAAGTCTGTATCCTGACATTGGTTCAGCAACAGACCTTTCGCTCTTAAAGTCTCCCACACATGGTACTTGCTTGGTGGTTTTTAGCAGCTCAGTCTCTCTCTGGGGGAGAACTGTACCACACATTTCTCTCACTAACTCCCCCAGAACACTACATTATCTCAGTGAATTTTTGCTTGGGCAAATCTTGCTCCCTCCTTCTTTAAAAACAGAGTGTAGTTCAGGCCACATGGACTTCAGTGAACAGTCCATTTATTGGGACAACATGTCCCATCATACCCTTTGGGTCTCTTCTGACTGGCTGCTTATTTTGCTTAGCCAGAGGGAGGGGGAAGAGCTAGCATCGATTATACAGAGCCCATTGCTAATAGGAGGAGAGGAGGGGGGTGAGCGGGTTGTGAGCACACAGAAAACCCACAGCTGTACCTCACAGCTGAAGAGAGATCCATAGTGGCCCATGCATCAGTGGGAGGAGAGAGAGTGCTCAGCTACACTAATATGACAGGGAGGCCATATGGGCCCCTGTAGCTAGGAGTAACCCATGATATTACGCCTATGGTGGGCTCAAGGGACAGCTGCTTTGGGCTCCACAAAAATGAATGGGCTCGGGTCAGCTGTCCCTTTTTCCCCACCTTAAAGATGGCCCTGCAGTAAATATGCTTAAGCATGCTTCTTCTTAAAGGCACAGGGATAAATTAGAAGCCCAGCAAGAACACAATGGCAGCTGAAGACATTCAATGTGTCCCTATGCCAAATTCAGCAAGCAAGCTATACAAAAATGGGAGCCACCACAAATTATAACTAGCCTTTAAAGTAAGGTGCACATATATGCCATTGTGCATCATAAACAAAAATAAAATGTCTCGGCACACTTACCAGCTAGCCTGCAAAAAAACTAAAAAAACAAACAAATTGACCCTGTCTAAAAACCCACATTAAAAACAGAGAATTTACTTGTACACATTTGCAAATATATGTATTAGACATGTGCACACTTTCAGTTTCGTTCGAAAAATACATTTATTTAGTTACTCCTGAAATTAATTTTTATTTATTTTATTTTGTTAAAAAATGCATTTGTACGAAAATCCGAATTAATTAAGGTTGAATCTGTCAATTGAAGGCTTATGGTGTCTGTCGGATATTCTAAAGAGATTAGACAAAGCAGCTAAACTGTACGACGCTGTGATCATACATTTCCGGTCGAAGAACTCCGCCCACAAGCTTTAGTAAAATGCTAATGTTTGACTAGTAATAATTATAATTATTAATTGTATTACTTGTCAAACAACATTAGAATTCTTCTATAGCCTATGGGCGGAGCATTTGACCGTAAATATTCGCTCGCGGGATCGTATGTTTTTAACTGCTTCATTGAATCATCATGTCAAATGGTATTACCGCAGGGTCGATATACACAGCTATTGTCACCGTCGTGTCAAATCTTTTATCTATCTATATTGAACTGTTGTCACAACAATATGAAAATATAATGGATACGAAAATAAGTCATTTTTTTATGTCGGATCTTTTGGATTTCGTATTCTGCACATTCTTATCGTTTTGTTAAAATGAACACGGAAATCCCTGAAATTCAATGAAAATGCATTCAGACGATAACAAATGCACATGTCTAATAGACATGTGGAAGCCACACTGCCCCACCAAGACTCCTCTGTGTAGTGTGGTCCCAAGTTAGAGCAGATATAGCAATGGGTAAATGTGAAGGCTATCTGGTAAGTGTGCTAAAAATTTTTTGGTTTGCTCTTGCATGTTTGTTTGCATTTGGTAATTTGAGAAAATAATAAATCAGTGCAATACTTAGTGAACTCAGTCAAGTAATTGCCAGACCATTGTTCCTAATTTTTACTGACAGTCTACTAACTGGAATGGTACCAACTGATTGGAGAAAAGCCAATGTAGCACCAATATTTAAAAAGGGCCCAAAATACATCCCTGGGAATTACAGACCAGTTAGTCTAACATCAATAGTATACAAACTCTTGGACGGGATGATAATGGACTACATACAAGATTTTAGTAATGAGAATAGTATCATTAGCAGTAATCAGTAGGGATGGGCTTTATGTTTGGGTCGAACATTAGTTTGACTCGAACATTGCCTGTTCGCCCGTTCACCGAATAGCAAACAATTTGGGGTATTCACAGCAAATTCGAAAGCCGCAGAACACCCTTTAAAAAGTCTATGGGAGAAATCAAAAGTGATAATTTAGAGACTTATATGCAAGTTATTGTCATAAAAAGTGTTTGGGGACCTGGGTCCTGCCCCAGGGGACATGTATCAATGCAAAAAAGTTTTAAAAAACTGCAGTTTTTTTGGGAGAAGTGATTTTAATAATGCTTAAAGTGAAACAATAAAAGTGTAATATTCCTTTAAATTTTGTACCTGGGGGGTGTCTATATTATGCCTGTAAAGGAGCGCATGTTTCCGTTGTTTAGAACAGTCTGACAGCAAAATTACATTTCTAAAAGAAAAAAAAGTCATTTAAAACTATTCACTATAATGAATACACATAAAAGTTCATTGATAAAAATGGCATATAATTTCCCCACAGAGGAACCCCGAACAAATTTTTTTTTTTAAATGCATGGGGGTACCCCTAAATTCCATACCAGGCCCTTCAGGTCTGGTATGGATATTAAGGGGAACCTCATGCCAATTTTTTTCTTTAAAATAGCGTGGGGGTCCCCCTCAAAATCCATACCAGACCCTCCAGGTCTTATATGGATTATAAGGAGAACCCCATGCCAAAATAAAAAAAATGGGGTCCCCCAAAAATCCATACCAGACCCTTATCCGAGCAACCTGCAACCGATTCGTCCTCCGAATGATCCACCTCAGTGGGATTCTTCTGCTGTGGGACACTTCTGTTCTTCTAACACTTCTTATATATAAAGCCCTCCTATATATAAAGCCCTCTTATATATAAAGCCCTCCTCTGACACACGGGCACCCTCCCAATGTTGAGGGCATGTGGCCTGATATGGTTCAGGAGGGGGGCGCTCTCTTGTCCCCCCTCTTTTCCTGCAGCCTGACAGGTTGCGTGCTCGGATAAGGGTCTGGTATGGATTTTTGGGGGACCCCACGCCATTTTTAAAAAAATTTTGGAGTGGGGTTCTCCTTCATATCCATACCAGACCTGGAGGGTCTGGTATGGAATTTAAAGGGACCCCCACACATTTTTTTTTACATTTTGGTTTGGGGTTCCACAGAGGAAGCCCAAGCCAAAATGAGAAAAAAGTAATATTTTATAAATGTGTGGGGGTCCCCCAAAATTCCATACCAGGCCCTTCAGGTCTGGTATGGATATTAAGGGGAACCCCGTGTCAAAATTTTTTAAAAAATAGCGTGGGGTTCCCCTCAAAATCCATACCAGGCCCTTCAGGTCTTTTAAGGGGAACCCCATGCCAACATTTAAAAAAGAAATGGCATGGGGTCCCCCAAAAATCCATACCAGACACTTATCCGAGCAACCTGGCAGGCCACAGGAAAAGAGGGGTGATGAGAGAGCGCCCCCCTCCTGAACCATACCAGGCCACATGCCCTCAACATTGGGAGGGTGCTTTGGGTAGCCCCCAAAGCACGTTGTCCCCATGTTAATGGGGAAGGGCCTCATCCCCACAACCCTTTCCCAGTGGATGTGGGGGTCTGCGGGCAGGGGGCTTATTGGAATCTGGAAGCCCCCTTTGACAAGTAGACCCCCCGATCCCACCCCCCCCCCGTGTGAATTGGTAATGGGGTAGGTGTACCCCTACCATTTCACAAAAAAAGTGCCAAAAAGGTTAAAAAAGACAAGAGACGGTTTTTGACAAGGCCTTTATTAATTTCTTCTTCTATCCCCGCTTCTTCTTCCATCTTCTTTCTTCTGGTCTTCCTTCAGTGTTCTTCTTCTTCCTCCATCTTTTTTTCTCCATCTTTTTGTTTGTTCTCTTCTCGTCTGGCATCTTTCTCTGGTTTCTTCTCCGATTCGTCCTCCGAATGATCCACCTCAGTGGGATTCTTCTGCTGTGGGACACTTCTGTTCTTCTAACACTTCTTATATATAAAGCCCTCCTATATATAAAGCCCTCTTATATATAAAGCCCTCCTCTGACACACGGGCACCCTCCCAATGTTGAGGGCATGTGGCCTGATATGGTTCAGGAGGGGGGCGCTCTCTCGTCCCCCCTCTTTTCCTGCAGCCTGCCAGGTTGCATGCTCGGATAAGGGTCTGGTATGGATTTTTGGGGGACCCCACACCATTTTTTTTTATTTTGGCATGGGGTTCTCCTTAATATCCATACCAGACCTGAGGGGCCTGGTATGGAATTTAGGGGGACCCCCATGCACTTTTTTTTACATTTTGGTTTGGGGTTCCCCTGTGGAGAAATTTCAATGCCGTTTTTATCAATGAGCTTTTATGTGTATTGCGGACCGACATTTCATTATAGCCGTGAGTAGTTTTAAATTACTTTTTTTTCCTTTAGAAATGTAATTTTGCTGTCAGACTGTTCTAAACACGGGAAACATGCGCCCCTTTACAGGCATACTATAGACACCCCCCAGGTATGAAATTTAAAGGAATATTACACTTTTATTGTTTCACTTTAAGTATTATTAAAATCACTTTTTTTGCATTGATACATGCCCCCTGGTGCATGACCCAGGTCCCTAAACACTTTTTATGACAATAACTTGCATATAAGCCTTTAAAATTAGCACTTTTGATTTTTCATATTCGTGTCCCATAGACTTTAACGTTGTTCACGTGTTTGAACAAATTTTTTGCCTGTTTGCATGTTCTGGATGCGAACCGAACAGGGGGTGTTCGGCCCATCCCTAGTAATCAGCATGGATTCATGAAGAATCGTTCTTGCCAAACCAATCTATTAGCTTTCTATGAGGAGGTGAGTTGCCATGTAGATAAAGGAAGGCTCGTAGACGTGGTGTATCTGGATTTTGCAAAAGCATTTGACACAGTGCCCCATAAACACAGTACAAAATAAGGTCCGTTGGCATGGACCATAGGGTGAGTACATAGATTGAAAACTGGCTTCAAGGGTGAGTTCAGAGGGTGGTGATAAATGGGGAGTACTTGGAATGGTCAGGGGTGAGTAGTGGGGTCCCCCAGGGTTCTGTGCTGGGACCTATCCTGTTTAATTTGTTCATAAACGACCCGGAGGATGTAGTAAACAGTTCAATCTCTGTATTTGCGGATAATACTAAGCTAAGCAGGGCAATAACTTCTCTACAGGATGTGGAAACCTTGCAAAAAGATCTGAACAATTTAATGGGGTGGGCAACTACATGGCAAATGAGCTTCAATGTAGAAAAATTTAAAATAATGCATTTGGGTGGCAAAAATATGAATGCAATCTATGCACTGGGGGGGGGGGGAATCTCTGGGGGAATCTAGGATGGAAAAGGACCTGGGGGTCCTAGTAGATGATAGGCTCAGCAATGGCATGCAATGCCAAGCTGCTGCTAACAAAGCAAACAGAATATTGGCATGCATTAAAAAGGGGATTAATTCCAGAGATAAAACAATAATTCTCCTGCTCTACAGGAATCTGGTCCAGCCGCACCTAGAGTATGCTGTCCAGTTTGGGGCACCAGTCCTCAAGAAGGATTACTGGAAATGGAGCAATTACAAAGAAGGACAACAAAGCTAATAAAGGGTCTGGAGGATATTAGTTATAAAGAAAGGTTGCAAGAACTGAACGTATTCTCTCTGGAGAAGAGACACTTGAGAGGGGATATTATTTAAATTTACAAATACTGTACTGGTGATATATAGGGATAAAAAAAATTGAGGAAGGGAGTTTAACAAGACTCGTGGCCTCTCATTAAAATTAGAAGAAAAGAGGTTTAACCTTAAACTACGTAGAGGGTTCTTTACTGTAAGAGCGGCAAGGATGTGGAATTCCCTTCCACAGGCGGTGGTCTCAGCGGGGAGCATCGGTAGTTGCAAGAAACTATTAGATAAGCACAAAAGGTTTGGAGGTAAGGGACTTTTGCGGCACCAAGTATTAGAAGTGAAAAAGAAAAATAAGAAAAAATGTTCAAAAAAATATACAAATTTATTTCATATACATTGTACAAAATATTAAAAAATACAGTCAAACATTAAATACACTTCCCTATGGTCTATAATTGACACCTATTGCATAAACGCAGGTGACATTCTCTTTAAAGACCAAAAGAGTTTCCATCCCAGTACGTTCAACATGTTTCGCCGTGGTCGGCTTCTTCAGGAACAAGGGAGTAGAAATATTCATATCACAGAAGAACAAATATGTTACTCTTTATACTATACATAAAAAGAAAAAATAAAATCAATGCACAAGAAAAACGCATCAAAATTACAAATTGTTAATAAATAACAAAACAACAACCATGAACCATGTACAATGATATAGTATCAAAAGTTGCAAGTGCATGGACTGTAAATACCTCCTAAACGTGCACTGTTTAGGAGATATTTACTGTATACCCCATCGATGACATCATCAGCACATGCGCTCTGAAGGAACGGCTGCCCGTGCCACTTCTTCAGGGCCATTTGCCATGAACAGCAGCTCCCATGCTCATGCCTGGGAGTGAACTCATCGTGGCTCAGGCCACTCACAGCACTAGAGGCCACAACGTAGGAAGAAACACTAGTGAAGATGTCAGCCATCTCAGCAGTGTGCGGGCGCCACTGCGGGGATTCATTCTAAGGTAAGTATTTCATAATGCGCTAGTATGCATTGCATACTAGCGCATTATGCCTTTGTGTTACAGGTATGCCTTTGGGGGATTTGCAACCTCTTTGAAGGACAATATGGGCGGGTTTCATGCAGCCAAAAAAAAATTTTTTTCCAAAGAAGTAAAATCTAACACATTATAAGCAGATGCTTAGTACTTGGGACCAAAAAGGATATATTGGAAATAATCAGATACAGAAACAGTGTTTTTACCACATCATATCCTACTGATAGTTAAAACAAATTAGCCAATAGCTTTTTAAACTAGCACAAAGTATATATACAGTATAGTTCATAATTGATCAAATATTTCTTTAGACCATAAACACCAAAAGTATGTAAAATTTGTGCTTTTTTTTTTTCAGTATAAATATTTAGGTATTTTAATACAGAAAACAATGTTTGCATGTCAGCAGAAAGTTTTTTTCGATATAATGGGACTTTTAAGGTGCAGACAGTAAAAAAAAAGCATCCAAATAATTCAAAGATACATTATTGCAACATACTGTGTACCATTTGTTAAAATCCATCAATGTGTTTATCCATCAACATCCATCAGCAATTGTTTATACTGACATTGATTTTTAATGCAGGGGCATCACCCCTATTATCTCTTCATGCAGTCATCCTATAATTAGGATAAATAAGTGGTATAAACATGCAAAAAGAAGCTTAGAGCTTCACATGCTGGCAGGAAAATAGAAAATTGGAAAAATATGCTTTAAAACTAATATTTTAGTCCTATAACATAATAACAATTTTACAGACAAAAACACCATAAACTCCCTTTGAGCTTGAATGAAATTTCTCACAACTATACAACTATCTATATATACTTTCCACTTTGATGTGACCTATAAATTGTACAACTCAGTTGAAAAACAAACTGAAATTAAAATAATGTGGTTGAAAAAGTGTGCACACCCTCTTATAACTGGGGGTGTATCTGTGTTCGCATTCAAGCATTCACATTCAAACTCATGTAAATAGGAGTCAGTACACACTTGCCATCATTTAAACTGCCTCTGAATAACCCCAAATAAAGTTCAGCTGTTCTAGTAGGTCTTTCCTGACATGTTCTTAGTTACATCCTACAGCAAAAGCCATGGTCCACAGAGAGCCTCCAAAGCACCAGAGGGATATCATTGTTGAAAGGTATCAGGGGAAGGGTACAAAATTATTTCTGAGGCATTAGATTATACCATGGAACTCAATGAAGACAGTCATCATCAAGTGGAGAAAATATGGCACAACAGTGGCATTACTAATAACTGGACATGCTTCCAAAACATATGAAAATACAAAGAAGAAAATTGGTTAGGGAGGCTGCCAAGAGGCCTACAGCAACATTAAAGGAGCTGCAGGAATATATGGTAAGTACTGACTGTGTGGTACATGTGACAACAATCTCCTGTATTCTTAATATATCTGGGATAAGAGGTAGAGTGGCAAGACGAAGAAAAACATCCAAGCCTGGCTTAATTTAGCAAAAACACATCTGAAATTTCCCCAAAGCATATGGGAAAATGTGTTATGGTCTGATGAAACCAAGATTGAACTTTTTGGCCATAATTCCAAATGGTATGTTTGGCGCAAAAAACAACACTGCACATCACCAAAAGAACACCATACCTACAGTGAAGCATGGTGGTGGCAGCATCATGCTTTGGAGCTGTTTTTTTCATATGGAACAGGGGCCTTAGTCAAGGCAGAGGGAATTATGAACAGTTCCAAATACCAGTCAATATTGGCACAAAACCTTCAGACTTCTGCTAGAAATCTGAACATAAAGAGGAACTTCATCTTTCAGCATGGCAACGACCCAAAGCATACACCCAAATCAACAAATGAATGGCTTCACCAGAAGAAGATTAAAGTTTTGGAATTGCTCAGCCAGATCCCAGACCTGAATCTGATTGAAATCTGTGGGGTGATCTGAAAAGGATTGAGCACAGGAGATGCCCTCGCAATCTGATTGGAATTCTTTTGCAAAGAAGAGTGGGCAAATATTGCCAAGTCAAGATGTGCCATGTTGATAGACTCATACCCAAGATGAGTTCTGTAATAAAATCAAAAGGTGCTTCAAGAAAGTATTAGTTTAAGGGTGTGCACACTTATGCAACCATATTTTATTTTTTTATTTTTACTTCCCTCCACCTAAAAGATTTGAGTTTGTTGTTTAACTGAGTTGTACAGTTTATAGGTTACATTAAAGGTGGAAAAAGTTCTGAAAAGATTTATCTTTCTTTATTTTTTTTACATCACAGAAACCTTTTAATAGGGATGTATAGACTTTTTATATCCACTGTATATATATATATATATATATATATATATATATATATATATATATATATATATATACTGTATATATAGTTACAATTTCTTCATTAACCCTCTGCACACCGCTATATTGCTATACAAGCTTTATAGGAAACTTTGCACAGAAACAGGATATTTTAGTGTACATGCATTGCAATACATTAAGCTGGCCAACTGTGTCAAAGTAACCCCTCTCTGGCTGGTCCTTATTCTGCTCTATAAAGTGCAAATGCTTCAGTGGATATAGTGCCAATAAGACAGATAGACACAAGCTGTAGGAGATCTATATGTGTATGTCTTGTCACTAACCGGGACTATGCAAAATAAATAAGACATACCTCTGCTTAAATCTCAATAGCTTATACATACTGTATATACAATCCATCAGGTGCTAAAGGGGTGTGACAACATGTTAGATCACTGTAACACCCCTTAACCCTTGTAAAAATGAGGACCACATACTAAAAAGGAGAAGGGGGCCTCACCAACCACAGGAGAAGGGACTTTGAATGTGCCAGCAAATGAGGAAAGACAAAAACATACATTTTATAAAATCATTATTTTAATTGTATTACATTAAATGATAAAGTGCCATCCAGATAAAACCATTGCATCTAAAACCAATAAGGAGTCGGACAGTCAATATTGAATGTTATAAGCGTGGGGAATCAACACGTTTCACTATAATGGCTTCCTCAGGATTCACGCTTAGCAATGGACATTGCAAAAACAAGAATCACTTGCCAAAAATCAAAGAAAAAACACAACAGATATATATATATATATATACTGCAGTAAAAAGTTAACCACCCTATTTAACCTGGAAGAACAAGTAAAAAAATAAAAATGAAGAAATAATAATAAAAATAATAATAAATGATATAAAAATAATCTAAAATATAATTCATGGGGGGACAGTGAATGACAACAGGGGGCCTAAATCCAACATCCCATGTGGCCATCTTAGGGCCTTACCCACATAGATCAGACTGTTACAGACTTTCAAAGAGCCCTGAACAGTATTAAGATAGAGCCCACCCTGTCTTGTCCATAGAACGATGTGTAGTCCTAGAGGTTAGACTTGAGCTTCCAAAATATCAGATAAAGGTAGGATAAATATGACAAAAATATTAATCTGCAAAGAAATTGACAGCATTCAGCTTCACGGAACATAAATAGAGCTATAGATCATTCAGCTGCATAAATCTAAAAATATATCTACACACAACAGAAAAACACACACCTTATCAGCCACAATCAAAGTGACAAACTCTGGTAGGTAGGGGGATTCCTCAAGTCAAATGCAGAGGGGTATAAAAGATGAGTATCTCCATGGTATGAAGTGACTCCACTCCTTATACTCTAGACATATAAAAATAATCAATATATAAATCTCAGGTGTTTAACCATTCAAAAATATTCAAAAGTATAGAGGGCAGTAAGATTATTAACACACCAGTTCTCAATGCATCCACCAGCACTGCCATCTGACTCATCAAACAGAAATACTGAGGCTGAAATGCCTCTATAACAGGCATATGCAATTAGTGGACCTCCAGCTGTTGCAGAACTACAAGTCCCATGAGGCATAGCAAGACTCTTACATCCACAAGCATGACACCCAGAGGCAGAGGCATGATGGGACTTGTAGTTTTGTAACAGCTGGAGGTCCGATAATTGCATATCCCTGCTCTATAAAAACCCCTCTAATTAAGAGAAATTGATTGCAGCCCCCTGGCCACCTGCATTCCCGCTAAATAAGGATTCCATTTGTGTGAGCATGGACACCATACAGTGGGACACCCCACCCCTCTGATGATAGCGTTCATATCCTAACCTGGAGTCAAAAGCAACATCAAATCCTGGCAAACTCAGAAGTAGTCACGGCTGCCATCTTGGAACACTCATATTAAAAAAAATAGGAAATGCTATCTTATGCACCCTGAGTGTGCATATATATACAGCAGAAGAATGTGGTTGATTTTTAGTTTGCATACATAGCAGTACATGTTTAAGCTGACCACTTGCATCAAAGTAATCACTCTCCAGCACACAGGTATTCATTTTTGGCCATTGAGCTTCCAAAAGTGGGTATCATTGCAATTTAGGCCTGTAGCAGAAAGCGTTTGCAAAATATTTACTCCCCAGTCTATGGAAGGAGAATAATTACTCATCAATTGTTCATTTGTTAATTAATTTATTTATTTTTGCTTTGCAATTTATGCTCCAGTTAGATGGAAGAGACCCTTTCCTCATACTATTACATTTAGTGACAATCTTCCCATATGCATATATGTGAAGTTATCTTGTTTAGTTCATTAAGGCTGGGTTCACACTATTGCGATTGGATGCAGGTTTACCGCACCCAACTCGCAAGTCAGGAGCCTGTGACAGCCTGTGCCTGCAGAGCAAATTGCGCAGGAGTCTTGTGCATCTTCTGGTCTTTTTCAAATAGGCATTCAGCCAAAAATTCAGACCAAAATCAGACCTGAAATAGTGAACAGGGAAGCATCGAACCCCTGCTGTGAGACGCTCCGCACGGAGATGTGAACCCAGCCTAAATCTCGCTGTAATTATTGCTGCAATTCTTGCTTATAATATGATATTAAAAAGATCTGAGATCATCTTGGATGTGACATTAGCATTCCCAAAAAGGCTTAGAGCTGTAACTACATAACTATCAGTGATGACATACAAGATTACTATACCCAGAAGTAGGATGACATGAGCATGCAAAAATGTAATCAGCAAAATGTATGGAACCATGACCTTGGTATTATCTATCAGGCTAAAAACAATAATTACAATGCTTAGTGTATGTGGCAATCTTAATAATGTGGTAATGTGAATGAAATGTGTATGTGTAACGCCAGTTTAACTGAGCAACCTCTCATTTATCTTATGACAAGGCATAGAGGCTGATAAGAGCTCACATACAGCAGAGCACTGAATAATGCCAACAGTGACAGCTACTCCACTCTGCACATTACAATCAGTCTCTGTTTTTTTTTTTTTTTACATCTTTATGCACTAATGACTCTGCTCCAACTGGCACTTTTTACTGTTCAATTACTTTATGGGTGCACAGTTAACAATTTACTGATCTTGCTTGAAATACTAATGTTTGCTAACAAGTAGCTATATGGGCTCCTGCTGTCTGCCTACATGGAAGGAAGTGGGGGAGGGAGGGGGGCACGAGCAGGGGTTGTCACAGACATAAATTGACACTTCCAGGAAGTGGACACATTTCTGTTAAAGTTACAAGGGTCACAACATGGCAAAAACAGTGGAATCTGGTGACAGGTTCTTTTTAATCTCATGAGACTCAACCCTTATGCCCCATACACACAGTCGGAAATTCCAACAGAAAAAGTCTGATCAGATTATGTTGTCAGAAAATCTGATCGTGTGTGGGCTCTATCAGACTTTTTCTGTCGGAATTTCCAACGGAAAAAGTTTGAGAGCTGGATCTGACATTTTCAGACAACAAAATCCGATAGGACTTTTTCCGATCGTGTGTAGAGAATTCCGACACACAGAGTGCCACGCATGCTCAAAAAAAAATTGGAGATGAAAGCTATTGGCTACTGGCCTCTACATAGTCCCATCATACATTTTGTATGTCACCTCATTCCGAACGATCGGATTTTCTGACAACTTTGTGCGACCGTGTGTATGCAAGACAAGTTTCGGCCAAAGTCCGTCAGAAAAAATCTGACGAATTTTGTGGTCGAAATGTCTGACCGTGTATATGGGGCATTAATGATCATTTACAAATCTCCTGCAGTAACATGGTCTGGGGGTATTTTTTTAACTGCAAGATTTCTTGAATCTCTGAGTATTATATCTCTGTATTATCATGACAAAGCTGGCAAGAAAATGGCTCAGTAATTGAAAAGTAATCTGAATAAAGATAGATTTTACAAAATATAATCCCAAAAAAAGAATACCTCTGATTAAAATAATTTTAATGTCCATACTTCTCTGCAATTGGAAGTTTTGCTTTATTTGAGATAGAGCTTACCATTTAGATTTAAACTGAAGCAATCCAGGATAATTAGTTTTTATCATGTTAATAGAGATTTTTCCCACCTAATTTTTCAAGACATTTCACTAGTAATTAGAAAAATGTTAAACTATTGTTCCAAGGATTACAGTGGTTATATTGATGCTGTAGGCTAACATGTTTTCAAAGAAAGAACAGAGCACCATGGGTATTTAGTAAAACCGCAGAAACACATTTATTGATTTTTAAAAAGAATCAGTCATCAATTAGATTCAGTTAAGCACTGTGCTACATAAAAGCAATTCTAATTATGGACCCTGACATAGTCATACATAATCAATCCTTTTTATTGTTTGGTATATCTTCTCTATCCAGCACGTTGTTTTACCTAACAGCTAAACGTTCAGGACTTTAATTCTTTAAAACCCCAGCTATTTGATTAATAAAAGCAAACATGTGATCTAATTAATGTATCTAAGTACATTTTGATTTACTCAAGAACAAAAATCTTTAAATATACTTATACATTTATACATTTATAGCATAGTTTATATTTTAGAAATACCTATACACCGTATAAATTATACAGAAAAATATGATATATTCAAATTTCATTAATCGCATATAAAAGGTGCAAATGTAGAGAACTATTTAAAAAGTGGTGTTGTTTATTGTTCACATTATAATTCATGTAGTGCCAGCATTTTTGTGATTTCTTTGCTTTTGTTCTATTTATAAAGTAGTTCAATGTTATTTTTAATCTTTTCTTTTTAAACAATGTAACTGTTGCTAAAATTATATTTATAAATGTAAAATGTCGTGATATTCATTTTCAGTTTGTTAGATTTGTTTCTGTAGTTAAAATTTGTAATTGACCATTAATTGCAATGTATTTTTTAGTTATTGCATCAGAATAGTATTACCATTTTAGGCAACAGAGGACCAATTGAACAGAGAACCATTTGATAGGTGACAATTTGAGGAGAAAGCAGTATACATCACAAGGATGAGTAGATCTTCACAAAACATTCTTTACTTTAATCTTGTAGAGTCTTAGATATGGGAATTACATTTCGTGGTGAGAAAGGCTCCAACAATGGCTCAGAAATTATCACTGAGGCCGCGTACACACGCGCGGACTGTTTGCCCAACCTTGTTCGTCAAACAGTTTCGGCAAACAGTCCGCTCAAAATTTGCATGAGCAAAATCTGCCTGTATTATGAAAGAACATTTTTGTCCATTATATTTTTTATCAAATAAAATATCATCCACTTGATTCCTTATCTTATCACCTACTTGTTTTAGCCACATACCCCATGTTGTAATTCAACACATACTTTATATAACACATACATAACTACTGCAGTTTAGAAGTTATGTGATCTCAAATTGTTCATTAGTAGTATAGGTCATTTACAATGTTGCTGTCCTCCAAAAGCCTGCAACTGGAACATATTACACTTCTATATAGACCTCTCATAAGCAAACAAGTGGTCCGCTGTTGCTTCATTTAAAATACACAGCACTCAGGCCGCGTACACACGCGCGGACTGTTTGCCCAACCTTGTTCGTCAAACAGTTTCGGCAAACAGTCCGCTCAAAATTTGCATGAGCGGACTTGCCCACACACGAGCGGACTGTTTCAACGAACTGTTTGCCAAACAGTCCGCTCAACTTTTGAAATGAACGGACTCGCCCACGTAAGGCGGAGGCAAATCCGCCCATTTCGAGCGCGTGTACAGGTAGGCGGGGCCCGCGAAGGAGACGTCGCGGGCTCCGCCGCCTGGAATGGGCTTAAAGGGGAACCCCAACGCCGAAAAAAATCGGCGTGGGGGTTCCCCCAAAGTCCACACCAGACCCTTGTCCGAGCACGCTACCCGGCCGGCCAGGAAAGGGGGGCGAGCGAGCGCGCCCCCCCTCCTGAGCCGTACCAGGCCGCGTGCCCTCAACATGGGGGGGTGCCTTGGGGAAGGGGGGGCCGCGCGGCCCCCCCACCCCAAAGCACCTTGTCCCCATGTTGATGAGGACAAGAGCCTCTTCCCGACAACCCTGGCCGTTGGTTGTCGGGGTCTGCGGGCGGGGGGCTTATCGGAATCCGGGAGCACCCTTTAAGAAGGGGGCCCCCGGATACCGGCCCCCCACCCTATGTGAATGAGTATGGGGTACAATGTACCCCTACCCATTCACCTGTGAAATAAAGTACAAAAAAAAACACAACACAGGGGAAAAAATATTTTATTGCACAGCTCCGGGGGTCTTCCGTCTTCGGGGGTCTTCTCGCCGGACTCCTCCGCTATGTGTGTGTAGCTCTTTTACTAGCGGAGGAGTCCGGCTTTCTTCCTTCCCGCCGCCGGCCTCTTCTCCCGACTTCGGGGGTCTTGTCCCCCTCTTCGGTTCTTCTGCCGGGCCACCGCGCCTTCTTGTAGCTCTTTTACAGGCGGTGGCCCGGTCTTCTGTCGCCGCTGTCGTCGCCGCCGCCGCCGCCGCCTTCCGTTCTTGTTCTTCTTCTTGTTCTTCTGCTTCTTCTCCTGGAGATGTTGACTCGACGAGCTCTCCGGCCGGAATGCCAGAGCCGCGCTGTGCGGTCACTTATATAGTGACAATGGGGCGGTGTCACATGGTATATGTCACATGGGTTGGTCACATGGTGACCCCGCCCCCTTACGATGTCATAGTCCCCATGTGACATCAACCCATGTGACCAACCCATGTGACATATACCATGTGACACCGCCCCATTGTCACTATATAAGTAACCGCACAGCGCGGCTCTGGCATTCCGGCCGGAGAGCTCGTCGAGTCAACATCTCCAGGAGAAGAAGCAGAAGAACAAGAAGAAGAACAAGAACGGAAGGCGGCGGCGGCGGCGGCGACGACAGCGGCGACAGAAGACCGGGCCACCGCCTGTAAAAGAGCTACAAGAAGGCGCGGTGGCCCGGCAGAAGAACCGAAGGCGGCGACAGAAGAACGGAAGGCAGCGGCGACAGAAGACCGGGCCACCGCCTGTAAAAGAGCTACAAGAAGGCGCGGTGGCCCGGCAGAAGAACCGAAGAGGGGGACAAGACCCCCGAAGTCGGGAGAAGAGGCCGGCGGCGGGGAGGAAGAAAGCCGGACTCCTCCGCTAGTAAAAGAGCTACACACACATAGCGGAGGAGTCCGGCGAGAAGACCCCCGAAGACGGAAGACCCCCGGAGCTGTGCAATAAAATATTTTTTCCCCTGTGTTGTGTTTTTTTTTGTACTTTATTTCACAGGTGAATGGGTAGGGGTACATTGTACCCCATACTCATTCACATAGGGTGGGGGGCCGGTATCCGGGGGCCCCCTTCTTAAAGGGGGCTCCCGGATTCCGATAAGCCCCCCGCCCGCAGACCCCGACAACCAACGGCCAGGGTTGTCGGGAAGAGGCCCTTGTCCTCATCAACATGGGGACAAGGTGCTTTGGGGTGGGGGGGCCGCGCGGCCCCCCCTTCCCCAAGGCACCCCCCCATGTTGAGGGCACGCGGCCTGGTACGGCTCAGGAGGGGGGGCGCGCTCGCTCGCCCCCCTTTCCTGGCCGGCCGGGTAGCGTGCTCGAACAAGGGTCTGTTGTGGACTTTGGGGGAACCCCCACGCCGATTTTTTTCGGCGTTGGGGTTCCCCTTTAAGCCCATTCCAGGCGGCGGAGCCCGCGACGTCTCCTTCGCGGGCCCCGCCTACCTGTACACGCGCTCGAAATGGGCGAGTCCGTTCATTTCAAAAGTTGAGCGGACTGTTTGGCAAACAGTTCGTTGAAACAGTCCGCTCGTGTGTGGGCAAGTCCGCTCATGCAAATTTTGAGCGGACTGTTTGCCGAAACTGTTTGACGAACAAGGTTGGGCAAACAGTCCGCGCGTGTGTACGCGGCCTGAGTGCTGTGTATTTTAAATGAAGCAACAGCGGACCACTTGTTTGCTTATGAGAGGTCTATATAGAAGTGTAATATGTTCCAGTTGCAGGCTTTTGGAGGACAGCAACATTGTAAATGACCTATACTACTAATGAACAATTTGAGATCACATAACTTCTAAACTGCAGTAGTTATGTATGTGTTATATAAAGTATGTGTTGAATTACAACATGGGGTATGTGGCTAAAACAAGTAGGTGATAAGATAAGGAATCAAGTGGATGATATTTTATTTGATAAAAAATATAATGGACAAAAATGTTCTTTCATAATACAGGCAGAGGATGGATGTGCCAGTGAGGAGAGGTGATGCAATGATTTTACTGAATTGTAGAGGAGTTTACTGCATATTTATTTTAGAGACTTTCCTACTACAAGGATACCACAAGGATTTTGAATGGTGTGTTTCACACTATTGTGAATGTTGTGGCCTCTTCTTTGTTTGCTTCTCCCCTCCTTTCTTCCCTTCCCTGTGGTCCTTGTCCCTTCACTTTTCAATTTTCCCTCCCCCCTCTCCCCTTCTTCTTCCCCCTCCTCTTCTCCCCATTATTTCCCTTCCCTTCCACCACCCACCAAGCATCTTCTGTGAGTAGCATATTAGTGTACCTTTATTGAAGCAATGTAAGTATAAAAATAGCCACAAACATTTCTCAGAAATATATAGATATATATTTTTTTTTTATGGTGGCTTCTGTATATGCTTTTTTTTTCTATAACAAAAATAAATGAAAAAGAAAATTGCCTGTGAAATTCTCTTCTCCTTCCATTGGGTGTTTTTTTTTTTTATTAATTTTAAGAAACCATTTATTAGAATTACTATGAAAAAAGATAAATGTATTTGTTAAGTTGTTTACTTGGTTTTAAAAGTGTTACATATGAATATAGCTAAATTGAAAATTACTTTTTAAAATTAAAATAAATGATGCAGTAGTCTTTTGGCAAATACCACTTGAATGGTGAACAAATCAATAAAAGTTTATTGTAAATGAGGGAAAAAAGACTTTTAATAACTGCTTTAAAGTTTAAACATATACAACTTTTGGACATGTACTTGTGTTAATTTTTTTGTTGCTAAATGTCATGTCAGGATCCAAGATAACCGCATGAGAGCGGAGATCAAGACCAGAATTAGGAAGGATGATCACCAGCCGCAAAAGCTGACAGCCTCTTTCACATAAGGGCACAGACAAGATGGAGCTGGCTCATCTCCCTCCACAGCCTATAACAATACACAACAGTGGACACAGAATGGCAATCCTCACAAAAGCTTTCACACCAAAGAGCCACTCTCTCCCCTTTACACAAGATTTCAAATTGATGGCTTGACTCCTGGACAGGATATGAGCTTGGGCCATGATTTAGAGGATGACATAAGAGAGCTGCCAGATTCTATTGATCACTTCCCCACCAGCAATCAGCTGGTCTAAGATACCATTCTGAAAGACATGTTAGTTACACTTAGAATAGTCTAAATAGACATAATGTCTTGTGTAAATACGTTTTTGCATAGAGCTTCAGTCAGTGTCATCTGGTGTATGTCATGTGCACAGTGAGGGCAGTGTGCAATACATACAAAATAGAATACAATTACTGTATATACAGAACTCCTTTCTTTTGATCAATATTTTGATCACTAACCATACCTACTAACACCTTTAACCTGGAACCTCCACATGCTTAGGTAGAGGTAGTCCTGGCCAAAGAGGCAAAACTCCATTGTGGAGAATATAATAGCTGAGCAGCTTTTTCATTACAAAATGACTTTTCATTGTGAAAAACAAATGATTGATAAGACATATTTACAGAGTATTGGCTGTACACTCCTGTGGCCAGAATGGTCTTCTAGCGTAATTGTTGGCATGCTGACTTATCAGCATATGTAAACACAGACAATTCTACATGAAATGGAAGATGTACAAAAGACAAATACGACTTTAACATGGCTAAACTACTTTTCAAATCACATTTTATATATATATATATATATATATAACTTCCCTATGGCTTCCCTGTAGTCAGAGAGGGTGGTGCCATCTGCTTACATAAATGGGTGGCCCCACCCCCTCTGAGGCCCAGGGAGGCTATTGGGAAGTCCCATGTGTCAGAGGGGGGCGGGGTTACCCAGGAACCTCACGGTGTGGCCCTGCCCTAAGTTATAAAAGAAATAGAAGAAGAAGACTTTGTGGGACATTTTTATTTTTAAAATTTTTTAATAAAGGACACTTTTTTTGTGAAATGGTGGCGGTACATTTGTACCCCATTACCATTTCACATGGGGGGAGGCCAGGGTCTGGGGGTCCCCTTGTTAAAGGGGGCTTCCAGATTCTGATAAGCCCCTGCCCACAGACCCCTACAACCACCGGGCAAGGGTTGTGGGAATGAGGCCCTTATCCCCATCAACATGGGGACATGGTGCTTTTGGGGGCTACCCCAAAGCACCCTCCCCATGTTGAGGGCATGTGGCCTGGTACAGTTCAGGAGGGGGGGCGCTCTCCTGTCCCCCTCTTTTCCTGTGGCCTGCCAGGTTGTGTGCTCGGATAAGGGTCTGGCATGGATTTTTGGGGAAACACCCACACCATTTTAATTTTTATATTTGGTGCGGGGTTCCCCTTAAAATCCATACCAGACCTGGAGGGTCTGGTATGGATTTTGAGGGGGATCCCACATCATTTTTTTTATTTTGGTGCGGGGTTCCCCTTAATATCCATACCAGACCTGAAGGGCCTGGTATGGAATTTGGGGGACCCCCACGCAATATTTTTATTCAATTTTGGTTCGGTGTTCCCCTTAATATTCATACCAGACCCAAAGGGCCTGGTAATGGACTACTGTGGGGGAATCCCATGCCATTTTTTTTCAATTACTTTTATGTGTATTGCCAGGACCAACAATTCATTATAGGCGTGAGTACTTTTAAATTACTTTTTTTCCTTTAGAAATGTAATTTTGCTCTCGGACTGTTCTCAACACAGAAAACATGCGCCACTTTACAGGTATACTATAGACACCACTCAGGTATGAAATTTAAAGGAATATTTCACTTTTATTGTTTCACTTTAAGCATTATTAAAATCACTGCTCCCGAAAAAACTTCAGTTTTTAAAACTTGTTTTTCCTTTGCTACATGACCCCTGGGGCAGGACCCAGGTCCCCAAACCCTTTTTATGACAATACCATGCCTTAAAAATTAGCACTTTTTATTTCTCCCATAGACTTTTAAATTTGCCGCAAACACCCCAAATTGTTCGCTATTCGGTGAGCACCCGATTTTTGAGTCGAACTTACGTTCGATTCAAACATTGTTCTCATCCCTAATTATTACTCTCACATCATTGACCGCACATCAAGTTATTATCAGACCTTTCGATTTCCTTTTTTTAGAAAAACTTCTTCTGTCTCCCATCCATCTTGGTTTGTTAAATATTATGTCAGCTGTATTCCAATTAACAACCTCATCTTAATCTTTAAACTTAATATAAACTAGACCCAAATTTCCCCAATAACCTGGATTTCATTTACAGCCAAAGGTTGTCTAAGCCAGTTACAATATGTCTATATTATTAATAAAATTGTAAAACTCATATCATAAATAAATACTCAAGTGATAATCTCAATATCACATCCTAATTCTAATATATATCCACGGATATATTTCCTTAAATGAGGACATTTCCACTATAAAAGGATATTCAATTTGTGTAATACATGGTTAAATATAACCTTAATTTCACGTTTGGAAAACAGATTAAAAATGTAGCACTGACCCCTGAAGGAGCTGCTGAATTTGTTTGGGCCTGTACTCTGCTAGTGAACCCCCAATGACTTGGCTCAGTCCCCTTAACACAGCTGTGGTGCAATGTTGGTGTGAAGCTAATAGTGAAGGATAACCCCACAATATGCAATATAATAACAGCATACCTTTGTTATTACCTGGGTATCCGATGGCTCCACCTGCTGGGAAAAAAGAACAACACTCCACACCAAAGTACTTAACCAGAAACATACCTTTACTGAGGTTAGTTTAAGATAGTAATTAGAGCAGTTGCACTGCCACACCAACATAATGTGACAGCACAGTAGGAACACAAACGTGTGCACATGTACAGTTGTCTTAAGTGATCCCTGAGAATGTGTCTCCAATTGGGACTAGTGCTCAGAGTGACTACACCTTACTCTGGGCACCTTCCCACTTCCAGCACACTCAGGTTACTACAGAAATGCAAAGTCAATAATGAAGTATAACACCACTACAAGGGAGCTCCCCCTACTTTAATATGATGTAAGGCCTTGCATTAACAGATGCAGTCTCTTTAGTCTTCTGTAGGGATGAGCCGAACACCCCCCGGTTCGGTTCACACCAGAACTTTCGAACGGACCCCAAATTCGTACGAACGTTAGAACCCCATTGAAGTCTATGGGACTCGAACGTTCGAAATTAAAAGTGCTAATTTTAACGGCTAATATGCAAGATACTGTCCTAAAAAGGGTTTGGGGACCTGGCTCCTGCCCCAGGGGACATGGGTCAATGCCTAAAATGTTTTTAAAAATGGCCGTTTTGGCGGGAGCACTGATTTTAATGACGATTAAAGTGAAAAAAAAGTGAAAAATTCCTTTAAATATGGTGCCTGGGGGGTGTCTGTAGTATGCCTGCGAAGTGCCACGTGTTTCCCGTGTTTAGAACAGTCCCTGCACAAAATGACATTAAACGGAAATAACACCATTTAAAACTGCTTGCCGTTTTAATGTTATATCTGGTTCCTGCAATATGGTTGAAAATCATTGAGAAAAATGGCATGGGTAGCCCTCCCTGCCCATTACCAGCCTATTTGGGTCTTGTACGCATATTAAGGGGAACCCTGTACCCATATTTAAAAAAGGAAATGCGTGTGGCCCCCAGGCCCTATATACTCAGAACAGCAGTATACAGGCGGTGCAAACAAGACAGGGACTTTGTAGGTTTGTTGTGTTAAGTTGAATCTGTTTGTAATTTTCAACTGGTACATTTTTAAAGTGTAGCTCCAGGGCGTGGCTTGCGTGCGAGCGGAATGGCAGCCTAAGCCTGGAGCTCTTGTCAGCCGGCCGGACATCCAGAGCGACACGGACCCCAGCGACACCCAGCGAACCAGCATTCCCTCCCGGAGAGATCCCGGACCGATCCGCCGTGATGTCCCGCAAACGAAAGGAGGAGAAAAACCTCCAGAAGCTCACAGCGCTCTCCTTCCAGCGCGAGAGGAACAGCCAAGATGGCGCCGGCGGGACCGCCGTGCGCCCATCCTCAGCATATACAGACCTGCCAAGCAGTGACCCTGGAGATGCAGACAGGGAATCACCACCATCCTCCTTCAACAACTCACCGCCAGCATCTCCGTCCTCCAGGAGCCCCGTAAAAGCGCGGATGCGCTTGAATACAGCGGACAGGGCCCAGACCACAGTGAGTACTGAGCTGCACAACTCACATGCCATATCTTCCCTGCAATCCTCCATTGCGGCCTTCCCCACCTCAGGCCAGCCGGTCCTTGACACCACCATGAAGGACATGCTCCTTTCCTTACAATCATCCCTCATGACTAATCTGTCATCACTAATCCACAAATTCACCACTGATATGCGACAGATGGGGGACAGGGTACTGTTAAGGTCCAGGTGTGGAAGCCCGACTTGTAGGAGGAGACCTCTCTTACAACGCTGGTTCAGGAGCCGCTGGAATGGAGACAGCGGTCTCGAGAGCACAGTGGGTAGGAGTGCCTGCTGGATAGGACCGCTGGAGCTGGTAGTAGAGCTGAGGATCCTCTGGAAAGGCTGAGCGACTGGAGGTTGCTGGAAGGCTGAGAAATGCAGACAGTAGCTTCAGAAGCCGATCACTGAACAGGCAGAAGGCTGGAGCAGAGTCAGACGGTCCGGGTCAAGGTAAGTAGGCAGGTGGCAACAGGAGGCAAGAAGTGTCGGTAAAACTGGCAGAGGTCGGCAACGGAATCGTAGGCAGGAGAGGTAGCGAGGTCAGGCAAGCCGGGTCGGGTTCGGAGAAGGCAGAGAAGTCAAACAGGCCGGGTCGGTAACGGTAGCAGGTAATCAGGTTCAGAATCAGGTATTCAGGCACACAGGAGCTGAGACGATACATACTAACGTGTAAACGAACGTGCACGCGAACGCGCAGGGAACACGCGTCGACGCCTGTGTGAACGCAGCTGTGCCTGTCTATCGCTGGTAAGTTCCTGACAGGTACAGTATATGGAAGATAAAATGGAGGAGTGTGCGACCAGCGTTATTGACTTGATTGACTCGTGTATGGCCCAGAAAGACGATACTGACTGGATCAAATCTAAAATCGCAGACCTTGAGGACCATTCCCGCCGCAATAACATCAAGATACGCGGTATACCGGAAACGGTTCCTCCCACGGACCTGCATAAATTCGCGACCACCATGTTTTCTACTATACTACCTGAGCTGACACCCATTGAACTCACTATAGACCGCATCCACCGGATCCCTAAACCAGGCCACTTGGCGGATACGGTTCCCAGAGATGTACTATTAAGGATCCACTTTTACCAAGCGAAAGAACAAATCTTCTCTAAAGCTAGAACCCTCAATACCCTACCTGCCCCTTATACAGACATTCAACTTTTCGCTGACCTCTCTCAGCACACTCTTCAACTACGTAAACAGTTGAAATCCATCACTAAAGCTCTCTCAAACCATAAAATCGCCTACAAATGGCGCCACCCTGCCACTGTCTTAGTCCTGCACAATGGCATTCCTCATACCATCTCTACGGTGGAGGGTGGCATGAAACTCTTACAGTCATGGGGCATTGGCCCGGAGGCACCGACTGGAAATCCTGCAACACCCAGGAGACGTAATTCCCCACCACAAGGACCTCTCCGCAGGAGCTACCACCCACAGATGATCTGATACTCTGACTCGTATCCTTCTCTGTGTCTCGCATGGAGCTACCTATAGAATCCGGTCCGGCTGACCGTCTTCTCCATTGACCCTAGAGCCCGAACTTGCCCCCTGGTTACGTCAGCGGCCATTAGGGTTGAACACTGGTGACCTGTTCTTCACAATACTAGCTCCATCAGTTCATGCTAACCTGTTCTTCTTTTTATTTCTTTTTTTTTGTTCTGTTCTCTCTTTGTTGTTCTCAGTACCTCGCACCGAGTTATACCGTTGCCTTGCTTTCTAACTTTGACTTGTATTCGCAGAGCATTACCTAGAGTAACAATAGCAATCTCGCCTCATATCTTCAACTTCTGACCATTGCCGTGGAACCTTCACACATCAGCCTACCTGAAATCTGCTCTCACCCTGTGAAGAAGGGATATCCTTGCTGACAGCCGCCCTACTTCTCCTAACTGTAAGTCTACTAACTGATCTACTCCAACCACTAGTACAGCCATGTCAGTCACTGTAGTCTCTCTCAATGCAAAAGGCTTAAACCATCCGGCCAAACGCATATCGCTATGGAAAACGGCCTTATTGCTTAAAAGCGATCTACTATGCGTCCAGGAAACGCATTTTATGCGAGAATCCCCGCCCCGCTGCCAACAGAAAGCATTTCCTCACATCTTTCAATCCTTCTATTCCAAAAAACAACGGGGTGTAATGATCGCTGTTCCGGACACTGTCCTCTTCCAGCTACAGAACTGCATTACCGACACAGAAGGCCGCTACATCATCCTGGTTTGCAAAATAAACAACGTCCAATACACGTTAGTCTCATTGTATGCACCGAATCATCGCCAGATGTTCTTTCTAAGGGACCTATCGGAGAAAGTTAATTCTCACAGGAAGGGCAACCTACTATGGTGTGGAGACTTTAATATCGTGCCAGATTATGGCATCGATTCTACCGCTGGGATTAAGAGAAATGCTTCACCATTGAGTAAATTTCTGTATTCCAACGAAATGTTCGACGTGTGGAGGTGTTGTCACACGACTGAACGCGACTATACGTACCTATCACCGCGTCACAACACCTACTCACGCATTGATTTGTTTGTTACTGATAAATGTCTGTTACAACAAGTGTCGGCTTCGGAGATCCACACCACCACCTGGTCAGACCACGCCCCTATTAGTATTACTATCAATACTAAATTACCTGTGCCTAACTCGTATCTTTGGAGAACAAACAACTACCTTCTTCATAATCCACATACTGCAAATTCTCTCAAACAACACCTAGAGGAATTCTTCTCTATTAATTCCCAGTCGGTGTCTGACCCGGTGCTGGTGTGGAGAACCCACAAAGCTGTTATTAGGGGGGTCTTTCTCCAACTAGCAGCTAGAGAAAAAAAGCAGAGATCATTGAAATTTGACCAAATCACAACCACCATTGAGTCCACTGAATCCCAAAATAAGCAGAACCCCTCCCCTGCACTTCAAACACAAATCTTTAAGCTACGTCACGAGCTACGCTCACTTCTCCTAGAATCCTATGGGAAATCTCTCACCAAACTCAGAGCGACTACCTACTCAACGGGTAATAAAGCGGGAAAACTATTAGCCTTGCGAATAAAAGGGTACAAAACCAAATCCAAAATTCCGTTCTTGATTCATCCTCACTCCAAACAAAAACTCCTGAAACCACATAAAATAGCTAACGCGTTCGGATCCTACTATACGGATCTATACAATCTGAGGGACGATAAACACACAGTACAACCATCGCAGGAGGTAATAAATACATTTCTAGAGCGAATTAAACTACCTTCTGTCTCACAGGAACAACTAGATACTCTTAATGCCCCTTTTACAGTCCCTGAAATATTAAAGACTATAAATAGGCTCCCAAACCATAAATCCCCGGGACCAGATGGACTCAATGGGGAATACTACAAATCTTTTCAACATCTATTGACTCCCACACTATGTGAGGTCTACAACTCCGCTGTATCTTCCTCCTCCTTCCCATCAGAGATGCTAAACGCAATAGTAGTTACACTCCCAAAGCCTGGTAAAGAACCAACTTCCCCCCAAAACTTTTGCCCTATATCCTTATTAAACGTGGATGTCAAGATTTATGCCAAATTATTGGCCAACCGACTGTTAGATATCATCCCCAATCTTATACACAAAGACCAATCCGGTTTCACAACAGGCCGCCAATCCTCCGATGCCACTAGAAGGATGATTGATATCATCCACCACGCAGGGAGCTCAGGTACCCCCTCTGTACTCTTGTCCCTGGACGCTGAAAAAGCGTTTGACAGGGTGCACTGGGGGTACCTGTCTTCCACTCTACACAAATTTGGTTTTAATGGTCCAATATACAACGCTATTATGGCACTTTACTCTTCCCCCTCAGCCCAAGTGTACTCTGCTGTAGCACTATCCTCCCCATTCGCCATATCCAATGGCACTAGGCAAGGGTGCCCTCTATCCCCCCTAATATTCAATTTAATAATGGAACCACTGGCACAATCGATTCGCGCAAATCCTTTAATCAAAGGTATTACCATAGGAGATAGATCACATAAAATCAGCTTATTTTCGGACGACGTAATCCTCATGCTGTCTGACCCCCTCACCTCCCTCCCGGCGGTCCGAGAGACGCTAGCCTCCTTCAGCAAAGTTTCCTACTACAAGGTCAACGACACTAAATCTTGCATATTGAATCTAGGAGTGGACTCCACTACTAGTCTGACCCTACAGCAACAAACGCCATTTACTTGGGCAGATAAAAGTATATCTTATCTCGGTGTCCAACTAACCAAAACAACAGCAGAACTCTTTTTACATAACTTCATTCCCTTTAGAACCAAACTGCAGGAGGACCTGTGCAGACTGGCGTCTCTTGAATTGTCCTGGATGGGGCGCCTAGCGGCCTTTAAAATGATGCATCTCCCCCAAATCCTGTACCTGTTCTGAACATTACCTATAACCATTCCTGCCAAATTTTTCAGGTCCCTGCAGTCCCTTCTCTCCTCCTACATGTGGCAAGGTAAAAAAAGTAGAGGCGCACACACAAAATTAATCAAACATCGTAGGCTGGGGGTGCTGGATATGTTGACTTTCAAGACTATTACATGGCATCAATACTGACCCAAACTAAAGACTGGTTCTCACCCTTTCCGTCTACGGAGTGGGGACACATCGAAGCTTCTCATGTTCCTGGGAAGAATCTCTCCGCATGGCTCCTATCTAACCCTAGACCCCCAACGCTATACTCACATATTCCCCCTACAATGATTGCTACGGTCCAAGTTTGGAAAAAATTTGTTCGCCTCGGCCAATCATACCCTACTAAAACTGCTATACCAATCCCCTTACAAGTTCTGCACTACAAGATTGACCTAATTTCCTTTACCCAATGGCAACACAGAGGCATCCTTTATATCAATGATCTCTTCTCCAACCACAAAATTAAAACCTTTCCCGCCCTACAAGAAGAATTTCATATCCCTGACACTGACTTCTACCTTTATCTCCGGACGAGACACTACCTACTTACAACCCCAAAGTGGACCTGCACACTCCCTCATCCCGCATGGAAATTCTTTACCACCCAACCTTCTATCAGAAAAGGCATTTCCCTCTTCTACAACATACTTCGACAAAAAAGCATTTTCACCAAAAACAACTCACTGCTTGCATGGGAATCAGATTTAGGCCATACATACACCTCAGAACAATGGGCTACTGCTTATAACTCCACATTTAAGGCCACCAAATGCTCTAATCTTTGGGAACTAGCTATCAAAATAGTACAGCGTTGGTACCTAACTCCCACGAGATTATCAAAATTCTGCACACCCCACAATGACCGATGTTGGCGACAATGTGGCGACAAAGGAGACATGCTCCACACCTTTTGGAGCTGTCCCAAAGCTGACTTCCTTTTGGGAGTCAATTTTCCAACTGCTCTCTGAAATAGCCCAAGTGCCAGTAACCTCTCAACCCGACCTAACACTTCTCTCCCTAAACCTAGATATGTACCCCAAACATCTCAGACACACGATTCTACATGTCTTACTCTCAGCCAGATTATGTATCACTAGACTGTGGAAAAACCCTTCACCGCCCACGGTGGGTGAAGTGGTGAAACTGACCCACCTGCATTTCACCTACGAACGAACGATAGCTCGCTGCCAAGGTACCCTATCACGCAACTCCCAGGTATGGCTACCATGGTCAACGTGGATCAAACACCAAACTATCCTTCCATTGTCGCAAGGGAGCACTATCGTACATCCGCTCGCAGATTTTTAAATACAGGAATGTTAATATTGTTACCCTATCCACCATGGTTATGTTGTCAATCATACGTATTATGATAATATGCTTATAGTTGCGCCTTCTGTGCTAGACGATTAGTATCTTACTTATCACCAGAGGGCTGGAATCTCCTCCTGGCCACAGCATTGTTCCCGTAAGGGGTGCCCAGGAGGAGGCTCCAAGGTCCTCTTAGAATATTTAGCAACAAGGCAACATCTCTATTACTTGTAAGTACCTGTATTCTATATCACTGTTCTCTTACCGTTGTTTCTGACTCACTCTGGGTTGATTCCGAAATCGACAAGTTAACGAATATATGTATTTTGATACTACTGTAACGCAATGTCATCTGTACTACCTGTTAAAATCTAATAAAAATTTATATTGGAAAAAAAGTGTAGCTCCAGTCAAAAAAACGATTTTTAAGCTTTTTGGAAAACATAGGGAAGGGTTATCACCCCTGTATAATTTGTTTTGTCGTCCATCTTTTTTCATCTCACTTGCTGTTGTCTCCTTCCATTTGCAAGTAGGAGATGTTTGTAAGTTGGATGTTTGAAAGTAGGGGCCTGCCCTATATGCTCTGCAGAAATGGCGGAACAAGGTGTTGGTTTTGCCACAACATTGTAAGCCCTCAAAGTGACTCTTGGTGGGCGATGGAGCGCCCTGCTGTGAACGATTATATCAAGAATTGTAATTACATGCCATTGTTGAACAGTGGTAGAAAAATAGACCTTTGGTGGTTGTGGTGCTGGTGCCACAACACTATAAGTCCTCACCGTTACTCTGGGTGGGCACAGGAAGGGGCCCTCCTGTGAAATATTATATCAAGAATTGTAATTACATGTCCCTGTTAAACAGGGGCAGAAAAATTTGGCCTTAGGCACTGGTGCTGGTGCCACCACACTGCAACCTTTCCCATATACTCTAGTTTTATTGCAGGAATTAGCCCTGCTGCAAAGCATTGCATCAAAAATTGTACTTAAACGCCCCTGTTAAACAGGGGCAGAAAAATTGGGCCTTAGGCACTGGTGCTGGTGCCACCACACTGCAACCTCTGCCATATACTCTAGTTTTATTGCAGGAATTAGCCCTGCTGCAAAGCATTGCATCAAAAATTGTAATTAAACGCCCCTGTTAAACAGGGGCAGAAAAATTGGGCCTTAGGCACTGGTGCTGGTGCCACCACACTGCAACCTCTTCCATATACTCTAGTTTTATTGCAGGAATTAGCCCTGCTGCAACGCATTGCATCAAAAATTGTACTTAAACGCCCCTGTTAAACAGGGGCAGAAAAATTGGGCTGATGGCATTACCCAGAACCAGAAATGTTCTTCCAACATATATGCTGAGGAGGAAGAGGATAGACAATCAACATAACAGGACAGTCACTCAGCATCAGCATAGTCTTGAAGGGATGTGATATTTCAAAACAAATTATTCTGTTACATCAGCTTCAGGTGCTTGGTAGCTGTGGGTGATCCAAGACTGATTCATCTTGATGAAGGTCAGTCGATCAATTGATTCAGTGGACAGGCGCACCCTGTGATCAGTAACAAAGCCACCAGCAGCACTGAAGGTGCGTTCCGAAAGAACGCTGGATGCAGGACAGGCCAGTAGCTCAATTGCATACTCTGCAAGCTCTGGCCAGTGATCCATCCTCAAGACCCAGTAAGCCAGAGGATTTTCGGTGGGAAAGGTGTCCAAGTCTGACCTTGCCCCTAGGTATTCCTGCACCATGTAAATCAGACGCTGGCGATGGGTGCTGGAACCGATCATACCTTGGGGCTGCGGACTAAAAAATTGCCTGAAAGCATCAGTCAGACGGCCACCTTCTCCACCGCTCCTTCTGACCGATGCCTCAGCAACATGTTGTCCAGGACCAGGAGTTTGTAACCTCCCAGTCTCTGGGAACGCGTTGCACAGACCTTTCTGCAAGGCCTCCCAGAGATGTCTCATCCTCTGCTCCCTCTGCGATGGCAAGATAAGGTCGGCAACCTTACCCTTGTACCGTGGATCAAGGAGAGTGGCCAGCCAGTAATGGTCCCTCTCCTTGATCCGAAGAATACGAGGATCCTTCCGCAGGCTTTGCAGGATCAGGGAGGCCATGCAGCGTAGGTTAGCTGAAGCATTCGGTCCGGAGTCCTCTGGGTCACTAAGGACAACATGATCCGCAGCTACCTCCTCCCAGCCACGTACAAGTTCACGTGTTTCTTGGGACTGTAAATCATCCCTACAAGACTGCTGCTGCTGCTGCTGATGCTGAGTGCCAGCTGACACATGCTGACACAATCATCCTCCTCCTCCTCTTCCTCCTCCTCATCCTCTTCCTGTGTGATGGGTGGCACAGCAGGAACACTGTCTGGATAAAGGGGGCCTTGAGAGGCAAGGAAGTCCTCCTCTTCCTGCCTCTGTTCTGCCTCAAGTGCCCTGTCCATTATTCCACGCAGCGTATGCTCCAAGAGGTGGACAAGAGGTACAGTGTCACTGATGCATGCACTGTCACTGCTCACCATCCTTGTGGCCTCCTCAAACGGTGACAGGACAGTGCATGCATCCCTGATCATGCCCCACTGGCGTGGTGAGAAAAAACCGAGCTCCCCTGACCCTGTCCTGGTGCCGTAGTCGCACAGGTACTCATTGATGGCCCTCTGCTGCGTGTGCAGCCGCCCAAGCATGGCCAACGTTGAGTTCCATCTGGTGGGCATGTCACATATAAGGCGGTTCTTGGGCAGGTTCAACTCCTTTTGGAGCTCAGCCAGCCGAGCACAGGCATTAAATGATCGGCGGAAATGCACACAGACTTTCCTGGCCTGCTTCAGGACATCCTGTAAGCCGGGGTACCTGCCCAAGAACCGCTGCACCACCAGGTTAAGGACGTGAGCTACACAGGGCACATGGGTCAGTTGTCCCTGTCGGAGGGCGGAGAGGAGGTTGGTGCCATTGTCACAAACCACCATTCCTGGCTTAAGCTGGCATGGCGTCAACCACCTCTCTGCCTGCCCCTGCAGAGCTGACAAAACATCCGCCCCAGTGTGGCTCCTGTCCCCCAAACAAACCAGCGCAAGCACGGCATGGCATCGTTTTGCCTGCGTACTTGCGTAGCCCCTGGAACGCCTACGAAGCACCGCTGGTTCTGAGGACAGAGCACTGGAAGAGGCCATGGAGGAAGAAGAAGAGGAGGGGGTGGAGGAGAGAGGTGTGTCACAACCAATAGTAGCATTTTGGAGGGGTGGTGGCGGAACAACCTCCAACACTACTGCACCTTGTCCTGCATCCTTCCCAGCTGCCAGAAGAGTGACCCAATGGGCCGTGAAAGACAGGTAACGTCCCTGTCCATGACTGCTGGACCATGAGTCAGCGGTAATATGCACCTTACCACTGACCGCCCTGTCCAGCGAGGCAAGGACATTGCCTTCCACATGCCGGTAGAGAGCCGGAATCGTCTTCTGTGAGAAAAAGTGGTGTTTGGGGAGCTGCCACTGAGGAACCGCACATTGTACAAACTCACGGAAGGGGGCCGAGTCTACCAACTGAAAAGGCAGCAGTTGAAGTGCTAGCAATTTAGCCAAGCTAGCATTCAACCGCTGGGCATGTGGATGGCTGGGAGTGAACTTCTTTCGCCGGTCCAGCAGCTGGGGCAGGGACATTTGCCTGCTATAATCGGACGTGGGTGTACCGCTAGCAGAGTTCCCGGAAGCACTTGGCTGTGACACACCTAATTCTACACCTTCATTTCTCTCAGAGCAGGTTTCAGAGAGGACTGAAGGTCTAGTGGGGTTGGAGATGCCAGCTGATGAGGAGCAAGGAGAGGTCCGCTTTGTTCTTTGGTGTGGGTCTTTGAGGTACGCTTGCCAACGAGCTGCATGGCAGGTCAACATATGTCTGGTCAAGCATGTGGTGCCCAAGCGGCTGATGTTTTGGCTACGCGAGATATGCTTGAGACATATGTTGCAAATAGCAGCGGTGCGATCTGATGCACTCGTCTCAAAAAAGGCCCACACCAAAGAACTTTTAGAATAACGCGCAGAGGCAGCGCCCTGCACAGGCGGAGCTCTGCGGTGTGATTCAGTCGGTGTGCTGCCCCCAAGCTGGCCCCCGGAGGGCATCCTGCCTCGTTGGACATGTGCCTCCTCCTCCTCCTCTCTCCTTCCAGGCACCCACGTGGAGTCAGTGCCCTCATCATCCCCTCCCTCTTCATCGCTGTAGCAAACCTGGCAGTATGCTGCAGCTTGTGGAACATGACTGCCAGATTGCTGTCCTTCTTGAGCATCCCCTCTCTCTGCGCTCACGCTACTGCCTTCCTCTAGCTGAGTGTCATCATCAGAGCCCACAAAACACTGGGCATCCTCCTGGAGCATGTACCCAACACTGTGCTCAAAGAGTTCAGGAGACTCCTCAGGAGGACGTGGTGGGTCTAGGGAAGGAGTCACTGATGATGACATTGAGAGGAGGGAAGACGATGCGTTGGCAGCTGCTTTGCTAGTACCCTGAGACTGGGTGAGAGAGGATGAGGAGGATGAAGAGGGCTTGGTCATCCACTCTACCAAGTCGTTGGCATGTTGCGGCTCAACATGTCCAGCTGCCGAAAAGAAGGACAAGCGTGTCCCATGGCCACGTGCTGATGACAATGCACCGCGTCCACGACCAGCACTGTTGTCTCTAGACACAGAGCCTGCTTGCCCTCTTCTATCAGCTCGCGCCTGTCTGCCTCTCCTTGCTGGCCTTCCAGACATGGTAATGGCCTGAAGGGAGTTGGGTAAAAAAGCAGTTGGGTAGTGTATATTGTGCTAGAGGCACACAACACCCACTAACTCCTGCAGATGCCTTTATTATAGAACACCAGAGATAAAGGGGTATATACAGATGTATACTGTGCTGTGCTGGAGGCACACACAACTTCTAATAACTCCTGCAGATGGCAAGTGGTCTCAAATAGAGAAGAGCTATGTAGGTGGATATAGCGGTATGTACTGGGTACAGAGCATGCAGACAGCACGCACAAGCTCCTAACACTACTGACTGCAAGCTCTATTATAAAAGATAGATCACTAGCTATATAGGTGAGGTGAATATAGCGGTGTATACTGCGGTCAGGGCACGCAGACAACAACCACTACACAACAGCAAGATCGAAAATCGTCCTAAAACGATCGGTGTGTACTGTGTTGAAGGTACACAGAACACCCACTAACTGCTGCAGATGCCTTTATTATAGAACACCAGAGATAAAGGGGTATATACAGATGTATACTGTGCTGTGCTGGAGGCACACACAACTTACAATAACTCCTGCAGATGGCAAGTGGGCTCAAATAGAGAACAGCTATGTAGGTGGATATAGCGGTATGTACTGGGTACAGAGCACGCAGACAGCACGCACAAGCTCCTAACACTACTGACTGCAAGCTCTATTATAAAAGATAGATCACTAGCTATATAGGTGAGGTGAATATAGCGGTGTATACTGCGGTCAGGGCACGCAGACAACCACTACACAACAGCAAGATCGAAAATCGTCCGAAAACGATCGGTGTGTATTGTGTTGAAGGTACACAGAACACCCACTGCTTCAGATGCCAACACACTACACAAGGCCGCCGCGCTGGCGGCCTTATATAGTGTGGGGCGTGCACTACACAGCGTGAGCTATGATTGGCCACAGGCATCCTGCCTGTGGCCAATCATGGCTCTCCTCGCTGCTGGCGCTGCGATTGGCCAAGCATGCAGGGTCACAGTGCATGCTTGGCCAATCATGAGCCAGCAATGTACTGCGCCATCGCAGTGCATTGTGGGCCGTGAGCGCCACACGAATTTGGCGCGAATGGACCAAAATGTTCGGACTTCGCCGAACGGACGAACAGCCGATGTTCGAGTCGAACGTATGTTCGACTCGAGCACGAAGCTCATCCCTAGTCTTCTTTCTTCTGCTAGCTATTTGTGTTTGTAACAATTGTAATCAAACAGTAATCCACTTGTAATTCCCTCTGGCGTAATTGCTTTGGAATAACACAGTGCTAATAGCGTTGTGATGAATAGGCTTGAGGGCTGCTTATTATTATTATTATTATTATTATTATTCAGGATTTATATAGCGCCAACAGTTTGCGCAGCGCTTTACAATACGAGGGCAGACAGTACACTTACAATACAAATCAATACAGGAGGGATCAGAGGGCCCTGCTCGTTAGAGCTTACAATCTAGAAGGGAGGGTCAAGTTGAAACAAAAGGTAATAACTGTGGGGGGATTGCTTAACCACTTGAGATCCGCGCTATAGTCAAATGACGGCTACAGCGCGGATCTCAATTTCCGGGACTATGTCTATTGACGTCGTCCCCTTTAAGAGCTCCCCGCGCGCTCCCGGGAGCGCGCATCGGGGAAAATCTGTGTTGGCCGTGTCCCCTGGACACAGCCAATCACAGATCGCTGTAAACGGCCAATCACAGCGGCCGTTTACAGCGCGATCGCCGCCTCCAATGGGTGATGATCTCAAATGTAAACAAATGAGATCATCACCCATTGCCGAATCTGTCTCCTCACACAGCGATAGCGTGTGAGGAGAGAGATAGCGTGAGTGACTGTTTTGTACCAATATAAACCTTGCCAGTGCCAATATAAACCCTGCCAGTGCCCAGATCTACCCCACCTGTGCCCAGATCTACCCCACCTGTGCCCACCTGTGCCCACCTGTGCACCGCCAGTGCCCCATCTGTGAACCGCCAGTGCCCGCCAGTGCCCATCTGTGCACCGCCAGTGCCTGCCAGTGCCCGCCAGTGCCCGCCAGTGCCAATCGGTGCCCATCTGTGCCTCAGCACTGCCCATCTGTGCCGCCTCAGCAGTGCCCATCTGTGCCACCTCAGCAGTGCCCATCTGTGCCCATCTGCTGCCTCATCAGTGCACATCCGTGCAATAAATCAGTGCACATCTGTGCCGACCCATCAGTGCCCATCTGCCGACTCAGCAGTGCCCATCTGTGCCGACTCAGCAGTGCCCATCTGTGCCGCCTCAGCAGTGCCCATCTGCCGCCTCAGCAGTGCCCATCTGCTGCCTCAGCAGTGCCCATCTGCCGCCTCAGAAGTGCCCATCTGCCGCCTCATCAGTGCACATCCATGCAATAAATCAGTGCACATCTGTGCCGACCCATCAGTGCCCATCTGCCGCCTCAGCAGTGCCCATCTGTGCCGACTCAGCAGTGCCCATCTGTGCCGCCTCAGCAGTGCCCATCTGCCGCCTCAGCAGTGCCCATATGCTGCCTCAGCAGTGCCCATCTGCCGCCTCAGCAGTGCCCATCTGCCGCCTCATCAGTGCACATCCGTGCAATAAATCTGCACATCTGTGCAATAAATCAGTGCACATCTGTGCCGACCCATCAGTGCCCATTTGTGCCACCTCAAAAGCGCCCATCTGTGCCACCTCATCAGTGCCCATCAGTGCTACCATGGCTAAACGTGTCTTTTCCGCTGAGGAGGCGTACCAAATTATTTCCACGGCCGACGAGAGCAACGGGGAGCTCTCCTCTTCAGATTCCTTTTCGGATTCGGATTCTGAAGCCGACGTAAATTATGAGCCATTCCTCAGCAGTGAAACACTGACTGATGAATCCGAGGATGAAGATATCCAGCTCATCAAGCGAAGGCATTCTAGTGAGGCAGTGCCGTCCACCAGCATCGCAGTGCCGTCCACCAGCACCGCAATGCCGTCCACCAGCACCGCAGTGCCCCGGCAAGAAAGGCCAAGTACCAGTGGGGTGTCATCTCAGCCCCAAAGGGTTAGGAGCCATGCTGGCCTTCCCTATGCCCTTCAGAACCCCTTGTGGCTTCCTCCTAATTCAGGAGAGGCCAATGTTCCCCCTTTCACCACCCAGCCAGGAGTCCAGGTGGACACAGAGAATTTTAGCCCTATAGATTTTTTAAATGTAATTTTTACGGAGGACATGTTGGCGTCAATTGTGGCCCAGTGCAACCTGTATGCACAACAATTTATTTTTCAAAATCCGACCTCTTATTATGCCCGTCCCTACGAATGGAGAGACCCAACGTTGGAGGAGTTCAAGGTTTTTTTAGGCCTCACATTTAATATGGGACTCAACAAAAAAAATCAATTACGTAACTACTGGTCAACCCACCCCCTCCACCACTCACCGCTCTTCTCCGCGGTAATGCCCAGAACCAGGTATCAGATGATCCTGAGGTTCTTACATTTCAGTGACAATTCCCAGTGCCTTCCACGAAATGATTCAAATTATGACCGGCTTTACAAAATTCGACCAATACTAAATTATTTTTCAGAAATATTCCCCAAATTGTTTACCCCGGACCAACACATATGTGTGGATGAGTCCCTTATTAAATTTAGTGGCAGGCTTAGAATGAAGCAATTTATGCCCAGCAAAAGGGCCCGCTATGGGGTGAAGGTCTACAAATTATGCGACCGAGCCACAGGGTACACATATTCATTCAAGGTGTACGAAGGGAAGGACACCCAGCTACAGCCCCCTAATTGTCCGGACTACTTGGGATCCAGCGGAAAAATTGTTTGGGACCTCATATACCCCCTACTGGATAAAGGCTACCACCTCTATGTAGATAACTTCTACACATCTCTGCCCCTGTTCCACAACCTTCACTGGAAGAAGACGCCAGCATGTGGCACTGTAAAAAAGAATCGGAAGGGCTTTCCTCAAAGTCTGGTGAACAAGAAGCTGCGGAAAGGAGAAACCGCAAGTCTGAGAAACAAGGAGGTTCTGGCAGTGAAGTGGAGGGACAGAAGGGATGTATACATGTTATCTTCTATCCACAACGATACCTTCGTGGAAATCCCCAGAAGGAATGGCCCTGTAAAGAAACCCAAATGCATTTCCGAATATAATTTGTTCATGGGAGGAGTCGACTTCAACGACCAAATGATGGAACCATATCTTGTCACAAGACGGACATACCATTGGTACAAAAAAGTAGCAATTTATTTTTTTCAATTGGCCATTTATAATTCCTATGTCATTTACCGCAACGCCACCCAAAACCCCAAACGTTTCTTTGGCTACCAGGAGGAAGTTTTCACTGCCCTTATTTTCCCAAACGGCCCACCAGAAAATATCAGATCAGACGTTGTTAGTCGACTCTCCGAGCGCCACTTTCCCGATAAAATCCCCCCCAAACCAACAGGCAAAAGACGCCAAAAAAGATGTAAGGTGTGTACCAGAGCAGGAGTCAGAAGAGACACATCTTATTATTGTGCACAATGTCCTTCCCAACCAGGCCTCTGTATAGGCGACTGTTTTCGGCGTTACCATACTTCAATAAATTTTTAGTGAAGTATGGTAAACATAATCCTCAGTTCCTGCCTTCATACACCTTCACACCCCTTATGCCACTGCCTGCTCTGTAACTGACCCTGGCTTGTTATTTGACCACTCTTATGCCTACCGATTCTGTACATACCGCTGCCTGATCTGGAACTGACCCTGGACTGTTATTCGACCATGCTTCTACCTAACGATTCTGTACATACCTCTGCCTGATCTGGAACTGACCCTGGACTGTTATTCGACCATGCTTCTGTCTAACGATTCTGTACATATCTCTGCCTGATCTGGAACTGACCTTGGACTGTTTGACCACGATATTTGCCTGCCTCTTGGACTGATCTTCTGCAACTGGACTAGTGTGATTCAACACGGGGTCTCACATATGTGAGGGGCTCCAGTATAGTTTTTCTGGAAGAAGAAAACTATTTTCTTTGTTTTCTTATTCCTAGATTAGGGTCTGGAGACTCGGAGGCTTCAAAGAGATTTGGGAGGGAGAAGCCTCTACCCCTATCCCCATTCTGTCCTGAACGAGGCTCTACTTCTGTCTGCTGCCTGTAGGACTTACTGCCATCATGCCGCACTGACCACACCACAAGGACCTGCCTACTACCAGGACCAATATTTTTGGCACATATGGACAGTATCCCTGCCTGCTGCCTAAAAAACTGTGTTCGCTGTTGCTGACCAAGTCCCTGCCTGCTGCCTGGACCAGTGATATCCTCCTGTGGACAACTGCGCTTCTAAAACCACAGGTAATCTTTTCTTTACCCTTTGCTCAGCATAATGTATTTGGGGGTGTAATTCTTGGTATGTGCAGGCTATGTGTCCCTGGAACGCCGACGGTGTTTCTTGCATGTTGCGCCTCTGTATATGGCCAGGCTGTGTAAACGTCTCACACGTGTGGTATTGCCATACTCAGGAGGAGTAGTAGAATGTATTTTGGGGTGTTATTTTTGCTATGTAAATGCTATGCGTTGGAAATATCTTATAAACGGACAACTTTGTGTAAAAAAAAAATGCGTTTTCATTTTTTTCCACATTTTCCAAAAACTTCTGGAAAAAAATGAACCATTGAAAAGACTCATTATGCCTCATAGATTATACGTTGGGGTGTTAGCTTTCCAAAATGGGGTCATTTTCTGGACGTTTCCATTGCTCTGGTGTTCCAGGGCCTTCAAAACTGTAATAGGTGGTTGAGAAATGAAATGTGTAATTTATGCTCCTAGAATGCCTGAAGGTGCTACTTCAAAATTAGGCCTCTGTATGTGGTCAGGCTGTGCGAAAGTCTCACACATGTGGTATTGTTATACTCAGGAGGAGTAGGAGAATGTATTTTGGGGTGTTATTTTTGCTATGTAAATGCTATGTGTTGGAAATATCTTATAAACGGACAACTTTGTGTAAAAAAAAATGCGTTTTCATTTTTTTCCACATTTTCCAAAAACTTCTGGAAAAAAATGAACCATTGAAAAGACTCATTATGCCTCATAGATTATACGTTGGGGTGTTAGCTTTCCAAAATGGGGTCATTTTCTGGACGTTTCCATTGCCCTGGTGTTCCAGGGCCTTCAAAACTGTAATAGGTGGTTGAGAAATGAAATGTGTAATTTATGCTCCTAGAATGCCTGAAGGTGCTACTTCAAAATTAGGCCTCTGTATGTGGTCAGGCTGTGTAAAAGTCTCACACATGTGGTATCGTTATACTCAGGAGGAGTAGGAGAATGTATTTTGGGGTGTTATTTTTGCTATGTAAATGCTATGCGTTGAAAATATCTTATAAACGGACAACTTTGTGTAAAAAAAAATGCGTTTTCATTTTTTTCCACATATTCCGAAAACTTCTGGAAAAAAATGAACCATTGAAAAGACTCATTATGCCTCATAGATTATACGTTGGGGTGTTAGCTTTCCAAAATGGGGTCATTTTCTGGACGTTTCCATTGCCCTGGTGTTCCAGGGCCTTCAAAACTGTAATAGGTGGTTGAGAAATGAAATGTGTAATTTATGCTCCTAGAATGCCTGAAGGTGCTACTTCAAAATTAGGCCTCTGTATGTGGTCAGGCTGTGCGAAAGTCTCACACATGTGGTATCGTTATACTCAGGAGGAGTAGGAGAATGTATTTTGGGGTGTTATTTGTGGTATGCACATTCCGTGTGGGAGAAATAAGCTATTACAATGAAAATTTTGTGGAAAAAAAAAAATCGTAATTTTGCAAAGAATTGTGGGAAAAAATGACAACTTAAAATAACTCACCATGCCTCTTACTAAATACATTGGAATGTCTACTTTCCAAAAAGGGGTCATTTGGGGGGCATTTGTACTCTCCTGGCTTGTTAGGGTCTCAAGAATGGAGATAGGCCTTAGTACATCAGATGTGATCTTTTTTTGCAAATCTTTATGATTTGCACCATAGCTTGTAGACTCTATAAATTTCACACAGATCATATAATATGCAAAAATGTGGGTTATTTTTACCAAAGATGTGTAGTAGTATAAATTGTGGCCAAAATTTATGAATAAAAATTTCTAATTTGCTATATTTTGTCACAGAAACGAAGAAAAATTCATTTTTTTTAAAAAAATTCGGTCTTTTTTCATTTATAGCGCAGAAAATAAAAAACCGAGAGGTGATCAAATACCACCAAAAGAAAGCTCTATTGGTATGAAGAAAAGGACAAAAAAATAATTTGGTTACAGTGTTGCATGACTGAGTAATTGTCATTCAAAATGTGAGAGCACTGAAAGCTGAAAATTGGTCTGGGACTGAGGGGGGTTTAAGTGCCCAGTAAGCAAGTGGTTAAACTCAGTCTTTGTTCTCCTCCGTGGGACTACAGGTCCCAGTGACACTAGTGACATTATTAAAGTCTAGGTGTATGAAAGTGTGTAAGAAACTGTGGGCAACGTTTTGTGATTCCGGAACTACCCTTTGTTATCTGCTGATCTTCTGTGTATGACCATGGCCTGGCTAACACGTTTTTTTTGGGTACTTCCCTTTGGCTGTACATATTATCTCTTGTCTGTGGGTTTCTGTTGGTTAGTTGAGCACTATTTGTATTTGGGGTGTTTACTTGTTTACTACTTATAAACTCTGTATTATTCACCTTACATGTGGTTTGGTTTCCTCTTTGCAGTACACACAGTCTGGTCACACCTGTTGACCATGACCATTTTGAAGTCAGAACCTCACATCTTACTTGGCCTAGATGGGAGCAACTCTGAAAGAAATCTTCTGTCCGTAACTGGATCTAGAACCTTAATGCCTCTTGCACAGCCAAGGATGGCTCTCTGACTGATGTAAGTGCAACTCACACATCCCACATGCACCATCTCTATCTTCTTAACCTATAATGGTAGTGACATTCCTTACTAATGCAAAGGGACTCAATCACCCTGCAAAATGTAGGTCACAATAGAAAGAGACAACACAACACAAGTGTGATATCCTATAGGTACAGGAAATGGGGAGTTCCCACCTAACTTCCGAATGCAGGTGCGAAAAAAAAGAGGCGTACTGACTGTCATTAGAGATATGGTTGCATTTGAACTACACAAAGAATTTGCAGACCCTAAGGCCATTATCTAATACTAATATGCAACATCAACTCTACTAATTACAAAGTGGTTAATATGTACGCACCAAACAAGTACCAAACTTTTTTCCTACATCAGGTCCTTAGGAAAATCAGTTTGATTAAACAAGGCTTACTGTTATTATATGGGGATTTTAACCTACCACCAGACCATATCTACGAGCTCTATGATGCATTGAAAAAGAGAGAAAACAGGCACCTCGGAGTGTAGACTGTAAGCATTTAATATGGATCAATGTATAATAAAAACTCATATTGAGGTAATGGTAGATAGTCCAGTGTTAAACGCTGCATCAGTCCAGGCTGCACACTGATCCCACAGCTCATGTAACTTCTCGAGGGGGCTGTCCTGGCCAGCAGGATGTTGCTACGATGAAGTCAAGCTGGAGAACAAGGGCTGAAACACAGCTGAAGCTGGATGATGGGAAGCTGGGACGCAGCACTGTCTGCGAAGGTGTCACTGGCATGCTTGTGATGCATTGCGGAGCATGTGCACTGAAGAGATCTACACCATGCATGCTCTTTTGTCAAACTACCATTTGTTTGTCTCTATGAAAGTGCTGCGCAAACTGTTGGCGCTATATAAATCCTGTATAATAATAATTATGCGTAGAGATGTATTAATGCTACGGAAAGGGACTACTCTTTCTTCTCTATGCGGCACAGAACTTATGCAAGACTTGATTTATTTCTTACTGACAAATGGCTTCAACCTAAAATCAAGTCTTCTAGGATTAATACTATTATGCCGCATACACGAGCGGACGTTCCCGCAGAAAAGGTCAGACGGAACGATTCCGTTGGACATTCCGCTAGTGTGTGGGCTTCATCTGACTTAAAAAAAAAATCTGACGGACCTAGAAATAGAACATGTTTCAAATCTTTCCGCCGGAACTCCGCTGAAACCAGTTCCTATCGAGAAACCCGTTCATCTGTATGCTATTCCCACAGAACAAAAAGGACGCAAGGGCAGCTATTGGCTACTGGCTATTGAACTTCCTTTTTCTAGTCCCGTCGTACGTCATCACATTCAAGACAGTCGGACTTTGGTGTGATCGTGTGTAGGCAAGTCCGTTTCCATCAGAGCTCCATCGAAAAGTCCTTTGGAGTTCAGTCCGACGAGAAGTCCACTCATGTGTATGCGGCATTACTTGGTTGGATCATGCCTCAGTGTCGCTGCTGGTTGAGGATCTATAAAATGCCAATCCCACATACATTTGGAGATCCAATCCACGGCTTTTCCAGGCAGACCCAAATCTGCACTTGAAAAAGATTAAATCGATTTTTTGGACAACAATGTAAAGTCTGTTGAAGATCCATTTGTGATATAGAATGCCCATAAGATGTTCATGCGAGGTCTGCTTATTAAATTGGGGCAAGAGCTAGGCAGAGGTGGCAACTTATCCAGAACACAAAACTTCATTATGGTCTCAGACTAATTGTTTTAGAGGACTTGGGAAAGCCTTTAAATGACTTAAAATGTCTTACTATGCAGGTGGCAATAAGGCTGGGAACAAAAGTTTTCTAAGCGACTCAGAGATCATAGATAAAAAAAACAGAATCCCCTTTATATTGCATCCTGCCAGTCAAAATAAACAATATCACCCACAGGCTATCACTGATGCATTCAGTCACCATTACAGCTCTCTTTACAATCTCCAGCAGGACTCGGATAAGATCCAACCTACAATGGAGGTAATCTCCGATGTCCTGAGAAAGGTTAAACTCCCCTGCCTAATAGAGGAACAATTGGGCAAACGCAACTTTCCCTTTATTGAGGCTGAAGTTTCCCATATTATTGACTCCTTGCCCAAATCACCTGGGACTAATGGCTTTACAGGGAATACATTACATTTTTTAAACATATTATCATCCCACATTTATTGAGGTATACAGCCATGCCGCCACCTCCTCCTCTTTTCCTCCTGAAATGCTTATTGATAGTTGCAGTGCCGAAGCCAGGCAAAGATCCTAATACAGAGTAGAACTTTCAACCCATTTTGTTGTTAAATAACAACTTGAACGCCAAATTGTTAGCCAACAGACTGATGGATTTTCTGCCCTTATCCACTTAAATCAATCGGGATTCACAAAAGGCCGCTAGACGGTGGATGCCACCAAATGCTTGATTAACACTATTCATCTAGCCCAGGGATCTCCAAAGAGTCATTTTAAAACTCTGACATTCACAGATATGACTAGGCATGATGGGAAATGTTGTTCCTGAACAACAGGAGGGTCATAGTTTAGAGACCCCTGATCTAGCTAATAAAGAAAGAACGCCTTCTCTGCTCCTCACCTTGCACACAGAGAAGGCATTCTATAGAATACGCTGGAACTATCTGGCACAGGTTCTTACCAAATTTGGATTTACCAGCCTGATTTATTTAGCTATTATGGCACTGTATGCAACTCCATCAGCCCACGTGTACATTTCGGGTATGTTTTCAACCCCATTTACTATTACTAATGAAAAATGCCAGGGGTATCCCCTATTCCAGCCCTCCAAAAATCCACTCACCTGCTTGCATTTTGCGAGTGGATCTGGAGGGCTGGCAAGCTATATAGCTGCCTGGGTACGGGAAGCGACCACAGCCAGCAGCCTGGGTGGAATGGGAGTCCTTCTCCCAGCAATCGGGGAGGGGCAGAGAGAGAGAGAGCCACCCAGGTGATCAGGATGTGGATTCCGAGGTACATGAATTGGGTGAAAAAGTGACCACAACAGGTCAGTGTCTGAGATCACAGCTTCAGGTAATAGATGTATGCCTGCATATTTATAATACATTTGCACATGCATTTTTTTTTTTTCATTTTAAGTGATGCGGATGTTGTAGAAGAAGAAACTCCTTTCACCAGTGCAAGTGCACACATCCTCATTGGGGAGATCATGGTGTACAATCAGGATTTAGTGAAGATAAAGGAAAACATCAATAATGTTCAACAAAAAATTAAGAACATAATTGATGTTTCAGACAGAATCTAAAACACACAAACATTTTACCATTTTGTCATGGAATTTGTTCTTTTAAATCAAGTTTTAAAGTAATTTGAAAGCCAAATTTTGAATATGTACACAGTGGGGGTTATTTAAGAAAGGCAAATCCACTTTGCACTGCAAGTGCACTTGAAAGTGCACTTAAAGTGCACTTGGAAGTGCAGTCGCTCTAAAACTAAGGGTAAGATCTGAAATGAGGGGAAGCTGCTGATTTTATCATTCAATCATGTGCAAGCTAAAATGCTGTTTTTTATTTTCCTTGCATGTCCCCATCGGATCTATAGCGGCTTTACTTCCAAGTGCACTTTCAAGTGTTAACATGTGCTATGTGCTATCTGCCATCACGGGATATCAATGTACGCGTTTTGTGGGTGCAACCCCTTTCTCACAACTCAAGTAGATGAGAGGAAGTGGTTGCACCCCGAAACACGTCCATTGATCCTCCATGATAGGAGCTAGCACATGTTGACATTAGGCATTGGATCAGAGAGAAATCCACATTTTGACTCCTAATTTTCAAACTTTGCCTTTTACAGGGGTGACATCACCCCATCTGATGAAGGCAAGATCACCACAGTTTGGACATACTAATGTCTGATATTGCCTTCACTTTTTAAAAGTTGAACTTTGTAAGTTCCTGAGTTGTGTATGTATGTTATTATGGTTTTAAGCATGCCTGTATAACCAAAAAAAGGATATTTCTAATGTCAAACATAAAAATGTTATACACCAAAGATGTTGGTTTGTTCAAAAACCCATTTCTAATGCACATTTGATTAAAATGTTTTCTATTTAACAATGTGTGGCTTTTTCTTTCAATGTTCAATAACAGTTTATGGAGTAAGTTGGCGTTTACAGTGACAATGGGGGTTATTTACTAAAGGCAACTCCACTTTGCACTACATACATTAACAACAAAAACAATGGGGGTTATTTACGAAAGGCAAAAAAAGAAAAGAAAATGGTGTCCCCGGAACGGGGCTTTTTGCCAGCAAAGTTTAACCTGTATAATATAAATAACATTGACATGTAGAAAAATAAACTAATATTGTAAATATTTATTAATAATAAAAAGAGGATAAAATGGGTCACGCAGTAGTCAAGGACTGAGCTCCACAAAATAGGTAAAAATGTATAGTATTACATGTATGAACAGAAATATACATATACATAGAATTGTGATGCTTGAAACATAGTATCAGTACAGTAAGAGATATATGCGTGTAGATAGTAAAAACCCTTTACGCGTTTCAACCCTCCCAGGGGTCTTCTTCAGAAGGTTACTATTTATTTATGAAAGAATAAAGAAAAGACAAGCATAAATATATATCACAATACATGATGCACTGTGTTGTACTAAAAATAATCTGTTGTAGACAGAGTATATATCAAAACATTGTAAGATTACACAGTTAACAATCAAGCGATACATATTGTAACAATAAATACCTATATTGATCACAAAGGAAATCCTCTTTCAAAGGACCGGACAGGGTTCCGTACATTCTCCCATAGTCTTCATAGATGTGCCGACCTTATACAGATGGAAAAAGTGGCTGGCTCTGCCCGGACAAAGGGGGAAAGAGCAAGGAAAATGGATCCAAAGGGGTAAAAGAGCTTACAAGGGATCACATCACTGTTACCACCTCCAAAACATAATAATGGAGGAAGGTATGGGTATGGGTAAGCGGGATTAGGAGAGAGGGCAACCTACAGGAAGAGAAAGAATATAAGACATGGGTATATATGTATATATATATATATATATACATGTATATATGAAGAGGGGCCCTATTTAGAAAGCTATCACCTCTGTATAGAGAGATAGGACATGCCCGCATGCAGTGTCAATAGTATACACATGTCTAGGATACGCATATGTCAAGTGAATCCTGCCATTTCAGAGTGGAATATTTCACTCGGTTAGGGTGTAAGCAAATGCCCAAAGAAAAACCCCAAAGAGAAGACCAACGCCAAACCAAGACACCATGTACAGCGAAAGTGGGAAAGGGGGGGAAGAGTGAAAAATTGAAAAGAGAAAAGAAGCCAAGACGAAAAGAGAGGTGAAGTGGCTGCGAACACGTGCCAAACAAAACTACAAAAATGAACAAACAGTGAACGTAGCTGAAGAAAAAAGTGAATGGGGAAAGAAAGTGAAGTGGTGTAGCAGCTTCAGAATATCACAACGTGACCACAGTAGTGCAAAAAGTAAAATAATGTATATATACCTATAGCCAATTTCCAATGGGTCCACATTGGACAATAGAGCCAACAAGAAAACACTCAAATGATGAGTGGTAAAGTGACTTGGAAGTGTTGTAATACAGCCCTTCACATTAATATGTTTCCATAGGGCCAAAGTGGTCTTAAGTCTGCAAATAGACAAGAGATAGTCTTATACTCTTGCCAACAGAACTATATATAGTGCAATAAAATGAGTGGAACAGCATAGGATAAAAGAACCCAAGGACTTACCCAGTTGCGTGAAAGCAATGTGCGTGTGCTCCTGTGGATGAGGAAGTGATGTGCAGTGTGAGGGGGTGGAATATAAGTAGCCCAGGTTGGGTTGATGGATCAATCAGAAGTCTCCACCTGTTAACCCATAACCACTTTTGGTCGCCTAGAAAACGACCGGATGTGGTCCCCTCGGCGTTCCGGAAATGACTCTCCTAATAAGGCGGGAGAGTACACGGTAGCGTCGCACCGGCGTGACGTAATTCTATGTATATGTATATTTCTGTTCATACATGTAATACTATACATTTTTACCTATTTTGTGGAGCTCAGTCCTTGACTACTGCGTGACCCATTTTATCCTCTTTTTATTATTAATAAATATTTACAATATTAGTTTATTTTTCTACATGTCAATGTTATTTATATTATACAGGTTAAACTTTGCTGGCAAAAAGCCCCGTTCCGGGGACACCATTTTCTTTTCTTTTTTTGTTTATAACATACCAGGGGTGATCAGCGCCCTCTGACCCCAATTTTGGGGGTGTTACCGTTCTCTCTGTCTAGTTCTTTAAACCCGGGTGGTTAAACACCCTTCCCCATTCGGTAACGCAAGAGGTTTTGGGACTTGAGCTCTACTTGGCATATTTGTATTTTGTATAATTCCTTATTGTTGTTTTTCGCTTGTTGATAATATGAATAGCTTCCAGGGTGATGATTGGAACCATCTAATGTCCAGCTATGAGACTGAATTTGAAAATCTGGACATAAAAATTGGGCGTTCTCCTACTAATTCAATTTTCACTACCCTGTATCGTAAGGATACCGCCGGGAACACTATACTCCACGCAGACAGCTTCCATCCAATAAATCTTAAGAAGTCCATACCTTATGGCCAGTACCTGCGGTTGCGCAGGAACTGTTCGGATGATGCCCTTTTTAGGGCCGAAGCTGCCCAATTACAGACAAGACTTTTAGCCCGCGGCTATAGTCGGGTATGTCTGCGCAAAGCGTATAATCGAGCACTGGCCCAATCCCGTAACAATCCTCTACACCCTGGGGCAGCGAAGAACGACCCTGTTAGGCATTTTGCCAGGATCGTTCTTCGTTATTCCAGGCAACATGCCTTGATTCGTCATATTATCCAAAAACATTGGTCTATTCTGACAGATGACCATAAAATTGGCAAACTGGTGTCGAAACAGCCTCTAATTACCCACAAACGCGCTACTTCGTTTCGCGACAAACTAGTGCAAAGTGAATATAGAGATGAAGCAAGACGAGCAGCGCATTGCTCAGTTTTGGGATCCTTTCCCTGTGGGCACTGCTCTACCTGCAAGTACATTAAACGGGATAAAATCTTTCAACTCCCAAATGGTCGAACATTTCGTCCATCCCACTTCGCCAATTGTCAAACACGTGGGGTTGTGTACCTCATGGAGTGCGAATGTGGGTCGTACTATGTAGGCAAAACCAAGTTGGAACTACATAAAAGGATGGCCAAACACATTTACCATATGGAGATTGGTAACTTTTATGTACCCCTTGGACGACATGTAGTAACTACACATGACTATAAGATGCCCGCTATTTCCTTTGTAGCTTTAGATCGTATACACATCCCTGTTCGAGGGGGAGATTGGAATAAGACCCTTCTCCAACTCGAACAGGGATGGATCTTTAAGCTCAATGCTACCGTTTCCCCAGGCCTGAATGAAGCCATATCGTTTGCTCCATTTCTAAAGGGTTTCACCTCTGGCAAAACACAGTGACACACTGCGGATTAGCCATGTGTTTTCCATGTCATCCCTGCAATATACTGTTGTGTCTTTGGTTTTGACTTCCTTGCAGACCTATTCACCTCTTGTTTTTCGTATGTGGGTCTTGTGGGGCACATATGTTTGGCCGGTTGCACTGCATGTATGCATGGCATGCTATACATGCCGCATGCTCATGCACCCCATCTCTCTTTGGAATGGGTGCATTCCACCTGCTCCCGCTCACCTTTTTGGTGTTGATGGGCTGTATGTGCATGTGTATGATGCATTGGTGCAGTATACAACTCCGTGCCCCATGATCACTAGTCTGTCACATTTTTATACACTAACCAGTAGATCTCTCCTTCTGTGTGCCCATTTTACCTGTAGATTACATGCTTATTATGAAATGTTTTTCATTTATGTTTATTTATTGTTATTCTTTACTTGTGACATGTTGCTATCAAAAAAATATACTGTTTTTGGATTTACTATCCCTTATGCTGTACTACGGAGGGTCCGGTTATGTTTTCCCATTTTTCTCCACTAGATGGTGCCATGTGAGGTCATCTCCCATCCTTATCTATGTCGATTGGATGGACCAATGGGGTAGGGCTTCACGACCAGAAGAGGGGAGTGGCAGTGGCGCGCGCTTGCCTCTCCCCATTAAGTCCCGGGGTACGAACGAGTGAGCGCTGCCCGTCCACCCGGGACAATAATTTCTGGTCGGCGGCATTCCGAACGGTATCGGACTGGTGGCCTCACTGCGCACGCGCGTTCCGCGCGTACGACGCGACGCACTCACGTCACGCCGGTGCGACGCTACCGTGTACTCTCCCGCCTTATTAGGAGAGTCATTTCCGGAACGCCGAGGGGACCACATCCGGTCGTTTTCTAGGCGACCAAAAGTGGTTATGGGTTAACAGGTGGAGACTTCTGATTGATCCATCAACCCAACCTGGGCTACTTATATTCCACCCCCTCACACTGCACATCACTTCCTCATCCACAGGAGCACACGCACATTGCTTTCACGCAACTGGGTAAGTCCTTGGGTTCTTTTATCCTATGCTGTTCCACTCATTTTATTGCACTATATATAGTTCTGTTGGCAAGAGTATAAGACTATCTCTTGTCTATTTGCAGACTTAAGACCACTTTGGCCCTATGGAAACATATTAATGTGAAGGGCTGTATTACAACACTTCCAAGTCACTTTACCACTCATCATTTGAGTGTTTTCTTGTTGGCTCTATTGTCCAATGTGGACCCATTGGAAATTGGCTATAGGTATATATACATTATTTTACTTTTTGCACTACTGTGGTCACGTTGTGATATTCTGAAGCTGCTACACCACTTCACTTTCTTTCCCCATTCACTTTTTTCTTCAGCTACGTTCACTGTTTGTTCATTTTTGTAGTTTTGTTTGGCACGTGTTCGCAGCCACTTCACCTCTCTTTTCGTCTTGGCTTCTTTTCTCTTTTCAATTTTTCACTCTTCCCCCCCTTTCCCACTTTCGCTGTACATGGTGTCTTGGTTTGGCGTTGGTCTTCTCTTTGGGGTTTTTCTTTGGGCATTTGCTTACACCCTAACCGAGTGAAATATTCCACTCTGAAATGGCAGGATTCACTTGACATATGCGTATCCTAGACATGTGTATACTATTGACACTGCATGCGGGCATGTCCTATCTCTCTATACAGAGGTGATAGCTTTCTAAATAGGGCCCCTCTTCATATATACATGTATATATATATATATATACATATATACCCATGTCTTATATTCTTTCTCTTCCTGTAGGTTGCCCTCTCTCCTAATCCCGCTTACCCATACCCATACCTTCCTCCATTATTATGTTTTGGAGGTGGTAACAGTGATGTGATCCCTTGTAAGCTCTTTTACCCCTTTGGATCCATTTTCCTTGCTCTTTCCCCCTTTGTCCGGGCAGAGCCAGCCACTTTTTCCATCTGTATAAGGTCGGCACATCTATGAAGACTATGGGAGAATGTACGGAACCCTGTCCGGTCCTTTGAAAGAGGATTTCCTTTGTGATCAATATAGGTATTTATTGTTACAATATGTATCGCTTGATTGTTAACTGTGTAATCTTACAATGTTTTGATATATACTCTGTCTACAACAGATTATTTTTAGTACAACACAGTGCATCATGTATTGTGATATATATTTATGCTTGTCTTTTCTTTATTCTTTCATAAATAGATAGTAACCTTCTGAAGAAGACCCCTGGGAGGGTTGAAACGCGTAAAGGGTTTTTACTATCTACACGCATATATCTCTTACTGTACTGATACTATGTTTCAAGCATCACAATTCTATGTATATGTATATTTCTGTTCATACATGTAATACTATACATTTTTACCTATTTTGTGGAGCTCAGTCCTTGACTACTGCGTGACCCATTTTATCCTCTTTTTATTATTAATAAATATTTACAATATTAGTTTATTTTTCTACATGTCAATGTTATTTATATTATACAGGTTAAACTTTGCTGGCAAAAAGCCCCGTTCCGGGGACACCATTTTCTTTTCTTTTTTTGTTTATAACATACCAGGGGTGATCAGCGCCCTCTGACCCCAATTTTGGGGGTGTTACCGTTCTCTCTGTCTAGTTATTTACGAAAGGCAAATCCACTTTGGTAGTGCAGTTGCTGTAAATCAAAGGGGTATATCCGAAATGAGTGGAATCTCTGCTGATTTTATCATCCAATCTAAATGTGCAAGCTAAAATGCTAATTGGTAAAAGTCCTGCACACACAAAGAAGGAAAGAAAGATCCTTATTTCTCCGCAATAGAACAAACTTTTCCTGGTGCGCTTTTCAGTGCTCAATAAGGTGATTGCCCTCACCAGAAATCCTACCCCTGTTGGGGTGGATAGACTTCCACAGTATAAACCCTGTGCTGCTCTCTGGCGTTATCTGACTTTATCCTGGAAAGTGTTCCTTCATCAGGTAATGTTAATTCCTCGTTTATATGTATAGTGGAGAAAAGGACAAACCCATGGTGTAGTATGTAAACACAACACTTTTTATTAGTAATCTCAAGAAAATGTGGGGTATCTGGCGTTACCTAATATTAAAGAGGAGGACCACCCTTATTTCCACTAAACCAAGTGTCACCTCAAATCAGTAATATATGTAAACCTTTCTATATTCGTTGAGAGTAATCGAATAATCGCAATAAAAATTCAATAGATAGTGAAAAAAAACTTACAGAAAGCCATATAAAGTGCCTTGGTGCAAAGATAGGTGTCACATATGATACTTGATACAAGTTACATTCAATTCACCCAAATCCCTATGTGTGTTGAATAAATCAACATTAATGAACTACCAACTATCAAATGATCACACTAAAGTGCAGACTTATGCAAAACCACACAATATGGTTATAAAATTTGTAAACAGAAACTCCAAACCTCATATGTATAGTTGTGCAAAATTGCAAAAAAAACATTAGCTGGGTGTGTGTGCATGAAAATATGTATCAAGCAATTTATATATCATAAATATATATATATAAATATATATATATATATATATATATATATATATATATATATATATATATATATAAAAATATATAAATATATATATATATATATATATATATATATATATATATATATATATATATATATATATATATATATATATATATATATATATATATATATATATATATATATATATATATAATTATGTGCATAGGAATGGATTTAAAAAATAAAAATAAAAAATAAAAAATAAAAAAAGGGAAAAAAAGAAGAAAGAAATTTTTTTTAAACAATAATGAATAAACAATAAAGCCAAAAAGTAATCAAAACAAAAACAGAAAAAAGGCAAGAGCCAAGAAAAGTCTATTAATGTCCACACATGAAAAAATGAAAAAAATATGAAAAAAATAATAAATCCTCGATTGTGCAAATCCAGTAGAAGGAAAGTGACTTAAGTGCTTGCAACTATGTTCTTCAGGTGACTGCGTGCTCCCCCACAAGGTTCCCCACTCACCAGAAAGATACACCACTACACGGGTACTGTGCCTTCAGATCAGTCTTTGTATAATTCCAATATTCAGTTCCACATGCAATGCCGTTGTTCCCAGAGATACACCCCAACAGGGGTACTGCGCCTTTAAATACGATTCCGGTTCTCAGGCACCATATACGATATCCAAAAAAAGGGGGGGAGTTCAATTCAATCCTCATAGGAGAGAAAATATTGAATCTCCATAGCGTAATTTGTAAATTAAATATGGTCAAAAAATGGGAGCACTAGTTTAATTATTATGGCAGAAAAAACTTTTATTCTTAAGAAGCACGTATGCCAGAGAAAAAATTTAAATATAAAAAAGGGGAATAAAAAAGGTTTTTTTACATAATAACAAAAATATATAAAAAATTAATCAATAATCCAATACTCCCACTTAACAATTCATACACCAGTGGGGTAGCATAAAAATAAAAATAAAAATAAAAAATAAAATAAAAAATCACATAAAGATAAAGTTAAAATAAGGCTGTGAAAAACGCCAGCAGAGGACACGTTTTACACTTTCAAATAGCTCACAACCTGAAAGGATCAAGGCTAATCCATTATTAATCAGCAAGAGATCCGCAAAACTGAGGAGAAAATTCCTCCGTTCCAGAATAACTTTCAGTTGGTACAAGCGGTCCACTGCTATAAAAGTGTTGAGCGGAGGTCTCAATACTGATAATCAGGTTGAGGCTAAAAAATATATCAATATACCCTCTGCAGCCTTAAGAACTACTCGGGGCCCGATCGGAGGACACACAGCGTGCGCTCCAGCTGCGTTCCACCCGTTCGCGGTGACCCGGAAATGACGTAGTGTGTGTGGCTCTGTCAAACGCGTTTCGTCATTGACGTCTTCAGCGGCGGTGCCACGCCACTACACACTACGTATTTTATAGGTCCCCTCCACATGTCAAACACCGGAAGCTGACAATCGCATCATAGGAGGCAGGCATGGGGAGGGGTTATCAAAACAATACACTTCAATAGCACTGGGGAGGTCTCTGTATACCACACACACCTCCAATAAACAAGCCAATCCGGTCATGAAAGGCGGGCATAGGGAGAGCGCCCCAGGAACTGTACGCAGGGAATGTCTCACAGCTTATCTATATAGACAATACTTCTGTCCGGAGAAGTATTTTACCACAAATAAATAAATAATTTCCAAAAATGTGATAGAGATAGAAAAATAATAAAACAAAGAAAAATAAAAATAAATAAAAATAAAGACAAAATATGTTACAGGCCAGAGATCTTCAATAAAGGGAAACAGAAATCTCCAATAGGATTATTTTGTTAAGAAAAATTAAAAGAACACTAGCTTGAAGACAAATCTTCTACTCCCTGTATGGGTTATATATTATGTCATATTAACTATCTAATTACCCTGTCCCTGGGCCAAACCGGACAACATCCATTCTGCATAACCAAAACAAACCCAGGATTTATTCATAGGCAGGGAAAAAGAGGAGCAGAGGTGAAAAATCATGAAAACTAAAAACTTACAAATCCAGATATTATCACGTAAAACCATAAGGTAAGGGGCCAAGAATACTCAAAAACCATACCAATCCAGATATTATCAGGTAAAGTTAAATATCAAAAAAATCTGTCTAGAATAGAGGATAGGGAATTTACTAATAAATGAGGCAGCGACAAAGGAAAAGACGATATCATCCCATACTGAACTGGATGTAATCCAGTAAAAAAAATATATCCAGAAAGATAATACATAAACAAGTTCCCTTATCTTGTATATACTATATATAAAAAAGTTCCCTTATCTTGTATATCACAAAGATAATTATATATATACTGATAAGGAGAAGAAAAATAGAGAAAAAAAGAGAAAAAAGAGAAGAATAAAAATGGAGATATACATCAAGATGGAAATATACATAAAGAAGAGGAGGATAATTATATCTAATGTCTAGGGATTAGCTATAAAGCAATTTAAATCGATATCCAGGTTAAGGCCCCGCAGGACAAGGGACCCCAACCTGTATATCCATGCAGTTTCATTTTGTGAGATCAAAGTAGTTTTATTTCCTCCCCTCCAATTATCCTTGATACAGTCTATGCCATAAAATATTACCCCATGGGGGTAGCCATGGGGGTAGCCATGGGGGCGCGATATGCCCCGAGTGTAGCTAACCTCATGATGAATACGTGGGAGGAGGAGTATATCTACGGAAAAAACATACCCAGTTGAAATTCTACCGTAGGTATATTGATGACCTCATTATATTATGGGATGGAACTCCAGAAGATTTTGAAACATTTCTGAGTAATTTGAATAGCAACGTGTATGGACTTACCTTTGCTGGGAAATGGAATGACCAGAGTATCGAATACCTAGATCTAAAAATCTTTAAGAAAGATGGAGAATTAAACACGAAGACTTTCTTTAAGGTAACAGATAGGAATAGTTACATTCCAAAAACGAGCTGCCACCATCCTAAGTGGAAAGATAATATCCCTAAAGGGCAATTACTTAGATTAAGGAGGAACTGCCATTCAGTAGAAGACTACAACCTTCAAGCAGATATTCTTGGGGAACGATTCAGAGAAAAGGGATACAAGCTGGAATCATTACTTCAGTTAAAGAGAACAATTAGTGAGATGGAGAGGAGAACTCTGTTTGAAAAGCAGGATAAGAAAGGAAACAAGATGGAAATAGCCTTTATCACAGGATACAATACCCAATACAGAGACCTTGAAAAGATCATTAAGAAGTATTGGCCTATATTACAAGGAGTGCTCCCTAAAAAACCGTGCTTTGTATACAGGAAAGCCCCTACTCTCCGTACTCATTTAGTACATAATGTAATTGATCCACCCAAAAATATAAAAATCTTTAATGATATGAAAGGGTTCTACAGGTGTTAAAGATGTCTCCCTTCTAAAGTCAGTAAAAAGCAACCCCGCAAAAGAGAAACTTTTAAAGCTAGAACTGACCATAAAGAATATAAGATAAGAGAACTAATCACTTGCCGGAGTACACACATAACTTACGTTATAGAGTGTCCGTGCCACTTGCAATATGTGGGTAGGACCACACGCCCCCTCTTTGTAAGAATAAGGGAACATATCAAAAACATAAAAAAAGGGTTTCCCAAGCCATAATTTATCCCGTCATTTTGACGAATTCCATCAAAGAGATCCGTCGGGACTAAAATTTTATGGCATAGACTGTATCAAGGATAATTGGAGGGGAGGAAATAAAACTACTTTGATCTCACAAAATGAAACTGCATAGATATACAGGTTAGGGTCCCTTGCCCCACGGGGCCTTAACCTGGATATCAATTTAAATTGCTTTATAGCTAATCCCTAGATATTAGATATAATTATCCTCCCCCTCTTTATGTATATTTCCATCTTGGGATGATATCGTCTTTTCCTTTGTCGCTGCCTCATTTATTAGTAAATTCCCTATCCTCTATTCTAGACAGATTTTTTGATATTTAACTTTACCTGATAATATCTGGTTTGATATGGTTTTTGAGTATTCTTGGCCCCTTACCTTATGGTTTTACGTGATAATATCTGGATTTGTAAGTTTTTAGTTTTCATGATTTTTCGTCTCTGCTCCTCTTTTTCCCTGCCTATGAATAAATCCTGGGTTTGTTTTGGTTATGCAGAATGGATGTTGTCCGGTTTGGCCCCGGGACAGGGTAATTAGATAGTTAATATGACATTATATATAACCCATACAGGGAGTAGAAGATTTGTCTTCAAGCTAGTGTTCTTTTAATTTTTCTTAACAAAATAATCCTATTGGAGATTTCTGTTTCCCTTTATTGAAGATCTCTGGCCTGTAACATATTTTGTCTTTATTTTTATTTATTTTTATTTTTATTTGTTTTATTATTTTTCTATCTCTATCACATTTTTGGAAATGATTTATTTATTTGTGGTAAAATACTTCTCGGGACAGAAGTATTGTCTATATAGATAAGCTGTGACACATTCCCTGCGTACAGTTCCTGGGGCGCTCTCCCTATGCCCGCCTTTCATGACTGGATTGGCTTGTTTATGGGAGGTGTGTGTGGTATACAGAGACCTCCCCAGTGCTATTGAAGTGTATTGTTTTGATAACCCCTCCCCATGCCTGCCTCCTTTGATGCGATTGTCAGCTCCCGGTGTTTTACATGTGGAGGGGACCTATAAAATACGTAGTGTGTAGTGGCGTGGCACCGCCGCTGAAGACGTCAATGATGAAACGCGTTCGACGGAGCCACGCACACTACGTCATTTTCGGGTCGCCGCGAACGGGTGGAACGCAGCTGGAGCGCATGCTGTGTGTCCTCCGATTGGGCCCCGAGTAGTTCTTAAGGCTGCAGAGGGTATATTGATATATTTTTTAGCCTCAACCTGATTATCAGTATTGAGACCTCCGCTCAACACTTTTATAGCAGTGGACCGCTTTTACCAACTGAAAGTTATTCTGGAACGGAGGAATTTTCTCCTCAGTTTTGCGGATCTCTTGCTGATTAATAATGGATTAGCCTTGATCCTTTCAGGTTGTGAGCTATTTGAAAGTGTAAAACTTGTCCTCTGCTGGCGTTTTTCACAGCCTTATTTTAACTTTATCTTTAAGGGATTTTTTATTTTATTTTTATTTTTATTTTTATGCTACCCCACTGGTGTATGAATTGTTAAGTGGGAGTATTGGATTATTGATTAATTTTTTATATATTTTTGTTATTATGTAAAAAAAACTTTTTTATTCCCCTTTTTTATATTTAAATTTTTTCTCTGGCATACATGCTTCTTAAGAATAAATTTTTTTTCTGCCATATTAATTAAACTAGTGCTCCCATTTTTTGACCATATTTAATTTACAAATTACGCTATGGAGATTCAATATTTTCTCTCCTATGAGGATTGAATTAAACTCCCCCCCTTTTTTTGGATATCGTATATGGTGCCTGAGAACCGGAATCGTATTTAAAGGCGCAGTACCCCTGTTGGGGTGTATCTCTGGGAACAACGGCATTGCATGTGGAACTGAATATTGGAATTATACAAAGACTGATCTGAAGGCACAGTACCCCTGTAGTGGTGTATCTTTCTGGTGAGTGGGGAACCTTGTGGGGGAGCACGCAGTCACCTGAAGAACATAGTTGCAAGCACTTAAGTCACTTTCCTTCTGCTGGATTTGCACAATCGAGGATTTATTATTTTTACCATATTTTTTTCATTTTTTCATGTGTGGACATTAATAGACTTTTCTTGGCTCTTGCCTTTTTTCTGTTTTTGTTTTGCTTACTTTTTGGCTTTATTGTTTATTCATTATTGTTTAAAAAAAAATTCTTTCTTCTTTTTTCCCTTTTTTTCCCTTTTTTATTTTTATTTTTTAAATCCATTCCTATGCACATAATTATATATATATTTAATAATATATATAATTTTTTTTTTTTGTTTATATATTTATTTATGATATATAAGTTGGTTGATACATATTTTCATGCACACACACCCAGCTCATGTTTTTTTTGCAATTTTGCACAACTATATATATGAGGTTTGGAGTTTCTGTTTACAAATTTTATAACCATATTGTGTGGTTTTGCATAAGTCTGCACTTTAGTGTGATCATTTGATAGTTTGTAGTTCATTAATGTTGATTTATTCAACACACATAGGGATTTGGGTGAATTGAATGTAACTTGTATCAAGTATCATATGTGGCACCTATCTTTGCACAAAGGCACTTTATATGGGTTTCTGTAAGTTTTTTTTCACTATCTATTGAATTTTTATTGCGATTATTCGATTACTCTCAACGAATATAGAAAGGTTTACGTATATTACTGATTTGAGGTGACACTTGGTTTAGTGGAAATAAGGGTGGTCCTCCTCTTTAATATTAGGTAGCGCCAGATACCCCACATTTTCTTGAGATTACTAACTTTTTTGAAAAACCCTTGTGGGGATTTATTGGTTGGGGGGCTGCAACCTATATACATATACAGAATTTATATGTTCTTTATTTTTCATATTCTTTCTGCTTCCTGTATTACATAAGCGCGGCCGTGCTCAATCCTTTTAAACAACACTTTTTATTGAATACGAAAACTACTCACATTTGATTGGATTTAAAATCGCAGTGTTACAAAGTTTCCGTCGGCCGCTATGTGTATCGTGGAGACTGCACGTCGTATGGCCACGCCCTAAACGTTTCGTCATTCAGACGTCATCTGGAGCGGCCATATTGGTGCACCTCTCCACTTAAATAGGGTGCAGTGCTCTGCGCCTGCGCAGTATCTACATTTGCCATTTTGCTTAACGGAAATGGAATACCTACTGATTGGAAATTAGTAAAACCTTGGTCATGTGATTGCCCCACCTGAGTACACGGAAGCTCTAGCGCTATGCACATCAAGGAAGCCTGGCCGTAACCTTATAATATAACCAAAATTCTACGGCGTTGTTTCTAATACAAATAACCGGGAAAAAAGATAATCTTTCTTAGTATTAGCCTGGAGCACTGCATCCTACTTTGTAATACACACATCATATAACATCCTAACTTTTACATCCCCTATTATACTTGGAACCTCCTGCATTATGTATTACATTTGTCAAATAATTTTCTTTGACCACACTAATAACTTACAGAAGGTCAGTTCCATAGATAGAATACTAATGTGTATAGTGCATATTACAAGTGAAAAAATGAAATAAAAATAAAAATTCAAATTAAAAATAGAAATAAAAACTTAAATTTACACAAAAAATTACATAAAAAAGAAAAAGAAAATTAAAAATTGAATGGAAATTAAAAATTAAAAATATAATAAAAATATTGAAATTTATATGAAAGGAATACATTTATCAGACTTTAACTGCTGTTTAATATGATTAGGGTAGGGACCCAAAAGGACCTCAGCTTATTGAAACAGTATTTGGTCTTGTTCAGACGAGTATGTGTTATTTTCAACATAACAATATTTTTTTTTTTTATATTTTCAAAAAACATTTTCAAACAACATTTTTTAAATAATATTTTTATTTTTTTATTTTTTTTAAAAGAAGAGGAGGCAGAGGATGATTATACTAAGGGATCATCTGTGTCTATCTGTGTATGGAGGATATAGGAGATGTTTAATACCGTTAAAATCGGGGAATATAGCAAATCCTAGTGTATGCAAAACCATACATCTGTTTTATAACTGCATAACATTCAACCCTTATGAAATGTATATTAACTGGAAAAAAAGGGGGTTTTGTAAATAATTCTTGGTTTTTGGATCTGGTGAAATAAAATGGCAAGGCAGGGGGCTGAAGGCCCTGGTATTGAAATGAACCGCAATGGGTACATTCCAACCCCCTGTTGCCATCATCCACAATGGGTTAGGAATGTTCCCAAAGGCCAATTGATGAGACTACACAGAAATTGCAGTAATAGGAAAGATTTTGACTAACAAGCAGATATGATCATAGAAAGGTTTAAAATGAAGTGATATAAAGAAAAAGAACTCCGCAATCTAAAAGAGAAAATAAGGGAGCACTGCACCCTATTTAAGTGGAGAGGTGCACCAATATGACATCTGAATGATGAAACGCATAGGGCATGGCCATACGACGTGCACTCTCCGCGATAGACGGTAGCGGCGGCAGGCAACTTTATAACACCGCGATTTTAAATCCAATCAAATGTGAGTAGTTTTCGTATTCAATAAAAAGTGTTGTGTTTACATACTACACCATGGGTTTGTCCTTTTTTCCAATATACATATAAATGAGGAATTAACTTTACTGGATGAACGAGCACTTTCCAGGATAAAGTCAGATAACGCCAGAGAGCAGCACAGGGCTTATACTGTGGAAGTCTATCCACCCCAACAGGGGTAGGATTTCTGGTGAGGGCAATCACCTTATTGAGCACTGAAAAACGCACCGGGAAAAGTTTGTCCTATTGTGGAGAAATAAGGATCTTCGCACAAGTCACTTTCTTTCCTTCTTTGTGTGTGCAGGACTTTTACCAATTAACACTTTTATATATATTTACTTATTTATTTATTTATATATTTGCACTGGATTATCAATTAATTTTGAACTATATACCCTTATTTAATTACTTTTGTAGAAACATATGTACACTAATTGTTGATTGACAGTAACACGAGAATTTAACTTTTGCACATAAACATTGCAAGCAGATTAGACACAAACATTCTTGGCCAACATAATTATAACATTTATTGAAATTAGTATTTTAAGACAAAAGTATAAGGTCCACTTATAAGATTCCTCACCCCCTCTGATGGCCCATTGTAAAAATTTTAGGGTGGGTGGGGGAGATGTTTTGGACAGGTAACCGTCTCCACTTCATTGAGAGCTGAATGCAGAAATAATGTGTTTTACATTTTTACCAGCCTCTCCTTACTTACACAATTGGCAGCCCACTGGACAGGAAAGAAGTGTCATAATCCAAAAATATGAATACACACTGTCCAAATTGAAGCACATTTTTACATTCTGCAATTACCTATCAAGATAATAGCAGTACCATTTGAAAATATTCAGACAGACCTTTTCACTACATGCTTTGGTGAATTCATCCATAAATAAACAAAAGAGGTAGGTATAGTGTGTATGGGTTTGGCAAAATCAGCAGATAGAGGATTGGTATTGGCTGACTTCGCGGATGGGGAGAGGGCTTGCTGAGCCTCTGCTCGGGAGTGATGGCTTGCCGCATGTAGATGTCTTGCTTCATAATATAAGGTGACAGCAAAGCCAACAGATGGTGAAAACCGGCGTCCGCCATCCAGAGATAAGTCCTGAAATCATCAGGATTATTCTCCCACAACAAAAACATGTGTGAGAATTGGTCACACTGGAGCAACCAATTCTTCATCCAAGAACTCCTCCTCGCCCTGTTCATGGACTGGGCTTGGGTCAAAGTAAGAACCCCAGCACCAAACCCCTGCACAGCACGAACTCTACGATGAGTATGTACCCCAAACATGGCCACAAAATGGTCGGCTGGTCAGAACGAACTAACAGAACGCACTGAAAATCAGAAAGAACCTGATAAGAACGTACTGAAAAACAGACACGAACTGACGAACCCACAAGCACAAACTGAAGAGCTGTAACAAACTGAAAAGCATGAGGCTGAAAAGCATGAATCAACTCTCACCAAACTTCTACTAACACAAGATTAGCAGAAGGAGCCCAAAGGGTTGCGCACTTGGTATTGAACTTCCTTTTTTCTAGTCCCTTGTACATGTTGTACGTCAGCGCATTCTTGCCAATCAGAATTTCCGACAACATTTGTGTGACCGTGTGTATGCAAGCAAAGTTTGAGCCAACATTTGTCAGAAAAAAATCCATGGTTTAGTTGTCGGAATGTCCGAACATGTGTACGGCTCATTAGTGTAATTTCATGAGAATTTATGAGGGATTTATGAGGGTGTGTTTAGGGGCGTGTTTAGGGGTGGAATTAGGGGCTGTTTGGGGCGGGCTGGGGCAACTGGCAAATGGGAAGATTATTAGATGATCCAACCACTTATCTAAAACTTAAGGGGGATCCCACTCAAAAATTGAAAATTTAATTAAATGACTGGGTATCAGAGGGAATTTACAAACACATTTTAAATCAGAAAGAAGCAGAGTATCTCATTCTACATGCTCCCAAAATCCCAGTAATGTACATAGTACCTAAAGTACACAAAAATAAAGACTCTCCCCCTGGCCGACCGATAATTAGTGGGATAAAGTTAGCTATGAGTAACAATTTCTTCTGAGCAAATAATGAATATTATAACCAGATAGGAGGAGTAGCCATGGGGGCACTCTGCGCTCTGAGCGTAGCGAACATTGTGCTTAATAAATGGGAGTCTGAAAATATTTTTCACAACAGAAATAGATCTTTGGTGTTTTATAAAAGATAAATTGATGATGTGATCCTTTTCTGGTAAGGCAATATGACCAGCCTTAATCTATTTTTGGGAGCAATGAACAGTAATCAATATGGTCTAAAGTTCACGGCTGAACTCAGTAATGAAGAAGTGAACTATTTGGGCCTTACCATTACTAAAAAACATGGGAGGTTCCAAACAAAAACATATTTTAAGGCCACTGATAGAAATGGGTATGTGCCAATGCACATTTGTCACTATCCACAGTGGATAAGACAGTCCCCAAAGGACAATATATGAGACTCAAGCGAAACTGTGCCAATCAGGCTGATTTCCATTCACAAGCAGAGATACTGACAGGAAGGTTCTTTGAAAAAGGTTATAGTTCGGAGACACTAACCAAGGTTCTGGATCAGATGTCTCCGATGGATATGCAATCTTTATTAACCACTTCCCACCCGGCCAATGCATATATACGGCCGGGTGGGAGCCGTCTACTCCTGATAGGACGTTCAGGAACGTCCTTCAGGAGTAGCGGGATCGCGAGCGCGCGCGCCCGCGCAGCGGCGCGATCCCGATGTGCTCGTGTCACCCGGACACGGCACATCTCAGATCGGCAGGAGGGCTCTGTGATTGGCCCTCCTGATCACATGACGGCCGTGTCCAATCACGGCCGTCATGTGATGTAAACAAACAGCCGGTTGCTAGGCAATCGGCTCTCCTCTCCTCACACGGAAGTCACCGCTGAGGAGAGGAGAGCAGAACGCTGCAGCCGGCTGATGATCAGTGAGTATGGGCTGCTTTTTACAGCTTTTTACTCACTGATCATCAGTGTAGTGTAAACACACAACACACCACACAGTACAAACACAGTCCCCACATATGTCCCCAAAACACACATGTCCCCAAAACACACATGTCCCCAAATAATAAAAACACATGTCCCTAATAATAAAAACATGTCCCCCACATATGTCCCACTAAAATCACATGTCCCAATGATTATCTGCACACATATGTACGTGATCACCTGCACACATATGTACATGATCATTTGCGTACATATGTCCGTGATCACACAAACCAATTATTATACACTTAACGGAATTTTTTTTACCAAAAACATGTAGCAGAATACATTTTGGCTTAAATTTATGACAAAATGTGATTTTATTGGATTTCTTTTCAAATAGAAAAAAGAAAATATTGTTTTTTTTCCAAATTTCCGCAATTTTTGCGCTTATATCGCAAAAAAAAAAAAACGGAGTCGTGAATAAATAACACCAAAATAAAGCTCTATTTGTGCGAACAAAATGATAACAATTTCATTTGGGTACAGTGTAGCATGACCGCGCAATTGTCACTGAAAGCGCTAGAGCGCTGAAAGCTGAAAATTGGGCTGGGAAGGAAGGGGGTGAAAGTGCCCTGTATTGTAGTGGTTAACTACTAAGCCTAAACCTGAATTTAAGGGAGAATTGGCCTTTGTAACAGGGTTTAATATGCAATATAGACAAGTAGATGGTATTTTTAAAAAATATTGGCCCATACTACTAAAAGATAGAGATCTTTTGTCCTCAATCCCTAACAAACCCAGATTCATGTATAGGAGAGCCCCAGGTTTGAGAAACCAAATAGCTTGCAATGTACCAGACCCCCCCAAAAAATTCACTTTCTTGGATGGATCCGGTTTTCATTTCTGCACTAGGTGCAGAGCGTGCAGATTAACTAAAAGGCCGGGGACACCCAAGAAGGTTTCCCAATTTCAATCATGTGTTACAAAAGATGAATATAAGATCAAATCTCTCATTACCTGTAACTCGGATCATGTTACGTATGTATTAGAATGCCCGTGCTCAATGCAATACGTAGGCGAACAACTAGACAGCTAAAAATTAGAATCAATGAACACATGGCAAATATTAAAAAAGGATTTCCCAACCACAGCGTATAAAGGCACTTCAAATCTCACAACAATAGTGATCCCACGCTGTCCAGGTTTTATGGTATCGATAAAATCACAAGACACTGGAGAGGGACACATATGAAAAGAGAAATTTCTAAAAATGAAACTAAATGGATCTATAAATTAAAGACTTTGCAACCATTAGGAATGAACATAGAACTTGACCTTAATTGTTTTTTGTCTAATGACTGATTAAATCTAGATCTACAAATCCCTCTCCCCCGTCCTTTACTTCTCTAGGGATCAGAGGAGGGTCATCCGTGTTGGGATGTTGGTTTGAGAATAATGGGGAAGATATCAGTAAGAAACCCGGGCCCTTTCTCCCAATTTGGGGAGGGTGGGTTTAATTCTGAGCCATGTCCATAGTTTGTTCACGGGGGGGATAGGTATGGACATGGGTACTATATAATAAAATATTATATTACACATTTATTTTCCTAGTCCCTTTAAGTGATCAATGGAAATCTTTGGCACAAATATGGGATTCGTTTGGAAAAGCACAGTCCACTTAAGAATCAGATGAGGCAGAAAGTTGGATTATGGGAATATTCCACCATGTCCAATAAATGTATTTATAAGTAATAAATATATCATACTTTGCTTTATTAAGTAATGTATTGATGTAGGGAGCCATATACTGGAGTAATAAATGGAGGACTGTCGTTTGGGGGTTTTTCTCCCCCTGGGCCTATGGGGGTAACCATGGGAATGGGGGTGACCCCTCAATAGCGACGGGAAAGAGAATACCACACAGGTGCTTATCACTGGACTGGGGGTGTGTAAAAAATAAAAAAATAAGAGTCCAACGATGAGCCTGATATTTGTTGTTTTTTTAATATAGGTGTTTTTTTTTAATATAGGATTTTTTTTCTGAAACAATTTGACATGTGTGACATCAAAAATACTGTCTTGTGAATTTATATAAATTGTATGTAATTATTCTATATGTATATATTTTTTTTAAATTGTTAATTGATGTTTCTGTATGGCCAGAGGTAGTAATGGTACCAAATGGAGTGTGTGTTCCCTTAATTGCTCGAGCGGGACTGAGGCTGCGCACAATATGTTTTTTCTATTGGCTCTTGCCTAGTAATGGCAATGTAAAAGCGCTGACCCCAGTGCCCAGGTACGCTTCCTGAAGACGTTAATAACGAAACGTACGTCGAGGCGGTACCTGGTCACGCTTTTCTTGATGCCACATCTGGTTTCCTTGGTTGTCGGCCTGAGGGCTTGGAATACATGCCGTAGCGACGGCTTAGAGTGGAAACACTTCAGCTGGCGAAACCTAAATTGGAAGGTGAGCAGCCCCAGTGGCGGGTCGGGCACACGATAATGTAAGTTGCCATTTGGCAACATTTTTAAACCTTTTTAAAATAAAACAGTATCACGCTATGGATGTTTCTTACTCTTTCCTATATACCGCTTGAGACTGTGAAGAGGGGGAGATTTTGTCCTATGTACCCATGTCAATATTCATGTGAACAGGCACAAACCTGTACAGGCGTTGTTTGACTTACTTTTAAATTAAAGTGGTCAAACAGATCTGGTTGCATTTTCAATCACGATTGGGTGTCGTTGTGTTGAGATCTCTGGTGGAGGTGTATGCAACCTATTTTGGATTAATTTCTGTCACATCTTGCAAGAATTTTCTTGCTGGATTTTTTCTTATGGTTTATTAGATGGGATTTACACTAACACATTTAAATCAAGTAATTAGAGCGCCCCATAAATCACCATTAACACAATATCAGATAATGGGAGAAAATCTTTACAACTTTCTAATCACGTGCCCTCATCTCCCATACATATACACCACAATGGCTCCTACTATTCATGCATCAGTGGATGCCTGGAACAATCTGCACAAGATGCTACCCTCTTGCCACAAATTAACTCATTTAACCACTACTGGGCACTTTTGTTCCCTTCCTGTCCAGGCCAATTTTCCACTTTCAGCACTGTCACACTTTGAATGACAATTGCACAGTCAGTCATGCAACACTGTACCCAAACATTTTTTTTTTTCACACATACAGAGTTTTTTTGCTGAACAAACCAAAAAAGACTGACAATTTTGAATAAAAAATGATCATATCTGTTATAAAATTTTGAAAATAGGCAACTTTTTCTCCTTCACTGATGTGTGCTGATTAAGTTGCACTGATGGGCAATAATAGGCTGCACTGACAGGCACTGATAGGCTGTACTGGTGGTCAATAATGAAGTGGCGCTAAAGGGCACAGATTGGTGGCACTGATGAGGAGGCACTGATGAGGCTGCACTGATAGGCAACACTGATGGGCACTGATAGGTGGCACGGATGGGTACTGATAGTGCCCTGATTATCAGTGCCAATGTTTCTTTACCACAAGCCAGTTATTGGCTTTTTTCTTTTCTCCTCCCACTGAGAGCATGTGGAGAAAAAAAAGACAATAACCGACTTGTGTTGACATCCATGATCAGCTGTCATTGGACATAGCTGATCATGTAGTAAAGGGCTGCTGTGATTGGCTCTTTACCTCGATCTGTGATTGGGGTAATCATCACTGGAGCGTGCCAGCCGTGCACTGCAGGGGGCACGCAGGAAGCACGATCACAGGAAGACCTCAATAGATGCCCTCCTGGCAAAGTAAGCCTGTGCTGTAGCCGTCATTCGGATATAGCGCGGGTGGCAACAGGTTAAAATTCCCCCTTTCAACTGTCTCACTTCTAGTTCCCAGTATTTCCCTTACAAATTAGTGTTCTAGAGCAGGGGTATTGAATTAAATGTATGGAGGTCCGATTAGTAACATTTTCTTCCAGCCAAATCACAGTAATGTGCAATGACTCAGATTCTTTACATCACAGCCCAGATGTGCAGGCACAACAGTCCATTCATTTGAATGAGCTACTGTGCCTGCATTTTCTGCTGGAAAAAGTCCTGGCACCTTTTTTAAAAATACAGCCACATGGAAACTGCATGGTGCGTTTGTACCATGGAATTTCCATGTGTGGGAAATTGCACCTTGTATTTCAGCACATTTAAGAGTCAATGGTACCCCTACATGTTTTCTGTGCAGCACCTCACTTTGTGTGCAGCTGCTTGTCCCCTTCACATCTTCCCCACCACAGCACTGCCCCTTCACATATCACCCCCAGACATTATTGCCCCTTCACATATTAGCTCATACAGCATTTCCCCTTCACATGTAACCCCACACAGTATTGCCCCTTCACATATAACCCCACACAGCATTGCCCCTTCACATATCCCCCCCACACAGCATTGCCCCTTCACACCTCACCCCTACACAGTATTGCCCCTTCACATGTCCCCCCACACAGCATTGCTCCTTCACATATCACTCCACACAGCATTGACCCCTTCACATATCACCCCACACAGTATTGCCCCTTCACATATCACCCCACACGGTATTGCCCCTTCACATATCACTCCACACAACACTGCCCCTTCACAAATCCCCCACACAGCATTGCCCCTTCACATATCACCCCCACACAGCCTTGCCTCCTTCATATATCCCCACACAGCATTGCTCCTTCACATATCACCCCACACAGTATTGCCCCTTCACATATCACACCACACAGCATTACCCCCTTCCCCCACTCCCTATCCTTCACAGTTCCATATATTTCCTCCCCTTCCCTCTCCTACCTTTCACAGAGCAGAGAGCAGGAGGTGGGACAATCCTAAACTGAAGACACAGCAGCACTAGGCGAGGCATATTAACTTTTCATATTAGAAAACTGGTGATTGACTGCTAGGACCGCCTCCTAGCAGCCAATCACCTCCCAATTAACGTGACAGGCAGCTACCTCTCTCCACGCAGTGCTGATCCCACCCCCAGTCCATAATTGTCCTGCCTCCTGAAGTTCACTCCTCTCTACTCTAATGACAGCGGAGGAGACTAGGGACAAAAGCGGTGACTAAATGGCACAATCGCGGAGGTCCGGAAAGAGCAGCAGCTCGGGCCGGATTTGGAATATGGGCCGCAATTTAGTGATGTCTGTTCTAGAGGAATTCTCACTTTGGATAAGGTATATGTAGGGCCAGCTCTTAAGACATTTAGAACACTTCCAATAGAATATCCAATCCCCAATTCTGAAAACTATAGATATCTGCAGATTGCCCAATTAGTAAAACACACTGGTGGACTAGTCACTTCTCTACCCTGTTGGGTTGCCCAATACTATCTAGCTAAACATACAAACATCAAAGGCATTTCATTATTCTATACCCACCTTGAAAATAAACAGGAGTTTGTAAATCATCCCCAATCTTAGCCTGGGAGAAGCACTTCTGTAGAGAGTACTGAAATGACCAAAGGCAGAGAGTATTGGGTGTAACATCTACTTCTACAAAGAGTGCTAACCTATAGAAAATGAATCAAACGATTCTGCTGTACTGGTATCTCATACCACACTGTATAAATACATTTTATCCTGAGGTATCCCCCAGTTGCTGGAGAAATTGTGAAGGTCCTGGGACTTTGATACACCATATATGGTCATGCCCTAGGCAAACTAATTATTGTTTCCTTGCTTTCAATTTTATTACTTAAGTCCTAGGAATAGGTATCCCAATAACTCCGGGTATGGCACTATTATCATTTGGAACAGAATCCATTCCTTTCATGCCAAGGAGATTGGTATCCCATTTTCTATTAGCTTACCCTGGTCATGCATTGGAAAGATTCTAAACTCCCTGATCTGAAAGAAATTATACAAACACACATGGTACTTATGAAATACTTTTTGGGTTCAGTGTTGGCAAATACTCAAACATGGTCAAATACTGTCAACCTTAGTTGGCATGGCACTCAGGGTACTCTAGCACTTGAAGCAATCCTACATTTATAGAGGCAGGGTACATCTGCTCTAATATTATATCACTCAAACTTATTCATGGTATCTGACTGTACTGTTGGGGTTTGTTAGTTGTTTTTTTGTTCTGTTTTTAGTTTATTGGTTAAATTGTCATTGAGTCACCACTTATTTCAACTTCTCTTTTTTAAATCGGTATTATTACTTTACCCAGACACTTGCGGAGAGAATGTATGCTTTTCTCAATGCACTAAGTGCCTTATCATTGCTATTGTTTTGTTTTATCTCTGATGACTAATGCACAACTAATATGTCATGTATACTTTTTGTCTGAACCTTTTTTTGTAATTTTTCTATCAAACCCAATATAAACTATTGAAAAGATAATAGCAAAACCTCAAGGTCTGTGAAAAATGGCTGGGAGTTTAACCATTTGCTTTAGTCTTTTTTTTTTTAAAGGTTTGTAACTATCTATGGATGTTATACCTTTGATAAAGCAATCACTTTAAAATGAACACAGAAAGCAGAAGGACACAAAGTTGAAAAAGGAGAAAGATAAAGATTAAAGGAAAAGAGTAAATAGACTAGTGTTCTGGATTTCAGGTTTAGACTATGAGCAGCATCTAAGCCAGAGCTATAAATGTAGGTTTATTATAAATATGTCATACATACAGGATCAGCAGCAGATCCAATTAACAGAAGGCCCCTACACACTGTATAATAGGTAGTAAAATATGTGTTAATAATATTATTTAGCATTGGCATTTGTTTTTGTCATGTCTTCACCCTCAACTGAAAGGCTTATTATGCACAACTGTAATAACACAGAAGTGGACTAGTAGAAACGACGGAAGTGATGAAATAGGGAGAAAAGTTTACATTATACATCAATGTTGGCTTACAGAGATATACTGCAGGAAGGACTGCCATCTTTTTACAAAGTTCCAGGTGATGTTATTGCTAAGTAATTTTATTGACATTTACAGAGAAAGGAGAAACTACAGGTATTCCAATCCCCAAGCAAAGGTGTTGCTAAAGTTTAAAAATAAGTACAACTTTTAAAAGAAATGAGGCAATATTCAGTACCTGGGTATGACCAAACTTAAATACGCGTGACAGAGGCATCATTGTGACTGTGACTGCTTACTCTGAATGAATGCCTTTAGAAGTACCCCTAATGAATGCCTTTAGAAGTACCTCTTTTAAGCAAAATACTAGTACTATCTAGTTTGATCTGTGGTTGGACATCATGTTAGTTTAAAAATGAATATATTTTCTTGTGTTCTTACAGAAACAATAAATGGTATCTGTATCATGTCAATACCAGCCTTGTTTTGAGCTGGTGATGACTAGTGTTGTAACTGTTTTTAGTACAACTCATATATATATATATATATATATATATATATATATATATATATATATATATATATATATATATAGCATAAAGAGTGCAGTGATCATGCATATGTGGTAGATAGTCTATCATACACAGGGTAGTGTTGTGTAGTGCAGGGCTCAAGAGTGTGTAATGCAGGTCTCAACAGTTCATATGACACAGGGGTGCATGTGAACACATTTAATGTCCAGAACACAGTTAATATATAAAAACAGTGTTAAAAGACCTTGCCTTATACAATAGAGTTCCAGCGCATCACCAACATAATAGCAGCAGGAAGCATGTAGTGGATCATGGGCATATGCATGTGGCACCAGAGGTTACCAAGAGCTATTACCCCCACATCAATATAATATGTGATTGATAATTCCCCTAGAAGGGCTTATTAGTTTCTTCACATGTCATATAGACATTAGTAAGAGGGAGTGCAGTAATTTATAAAAAATGCATTTTTCCAAGAAATTTTTGCAGAAGAGACAATATTTTCTTGAAAAGATTTGGTTCGTCAAAAAAAACAAAAAACATGAAATTATTTGGCTAATGATTTGCCATTTTTGGCACAAGAACAGGTCCAGGATATTAAAAAAAACTTCACTGACTCCCAAGAGCTATTGTTAGCCCATTGCATATTTGAAACTCGCCAAGATCACCTTAGTTTTCCATTCCTTACTGATTCAAATGCACTTCATCAAAATTGTAAAATATTCTCAAAATAGCCAAGATTTTTGCCAAAAGTTCAAATAGATAAGGGTCTGGTTTGGATTTTGAAGTGACCCCATGCTGTTTTATTTTTTTAATGGACAGTACACATTATATCCAGAAAAAAAATATATTGTATTTTAAAAAAAAAGTAATGTGTTCCCTATAAAATCCAGGTGTGCTTTATTTTTAAAGAGGGTTTCCAGATTCAATTAAGTCCCCCCTTGCAGAACCCCACATCCATCAGTAAACCCCACATACCTGGCAAATGTGGTGGGGAGGGGTACTTATTTGGATTTGAAAACCCCATTTAAAATTAGGGGGTCTCTCAAACAGTGCTGGTCACCTTACTTTAAAAAAGTAATTAGTTAAGTTACAAATTACTTCTCCCAAAAAGTAATTGCATTAGTAACTCAGTTACTACATTGGAAAAGTAATTAGTTACTCAGCAAAGTAACTGTGACTTTTTTTAACATTCTAAGGGGCGGGTCTAGTATTACTGTAAGCAAGGGGCACGTTCCCCCTGCATGTCTATTTCCCCTCTGTACCCCCCTGCACGTCTATTTCCCCCTTGTACCCACCTGTGTGTCTATTTCCCCTCAGTACCCCCCTGCACATCTGTTCCCCCCCACACATATATCTGTTCCCCCTCTGTACCCCACTACACATCTGTCATCCCCCCCACAAACATATATCTGTTTCCCCTCTGTACATCTGTCCACCCCCCCCCCCCCAAACTCACGGATCGGATCGTTCCTCGGATCAGAATCACAGATCGGATAATTTTTCAGATCAGCAAATAATAATTGAATTTGCAAAAACCTGTGAAAATTCCATGACCATATAGTCCCCACTGTAATATCCACAATCTCCCCACTGTAATATCCACGTCATCTCCCCCACTGTAATATTGGCTGAGTATGGCTGGGTACGGTTGAGCATGGCTGGGTATGACTGGGTATGGCTGGGTATCGCCGAGTATGGCTGGGTATTACTGAGTATTGCAGAGTATGGCAGAGTATGGCTGGGTATTACTGAGTATTGCAGTGTATGGCAGAGTATGGCAGAGTATGGCTGGGTATTACCGAGTATTGCAGAGTATGGCAGAGTATGGCTATGTAGTGCAAGGGCCTGTCTGATTTGATACAAATTAATAGATTGTCTAGGTGGGTCATCCTATTCCATGGTTATTGTAAATCTAAAGATAATTGTACAGAGATTGTACAATAAGATTGCATAATGTATGACCAGCTTTATACAAGTACATAGGAGGGAGTCAATGTAGACATTCAGCTATCAGGCCCCATTCATATCTCTGTGAAGCCGGAACTCACATTCTTGCATGCATTTTTTTTTGTTGTTGCCATTTTGGATCGTCTCTGCTTGTCACATAGGGCAGCCCCTTCAGGTTAGCTGGTGAAGTCCTTCCTGTGTTTTAACAGTTTTCACATCCCGGGAATTAATAGAGATACAATAGAGATTTTTTTTCTTTTTTTAAACAAGCTGGATACTGAGGGCTGTGTAGGATAAATAAAACACTTTTTTATTTTTGGAAAAGAAGTACATTAATGCTATATTGGTACATGGGGAGCTGGAATTTAGGGGAAAAAAAAGATGAACCTATCCTTTAAATCACTGAAGCATTTCGGGATACCTGTTTTTTTTTTACAGCAATCTCTCTAAGATCTCTATAGAACATTAATCATTGACCAAACATTGAATTTTTTCCATCTTGTGTACAAAATGAAAGAAGCCGATGAGAAGCTGGAAGCTGCAATTTAGTGGGGGAAGTAATATCTTTTTCAGCTTAGAGTGGTTTTAAAGGCTCAAGGTTTTTTATCTTCATACATTCTGTGCATGAAGGTAAAAAACCTTCTGTGTGCAGCGGCCCCCCAACACCCCACCTAATACTTACCTGAGCTCCTTCACGATCCAGCATTGTACACAAGAGCGGAGCTTCTCCCGGGTCTCTCTCTCCTCATTGGCTAGGACAGCAGCGGGAACATATGTGGAAGTAAAGAAAGGTCTTGTTTTTTGTATGAAGACAAATTACATTCTGCAAGAATTATTATTATAATTTAACCTTTTCATTTTTAGATTCTCATCTAAGTAATCATATAAATCAGTAAGTTCAGGTTCATATATGAGATTCAACCAACAGAGACTTTTTACCAAAGGCAATTTGGGAGTAGAAATTCAGCAGGAACTAATGTTAGACTGAGCTGGAAAAAAAGTACATACCTAGTCCTGATTGGGTATGATAGATTTTATGGAGGTCATACAAAACAGTTTTGACTTATCAGTGTTGTCAAAGAAAAGTTTATCTGGCCTTACAATTGATAAACTTTGAGCCACTCTGTTCCAATGTTAACACCGCAATTTTTATAACCTTACAAATGGATACTGGCCAAATGTGATAGATCTGACTAATAAAGGAGGCTTTTGCATTACTACTTGATAGCTGATTGAGAGTTGATGTTAGAAACACCAGACATCTGGATCATGAGTGCTTGGGTCTTTGATCTTAGAAGCAGTGTGCACATTGGAAAGAGAAAACCCAGTGGGAAGTTGTTTATACTCCATGTGGAAAGAGATAGACTTGTAGAATGAGATTGAAAAATATGTGGAGTCAGTCAAAAAAAAAAAAAAAGATAATGATGGCCTACCACAGTATAGAATGGACAAGTAAGAGAGTATTACTGGTTCTCCATAACAAAAGAAAATATTTTGAGTGGTATCTGTGTAACCATTCTTCTGGAAAGACGATAGATACGTGAATTATTTCATACAGCAAATCAGGAAGTCGTATTCTTTTTAGCTTGGCCCTTATTTATATAGTGTTGATGCTACATTATTCTACTTTGTTTCAGAATTCCGTCTTTAAAATTGACTTTTTGGATACTGTAAAAGAGATAACTCAGCTATTGTCAAGGGTTATGGATCATCACGCAACACTGTCATAGCCTTATCAGATGGTGAGGAGCAAGCTATTTTGTTACAACAGTATGAGACTAAACTAGTGGTTCTCCTTATATAGCTCATTATTACATCTACCTCCTTTAATTGTATATCAATTTGAATGTGCCTGATGACTTTAGACAACATAAGAGCTTCTTTAATAGAACATATAGTAATAAGAGATTGAATTCTGAGTGATTGAATTACATATTTCTTGATGGAGTAGAGTAAATGGTGCCAAATATCAGTGTACTATTATTTTTAGCCCAAAAGATAGCAATGGGGTAACAATAAGGAACCCCAAAATGTCTTTCTCCAACCCCAGTGAATTCAGACCAATAGGTTGCACATCCCTGTCCTGGAGGTAGTAGTGGTTGAATGGAATTACCTTATATGCAATAATAGCTTCTACAGCCATTGTATGACATTTTGGTGAGAACTTTCTAAAGTTATTCCAACTTTCTACTTTAAGGTCTTGTATTCTCACCAAAGGTTAAAAAAAAAAAAAAACTCTTTTGTGCACTTTATAAATCATATTCTTTGCTGGTATATGAAGAAATCTGAAAAAGGTAAAGTTACATTTTATTATTGTTGCTTATATAAACCGTGGTTTGTAGTGAATACATTTTTATCACAGATCCATTGCAAAAGCCTCAGAAAAATCTGTCAACTATATGTGATGAATTATGTGGCAACAAAAAAGTAGAGTTAACAACAATGAATGGGAAATAATGAGTCTGAAATAAAAGCATAGGGACAGAACTGTGTTATCTTTAGACAGTTTCAAACTCCTGCATATATTGTAAAGCTATTTATAGGCTCCTTTCTATACAATGATATTATATAGAAGGAAATACATTTTAAGAAACATCAGGACATGTGAGAATAAGAAATCAATGCAATGCAAAAATGTTCATACTGTACAATTCAAGCAAAAAAATGGATTGATATGAAATGTAAAATGTTATGAAAATGAGTGTAAGAGTGCTGTCACAATATTTGAAGTGCTAAAAACAGGGCAAATTATATTATTTTGGCTAGCACTGCTTTGGTTTTTCCTGGTTATTTAGTATCCTTTCTTTAGCGTTGCAAACAATTAATACATTCTTCAAGTTTTGTTTTCTTAATGGTTGGACTGAGTCAATGAATTCCATTTTTTTTTTAACCACTTGCCACCCACCCACAGTACATTTGCTGCAGATGGGTGGATGCACAGTGGTGTGATCCCATTGCCAATCACAGCACTCTGTACCTGGCTGCTCATAGCGATCACATGATTACAATGTCAACAAAACAGTCCTTAATGGCATCCATTCATGACTGTTTAGTAACTGGCCTATAGCTATCACATGGCATCTGGGCCAATCACAGCACACTGTGCCATGTGATTAGCTCTAGTCGATCACAGCATGTCAACAGTAAACAAGCTGTCATGAATGTAAGGCATTCACGTAATGTAAGGCCTATAACAGTGATTATAAGTAATAAAAAGAAAATCCTGATCAGCCCCCCCCCCCCCTCTTTATTTATTTTTTACATACTGTCCCAGTCAGTATCCCTGATCATGGCACACCAGTCATATCATGATGCTGTACTGCACTGGTGACAGTATGCAAAAAAAAATAATAATAATAATAATAATTTTATTTAGGTTCTTAATTTTCCCCAAAAAGTTGGACTACATTGCAACTACATTGCAACAATTTTCTCATGAAGTTAGTACAGAGTTTGGGAAGCATGCATGGATGAAACCCTCAAAAATGTGATCCCAGGGAAAGGTGTAATGTTAATTTTCTCAAAGTGTACACTGTAGAACTGACACGAGTCATGTGTGTGTACATTTTGTGCACAGTAGGAAATAAAAGGAAGGAGGGGAAGCAAAAAGAAAAAAAAAACACAGAGACACACAATGAAGGGTCAATACTGAACAGGGGATAGGATGGTATGGATCGGAAGAGCTTACCTGCTCAGAAGTGGGCATGATCCCTTGCAGGAATATGAGGGCGTTCCTTGATAGAAATGCTAAGCAGAGTCAAGTAAATGTGCTGTTTTGCTAGGTAGCTGGTCTTGCTTTAGTGTACCATACCATGTATTGAAATGATGATAACAAGGATAATCTTTCAGAATCTGTGACGATAGAACTGATTCCACCTAATAACAAATTGTTTAGGAGAAATACAAGTTTCCATTTCCTTGTCCAGCTTTTTTTCTGTATAGCATTCATATCCTTTTTAAGATCTGTAATAGTAGGAGACATATTGGAAATCTATTTTCCAAGGATGGTTCCATGGGCAACTAGAAGACAGATATGTATGCATTGCAGGGCATCTTGTGCTTTGTTAGTTAGACATAAAGTGGGTGTAAACAAGGCTGTTTCACAGCTGAACAGAAGAAGGAGCAGGTCCTTGGGTATATGATGGTTAGTAACTATATATATATATATATAGGAAGGCCAGTATGGTGGCCTGAAATTATAGGTAGAGCTCGGGGGTATTTAAGCAGACCACCCACACTGGTCTTTTTCGGTTCCAGTGTACGGTATTACACGTCACTAGGCTGACTCTTCCAGCTCACCTCATATTTGTGAGTCTGTGCATTAGATTGCAAGTGTGTCGTGGCTTCTCAATTTGTGGTCTTTGCCGGCACTTTCCACTCCGTGCTGCAGGTAGGATTCAAACCATGTCGTAACATGTGTAATCTTGCGATTTCTTTTGCTTCCTACCCCGCATCCCTTTCATTAAAAAAACTGCCGCCGAGGTGTTGTCGCTCATGTCCCGACATCATTTGCCACAGGAGTAGTACGTTTGTAGGTTCTTCTGCCTTGTTTGTCATCCCATCTGCAAACATATGATTCATTTGTAGATCTAAGCCTCCGAGCCACTGTCGATCGTTGTCCGATTTGACTGGACATAGGCGTCACTGCTTATAGGATTCACTGTCATATAGTTACATAGTTAGTCAGGTTGAAAAAAAGACACAAGTCCATCTAATATGATGGAGTATGATGAACCCCCAGTACACCCTGGGGGCTCTGGTTCACAGGTTTGTGCCGAGTACAGATGGACACCCGAGCTATCGGTTACCTGGCCAGTCACCTCCTGGCTCACCTCGGTTGCCACATATTCTTTTGCGTTTTCTAAATTTCCACTCAACCATGCTTGTACGCAAACCAGCTTCTTCACTACGTCTGTTGTTCCTTTTTCTGTCCTTCTCATTTATCTCCTTTTTTTTCCTCCATCTTTGTCTACCCAATGCATCTTCCCCCTCCTGCCTTTTCAACTTATCTTAACATAGGCACTTCCTCTCTCCTTGTCTTTTAACTGATGGTGAAGACTTCACCTTTGCCACTCCATCACCCATGAGGATCATCCCTTAGGGGCAGTCCTTCATCTCACGCCTTTTAGTTTGCTCTCACAGACCCAAGATCCTGACCAAATTCCTAGGCTAGACACAGCAGCAATAACGGATTTGTCAATGTGGGATGGATTTCTCATGAACTGGAATGGCATATCAATGTTCATTCCGTGAGCATCCTATTTGTCACCTCCCAGCAGCCTCTACAGGCTTTGCAACAATTTTTGGCCATGATTGCTTGCAGGGACATGGCAACCAGAAATCCTCCTGACCCTCGGGTTCAGTCAGTCCTTCTCACTATTCAAACTCTACCCCATTGTGGCTGCAGCCCAAGTCTGGGGCAGCTCCTGGGCAGGGCAAACAGTGACGTTTGTCACAGACAATGAGGCCACAGCTAATATCATAAATATAGGCAGGTCCAAATTGCTAGCCATCATGTCCATTTGGAGCAGGCTGGCGCAACTATCCCTGCAGCATCAATTCAAAGTGCACTGCATCTATATCCCAGGCAAGTGCAAAGACTCAGCCAACGCACTCGCTTTAACTTTGCATCTTTCTTCTCGTAGGAACCTGGAACCGACCCAACCACATGCCTATCATACAGCCTGGAATTCCTACGGCAGGTTCCTAGCCCCAAACCCTGGGGCAGTGTGGTGAGATCTTAAACACATCTTGGCTTTCATATCATACTGCCACATGCAGCTGGCTCTTTCACATAATACCATCAGACTCTACATAGCTGGCATCCAAAATTTTTATCTCCTTACAGGACCCTACCAAACCATCCTTGTTCTCTGCCCACACAGTCAAAACTATCCAACGCGGTATCCATAGGCAGCAACCACAAAACCAGTAGAAAGCATCTACCTGCACTAGCGCCATCTTCAGACATGTCTACCATCCTGTCATGTTCCCCCTTCGAGTTACTGCCCAGCCTGGTCATCCAAGCAGCCATCTACCTGGCCTTTTAAGGCTTCTTACTTCGAAGCGAGTTCACCGTCACAGGCCCCGGCTATCAGGTACTACGCAGACGCCATCTGACAAGCCATCAGAATAATGTCATCCTGCACCTTGTAGTGTCCAAAATGCAACAGTCTGTTGCCGGGCTAGATATCAAGATATTCCAGACTCACAACACCTAGTGCCCAGTGGCTATTCTAGACCAATCTTTATCTCATCTGCCTGACCTGTCGGAGTCTAGCCCAGTGTTACCTTTCCTTACCATCCAAGTTCATCAGACACATTAGGATCGTCTCGCTTAAGTTAGGCCTTGACTCCAGACACTAATCTGGATATTCCTTCCAGATTGGACCAGCGTCAGCAGCATTACAACATGGGGTACTGGACCATGTCATCAAGAGAATGGGCGAGAGAAAATTCCGCTTGACTTGCACAATACATTCCAAATACGCTAGCAGAAACGTTACAAGCCTTCAGCAAGCTTGCCCAGTAGTACGTTATCAGAACAAATAAATAATTACCTCCCTAACAAAGTGTGTTGCCCCTTTCTCTTGGCATACCGTCCACCAGACCAGGGCACACTTCAGGTCTACTTTTTGTTGTTAGTCCTTTGACGTGTTTATGTGGTTCACATCTCTCCTGGACATAGGGCTCTGACCATAAATAGGAAGGCCAGTATGGTGGCATGAAATTATGGGAGGAGCTAGGGGGGTATTTAAGCAGACCACACTGTTCTTTGTTGGTTCCAGTGCGTGGTACCCACCCACCCATTCCCCTTCTTAGGGCACTTCTCTTAAAACACTTTCTCTACAAAGCCATCCACTCACTTATCTTGGGTATGACCCCTTCTCTTGGCATACTGTCCAGCAGACCAAGGCACACATAAGGTCTACTTTATGTTGTTAGTCTTGTGATGTGCTTATGTGGTTCACATCTCTCCCAGACATAGGGCTCCAAACATAAATATATATATACCTGTGTGTGTGTGTGTGTGTGTGTGTGTGTGTGTGTGTGTGTGTGTGTGTGTGTGTGTGTGTGTGTGTGTGTGTGTGTGTGTGTGTGTGTGTGTGTGTGTGTGTGTGTGTGTGTGTATATATATACACATATGTGGATTATCTTAAATTGGGACTCTGACAGGGTTTTAATGACCACGATTCTTCTCTGAAAATTGTTATAACCCTCCATGAGTTTATCAATCAAAGCATCAGCTGAAAAGTTCTTGTTCCAAGTTTGCATAGAGGTATTAGCAGCAGATTTCATAAATGAGAAGCTGGGTGACTGGTATATAACAGAAATGAAATATGCTTGTTCGTGGAGTAAGCGATCTATCAGAGAAAGTTGCAATCTGATTTTTGTCCAGACAGCAATTTTTGATTGAATCAGTGACTGGGCAAGTTGAACTCATGCCACGTACACACAACCAGACTTGCCGGCAGACTAGGTCAGGTGGAATCATTCCGTCAGATAGTCTGATCGTGTGTGGGATAGTCCGATTGTTTTTCTTTTAAAAATTTAGACGGACCTAGAAATAGAACATGTTTCAAATCTGTCTGATGGACTCAATTCCTATCCGGAAAACCGTTCATCTGTATGCTGGTCCAACGGACCAAATATGACACAAGGGCAGCTATTGGCTACTGGCTATTGAACTTCCTTTTCTAATCCCGTCATACGTCATCATGTTCAAAACAAACGGACTTTCGAACCTGTACACCCGGACCAGGTTGGGTTTGTGCCAGGTCGAGAGGGAAAAGATAATGGGGTTAGAACCCTATTATTGCTATCTCAAAGGGAGGAGACGGAACCCCCGGCTTTACTACTATCAACAGATGCCCAAAAAGCCTTTGATAGGGTTGACTGGGGATTCATGTTCCAGACAATAGAAAAAATGGGTATTGGCCCCAGGATGGCCAGGTGGATCAAAACATTGTATCAACATCCCACGGCGACTGTAAACATTAATGGGTTACCCTCCCCTCCCTTTGAGATGGAAAATGGGACTAGACAGGGCTGTCCACTCTCGCCCCTCCTCTTCGTGCTCTCATTGGAACCCTTACTCTCGACGATTAGAAATAACCCAGAAATAAAGGGAATTATGGCGGGACAGGAAGAGCACAAACTCGCTGCATATGCAGATGATGTGCTATTTTATATTAGCAATCCCAAAAGTTCACTATTAAAAGTAATAGAGGCCCTTGACGATTATGGGAAAATATCGAATTTTAAGATTAATCAAATAAAATCAAAAATCCTTAACATAAACGTTAGCAAACAGGAAGAACAACTAATCCAGGGAAAATGTAATTTTAAATGGGCAAAAGAACTGAAATATTTGGGAATAAAACTAGCACGTACGTTGGATAAGATGTTCCACTTAAACTATATCCCATTATTAAACTAAATCAAAGCGGAATTTAGGAAGGTAGCTAACGGATCTATATCTTGGCTGGGCCGAATAAATGTATTTAAAATGTTCATCCTTCCCAAAATATTATATAAATTTCAGATGCTACCGATTAATATACCCTCTAGTTATTTTTTTAAATTAAATTCATTATTGAGTAAATATATTTGGAATAATAAAAAACCTAGGATCTCCCATAGGGTATTAAAACAGGAGAAAAGGAAAGGGGGACTGGCAGTTCCTGACCTGTACTATTATTACCAAGCAGTCTTATTGTCTAGAATAGTCGAATGGGGAAGGGGAAAAAGGAATGAAAAAAGGTGGGTGAATCTTGAATGTATATATAGTAAGGTACAACTCAGGGAGATAATATGGAATCCCCCGAAATATAGGGCACTGGATATAAACACGAATGAGTTGACACAGAAGGCACTTAGGATTTGGGATGGGGTATATAAAAGATTAAATGGACACTATAACTCCCTGATGATAGTTTTAAAAGATAATGAATACTTCCCCCCAGGTAAAAAGGAGATAGCGGGGAATTGGATTAAAAAAGAAGGGTCACAATTAAATGATATAATTAAAAATGGCAAACTTATTTCACTTGAAGAATTAGTATGCACTGGATTTATGGTGAACGATAGATGGCGATATCTCCAACTGGCCCACTTTATACAAAGACTGCCTCAGCCACCTAGAGTCGAAAATGAATTCACAGGGCTGGAGCAACTTTGCGAATCAGACCGAATTAAAGGTACAATATCAAGGATATATGAACTGTTGATATTGGCCAATCAGAGGGAGATACCGCCATATATAAAAAAATGGGAGCAGGAATTAGGGTCACAAAAAGGTCAAGAGACGATAAATAAAATACTGAAAATAACGCATAGTTCGGCAATAGATAATAGGACAGCCGAGATGAATTACAAACTCATCTCGCGGTGGTATAACACTCCAGATAAAACAGTTAAATACCAACAAGGAACAACGGCTGAGTGTTGGTGAGGGTGTAAAGTTACAGGAACAATGACACACCTATGGTGGGATTGTGCAAAAATTAAGATATATTGGGATGAGATCCTTCAAAGGATAAAGGAAATAACTCAAACAACTATAAAACCGGACCCCTGGATAGTGCTTTTTCATGGGACCGATGGGGGAATTAAACAATACCAAGATACAATTATTCCACATCTTTTAAACGCCGCAAAAAAATTGATTCCCAGGAAGTGGCATGAGGTTGAATGCCCAACGATATGGGAATGGGTAGACGTGGTAGAGGGAATAATTAATCACAAAAGTCTATGTATGAATGATGAAGATGAAAGAGTAGCATTTGAAAAAAAATGGAAAGGATGGAAAGAGTTTAAACAGAATTGGAGCTATGCAGCACAGCTGAGACCTAAAAGATAGGTAGTAGAAGAAGATGGAACACTACTGACATGGCGGGGTTGGGGGGGGGAGTTTGGGTAGAGGGTAAATAAAGTATAAGAGGATGGGTGATGAAATAAGTTTTACTTTTTATAGCGAAGAAATAAAGTTATCTCCGAAATCCATTTATATTTAAAAAAAAAAAGTAAAAAAAATAAAGAAAAAAAAGAAAAAAAGTGGGAGTAAATAAACGATAGCTGCAATGATGTGAAAATAAATAAGAGACAGCGATGAACGTAAAGTTGATTCTAGTCTCCTTGACGATTCGCTGATGTGGCTATAAGCAAAAATAAAATAAAAAAATAAGTGATAATTTTAACGGCTAATATGCAAGATACTGTCCTAAAAAGGGTTTGGGGACCTGGCTCCTGACCCAGGGGACATGGGTCAATGCCTAAAATGTTTTTAAAAATGGCAGTTTTGGCAGGAGCACTGATTTTAATGACGATTAAAGTGAAAAAAAAAGTGAAACATTCCTTTAAATATGGTGCCTGGGGGGTGTCTGTAGTATGCCTGTGAAGTGCCACGTGTTTCCCGTGTTTAGAACAGTCCCTGCACAAAATGACATTAAACGGAAATAACACCATTTAAAACTGCTTGCGGTTTTAATGTTATATCTGGTTCCTGCAATATGGTTGAAAATCATTGAGAAAAATGGCATGGGTAGCCCTCCTTGCCTATTACCAGCCCCTTTGGGTCTTGTACGCATATTAAGGGGAACCCAGTACCCATATTAAAAAAAGGAAATGCGTGTGGCCCCCAGGCCCTATATACTCAGAACAGCAGTATACAGGTGGTGCAAACAAGACAGGGACTGTGTAGGTTTGTTGTGTTAAGTTGAATCTGTTTGTAATTTTCAACTGGTATATTTTTAAAGTGTAGCTCCAGTCAAAAAAACTATTTTTAAGCTTTTTGGAAAACATAGGGAAGGGTTATCACCCCTGTATAATTTGTTTTGTCGTTCATCTTTTTTCATCTCACTTGCTGTTGTCTCCTTCCGTTTGCAAGTAGGAGATGTTTGTAAGTTGGATGTTTGAAAGTAGGGGCCTGCCCTATATGCTCTGCAGAAATGGCGGAACAAGGTGTTGGTTTTCCCACAACATTGTAAGCCCTCAAAGTGACTCTTGGTGGGCGCTGGAGCGCCCTGCTGTGAACGATTATATCAAGAATTGTAATTACATGCCATTGTTGAACAGTGGTAGAAAAATTGACCTTTGGTGGTTGTGGTGCTGGTGCCACAACACTATAAGTCCTCATCGTTACTCTGGGTGGGCACAGGAAGGGGCCCTCCTGTGAAATATTATATCAAGAATTGTAATTACATGTCCCTGTTAAACAGGGGCAGAAAAATTGGGCCTTAGGCACTGGTGCTGGTGCCACCACACTGCAACCTCTTCCATATACTCTAGTTTTATTGCAGGAATTAGCCCTGCTGCAAAGCATTGCATCAAAAATTGTACTTAAACGCCCCTGTTAAACAGGGGCAGAAAAATTGGGCCTTAGGCACTGGTGCTGGTGCCACCACACTGCAACCTCTCCCATATACTCTAGTTTTATTGCAGGAATTAGCCCTGCTGCAAAGCATTGCATCAAAAATTGTACTTAAACGCCCCTGTTAAACAGGGGCAGAAAAATTGGGCCTTAGGCACTGGTGCTGGTGCCACCACACTGCAACCTCTTCCATATACTCTAGTTTTATTGCAGGAATTAGCCCTGCTGCAAAGCATTGCATCAAAAATTGTAATTAAACGCCCCTGTTAAACAGGGGCAGAAAAATTGGGCCTTAGGCACTGGTGCTGGTGCCACCACACTGCAACCTCTTCCATATACTCTAGTTTTATTGCAGGAATTAGCCCTGCTGCAAAGCATTGCATCAAAAATTGTACTTCAACGTCCCTGTTAAACAAGGGCAGAAAAAATGGGCCTTAGGTATCACCCAGAACCAGAAATGTTCTTCCAACATATCAGCGGAGGAGGAAGAGGATAGACAATCAACATAACAGGACAGTCACTCAGCATCAGCATAGGCAGTCTTGAAGGGATGTGATATTTCAAAAAAAATTATTCTGTTACATCAGCTTCAGGTGTTTGGTAGCTGTGGGTGATCCAAGACTGATTCATCTTGATGAAGGTCAGTCGATCAACTGATTCAGTGGACAGGCGCACCCTGTGATCGGTAACAAAGCCACCAGCAGCACTGAAGGTGCGTTCCGAAAGAACGCTGGATGCAGGACAGGCTAGTAGCTCAATTGCATACTGTGCAAGCTCTGGCCAGTGATCCATCGTCAAGACCCAGTAAGCCAGAGGATTTTCAGTGGGAAAGGTGTCCAAGTCTGACCTTGCCCCTAGGTATTCCTGCACCATGTAAATGAGACGCTGGCGATGGGTGCTGGAACCAATCATACCTTGGGGCTGCGGACAAAAAAATTGTCTGAAAGCATCAGTCAGACGGCCACCTTCTCCACCGCTCCTTCTGACCGATGCCTCAGCAACACATTGTCGAGGACCAGGAGTTTGTAACCTCCCAGTCTCTGGATACGCGGTGCACAGACCTTTCTGCAAGGCCTCCCGGAGATGTCTCATCCTCTGCTCCCTCTGAGATGGCAAGATAAGGTCAGCAACCTTACCCTTGTACCGTGGATCAAGGAGAGTGGTCAGCCAGTAATGGTCCCTCTCCTTGATCCGAAGAATACGAGGATCCTTCCGCAGGCTTTGCAGGATCAGGGAGGCCATGCAGCGTAGGTTAGCTGAGGCATTCGGTCCGGAGTCCTCTGGGTCACTAAGGACAACATGATCCGCAGCTACCTCCTCCCAGCCACGTACAAGTCCACGTGTTTCTTGGGACTGTAAATCATCCCTACAAGACTGCTGCTGCTGATGCTTAGTGCCAGCCTCCACCTCCATGCTGACACAATCATCCTCCTCCTCCTCCTCTTCCTCCTCCTCATCCTCTTCCTGTGTGATGGGTGGCACAGCAGGAACACTGTCTGGATAAAGGGGGCCTTGAGAGGCCACGCGAGATACGCTTGAGACATATGTTGCAAATAGCAGCTGTGCGATCTAAAGCACTCGTCTCAAAAAAGGCCCACACCAAAGAACTTTTAGAATAACGCGCAGAGGCAGCGCCCTGCACAGGCGGAGCTCTGCGGTGTGATTCAGTCGGTGTGCTGCCCCTAAGCTGGCCCCCGGAGGGCATCCTGCCTCGTTGGACATGTGCCTCCTCCTCCTCTCTCCTACCAGGCACCCACGTGGAGTCAGTGCCCTCATCATCCCCTCCCTCTTCATTGCTGTAGCAAACCTGGCAGTATGCTGCAGCTTGTGGAACATGACTGCCAGATTGCTGTCCTTCTTGAGCATCCCCTCTCTCTGCGCTCACGCTACTGCCTTCCTCTAGCTGAGTGTCATCATCAGAGCCTACAAAACACTGGGCATCCTCCTGGAGCATGTACCCAACACTGTGCTCAAAGAGTTCAGGAGACTCCTCAGGAGGACGTGGTGGGTCTAGGGAAGGAGTCACTGATGATGACATTGAGAGGAGGGAAGACGATGCGTTGGCAGCTGCTTTACTAGTACCCTGAGACTGGGTGAGAGAGGATGAGGAGGATGAAGAGGGCTTGGTCATCCACTCTACCAAGTCATTGGCATGTTGCGGTTCAACATGTCCAGCTGCCGAAAAGAACGACAAGCGTGTCCCATGGCCACGTGCTGATGACAATGCACCGTGTCCACGACCAGCACTGTTGTCTCTAGACACAGAGCCTGCTTGCCCTCTTTTATCGGCTCGCGCCTGCCTGCCTCTCCTTGCTGGCCTTCCAGACATGGTAATGGCCTGAAGGGAGTTGGGTAAAACAGCAGTATAATGGAGTCACACAACACCCACTAAGCCCTGCAGATGGCTCAATTAGAGAACAGCAATAAATGGTAGATACAGGTGTATATTGTGCTGGAGTCACACAACACCCACTAACTCCTGCAGATGCCTTTATTATAGAACACCAGAGATAAAGGGGTATACTGTAATTGAGTCACACAACACCCACTAAGCCCTGCAGATGGCTCTATTAGAGAACAGCAATAAAGGGTAGATACAGGTGTATATTGTGCTGGAGGCACAAAAAACCCACTAACTCCTGCAGATGCCTTTTTTATAGAACACCAGAGATAAAGGGGTATATACAGATGTATACTGTGCTGTGCCGGAGGCACACACAACTTCCAATAACTCCTGCAGATGGCAAGTGGGCTCAAATAGAGAAGAGCTATGTAGGTGGATATAGCGGTGTGTACTGGGTACAGAGCACGCAGACAGCACGCACAAGCTCCTAACACTACTGACTGCAAGCTCTATTATAAAGGATAGATCACTAGCTATATAGGTGAGGTGAATATAGCGGTGTATACTGCGGTCAGGGCAAGCAGACAACAACCACTACAGAAGAGCAAGATTGAAAATTGGCCGATAACGATCGGTGTGCACTGTGTTGAAGGTACACAGAACACCCACTAACTGCTTCAGACGCCAACACACTACACTAGGCCGCCGCGCTGGCGGCCTTATATAGTGTGGGGCGTGTACTACACAGCCTGAGCTATGATTGGCCACAGGCATCCTGCCTGTGGCCAATCATGGCTCTCCTCGCTGCTGGCGCTGTGATTGGCCAAGCATGCGGGGTCACAGTGCATGCTTGGCCAATCATGAGCCAGCAATGCACTGCGATGATGCAGTGCATTGTGGGCCGTGAGCGCCACACGAATTTGGCGCGAACGGCCCATAACGTTCGGAATTCGCTGAACGGGCGAACAGCCGATGTTCGAGTCGAACGTATGTTCGACTCGAACACGAAGCTCATCCCTAATCTTAAGCTTACTGTGCAGGAGGGCAGAGGTTGAATGGAGATACCATTTCAAATTCGAGTCAAATCACTATAATTTGAAATTTGCATTGTCCAATCTAGGCCTAGCCTCATGCCGCATACACACGATTGGAATTCCGGACAGAAAAAGACCAATGAGAGCTTTTCATCGGAAAATGCAACCGTGTGTATGCTCCATCGGAATATAGCTGTCCGAATTCCCACCAGCCAAAAATTGATAGCATGTTCTCAATTTTCCAATTATGTGAATGCAATTCCGACACGCCAAAAATCACGCATGCTCTGAATCCAGTACGAGACGGAACCGCTCGGTCTGGTAAAACTAGCTTTCGTAATGGAGATAGCAGATTCTTCACACTGCAAATTTTTCAATTGTTCAATGCCGTGCATTCTATTCTTTATATAATGCTAGAAGAATGAAGTTGTTTTGCTGTTCATATTCACACAGAGTTATCACAAACTTATTTTTTTAATTATTTTTAGGTATCTCCTGAATAATCTTTATTTGAATTTAAGCCAGATCTACATAGTATATATGTTTGTTTTTTTTAAAGGCCTTTTTTTTCTTTAATATACATTTTTGGATTATATTATTATTTTCTTGTGCTCTCCTTTTTATTTTTTTATGTCACGTTTCCACAACACCATTATTAGGTTGTATTTGTAAACCTGTTTGGTGTTGGTGGTCTTTGTTAATTTTGACATTGTATTTTTGAAATGTACCTCCCTACTCACCCAAAAAATGTTATATTTGCTATTTGAAGAAAAACACATAGGCAAGTATTTTCTGAAAAAAAAAAATCACAATTTATTTAACATCATAATAAAAAAATAAAGATGAAGGCAATGTGAAGGCAATGCTGGAGAAAGTGCTTGAATTTGCTTGAAAGTGCTTGAAGACTTTGGCCCCCAAGGCACACATCAATTTTGTGTCTCAAAAACTTGGTAGCTTGAGAAGTCCATATAGAAAGAAGGTCAATCTGGTCCAGGAATTCCAGAGAACAGGAACAGCAGCAGATGACATATGTTCCTAGGCTGTGGTACTACAACAGGCTGCGTGTTCTGTCAGACCAGACTGAAGGCAGCCAATCACTTTCTTGTCTTCCGTACAGCCTTCCGTGCAGCCTTCCCTGGACACTGTGGTTCTGGAGGTGGACTTGTGGCAGGAGGAGGATGGGGGAGCGCACACAGGAGGTGGTCATTGTCAGTTTTGCCACTCAACCCCTTGTGGATAGTTGTAAAAATTATTTTTTTCACATTTGCACCATTGCACCACAAATTTGCACCATAAATCAGAGGCTATGTAGATGCCATAAATCTCTACAGCATCGAGGGGGGATTTCAGGGTGTCATTAGCCTCTTTGGTGAGGGCCAGTGCTGCCTCCTCTGTTTTAGTCCCCTTCCTGGGCCTTTTGTATGGAAGGAGGAGGGGAGACACATGAGACTGGGTGTTACTGGGCCCTGCCACCTCCTGGCTGACACCTTCCCCGCCTCCTCCTGTGTGCCACTTGCCAGTGCCTCGTCCTGGCTGAGGTCTTCCTGTGCATGATAAAGGGACTTAGTTTTAGTTTTTTGTTCATCAAACACACACAATTTTCAGCTCATAACTGTTGCAAATTTAATGTTACTAAATAGAAAAGACTATCATTCTGAGCCCAGCATTTTCCATTCTTGTCCCAATCATTTTTGGTCACTACTGTCTATTGATATGTGAAATACTTTTTGTTAAATCATTAATTTATTATCAATAATAACATCTAGTTAACAACAATCATTTTCACCTAAAAAATATGTATAAACATACTATACCTGGCTCCAACTGGGCTCCTCAATCTCCTGGATGGAAGGCCCAGGTTGGTCCACAGAATCCTCAGCTGGGGTTGAGGGAAGGCTGGAGGGAAGGGGTGCCGGAAGAGTTGAAAGCGATTCCCTGCCCTCAATCTGGTCATCAAGAAAATACATCCTGTTATAGTACCACAGACTGGGTACATACATCTGATCTGCTGCTGATCCTTACCTCAGGGAGTGCTGGACCTTCTGATACTCCTTTCTATAGGTGCTTCTCAAGCTACCTTTTTTCGTTTCCAGAGACCTCATGTCTGCATTGGGGGCCTGAGTCTTTACAAATTCAAGCAGCTTCTCCAGCGTTGCCCTCCTAGCTGCTTTATTGTGATATAACATGTTTTTCACCTCCCATAAATTGTGCATATCATGATATTTATCCAGGAATTTGCCCAGGAATTATTGGTCTTTAAATGGATACATTTTCTCTGCAAGACCAAACTAAAGACAAAAACACTAATCTCAGGATAATCTTTTAAGCCAATATAGGCATCAATCTAGATTCAATATAGTCCACTCATGTCACCAAAGTTAAAATCTTACCTTCATTATAATGTTCATCACTTCCGTTCCTCCTTCCTCTGCACATAGAACGTAGTTATGACACACAAGTGTTTAAACTTTATATGCACTGCGCATGCGTGAAACTCCACCCGCGTCGCCCGCCCCTTATTCCCCGTCCCGTCTCTTTCATCGCAGTGGGAGAGGAACATGGCGGAGACACAGCAGGTGCATAATAGCAGTAATGAGAAGGAGAAAAGCCCGAAGCCAGGAACGTCCCGATCCCGGAGGAGATTTAAGGCCACAAATATGTCCTTTGCTGAGATGTTGCAGATGGTCGACATCTTGAGGGGGAACGATTATGATGGGAATTATGGTCCATACTCAAACCCAAATCTGAGAAAGGCCAAGATCATGACTAAAGTTGTGAAGAGTCTGTACAGGAATTTTAGGGTACAACAATCCAAGGATCAATTGAGGAAACACTGATCAGGCCTCAAATTAAGGGAGAGGGATCAGTATAGAAAGATCAAGAAAGTTATTAGAAAAAGTTAGTATTTGTCGTGTGTTCCTATTATTATTAATATTACATGCTGCTCCATGTGTTTTTCTTTATAGTGTTGTACATTTAAAAATGGCTACTTTCATCTTCATACGCACAGTAATCGGTCGTAGTAAACATTGTTTGTTTTCCAAATAAATACAATGTTTTCCCAGATACCTGATTAAAGATGTGTTCATGCTAATTTTGAATTTTATAAAAGAGGTTTAGGACATTGTTGTCTAGATGTGTTTGAACCTAGAAGGAATAGCAAACTAGATTCAGTGTAATGTATGGAGAGGACACTCAGCAGCTGTTTACACATCTGGACTCAGGTGCCCTAGTGTGGGACACAAGAACAAACTTTTTAGGGTGTCAAACACAGGTACTCCATTGGATACTTGGGGGTCCAAAAAAGGTAAGTATTGCAGCTTTAGTAAGGGAATAAATCATGTCTTCAGCTTGGAATTCTGCCCAAACAGACAATTTTGTACCCCACTTCCAAGCAATGTTTATCATTCATATTTGTTGCCTCAAATATCTGTGTGCTAAGTATACCTTTTGTTTCATTCTCATAGGGGAGCAAAGAATTGGGAAATATGAGGTCCCCAGGGACCCCTCACCTCCTCAACAAGGGGAACAGAGGTCACAACCAGAGGATGTGGAGGAAGGAGAGGTGGTCGAGATTGAGACCACAACAGGTGAGTGTCTGACACCCCAGCTTCAGGTAATAAAATATGTATGTATGTATATATTTATAATACATGGTGTGTTTTTTTGATTTTTAGGTGATGTACAGGTTGTGTAAGAACAATCAGATAATTTCATTAGTGACAGTGCCCAAAGGCTAATCCAGGACATAATGTGGTGTAGTCAGGATTTAGACATTATCAAACCAAAAAACGATGGATATTGAAGTAAAACTTAAGAACATGATTGATGGCCTTGGAAGAATTACATTTTCAAAAAAAATTGGCACCATTTTGTGTTTTTTTCAAATATTTTGACAGCATTTAAAAAAAAGCCTAATTTGGAAGATGCACACAGTATGTCAACATGTGCTATCTGCCATCATGGGATATCAATGTATGCGTTTTGTGCCTGCAACCCCTTCCTTAAAACTCAAGTAGGTGAGAGAAAGGGGTTGCACCCCCAAAACACGTCCATTTATCCCCCATGATGGGAGATAGCACATGTTGACATTAGGCATGGGATCAGAATGTAAATCCCCAGTTTGACTCCCAATTTGTGTGCATCTTCAAAATTAGGCTTTTACAGGGGTGACTTCACCCCATCTGTTGAAGGCAAGATCCACACATTTTGGACAATATAATGTGTGATCTTGCCTTTACTTTGTAAGTTCCAGAGTTGTGTATGTTCTGTTTTGAAACATGGCTGTTTATGTAACCTTAAAGTGTTTGTAAACCCATGGAAAAAAAAAAAAAAGCAACCTGCAAGGCAAAGGCATAATGAGCTAGTATGCATACTAGCTCATTATGAATAACTTACCTGAGAACAAAGCCCCCGAAGCGGTCCTCTGTCTTTATGTCCGCCACTGCCATGGTTTCTGGAGTGACTTCCGGGTCTCCCTGCTTCGGCGCTGTGATTCGCCGGAGCACAGGAGCCAACACTTGCGGCATATCACCGGTGCGCCATCACCTGCCCAGTGCGCTTGCGCGCTGCTGTCTACGGTGCATGCGCCGTAGACAGCAGTGGCTGTCTTTTTGTAAATATATTTCTTGGACCTACAGGTAAACCTTAATATAGGCTTGCCTGTAGGTCAAAGTGGTTTGTAAGGGTTTACAACCACTTTATAAAAAATATGTAGATAACTCAAAATGTTATACTTTTTTACAAAAAAATGTTTTACAACGCACATGTGAATGTGTATGGAGTAAAAGCATTTTTACTCAACAATGTGTGGTTTCTTCTTTCAATGATCAATATCATTTTTTGTGTTTAAATTGGTGTTCACAGTGTCAATGGGTGTTAGATAATAATGTACAAATTACTTGGCACTACAAGTGCACTAGGAGACAGAAAAAAGAAACACAAGCAGGAAATCCAAATACAGATTTTTGCAGATTAAATGTAAAATGTATTCAACATGTGCTGGCAAAGTAATGGCCCCCCTCCCTGAAAAATAGTTCACATAATTTTGTCGCACTTCACGGGTTCTTTGGGGCGGCAAGCCAGGACGGGGCAAACTTCCAGGGACGTCAGTGTTTGCTGAAGTCCGGCGTCAGGCCCAACTGTGACCACATAATTGAGTTGATTCTTTTCAAAAAGTTATGCAGGATGCAACAAGATAACACAATGGTATTAAGTTTGTATTTCGCCATATTAATGGCCATTTGAAACAGGCGGAACCAGCTGGCCAGAATCCCAAATGCGTTCTCCAGAACTGTTCTGGCTCTGACCAGCTGGTAATTAAAAACCCTCTTCTTCGGGGTGAGGGTCCTCTGGGGGAATGGCCTCATGACATGGTTTCCCAGACCGAAAGCCTCATCTGCTACGAAGACAAATGGCAGTCCTTCAACATTCTCCTCCAGGGGTGGCCATTCCAAAGCCAGCACTCTCGAGTCTGTAAAACTCGGTCCGGGTAAATACTCCTCCATCCTACATCCGGCCATTCCTCCCCACGTCCACATATAGAAACTCATATGTCTCCGGCACCACCGCCATCAACACGATACTATGAAACCCCTTATAGTTAAAAAAGTATGACCTCAAATGGGGTGGTGGGACGATGTGGACATGCTTCCCATCGATTGCCCCTCCGCAGTTAGGAAAATCCCACCGCTGGGCAAACTGGGAGGCCACAGTCTGCCATTCCTGTGGTGTGTAAGGAAACTGTGGAGTCAAACAAGAAAAATCGAATTAGTAATTTTGCACAGAAACATTACAAGCAGATTCGACACAAACATTGTTGGCCAACATCAGTATAACATTTCTTGTAAAGAGTATTTAAAGACTAAAATATATGGCCCACTTATCAGATTCATCACCCCCTCTGATGGCCCCTTGTAAATATTTTAGGGGGGAGGTATGTTTTGGACAGGTAACCACCCTCTCCACTATGTAAAGGAGTAACAAAGTAATGTGTGTTACTTTGGCCAGCCCCTCCTTAATTACACTACTGTCAGCCCACTGGACAGGTAATAAGAAGTGGCATCAAAGCAAATGAATAAATGGAAGCACATTTGTAGATTCTGCAATTAGGAGAAGAAAAATTTAAACAGTAGCATTTGAAATTATGGAGGCAGGCCCTTGCACTACATGCTTTGGTGAATTCATCCATAAATCTAACCACAAAAGAGGTAGGTATAGTGTGTATTGGGTTTGGCAAAATCAGCAGACAGATGATTGCTATCAGCTGACTTAGCGGTTGGGGGGAGGGGGATTCCAAATGAGTTTGGGCCCCCCAAAAAAAGCCTCTGGCACTTTGCATGAATTTAAGGACAACAATAACATTTGTACACATTTTAGGGGGTCTTTAGTGTAAAGCATTATAATGGAGCAGACAAAATACATTGTTAATTGACTAGACTAGGAGTATATGGGCCCCAGATAGCATGCTGGGGGGTTTAGTGAAGGCAAATATGCATGAAGGACAAAAAGGAGCATAGAAAAAACCAACATGCATGAGGAAAAAGAGGAAATTCCCAGCTTATTACAATTATATTAATTATAGAATGATGAAAGAAATACAATAGATTAGCAAACAGTAAATAAATATAATGTGATGTTAAAGGATAAATATTCCTTCTGCGGGACATGGATGATGGCAGAACATGTCTTTGGGATAATGATCCCCAGAGCTTGGGGGAGATGCCTGTAGAGAACTTGAGGTCCTGAAGGCTTCTCCCAGTCGCCCAAGTACCACAACGTGGTGATGAGCCTCTGCCCCGGAGTGATGGCTTGCCGCATGCAGGTATCCTGCCTGCTGATATAAGGGGTCAGCAAAGCCAACAGATGGTGAAAAACGGGGTCCGTCATCCTGAGATAATTGCTGAAATCATCAGGATTATTCTCACGGATCTCACACAGCAAAGGCATATGAGAGAATTGGTCACGCTGGAACAACCAATTCTTGGTCCATGAACTCCTCCCCACCCTGTTCATGGACTGGGCTTGTGTCAAAGTAAGAACCCCAACACCAAGCCCCCGCACAGCACGAACTCTAAGATGACTACATACATGCAACATGGCTTCAAAATGGTCGGCTGGTCAGAACGGACTAACAGAAAGCACTGATAAACAGAAAGGCCTGAAAGAACGAAATGCAAATCAGCAACGAGCGGACAATAAGCACTGAAAATCAAAGCGTACTATATCAAAGATATAAGCCGCAATGACAAACAAATGAGAACTGACTACACACACTGATAGGCAGATACGCACCGACAAGCACAAACTGTAGAGCAGGAAGGATCTGAAGCACAAGTCTGAAAAGCGTGAATCATCTATAACCAAACTTCTACTAACATGTGATAAACACGAGATTAGCAGAAGGAGCCCAAAGGGTGCCTACGTAGTGCTGAACGTCCCTTTTCTAGTCCCATCGTACATGGTGGACATCACCGCGTTCCTGGCGGTCGGAATTTGGTGTGGCCGTTTGTGGGCAAGACAGCTTGAGCGGAATTCTGTTGGGAAAACCATCAGAGCTTCTTCCTACAAGAATTCCGATCATGTGTACGCAGCATCAGAAGACAAGCAAGATTATGTACTTTAATATTAGGCGTATTAGCCCCTCCCTCGCTCCTTTGGAGATAGATCATAGTCACAGCTATTTGATTTTTTATGTTGCCAAATGAAAGATGAAATTGCTCTATTGAGTTTTTGTAGATCTTTGTACTTAAGTGGAATCGTCTGAAGTGGGTACAAAAGATGTGAAAAGTTAACCATTTTAAAGAGGTGGTATCTCCCAAGGAGTGATATAAGGAGGTGCATTCATGTTCCCAATTCTTCCACTATCTTCAAAATTAAAGGAGGATAATTCAGATAGTACAGAGAGGCGGGCTCCTTACCTATGTTATTTCTCAAGTAAGTAAAACATTTACTAGCTATTGGGAAACAGGAAGAAGAGGTCCAAGTGGAACTTTTAGAGGGAGTCAGCGGAGGAACATCATTCTTAGTAAAATGAATGCACAAGCCTAAGCAGAGGGGAAAAGTGGAAAATATATGTTGTATGGTGTGCATGTCTACAAGGGGGGTTAGATGTGAATATTAGAATGTTGTCTGCAAAAAGCACTGTGCAGAGGTATTCTTGACCTATTATGACAGCATGGATAGGGGCTAGGGAGTTTAGATATTGGTAAAAAGGTTATAGTGCTAGATTAAACAGAAGGGGGGGGGGGGGAGGGAGAGAGGACAGCCTTGTTTAATTTCTTAATATAATAAAATAATATCATAGATTTTACCTACCACCACTAGCCTAGCCAAGGGAAAGAAATACATAGTAGCAATAACATATTGGAATTGACACAAAAAACCTAGACTCTGGAGAGCTAACTGAAAACCACTGAAAACTGATGTTATCAAAAGCGTTCTCATCATCTATTCTAATAATCGCTCGGTCTTCAGAGGGGTGGGATCTAGCATTTTCTAGTATTGTGAGGACTTTACGAATATTAGGAAAGGCTCATTTTCACTTAGTAAGGCCTGCTTTTGCTGGAGGGATTAAAGATGGTATTATATTGGCTAGGCGGGATGTAATACGTTTAGATAGAATTTTAGTATTGACTTTTAATAAAGGGATAGGTCAGTAGGATCCAGGCTCAGTGGTATATTTACCCTTTTTATCACTCCATTTTATTTATGCTTGATTGGTAGGTAAGGGCCTCCCCCCAAATCACATTGAGATAATCTCAGCTATCATAAATGCCTTTCCAGCATCCTAGAAACAATCAGGATACTTTGTATAGGGGGATTTAGTAGACTTTATATTTTTAAACCCAAGTAGTATGCTGAAAATTGTTATTTTGAGCTAAGTAAGAGGAAAATCCGATGGTTCCCTGATGATGACAATCATTAAGTGTAATGGACACATGGCTATGATAAGTTATGAGGAAGGAAAGGGTGACCCCTGGATGTTGCATATCTATGGTGTCCTGTTATGATGAATGGAGTGGCAACCTCAGATTGGACTCTGACCAGGCCATGCCCCCAAGAGGTTGCCACTTGAACCTTTGCAGGAGCCAGGACAGGCTCCATCCTCTGTCAGCCCTTTAGCAGCAGCAGCTGCAGATATGTTGTCTACATACCCCCTCCCTATTGAGCCTGAGTGGCACACACACTTTTAATAGGTCACTATGATAAGGTATGACTAGTTTGTGAATAGATTATTTGTGAAGGTGTGGCAAGAGTGACATGGTGTAAAGTAGATAGTCTAGCTGACCAAAAGAATTGTGTGGGGGGTGAGTGATAGGTGTATTCTTTATCTGATGGATGTGATCGCCACCACATGTCTCCTAGGTTGATGGTGGATTTAATTTGAGAGAGTTGTGTGGCCAGACTAGGGGCATTAAATGAAAGTTTTTAATAAGCTGTTCTATCTTCACTATTGCATATGACAGTATTGAAGTCACCCCCTACAAAATTACATATATGAGGTGTGGGCAGTAGCCAACTAGTTGCAGTGTGAAAGAAGGCTTTGCCTGGAGTGTTCGGTGCATATATATTTGTATGTAATTTTAATTTCTCAGGAGGAAAACTGAGATGAGCAGTAACAATGCATCACATATATATACTGCAAGATAGTACCAAACAATCTCTTGTGCTCTCCTCCATCCATCTCCCACGGCAGATGATTTTATTTTAGAGCACTTGGAACTTGGCAGATGTTTCACAAATTTTTAATATGTAAATTGGCCCCAAAGGTTTTTCATCTGACATTTTTGATGTGATAGCATTTTTTGCCAGTCTTCATTTAACAATCTTCTAAAATTTATCACCAACATACAGTAATAGAGTACTGAATTTATGCTAGCATAACTTTTTCCAGATATTTAGGATTCAATTTAACAGTTAAAGCTGACCTTTCACTAAGACACAAAAGAATTGTTTTACTAACACTGGAGAATAAAAAAAAAAAAACTGGTCCAGCTCTGAATAGAAACCAATCAGCTTCCAGCTTTTTTTTCAGCTCTAAATTAAACAAGCTGAAGTTAGAAGCTTATTGGCTAACATGCACAGCTGCACAAGGATTTTGCACTCTCCAGTTTAATAAATCAATCCCTATGTGTGTGTGCGTACCAGGCCTCCACCACTTAATTACAAAGCACTGGAGAAAATTCAGTAAAAACGAATAAAAAAAAGTTGGGCTGGAGATTGTATTGCTTGAGTTTAGACTTTTATTTCCACAATCCGATCTTAATGAGATCGAATTGCATGCCATTGTTATTTGCAATAACCTCAAGGAACCTGATTATATATGCGACACAACGATTAAAGTCTTTCAGCACATTACCAGTGAACTAACACATACACAGTTAAAATAATGACAAATAACAATTTATGTAACTCATGACGATAAAAGGATAGAGATGAGATACAGTAATAGCAGTCTCAGCCTCATTCTGTCCAGTTTATTCCCATGCAGGACTTGACCTTTCAGTCATTTCAGACTGAAGACTGCTGAGTTTTTTATGGTCATAATGGAACTTGTCCCATTAAAAAGCTCTTACCAGGAAAGATGTGAACGTCTCATTTATGCTACACACAGATCAGTGACTCAGCAGCCACTCGGTGTACTGTATTTTAGATTTGGGATGTTCCTTCAAAAGCTTAAATTTATAATTTTGTTTCCCTTTTAAGTAGTGTAGTGCTTACCCCCACCAGAGCAGTTGGTGATGACGGTTTCTTAGTTCTGCCATGACACTTAAAAGCTAAGTTCACCATTTGGAACATTTTACATATTCCCCCCGGGTTATTAGGATGGAACATATAACATGTTTCAGCTCCTGCTGCCAGTCCCTCTGATCCTCCCTACCTATGACAGCAGGCAGGGGATCTTCTCATGGCACCCACTGCAACTTTTTGAAAAGAGTGGGGCTCTGCCCACACAGCCACATCATTCATTCATAGTTTCCTGTGAATGAATTAAATACAATTAACATCAGCCACCATGGCTGACAGCTTGTAGTTTTGAATAAACTGCAAGGGCACTAATGAGTGCTCTAAGCCCTTGTACACGGAATGTGTCCGATCGGATCGTTTTGTCGGAAATTCCGACTGTGTGTGGTCTGCATCGGACTGTTTCCGTCGGAATATCCATCGGACAAAATTTTCCAACTTGCCGGAAATACTTTCCGACAAAATGCTCCGATCGGACATACTCCGATCATGTGTAGAGAATTCCGATCTGACCAAGTGCCACGCATGCTCAGATCACATTCCTACATCAAAGCTATTGGCTACTAGCCTGAACGTAGTCCCATCGTAACGAAATTACGTCTTCACGTTCTGAACGATCGGATTTTCCGACAACTTTGTCCAACCGTGTGTATGCAACAGTTTCGGACAAGATCCGTCGGACAAAATCCAACGGACAAAATCCGACGGATTTGGTTGTCGAAATCTCCAACCGTGTGTACAAGGGCTTATAGTTAATTTACAAGACCTGCAGCTTTCAAACAGACGGCCCATATGAAGGTACATGCTGAAAGCTGAAGGGTTTGTCTGCAGAAGACTGACATTGAACCCCTGATCCACTTTTCAGAGGTGCAATGCTTTCCATGCTCCTGCAGGAAATCAAAATAAATGCACATTTTTTAATGCAATTTTTTTTCCAAAGAGATTAACTTATCCATTAAAGTTGCTGGGTCAGCACTGACACCTGTTTATAGGTTATAAGCCACTCACACCTGTATAACTTAGTGAAAGGCTGGATTTCACACCTATGGATTTTTAGTGCGTTTTGCACTACAGCTCATTTAACATGGTTTCCTATGGAACACGTTCTGTAGTGCAAATCTGCAAAATGCAAAAAGCACCAAAAATGCATAGATGTGAATCCAGCCTTAGTATGTTAGTATGTTATCACTCTATATCAACACACAGAAAGTAAGCCACAGAATACTAAATGGTGAATTAATAAAATGTATTATATCAGGCAGGCACACAGTTAATTTCCCTAAACCTCAGCAATGTTAAAGCAAGTTTTAACTAAGCAAATAAATTGAGCAGGACCAGAATCAGTATTAATGTTCTTGAGTACACTGTGTACTGATACCACAGATGTTGGTATTTTTAAGTGTTCCTGAACAGGGTACCCCTAGAAGGTGATTGCAAAGTACCTGGTGCTTAGCTGTTAGTATTAGCCAGCATGCGATGGGGCCCTTCTATAGGCAGTGTACATGAAACTGTCCCTTTAAGAGTGTGGGGGTAATGAGTGGCAGTTGAGCTACTAAATAAGAGCAGTCTCTACTGCATTCACTGGATGTGACAAGCATTAAGGATGTGTAGTTAAGCTCACCATTGCTGGCAGGTAGTGGGCCCAATCCCATGCACTTGGCAGTTAGCTGTCTCAGTCCTCACATGAAAGCCTTCCTGATCAGATCTTCATTGGAAGTAGGCAAACACACTGCAAACCGTCCCTAGGCTTTGGGGTTCCAACATGGCAAGAGTACCTCCGGTGTCTCAGTCTTTGGTCTCTGACTTGAGCATAATCACTCCTCAGTGATTGATCAGTTGTGTCTCTGATTGCTCAAGTCACTAAGTGATAACCTCATTCCCCTCTCAGGCTCTGGTCCCCCAGGTGTATGGCATAGACCCCCGAAAATAGGTCTGCACCTCTCCCCTCTGAGGACTGCCAACAATCTCTAGCGAATTCCCAGGAAAATGCTGTCCTCCCCTCCTTTGTTGTCCTGATTGTTGTAGTTTTAATGGTACTCTTTCCCCCGGTGCAGCGCTCCTCTCAGCCTACAGTTCCCAATGTCCTTTGCACTGCTGCATCATCCCCCGCCACTGATTGGCTCAGGTCTGTGGCTGTCAGGAAGGGTGGGGGGTTGGAGTGAAGGGGATAGTGCGGCAGGTGCACTGGTGTGGGTGGGGTGGGGGAGGTTGGAGTGCAGGATCATACAGCCAGTGGCATCCAGCTACCAGCTACAGCAGCTTCTCTGTGAATTCTATTCCTATTTGATGTGGTTCAAGCCTATCAACTTGATATGTAGAATAGGTATGAATCCAAGATTAAAAACATAAAAAGGAAGCCAGTTAAATATCCTCTGTTTTCAAACATTACCTTCAGTGCCAACAAAGCAGCCGTAAATTTTTCAATTACTAATAAAAAAGAATCTATTCAAATGTATGTCTATACTGTACAATCATCACATGAACTAAATAATCAACACATTCATATACATTCTTATTTGCATGCTTATCATAAATCATTGTCTCATTCTGCCATCTAGAGAATGATTATTTTCCAAATAAAAAAAAAAGGAAAAGAATGCAGCTGATCCTCATTAGGCAGAATGTGCAAAATACAAAGCATCTGCTTTAATGTTTTTTCTTCATTTGCAAACCATACATTAGGTATAAAGAAATGTAATTATGCTTATTTAATTGATTGAGTGATGTATTTAATTACATAAAGTCTTCATTGTATAATTGATCTGCCCTGTGGTCTTTCAGAATGGCCTATAAATATGAGTTGTGAAACAGTCAGCACTTGAAGGTTTATTCTCTTACAGTTCTGGATGTGCAATAACAAACAGATTTTGCTTGCAAACACAAATAACACATAAAGTATTTATTTTAGATTATGTGTTTTCTAGTGATTGTACTATTTGCATATAATTTTTTATTTTTTTTTTCCAAAATTTTTTTTATTTTCAGTATAACAAGATACAGAGAATTACACCTTCATTACATGAATGCTTCTTAAAAGGAAAAAGGAAGGTGGATAAACAGCATGTTGTTTCTCAAGTAACAGATAATTCAAATGTAACATAGGACATATAACTGATAACTGAGACAATGGGATTCATCTGATATAGAATAAAGAACATTTATGATTATGTTTACGAACCGCATATAAATCTAACTAAGACCAAATCTTGAGCTTTAGTAACCTGTATGATACTATCGACATCTCAATTTACTGAGGCGGGTATAGGCCATGTGGAACATGGCTGTGTGGTAGATATGGGAGGGGGAGGGGCCATAGAGAGATAAAGGGATTAAAGTAGAGAGTGGGACAGGGGTACAAAGAAATGTTCCAACACTCGTCTCACATTATTGATAAACAGATCGTACAAGTAAGGATATCAACTCGCTAAAACTTGAAATGTATCAGAGGTTATGAATATCTGCCAAGGAGTCCACTTCGAACCAAATTTAGCCGGCGTATCTTTAGTGATATGGATCAGTTTTTCCATGTTAGCAATTTTGTCTACTCTGTGTAACCATTCTTTAATGGAGGGTGTATTGGAGGACTTCCAATAGATCGGGATACACTGTTTGGCTGCGCTAATCAGATGAAGTGTCAGAGATTTTCGATAAGGCCGCGTACACACGGGCGGACTGTTCGCCCAACCTTGTCCGCTGAACAGTGTTTGGGCGGACAGTCCGCTCGTGTGTGGGCTTTCAGCGGACAGTTTCAGCGGACAGTTGGACGAACAAGGTTTTTCGGAAATTCCGAAAAACTGTCCGCTGAAACCTTGTTTCAGCGAACAGTCCGCCCGTGTGTAGGCTTGTTCGACAAACTAAGTTCCGCGCATACTCAGAAAGAATTTACAGGGCGGAAGCGCTCGGTCTTGTAAAACTAGTGTTCGTATTGAAGCTAGCATATTCGTCATGCTGCTAATTTTGTGGTTTTTTTAATATAGCCCATTCTTTTCTTCTTCGTAATGCAAGAAAAGTGAAGTAGCTTTGCTGCTTATATTCACACAGAGTTATACTACATGTTTTTATTCATCCTCATCCTATGATTAATCTTCCAATTATAGCAAAAATATATTCCCAATTTATATAAAAAAATATATATATATATATATATATATATATATATATATATATATATATATATATATATATATATATATATATATTATTTATTTCAGAAAAAAAAAAAATCTATTACTATATATTTTTGGAACTACTATTATTTTTTATTTATTTTTTTTGGGTGGGGGGTTTGAAACAAGATGGACTTTCATTTTTTTGGGCCAAGCAGGACTATGCAAGTAGAGATAGATAGATAGATAGATAGATAGATAGATAGATAGATAGATAGATAGATAGATAGATAGATAGATAGATAGATAGATAGATAGATAGATAGATAGATAGATAGATATATAGATAGATAGATAGATAGATAGATAGATAGATAGATAGATAGATACCCAAACCATCATTTTAGCCTACACATGATTGCATGTTCAAAATCAGCAGAGCTTCCCCTCATTTCAAATGTTAAGCCTCAAATTTACAGCGACTGCACTTCCAAGTGCACTTGCAGTGCTTTAAAAATTGCACTTGAAGTTAGCATATTTACATGAACATGTGTTTTGTAAATAACCCCCAGAGTCTTTTGACATGTATCTGCCTACTCACAAATAAACTTTGTTTTTTGTAACCCAAAATTATACAAAAATATTGATAAAAAAAAAGAAAAAAAAAGAAAACATACAATTTTTTTTTTAAATCAAAATTTTTTATTTTTCCTCATAACCAAAATAAATCAAGAGGGAGGCAACACTGGAGACAATTTTGACGTTTGTGAAGCCTTTTGTCCCCCAGGCACACATCAAGTGAGTGGACACCAAAATTCCGAACCTGCGTAGCATGTACATAGGGAGCACAACCAGGTCCTAGAATCCCAAAGACCAGGAACAGCAGCAGATGAGATCTATGTCCCCAGACTGTGGTACTACAACAGCCTGCGTCTTCTTTCAGAGCAGACTGAAGCCAGGCAGTCACTTCCGACTCTTCCGTCTAGCCTTCCCTCCACGCTTCGCTGGAGGCTGTGCCTCTGGTGGTGGAGTTGTGGTAGGAGGAGGAGGAGGAGGAGGAGGAGGAGGAGGAGGATGAGGAGCAGTAGGGTCTGTTTTGTAGAGCTTCGTGGTGGGTGTGAGCTCACCCTTCAGACCCAGTTGTATGGCATCAAAGAAGATTGCCTCACACATGTCTCTTTGGGGTTTGTCCATTTCTTGGAGCTTGCTAGCCAGATAAGTGGCATAGGCCTCCTGCGGATTGGGGGGTTTGGACAAAATCTGGGTGGCTTGCCGTATCAGCACCAAGGACTCCTCCTCTGTACGGCCCATCCTCCTGGGCCTTTTGCTGGCTAGGCGGAGGGGAGGGACCTGGCTCTCAGTCCTACTCCTGCTGGGCCCAGCTAGCTCCTGCGTGTGGCTGGTCCCGGCCTCCTCCTCCATACCACTGGTCCCGGCCTCCTCCTGGGTGAGCTCATCCTGTGTAAAAAAACAAAGCAATCAATAACTAAAATATGTCTATATTTAGAAATCATCAATCACTAACAATTTTACAGTTCTCACTTGCAAATACATTTGTCTTGAAATACAAAAGGCTATCATTTTGACACCATCATTTTTCCATCAGTTCATTAAGATTTGAGCCACATTTGTGGAAACTACTGTATCCTTCTATCTAATTTAATTTGTGATGAAATCCTAGATTTGGAAGCAATTCAAACATTGAACTTGACATCATTAATATTTGAGCAATCCAAACGTTAGAAACTAAAATATACCTGGCTCCAGCTGGGCGCATCAACCTCGTCCAGCAAGGAAGGGTCTGGATCTTCCAGGGATGGCTCACCTGAGGCGGAGGGAAGGGTGGAGGGACGGGTAGACGGAAGAGTCGAAAGTGACTGCCTGGCTTCTGACGTGTCATCCAGAAAACGCAGCCTGTCATAATACCACAGCCTAGGTACATAGACCTGACCTGCTGCTGATCCTGATGTTTGGGACTCTAGGATCTTTCTTTGCTCCCGCCTATACGCGCTACGCAGGTTCTGAATTTTGGCGTTCACAAAGGTAGTGTCTGCCTGGGGGACTCGGGTTCTCACAAACGCCAAAACTGTCTCCAGTGTCTTCTTCCGGGCAGCACGGATTGGGTATTGGGGGTGTTTTGTATTCCACAGATTGCTGTGGGACTCCACTAGATCTATAAAGGTGGAGAGGAAGGCCTCCTCTTTAAAGGGGTCTGCACTATACTTTTTCATTTTCTGAAAAGAAAAAAAAAGAAAAAAAACAAAAAAAAAAAGTCAGACCAAATGCACACTATATTGTGACAATGTAGGCGAGACACACACTACTACACACGCTACCCCCCCCCCCCCCACACACACACACACACACACACACACACACACACACTACCCCTCCCACACACACACAAACACTCCCACACACACACACACACACACACTCTACACACACTACTGCCCCCCCCCCACACAAACACTCCCCCCCCACACACACACAAACACACACACACACACACACACACACACCCCACACACACACACACACCCCCCCCCCCCACACACACACACACACACACACACACACACACACACACACACACACACACACACACACTAGCCCCACCCCCTATACACCCACCCCCACACTACCACACAAAACACCAAGCCCACTCAACCACCAACCCACATAGAAATCAATTAAACATCAATAAGAATAAAATTCAATATGGATATCCCTAACGCAGGCTTTAAATTAACCGAAAATAAAATGATAACTATCTTACCGTCGCGTGTAGCACTCGCTGCTCCCGTTCGGACAAGCGTACGGCCTCGTGGTACCGCTTTATACACGGCGCATGCGCTCAGGCTCCGCCTGCGTCGCCCGCCCCTGACGTTCCTTGCGACCGTGTTTCCCCGCCCCTTTTACCCTCCTTCCGCTGTGGGTGTATGAGAGTGGAAAATGGCGGATGCAAGCTCAATTAGCAGCGTGAGCAGCGCAGAGGAAAGCCGTGGGCCCCAAGCAAGGAGGAGATATAAGGCCACCAATATGGCGTTCGAAGAGATGGTGGAGATGGTAGCTATCCTTCAAAGGGAGGATTATGATGGGGAACATGGCCCTTACCCAAAACCAAATATAAGGAAAAGCGCCATCTTGGACGAGGTGGTCACAGCCTTGGAGTCAAAATTCGGGGTACGGAGAGGAAAGGACCAGCTGCGGAAAAGATGGTCGGACATCAAGTCCAGGGAGCCGGACCAATATGACCGCATCAAAAAGGTCCTGAAAAAAAGTGAGTAAACTCTGCGTTTCTCGTGACTGTCGGACATAATCGTTTGATTTGATCGTAATCGTTCGTGTAGATAGTGTATGTAAAACTGGCGGATTTGATCGTAATCGTACGTATAGATAGTGTATGTAAAACTGGCGGATTTGATCGTAATCGTACGTATAGATAGTGTATGTAAAACTGGCGGATTTGATCGTAATCGTACGTATAGATAGTGTATGTAAAACTGGCGGATTTGATCGTAATCGTACGTATAGATAGTGTATGTAAAACTGGCGGATTTGATTGTAATCGTTCATGTAGATAGTGACTGAACCTCTGGCGGATCGTAATCGTTCGTGTAGGTTGTTTCTGAAAATATGGCGCATATGGTTGTTCGTATATGTGGGCGTAAATAGCATGAATTTGTGTATGGTGTAAATTTCTCTGGTGTTGGATTAGATTTAAATTAGTTATTTTTTTATTTATTTATTTTTGTATTGTTCATGATAAACTGAATTGTCACGCTCAGTTTATAGGATATAAATTTTTAATAAAGTTTCATAAATTTATTCAGTGCAATGTAGACTCAATTAAAAAAATGAGATAGATAGATAGATAGATAAAATGCTGGTTCAACATCTGGACTAGGAAACTTTTATAAGTGTAGTTTGGGCCTTCATAGAACATTTTTGACATAATCACACACAGGTACTCCAGGCGTTGATTCGAGTGTGTCCGTCTGTGAAACTTGGACAAAAGATATACAGTATCACAATTTGGTTAAAGGCTAGGTTTACATTGCTGCAATGTACGAGATCAAATGTGATTTGCACCGCACTGCAGTGCAAATCACATGTGATCTCTGTGTGATGCGATTTCAGCCATGCATATAGTATGGCTGAATTTACATCGCATCCGGACCAAACTTGTACATGGCCCTTTTTTTAGTCCACAGCCAAATCGGATCACATGGGTGTTCACACCATGTGGTCCGATTCCTGTCCGAGTTTAAAGATTGCACTGTGAAGTGATAACTAATTTGGAGGTGTCAATAAAACTTTACACTGATACTCCCAGCAGGTCACATAGGGCAGTGCGAACTCCGCATGCGATGCGTGAAACCACAGTAGATTTGCAGCGTTCACACATCGCAGCACTCTGAACACAGCCTAACTAAAAAAAAGTAATTTTAAGGATGTATTAAACTAGGATCTTGTAATAACCAGCTAATAATTTTACACCACTTCAAACCAATGTTTCATATTCAAATTTCTGAACTCAAATATCACTATGCTTAAAAGTATTTTATTTTTTTTTTTTTTTTCATTCTCATAGGGAAACAAAGACTCAGACAAGAGGCGGAGCAGCCCAGGACCCCCCGACCTCGCCAGCCTGATTGGGCAATTAGCCCCAGCCCCAGCCCCAACCCCAGCCCTGCGTCGGTATTGGAGCTGCCCAGTCCTGTATCTGCGAGGGAGCTACGGAGCTCGGTATCCTCCGCTGGACCAAGCTCCGTAGCTCCACTGGATGAGCCGAGCCCAGGGCTAGATGTGGAGGAGGAAGAGCAGGTGGAGTTACACACCCCACAAAGTGAAAGTGAGTGTCTGACAACCCAGCTTAAGGTAAACAATTAATGGCTGTATATTTTAACCAATTTTTTATCTACACATGTTTTTAGGTGATGATCTGGTGGTGGTAGGAGAAGCTGCGGAGCCCTTTTCAGCGGACAGTGCCCATAGGCTGATAGGGCAGATCATGGCCTGGAATGCCAGGATCGACATAATGGAGAGCAACATCCAGGCCATGCAACAACAAATCCTGGGCATTCAGCAACAGCTGGTCCCTATGAGGCAGGAAATGAAGGACATGATCGATGTTTTAGGGAGAATATAAGCCCCTTTTCCCCTAAACCACAATCGATCATGTCCTTCATTTCCTTGCCCAAAAGTTTTTAAGGTTTTTACAAGATTTTTATAGGCCAAATTTTGAAGATGCACACGGTGTGTCAACATGTGCTATGTGCCATCAGAGGATCGCAATGGACGCATTTGGTGTTTGCAAACCCTTCCTCCTTCTAGTATGAGAGAGGAAGGGATTGCACACACCAAACACGTGCATTGATCACTCATGATGGTACATAGCACATGTTGACATTACCAATTTTTGGTGTGCATCTTCAAAATTTGGCTTTACCCCTTGTTTGATGTAAATAGTTAAAAATCTGATTTTATTATTTTAAATTTTAGTGATAATTGTATTTTTGATATATTTATATATTTCTATGTTTAACAAAAAAAAAAAAAAAATTTAAAAACAAAAAAAAAATATAAAAAAAAATTATTTTTTAAAAACCAATTTCACAAAAAAAAAAAAAAAAAAAATTAAAAAAAAAAACACAAAAAAAAAAGATCTAAATAAGAGGCACTGGTTGAAATGTGCACTATTAAAAAATCAAAAAAAAAAAAAAATATGTGTGTCTACTTCTTTCAATACTCAATACCAGTTTGTAAAGTCATTTTGTGTTTTCTGTCACAAAGGGCCTTATTTCCTATTGTCAAAATCCACTTTGCTATACAAATGCACTAGGACAGGAATATGCAATTAGTGGAAATCCAGCTGTTGCAGAACTACAAGTCCCATGAAGCATAGCAAGACTGGCAGCCACAAGCATGAGACCCAGAGGCATGATTGACTTGTAGTTTTGCACCAGCCGGAGGTTGGCCAATTGCATATCCCTGAATTAGGTCAATGTAGGATACAAGCAACGTGAAAAGCAAACAAGAACCAAACTTAAAAATTTGAACAGACAAGACATATTTCAAGAAAAAGATTTTTTTTATTGGTCAGCTGGCATTGGAATAGCCCCCCTACCATTAAAATAGCTGACATAGCGGTCACGCACCTCACGTGCTGTTTGGGGGGCTAAGCCAGGAAGGGCATGATCCAGCCCTGTCAGTTCTGGAAGCCTGAGTCCGGCCTCAGGCCCAATAGGCTGCAGGTACTGGTTACCAGAAAATTTCCTTAAAAAATTGTGAAGAATGCAGCAGCACAGAACAACATAGTTGAGTTTATATTCTGCCAGGTTGATGGCTGTCAGCAACAGACGGAACCGGCTGGCCATAATGCCAAAGGCACTCTCCACAACCCTTTTTGCTCTGGCCAGCCGGTAATTAAAAATCCTCCTCTCCGGGGTGAGGGTCCTTTGGGGGAAGGGTCTCATGAGATGTTCACTCAGACCAAACGCTTCGTCAGCCAGAAAAACAAACGGGAGCCCCTCCACATTTTCGGCATCTGGTGGCAAGTCCAGGCCACCAGTGGTAAGACGGTGGCAGAACTCGGTCTGCCTAAAGACTCCTCCGTCAGACATCCGGCCGTTCTTCCCCACATCCACATAAAGCAAGTCACATTGTGCCGACACCACCGCCATTAGCACCACACTATGGAACCCCTTATAATTCCAATAGTAGGACCCCGAATGGGGTGGGGGCACAATCCTCACATGTTTCCCGTCGATGGCCCCTCCGCAGTTGGGGAAGTCCCAACGGGCAGCGAACTGGGAAGCCACAGTCTGCCATTCCTGTGGCGTTGAAGGAAGCTGAAACAAAAAAAAAAAAAAAAACAAAAAAAAAAAAAATTAGTCATTAAATAAAAACAATTCATAACAAAGAAAATTCAAAAACATTTTGGAACAACAGTTAAACAGAAATCTTGCTAATTTGTTTTCTGCCAAGAAAAAAAAAAAGTAGGCGGACCAATTCACAGATTAATCAGCCCTCTGATGGACCAGGGGACATAAATTAGGTGGGTAAGTGGGGTGGGGGGGGGACTAATTACTAAGTATACAACACATGAACCTAATTTGAGTGGGGTGGGGACTAATTACTAAGTATACAACACATGAACATAATTTGAGTGGGGTGGGGACTAATTACTAAGTATACAACACATGAACATAATTTGAGTGGGGTGGGGACTAATTACTAAGTATACAACACATGAACATAATTTGAGTGGGGTGGGGACTAATTACTAAGTATACAACACATGAACATAATTTGAGTGGGGGGAATAATTAATGAGTTGACAATCCATATCTCTCTCTATATATCTCTCTCTATATATCTCTCTCTATATATCTCTCTCTATATATCTCTCTCTCTCTCTCCACACAGGATGTATACACAAAAAAGGTAAAAAGCTAAAAAAAAAAAAAAAAAAACACATTTAAAGAAAAAAAAAAGTGACACAAAACAAAAAAAACATTTAAAGAAAAAAATAAAGACACCAAAAAAAAAAAATATATATAAATAGGCGGACCAATTCACAGATTAATCAGCCCTCTGATGGACCAGGGGACATAAATTAGGTGGGTAAGTGGGGTGGGGGGGGGGGACTAATTACTTATTATTAGTATACAACACATGAAACAAATTTGAGTGGGGGGAATAATTAAATTAATGAGTTGACAATCCATATTTCTATCTCTCTATCTATATCTATCTATCTCTCTCTATATCTATCTCTCTCTCTATATCTATCTCTCTCTCTATATCTATCTCTCTCTCTATATCTATCTATCTATCTATCTATCTATCTATCTATCTATCTATCTATCTATCTCTATCTCTCTATCTCTCTATCTCTCTATCTCTATCTCTATCTCTCTATCTATCTATCTATCTATCTATCTATCTATCTATCTATCTATCTATCTATCTATCTCTCTCTCTCTCTCTCTCTATATCTATCTCTCTCTCTATATCTATCTATATCTATCTATCTATATCTATCTATCTATATCTCTCTCTCTCTCTATATCTATCTATATCTATCTATCTATATCTATCTATCTATATCTATCTATCTATATCTATCTATCTATCTCTATCTATCTATCTATCTATCTATCTATCCATCTCTCTCTCTCTCTCTCTCTCTCCACACACAGGATGTATACACAAAAAAGGGTAAAATGCTAAAAAAAATGACACAAAAAAAAAAAAAAAAAAACATTTAAAGAAAAAAAAAACATTTAAAGAAAAAAAAATGACACCAAAAAAAAAAAATATAAAAAAAAGTGCATGCATTCATATAAAGGGGACATTCACATCATATTCCTGTCATGGATATTAAAAGTCATGATGAAATTAATACAAACATACAATGCAATATTAAAATAACAAACTTACCTTAATATAGTCCTTCTGCAGGACCCGAATAATGGCAGAACAGGTCTCTGGAATAATGATCCCCAGAGCCTGGGGGGAGATGCCTGTCGAGAACTTGAGGTCCTGAAGGCTTCTCCCTGTCGCCAAGTAGCGCAACGTGGCGACGAGCCTCTGCTCCGGAGTGATGGCTTGCCGCATGCAGGTATCCTGCCTGCTGATATAAGGGGTCAGCAAAGCCAGCAGACGGTGAAAAACGGGGTCCGTCATCCTGAGATAATTCCTGAAATCATCAGGATTATTCTCACGGATCTCACGGAGTAAAGACATATGAGAGAATTGGTCACGCTGGCGCAACCAATTCTTTGTCCATGAACTCCTCCTCACCCTGTTCACAGACTGGGCTCGGGTCAAAGTATTAACCCCAACACCAAGCCCCCATATAGCACGAACTCGTTCCCGAGTACGTCCACACTCCATGGCTTTGAAACGGTCGGCTGGACAGACAAGCTCAACTGAACGCACTGAAGAACAGCCAGACCTATGAAGAACGACCTGAAACCCAGAAACGAGCGGACCAGAAGCGCCTAATAACAGGTACAACTGATCCACGCGTACCGAAAGACAGATACAAACCTCACAGGTAGACTGCGCCGCAGTGAACGGACAAATTAAGCTGAAGTCTGAAAAGCACGAATCGTCTCTAACCAAACTTCTACTAACGCAAAGTCAGCAGAAGGAGCCCAAAGGGTGCTTTGCTGTGTCTTGGACCTCCTATTTCTAGTCCTGTCGTACGTGACATACGTCATCGCGCACGGTTTCAGCAAACTGTTCGTTCGTCGTGTGTGGCCATGTCCATCCATGCTAATTTTGAGCGGACTGTTTGCCGAAACTGTTGGACGGACAAAGTTGGGCGAACAGTCCGCCCGTGTGTACGCGGCCTAAGAGGATTTCAGGGAGGTATTATGATGTAGAAGATATTGGGCCGGAGTAAAGGGGACAGTCACGTCCGTTATCTTGTGGATTACTTCGTGGATTTGTTGCCAAAAGGGTTGTATAGCTGGGCATGCCCACCACAGATGTAGAAGTGTGCCCCGGTGGTTATGGCATCTCCAGCAGGTATCTGGAGTATGCGGGTCCCAGGTGTGAAGTAGAGCCGGAGTTCGGTACCAACGACTTAGGATTTTGAACCCGTTTTCCTGAGTGGAGACATTTAGTGTGCCTTTATGAATATTAAGCAATATCTTTTCCCAGTCCTCACAGGAGAAGGAAGTGTCTAAATCTCTTTCCCAGGCCTTACATGCTAAAGAGGACGTGGGATCGTGGTCTTGAAACAAAAGAGAGTGAGTTAAAGAGATAAGATGTGTCGTGGGCGTCGTGGAGGAGCAAAGTTTTTCAAATGTGGTCAGTGATCTAGAGTACTCTGAGTGTCGTGCGGAATGTGTCAGGAAGTGTTGAATTTGCTGGTATGTCCATAAAGGTATGGGTGGTGAATGCATAGCTAGAGCCAATTGTCCGGCTGTGAGCATTCGTCCATTTTTATAGAAGGATTTAACTAATATCGGTTCCTGTGTCCAGTGCTTAACGAGGAAGGACTTGTGCATACCTGGTGTAAAATTTGGATTCATTTTCAACGGAGTAAGGGTACTTGATGGAGATGATATGTTATTTTGTGTGCAGGTAGTGTGGAAGCATTGTATAGTAGGAGCGACAAGTGGATGGGATTTGACCGTGGCCATCATATTAGAGTGATTAATCCATGGTAAATATCTCAGAGGGGCAGCTATGAAGGAAGCTTCTAGGGCTACCCAATCTTTAAAGGGCGAATGAATGTTCCAGTCTATTATCCTGGTTAGATGAGTAGCTTTGTAATAATTACTGATATCTGGGAGGCCTATTCCACCTTTGTCTTTAGGAAGGGAGAGTTGGAAGAAACTGATTCTGGGTCGTCGCCCATTCCATAGAAAATTGGTGCAAGTCTGCTTATAGGATTTAAAGAAAGCCAAAGGAAGTTTGATTGGCATAGCTTGTAGAAGATAAAGAAGACGGGGCAATATATTCATCTTCAAAATAGAGGCTCTACCAAACCATGAGAAGATCGGTTTATTCCATTTTTTTAGGTCTGATATAATTTTATTAAGTGTGGGTATATAATTTTTTGCGTACAAATCATCCAAGTTTTTTGTAATTTGGACACCCAAGTATGTGATGTTCTCGTCAGTCCATTGGAAAGGGAAATTATGCTTACATTGTTCTACTTCCGTAGGAGATAATGATATACTGAGGGCATAAGATTTCTTGAAGTTTATTTTAAGGTTGGAGAGGGAATGAAATAGGTTAAATTTTTTTAGCAGGGAGGGGATTGTTATGTGAGGGTTAGTAAGGAACATTAAGATGTCGTCCGTGTAAGCGGCAATTTTATATTCTTTCAATGTGGAGTGGACCCCTGTGATGTCCGCGTTTGCTCGTAGGCTGTTCAGGAAGGGTTCCAGAGTAAGGATGTATAAGATCGGGGACAGAGGGCAGCCTTGTCTGGTCCCGTTGTGTATGGAGAAGACATCCGACAGGGTGTTATTAACTCTGATCTTCGCTTTTGGGTGTACATACAATGAGTCCACAAATCTACGTATCTGGGGTCCCAAGCCAATGGTCTGGAGGACCCACTGCATGTAATCCCATGCCACCCTATCGAATGCCTTCTCCACGTCAAGTGAAAGGAAGAAACCCCTCTGACCAGTAGACGTAATCAAATGGTGAATGTTGAGAGCTTTAAGCGTGTTGTCCCTTGCCTCTCGGCCAGGGACAAAACCAACTTGGTCAGAAGAGACTAATTTGGGGATAAGTGGGAGAAGTCTGTTAGCAATAATTTTGGAGAAAATTTTCAAATCAGTATTTAGGAGCGAGATAGGCCTATAGTTTTCAGTCTTGGTCGGGTCTTTGTCGCCTTTCGGTATCACTACTATGTGGGCTTCAAGCATGTCTTGATGGAGAGGCATAGTGTCAGATAAGGAGTTGAAGGCTCTTCTAAATGGTTCTTGAAGAACCTCCGAGAAGGTCTTATAGTAGACTGCTGGCAGGCCATCTGGGCCAGGGCTTTTGCCACTCTTGGTTTGCTTGAGGGCATTCGCCCATTCTACTTGTGAAATGGGATTATCCAGGTCTGACACTATGTCTGCGTTGTTAATTTTGGGACAGAATTTTTCCAGGAATTCAATGATTTTATTTTTTCTAAGAGGGTTAGTCGTGAGGGATGTGTCAGACTGGTTAATGTTATATAAAGTGGAGTAGAAACATTCAAACTCCTTGGCAATATCTCTACTGGATGTGAGTTTTTTGCCTGTGGGGGTATGTATGGCGTGAACAGTATTTTTAGCTTGTTTAGCCTTCAGGGCTTGGGCTAGAAGGTGGCCGCTCTTATTGCCGAATTCGTAGAATTGTCGTTGGGCAAGTATATATTTCTTGTGAATTGCCTTTCCTAATTCCTCTCTAATGGAGGTACGAATGAGTTGAAGATCGTTCAGAGTATGGGAGGCTAATGTGCGTTTGTGCGTCATTTCGAGGACTTTAAGTTTCTCGTATAAACCCGATAAGTGTTGTTTCCTATCTCTTTTTATTTTGGCCATGATAGATATTAGTTTCCCCCTTATCACACTTTTATGCGCAGCCCATTGTGTGATGAAGGAGGTGTCTGGAGTATTGTTGTTTATGAAGTATTCCTGAAGACTTTGTTGTATTTGGGAAGTCAGTGCAGTATCAGTCAGTATAGTGGGGTCCATTTTCCATGTATGTGTGCGGTCTTGTAATACGGGCATCTTCAAAGTGATTGAAATGGGATGGTGGTCTGATAAAACCATAGGTTCTATCGTAGCATGCTGAAGATATGGAAGATCAGATTGAGTCATTAGTAAGTAGTCGATTCTAGAGTACCGGTCGTGCGGGTTGGAGTAGAATGTATAGTCCTTCTCAGTCGGATGTAGGGTCCTCCAAGTGTCGTGAAGTAGAAGTTGTTGAAAGGACAGCTTGATCTGTTTTAGGGCCCTATATGGGAGAAGAGAGGTACCTGTCGATGTATCTACAAGAGGGTCTAGGGGGAGATTAAAGTCGCCCCCTAATATTAGAATACCTGATTGAAAGGCTGCTAGGTGATCCGTGATTGACCTGAAAAAGGGGACTTGCGAAGAGTTAGGGCTATATATGTTAGCTAATGTGATGGGTTTGTTGTGTAGAACACACTTGAGGAAAACAAACCTTCCCTGATCATCTATAGCGGAATCAGTTAGTTGAAAAGGAGTATTTTTGGCAACCAATATGGAAACGCCTTTCGTCTTGGAGTTCGGAGTAGTTGAATGATAACTGTGTGGAAAGTGGTAGTTGGCTAGTTTTGGTGTAGCTTGAGAGCTAAAGTGGGTCTCCTGAACGAAAACCACATCGGCTTTCAGGGATTTCATATGCGCTAAGAAGCTAGAGCGTTTCTCTGGGACGTTCAATCCTTTAGCGTTCAGGGACACTATCTTTAGTGAATTAGCATTTGGCATCTTGGTATGCGTTCTGGTGTGTGTATTGGGAGAGAAAAGTGCAATAGTACAACGGTGTGTAAGACGAGTGATGGAGCTCTAAATAAAGCGGAGGGGGGGTGTGAAAGGGAGGGGGTATAGGGAAGGGAAAGCAATGATAGGGGTTAGTCAAAGGTATGAATGGGTAAGCACAGTAGCAATAGGTAGAACAAGTAGTAACGTGTGAAGTGGAAGCTCACTGGGGTCGGAAAGTACCGAAAGGTATTCCCAACTAAATACAAAAACCAGTATGGGTCAGGAGAATCTCACAGAGATTTCCGATGTGGAGAGTGATTGGTGACCAAAACAAGATGAATCGATCTCGTGTTTCCTAGAGGTCAGAGAAGTGGAAATATAGGATATCAAATATAAGGAGTGGTTGAGTTGCAAGGGGAGGAGAGTAGAATGTGTATGTACGGAATTGGTAGCATAGAAAGGAGCAAACTGGACCTAAGTAAGGAGTCACCTTATAATGTTAGCAATAGGTAACAGATTGATCTTTACAGATATGTAAACCTAAAGGCAGTGAGAGAGGCATAGCAGTAAAAAAAAGAGATGTCACCCATTTACATGTTAATCTTAATAGAGTATCATAGGAGACAAAAGATCGTCAACGGAAAAGAGAACCATAGTCTAGAAACCTTGGCATAACAAAACGTTCCAACTATGTCATAGGCAGGCTATAAGTCAGCTCGATAACCACAATACTGACCTGTGAGGAGGGTGCAACCAGATAACGATGGTAAAATGCACAGAGCCCTAGGGAGGGAGACTTAGTGGAAAAAGGAACATTAAATAAACACAAAGTAGAGTATATATATCATATCACAGGAGCTGATGAGGAGCAGTGATGAAAACAAATAGTAAACTGAGTATGCAGAGTGTATGCACACAGATAGAGGGAAGTGCAAATGGGAGTAGAGAGGCTTCCCCCTCCTCTGTGCCCATAGTACCAAACTAAATTAAAACGTAAAGTAAAAAAACTGAAAGAGGCAAGCCTCCAGAGGCTAAACATCTAGAAAACAGGCATGAGCTATCAAACTCCTAGACCAAGTAAGCAATGAGGCAATGCGGTATAAGAGCAATTGAAATACCAGTATTGCGCTGCAACAGCAGCGAAAGGAGATCTATCAGAAGCCTTCCCCTCAAGAGTTACGAGGAGAGGGAGAGATGCGTCTTCCGGGGGAGAGGAGGCACCCCTGGAGAGGGCAACGATAATTAGTCTGTGCATAACTGGAGAAAAAGCAAAACAAAACGAAGCAAAAAAGAAAAAAGGAGATAAAAAGGAAAAACAGTTAGTCCATTCGTTGGAGGTATGTTGCGTGTCATAGCGCAGTAGTGAACCGACTCTTTGTCCCTTCGTTGTGGCAGAGAGTTAATGGCTGGAGCTGGTAGTTTCTATAACGCTGCGTCTCAGCAAAGAGGCGGGATAGCAGGTCATGAGGGGAGGTCAATCCCGTAAGCAGTGTAAAGCTCAAAATGTAAAGAGGAGGGAGAACTGTTGTTGAATTGCCCACAATCCAGAACGGAATAGTGATGGAAGGCTGAAGCTTGTAGGTAGTCAGCTGGATTTCCACAATCAGTGCAAAGCACAGAGTGTAAAGCGAAGAGGAGGGGGAGTCCATAGCAGAACTGTCCACAATCCAGAACAGTGTAGTGGTGGAAGATAGAGGTATGTAGGCAGCAAGCTGGGAAGAGGTATACAAACAGCTCAAGGGTGGAGAGAGTTAAGATCTGCGTGGTTTCCTGTGATCAGGCGAGGCAGTGGGGCTGTGATTCCTATAGTTGCCTCGGGCGTTTGGAGAGGGTGGAGGGGGGTGAGCCCTCCTGCGTCTGTTGACGCTGTAGTTCCCAGCCTCCGATATGCCATCCATGGAGTCAGCTCTCTGTAGAGTAGGCAAACGGAAATCGCTGTACCAGTCAGGTACTTCCACAGGAGGTAGGTTAAGCGAACTGCAAAAGTGATCCAAGTCTTCTGGTACCCTGAGATTAACGGTGTGGCCATTATAGGTAACAGAGAGACATAGAGGAAACTTCCATCTGTATGGGATGGCACGAGCTCGTAGCACATCTAGTACAGGTCTCAGCTCCCTTCTCCTTTGTAAGGTGATGGCTGAGAGATCCTGGAAAAGTTTTATATCAGAGCCTTGGTGGTGTATCCTTTCCCCGTTCCTGGCCTTTCTCATGATCTCTTCTTTTAAAAGAAAGTCAGCAAGGCAGCAGATGACATCCCTGGGGGGATCGGTCTCTCTGCCTCTGGGTCTCAGGGCCCTGTGGATTCTCTCCAGAGTGATGGGCGTATCTGGTGGTCTTTCTAGTAGGCCATTGAATATGGCCGTAACAGAGCGGGGTAGTTGGGATGATTCGATAGATTCGGGCAAACCTCTCACCCGTATGTTATGTCTCCGTCCGCGGTTATCAAGATCTTCTAAATGGCGATTCATATCGCGGAGGTGAATCGCATGGGATTCAGACACTTGTTGAACTCTGCAGAGGGTGACATCATGGCAGGCTTGCGTCTCTTCAACTTCCTCTACTCTCAGGACCATGGACTGGAAATCTGCTCTTAGCTCCGATACTGCCGCCGATAGTGCCCCTTTTATGTCCGCTGTCATTGCCTTTAAATCCGCCAGGCTAAGCGCTTGAGTCGGTGATGGATCAGGCGATGCAGTTTGTGGACTTCTGCTTCTAGATCTGGTAGATCTCCTGCTATGAGGGGATGCCTCGTGCGGAGCGGCCTGGTTGTCTGTCGCCTGTCCTCTAGGCCACGCCCGGAAAATCTCCGGGATCTGCTGATTACTATGGGTGTCCTGGCTCCTGGAAGAGCGGGAGGGCAACCCCGAAGGGTTCTGCGGTGTGCTCCCAATTTTAGACGTGTAAGGGGTATCCGATTGTACAAAAGCAGGACCTCAGGGAGTGAGAGCTCAGCAACTAGCGACCATCTTCCTCGGACCTCAAGCCACACCCCCCTATTTGCATATAAATTATGTGGTCATTGTTTGTTACAAAAAAGTGGGCATGGTTAGTGCATTGGTGGTCAGCATAGTTGATATAAGGGGCCTCAAGGGCAGCAGCTGACATCACCAAAGGGCCACATGTAATATTCATTAAATGTAATGCCACAGAAGGCTGCCAGAGACTGTAGACTGTAGCAGGAGGTGGTTAAAGACTACAGGTATTGTAAGAAGAGATGGTCAGGGATATTGAACATGCAATAGAACTTGTTGGTGACTGGAGATATGCTCCAGTCTATAATATTCAGTGAATGAAATACAGCAGAAGGCAGTCAGAGACTGTAGACATGCAACAGAAGATCAAAAACGAACTATGAGTATGGCAGAAGAGATGCTCAGAGATATTTAACATGCAATAGAAATGGTTGGTGAATAGTAACATGCTGTAAGATATAGTCATATACTGGAAACAGGTCATTGCCCTTTTAACCCCTTTAAAAATATAAACCACTACATTTGTGCTCAGTACAATCCAATTTTAAGTTTTTTGTTTCACATTTGATACTTATTTCAATAACGTACATTAGGTGTCCATTCATGATGGAGAGAAATCCTGAGATCCTGATAGTCACAGCTTTTCTCTCACGTGTACCAGTTTATGTAGTTGGGATGAGGAGCAGAGAACATGTTCTCATAACAGGACACAACCCTTCTGTTATTCACTTTTATACAGATGGTTAGTTTATGAAGGTGAGATCTGAGCACCTCACTGGCCAACCATGTAAAATACTGTATCTCTGTCCTGGCTTCTTCATTCCAGAAGTCAAAAACCTGGGAGAGAAGCTGCTGTATCGAGAGGAGAAAGGCTTCCTACTTCCTATACCAGAACCAGCAAAGTTAAAAATTAATATTAATAAATAAATAAATAAATATATATATATATATATATATATATATATATATATATATATATATATATATATATATATATACATACACATACATACTGTACATATACAAGCATATACTATATATATATATATATATATATATATATATATATATATATATATATATATATATATATATATATATATATGTATATATATATATATATATATATATATATATATATATATATATATATATATATATATATATACACCTGACTGTACACGCGCATGAACTTTATTGGAAATCCCAGTCTTGGTCCGTAGGGTTCAATATTGAGTTGGCCCACCCTCTGCAGCTATTACAGCTTCAACTCTTCTAGTAAGGTTTAGGATTGTGTCTATTGGAATGTTTGACCATTCTTCCAGAAGCACATTTGTGAGGTCAGGCACTGATGTGAATGAAAAGGCCTGTCTCACAGTCTCCACTCTAATTAATTTCAAAGGTGTTCTATTGGTTTGAGGTCAGGATTCTGCTCAGGCCAATCAAATTCCTCCACCCCAAACTCGCTCATTCATGTCTTTATGGACCTTGTTTGTGCTCTGTTTGACACTGCATAGCCGGGACGTCATATTCCTAGAGGTTAGCCTATACCCATTGGGGGGGAGCACGAGTGAGGTAATTTGTTGCTGGTTAGGATGTTTATCATTATCAAGTTTTTCATCGATTAATATTTGCTTGTGGGACATTCATTTGTTTTATTATATGGACCTTGTTGCACTATTTTGCATGGACAGTTATCATGCACCTTGCATGTGTTTTGATCTACATTGATTGTTTTGATATTTGCAATTTTTTATGACTTAGCGCTGCACTTTCTTTCTTAAGTATGGATAAAAGGTTGTTTTGAGGTAGAATTTTGTTTTGGGGAAGATATTCAGTCAATAATAGGATCCGAAGGTTAAAATCTCCACAAAGCAGTAATGAACCCTTTTGCTCTCTGTACACTATACATAGTAACTTATTGAGGAAGCATAGCTGATGAGCATTTGTTGCATATACATTTACAAGAGTATAGATAGATGAGTTCATTTCTCAAATGAGAATGAGAAAACGGCCCTGTGGAGCCTTGATTTATTTTTGGAGAGTGAAAGAAACTGTGTTTTTTATAGACATTAGACTCCTACTTTTTTTATCTGCATCCTCAGTAAATACATATGGGAAGCATTTATGGGTACAACTTGGAGGTGCTATATCACAGAAATGCATCTCCTGCACACATAGAATGTCACATTTATACTGCAGAGCCTCTTGCCAGAGTTTTTTTTACTCTTGCCAGGGTGGTTGAGACCCTTAGCGTTGATTGTAAGGAACGGTACTTCCATGAGGAGAGTATATTGGTAATTATTGTGCTGAAGAGGTGCATAGATTTATTCTCAGTGTGCAGAGGATGACCCCTAGTGGTCAATTCTGGTATGATCTGCCAAACTCCCCAGTGAGGTGGCGACCATGCAGGGGAGTTTCTATTTTGTAGTTTTATTTGAAATATGGAACAGTGACTTAAAAGATAGAGGGAACAAAAAAAAGAGAACAGTAACATAAAATGGTAACCATGTTTCATGAGTCCCAAAAAGCACGGGAGAGAAGGTGGGTCATAGATAGGTGCAGCTTTTATGTTGCTCAGGCAAAAGGCGAGGTGAAAAAAGAACAACCTCTGAAGGGTGAGATTTGATGGTAGGGTCTTAGCCAGGTGTTAGTTGTGTTTACGAGAGTTTTTAGTGGTTACCAGATGCCATGCTGAGTCCACATGCTGAGTTTCTCCTCGAGATGAGGCAGAATTTTGTGACTCAGAAAGAATATTCCAGGCCTTAGAAGGGAGAGGCCCTTTTCTAGGGAGTCAACCACATGTGTATAGCCTTCACGTGTGATGGTGATCTTGGTTAGGTAATTCCATCTGTAGCTAATTTTTTGGTTGAGGAGAAATTTTGTTATGATATTGGGTTTTTTCCTCTTCTGAAGCATATATTGATATATAGAATTGGAGGTCTGAGCATTGAGAGGAGATCTGAGATATTTTGCGTGCAGCTAGCATGAGCCACTCTTTTATGTGGAAAAAGTACAGGCGGAGAATCACATCTCCCGGAATTTGCTCAGGAAGATAGAAAGGTTTAGGCTGGCATTTTTTTCTTTCTATTGTCACATCTAAATCTGTAGCATCGGGAAGAATTAATTTGAACAGGTTGGTGGCATATGGGCAGAGATTTTTTCTGCTGTACATTTTCAGGGACGCTTCTGATTATGAGGTTGTTCCATCTGGACCATATCTTACATATCCGCCAATTTGGCTTTCACCCAGTTCATATCCTCATCTCTTCCCTCATGCGCGTCAATCAGATCATTGATGGTATTGTCAAACTCTCCCATTTTTGTTTCTATATGCTCAACTCTATTTTCCACAGCTGGAATTTTACTACCAAATATGTTCATGTATGATGCCAAGTATATCAAAGAGGCAAACTTTTTTTTCATACTGAAACATTTGCATATAAAAGTGCCTATAATCCCAGCACCTCAACAACGCCAATGTGCAAACTAGTGTTGATTTCGTCGACTAAAATATTTTCGTTGACTAAATTAATACTATTTTAATCTACTAAGATACGACTAAAAACAAACAATTCAGATGAATAAAATACGACTAAAACTAAAATGACATTTTAGTCAAAAGACTAAAATACGACTAAAATTAAAATGGCATTTTAGTCAAAAGACTCTTACTAAAACTAATTTGAATTTATATCACAATGGCTAAATCTATGTCTGTAGTGCATGTTGAAACCTTCATACCATAAATAATAAACATGTTATTATATTTTTACTCCATAAGTATATAATGTTTGGCAGGTCTAAAGAAATATTCCATTAAAATGTAACTAAACCCGTTTGATTTTAGTCTACTAAAATGTACTGGAGAATTTAGTCGACTAAAATACGACTAAAACTAAAATGGCATTTTAGTCAAAAGACTAAAATACCACTAAAACTAAAATAGCATTTTAGTCAAAAGTCAAAAGACTATAACTAAAACTAAATCTAAATTTGATATCAACATTAACACTGGTGCAAACAAAAAAAAAACAATGGTGTTGATCAAGAATAAATGCCAATGATTTATTGCAAAGTCCTTGCCAAAGAGAATAACCCCAATTATTAAATATTTATATTGTTACTATTGAATACTTGAGACATTTCTGTTCAGTGTATACTTCAAAATAAAGCAAGTGCAATCCTATTATCAGAAGCAACGTGGGCTACACTGCACATAAATTAGGACCATGCAAACATCTGCAATCTGGATTTAACTCCACCTAATCATTCAGTCTCTGGGGACTCTCCCTCCCCACTGGCTGAGAAAACAGCAGGAGCCCTTGGCAAACACTGCTGTCATTCACAGCTAGTGAGCCAATGCGGAAAGAGATGTGCGGGGCTGAGCAAGAGCTCTGTGTGTGAATGGATACACAGAACAGTGGCTCAGGATTGCGCCTACTTGGGAACCCCAATTAATGCTGATTGCTCCTGGGCACAGTCACATGCCACCAGGTGTGGATTGTCACTTGCCATGTCACCTTCCATCAGATGTGGATTGTCACTTGCCACTGTCACCTAGCACCAGATGTGGATTGTCACTTACCACCTTCACCTTCCACCAGATGTGGATTATCACTTGCCACTGTCGCCTGTCACCAGATGTGGATTGTCACTTGTCACCGTCGCCTGCCACCTGATATGGATTGTCACTTGCCACCGTCACATGCCACCAGGTGTGGATTGTCACTTGCCACGTCACCTTCCATCAGATGTGGATTGTCACTTGCCACTGTCACCTGGCACCAAATATGGATTGTCACTTGCCAACATCACCTTCCACCAGATGTGGATTATCACTCACCACTGTCGCCTGTCACCAGATGTGGATTGCCACTTGCCACCATCGCATGCCACCTGATATGGATTGTCACTTGCCACTATCCCATGCACCCAGATGTGGATTGTCCCTTGTCATATCACCTGACACCATTTTCAGATTGTCACATTACCTGCCACCAGATGTGGCTTGCCACATGCCACTGTCGCCTAGCACCAGGTGTGGATCACCTGCCACTATTTGTGGATTGTCACTTGCCATGCCAGCCAGTGCCACCAAATGTGCATTGTCACTGCATTGGTGGCAGGCTGGCAGCACTGGTCCATTTATTTATTAGTGAGGGCAGGAGAGCAGTGATATGGGGCGGGCAGTGAGAGATGATGTCATCTCTCTGCTCCCCGCTGCACCTCTGACATTGATGAGGCCCACGGTGGGGGCAGAAGAGCAGTGATACGGGGCGAGTGGAGAGAGATGGTGCCATCTCTGCTCGTCCACCTGCTCACTTCTGTCATCCACCTGCCCGGCTCTCTCATGCAGTCCACCCACCTGTCACACCTGCTGCCCAGATGCAGAGAGGCCACGGCCCGCTGATTAGGCAGGGACCCCTGTGGCAAGGACTCAGGACTATGGACCCCAGATTTGGAGCTATTGCCTCAATAGCCACCTTTTAGTGATGCCACTGGCGACCTCACTTACAAAAAGATATTGATAAGATAGAAGTCCAGAGATGGGTAACAAAAATGGGCATACTTGATGGACAACTTGGTCTTTTTTCTACAGTCACATATCTATGTTTCTACATTTCTATATAAAATGCACAGATGAAACTACTGACCATATTCACACACATATACAGTCAGTCAAACAAAAGTAATTATTAAGCATTACTCAATGATTAACTCCACTTTTACATAAAGAACTCTTCACAAAGGTAAACGGTTTTAGGCATCCTTGCAACAAAATGTCATTTTTGGTGATATAATAAACCCTATGGGTCAATCACTTCTATAGGAATGCAGAATCTGCAACTTTTCTTATCAGAACCGTGAAAGTGCACCAGCTGATTAAAATTAATTAGTCACTCCCATTCAGAATCAGTATCCAAAGGACAAACAGTGTTATTTTCCAATATTTTCTAAAGAAATAAACTAAAATGAAAATAAGGCTGTAAATATAAAAACACATAGCAAAACAGGTATTTACAATAAGCTGATTCATGTATATCCAATAAAGTATAAATAATATATATCTCCTTTAAGAATAGTATCATTTGTCACCATGGCCTGATATAGAGGCCAATAGAGCACTATTTCATGGCCACCAATGACAGTGTAGTAATTATTTCTTTTTCTCAGCAGAAAAGTGTAAGATTGAAATTGTGTGTCTGACTGAGAGCTGAAGGTAAAGAAAAAATAGCATTTATTGCTAAGGTCTAATAAACATTGTTTATTGATAACATTAGAAAAAGATAATTGTGTATAGCATCACAAAATAGCATTTCTTGTTTAAAAGAAAAGGGAGAACAGTTGGGACTTTGTATGAGGCGGTGACCTGGTAAGGTCAATTGCCTCCATCTCTATATATATGCCAAAAAAGCGGGGAAAGGGGATTGGGACTTTGAATGAAGCACGTAGGTATAAAGAATTCAGTTTATTATATAAATTCAAATACAAACGAATAATCATGAGTATTGAGTAAGTGTATATCCAATACAATTATAATAACTGATACAATTAATAAAAATGTATATCTATACATACAATATAGACAGGTTTCCACGTGATTATAAATTATCCTTATCACTTATCGCGGGCGGTTCTCCACTTAGCCAAGGACGCCTCCCAGTGCATGCCTACATGATGTTGTTGGGCATGTGCCCTTATAGGGTTCTCCCAAGGATGTCAGATTCACTCTGGTGTATCGTTGCCCACTTCGGCTCACTACATGAATCACCTTGGATCCCTGGACCCTATGAACTGCAGGTTTCCGTTATATCAGAGGGGGCGGGGTCACCCACATGTCATTGGTAAAGCCAGGCTTTTCCTACTTGCGTCAGAGGGGGGTGGGGTCAGGTGACGGGCGGCCCCGCCCTCCTCATATAAGAAATGTCAGGCTGCCGGGATCCCCGCAGTGTCTCCACCAGTGGAGACAGAGGATGGTTGCGCTGCGCTGGAGGGAGAGATCACCCGTCGCCAGATCAGATCAGCCATCGCTGGACCCCGGAGAGATGATCATCCGTCGCTGGATAGCAAGAGTGGATTACCACCGCTGTAATCTTTTTTAAATTTTTTATTTTTAAGGACTTTTGCAATGGTGTGTGTGTCTTTTTTAACATTCTTTTACACTTTCTTTGTGAAATGGTAGGGGTACCCCCTTACCATTTCAAATTGGGGGGGCCGGGATCTGGGGGGGCTTCCAGATTCTGATAAGCCCTTCGCCCGCAGACCCCCACAACCACTGGCCAGGGTTGTGGGGATGAGGCCCTTGTCCTCATCAACATGGGGACAAGGTTCTTTGAGGGGTCACAGACCCCCAAAGCATCCTCCCAATATTGAGGGCATGTGGCCTGGTACGGTTCAGGAGGGGGGGTACTCTCTCCCCCCCTCTTTTCCCGTGGCCTGCCAGGTTGCGTGCTTGGATAAATGGTCTGGTATGGATTTTTAGGGGAACTCCGCACCATTTTCTTTTAATTTGGCGTGGAGTTCCGCACCTGAAGGGTCTGGATTTTAAATGACTTTTTTTCCTGCAGAATTGACACTTTGTGCAGGGACAGTTCTAAGGATGGGAAAAATGCGCCCTTTACAGGCATACTATAGACACCCCCCCAAGTATGAAATTTAAAGGAATATTACACTTTTATCATTTTACTTTAAGCATTATTAAAATCACTGCTCCCGAAAAAACGTCAGTTTTTAAAACTTTTTTTTTGCATTGATACATATCCCCTGGGGCAGGACCCAGGTCCCCAAACACTTTTTAGTACAATAACTTGCATATTAGCCTTTAAATTTAGCACTTTAGATTTCACCCATAGACTTGTACAGGGTTTTCCGTGGCTTTTCGAATTTGCCGCGAACACCCCAATTTGTTCACTGTTCGCCAAACAGGCGAACAGGCAATGTTCGAGTCGAACATGAGTTCGACTCGAACTCGAAGCTCATCCCTAGTAATTAGAATTGACCTCTAGTTGCACTGCACTGTTAGATTGTTTTATTCAACCTTTCTTGGTGATGCGTTTATATCCTTATCACTTTTCAACTTTTTACACCTTTTTATTCAACCTTTCTTGGTGATGCATTTCTATCCTTATCACTTTTTACTTACATCTTGGCTACCACCAATATTTTCTAGTACGTCAATTCCCCTGTTCTTTACTGAACACACCTTGCACGTGTTATACTATAAATATATAAAATATATATATATACATATATATTTTTTCAGAAGTCCTTCACTGATGGTCTCAGCACTTATGGTCACTCTGACTACTTCAATTTCTTGAAATCTGTCTCCCCTGAATGATTTTCTTGCTGGACAGCAGGCCACTCACACCACTTCAGCTCCTGTTGGAGTTCCCCCCCTTTGGGGGTCCCCAATCTACAACGCCACACTTTTATTATATAGTCAACCTTGTAAGTATGGTAGAGAGTGGGTTTTTATACTTTTATTTTATTTTTTATGATTTTTCTTTTTTCTTTGGTTAGGATCAGACCATACAGCAACTCCTTCTATTATATTTTTTATTGAACTCACGTGCATGCTCCTTAGGAGTGGATCAATCCACTAAATACATAGAGCTATTATATGCTGTGTCCCTATGATTCAATTGATATCTGTCAGTATGTATAATTTTTTATATTAATTTAATTTATATTAATTGTTTATAATCATGTCGCAACCTGTCTATATTGTATGTATAGATATACATTTTTATACATTGTACCAGTTATTATAATTGTATTGGATATACACTTACTCATGATTATGTGTTTGCATGTTATTTTATATAATAAACTAAATTCCTTATACCTATGTGCTTCATTCAAAGTCCAAATCCCCTTTCCCCTCTTTTTTGCTTAAAATAAACATTAAAGCAGTTGTTATTTATTTATTTTTTACTAGTAGACAAGTGATGGAATATTTGACTCAACATAAGAAATCTACAAAGTATTGGTGTCACTTTTTCATTCAAGGTAAATTGTTCATTGAGTATGCTAGTTGCTGTTTCAAGGAAAACACATTTGATGAAATGTATTGCTTAAGGTTGTTAAACCATGCAGGTTGTGAACTATTCTATATTCTAACTCTGCCCTTATTTCTAAAGCCTCATACACACTATCAGATTTTCTGCTGATTTTTGTCTTCAGATTTACCAAAACCATGTAGTGCAAGGGCCTGCCTGACTGCATACACATTGAAACTCCTAAGGTTTGACCATTTTGATAGAGACAGGACTTTCCTTCCTTATGTCAGAGTCTTTTGCACGGAGAATAATAACCAGCATAGTAGTGACATCACCAAATCTCACTCCAAATCTCCTGAGACTGTCAGAGGCAGCAGTGCCTTCAAGTGATTGTAAAGTTTTTTTTTTATTACGTACATGTCATACTTACCTGCTCTGTGCAATGGTTTTGCACAGAGCAGCCCCGGTCCTCCTCTTCTACGGTTCCCTGCTGGTGCTCCTGGCTCCTCCACCTTGCCAAGAGTACCCATAGCAAGTTATTTGCTATGAGGGAACTTATGTGTGCTTGCTTCAGACTCTGATATATGTGTCTATTGACACATTGAGCGTGGCTTGTCCCTGCCCCCTCTCTATACTGGCTGTGATTGACAGCAGGAGGAGCTAATGATTTCATTGCTGCCTCTCTGTTCAGTAAGGGAGAGAGACCTGGGAGAGATGCTGCTCTAGTACACATCTCTGGATCAAGATCAGGCACAGGTAAGTATGCGGGGGTACTATAAGGGAGCTGCTTGCAGAAGTTGCTTTACCTTACTGCATAGAGAATGCATTAAGGTAAAAAAACTCATACCTTTAGAACCACTTTAAATTCCTACCCTTTCACTGCCAGAGACATGTTTAATTTTTTTTCTTTTTTGCACACATTCTAAGCCTGAAGATTATATCTTCAACCCCCAAACCCCCAAAACATTATATGTTTTCTGAATGCAGACATTCTTAAAAATAAAATAGTGGTAGTTCCATGTTTTTATTTCACGCAATATTACCACAAAGGTCTTGGAGATACAAAAAACACTAAAGTTAATTTTAGGGCATACAAATGCTATAAATTACCCAATTTTTTGGTAAAATATAAAAAGACAAGATTGCACAGAGTAAATAGATAACCAACATGTCAACCTTAAATTTGTGTGCACCTTAAATTTGTGTAAAATGGCAACATACTTCAGTACCCTATATTTTCCATAGGTGATGCTTTAAAAGCCCCCTATAGGTCATATGTTTAGTGTTACAGAGTTTGTCTGGTGCTGTATTACTTGCTCTCACTCCATAGCACATGGTAATAGGTAACATGTGTAACACAATCAATGTTTTACAAGTGTAGACTCCCCAATGTTCGTGTTTACATTTTTACATGCATATATGTGAGGGGTGGGGATTTTATGTGCTTGGGTATAACTTACATTTTTTTTTTAATTAACAGGTCTGCAGATTGGCAAACCAGAGTACATGGTGGGTGGCACGTGTGGAGTGCCACGTTACCAGGGGTGTGTGAAAGAAATCAAGTGGCAGCACAGCCAACGGAATGCTATCACAGGCAGGAGTCTGCTTGTCAGATATAAACACCATGAGGGTTATTTACAAAAGGCAAATCCATTTTGCACTAAAAGTGCACTTGGAACTGTAAATCTAAGGGGTAGATTTGAAATGAGGGGAAGCTCTGCTGATTTTATTATACAATCATGTGCAAGTTAAAATGCTGTTTTTTATTTTCCTTGCATGTCCCCATCGGATCTGCACTTCCAAGTGCACTTTCAAGTGCACTTTGCACTTGTAGTTTGCACTTGTAGTGCAACGTGGATTTGCCTATAGTAAATAACCCTCTGTGTGTTTAAAATCCCCTGTTGTCAGGTCTGTATGACATACATACTTGGCAGTAAAACGGGTAAAGCAGTAAGCATTCTCCCATACCAGGAAGGGCACTGCTACCTTTCAGGAGTAATTCAAGACACGGGGGAAAAGGAAGGTTTCAGGGCACTGTTTAGGTAATATTAACAATTCCAAAGGTTTCAATATAACATATCAAATCTTCAGGTCCACTTTAAAGTATAGAGAAGGATTGATAGTCATGCAAAGCAACATGAAGAAATCCGACAAACATCAAATATGAAGCAAATTTTCCCAAGCTAGATTGAACCTGGAACCTGCCAAACCAATTTGCTTATATCTAGGTACTGTACTTTGCATGTGGCCAAAATAATTTGTGAAGTCTTCATGAAAGTTGCCTTGGAACAATGAAGGTCGTGTATAGAAGAACACAAAACTGTTGACATTTACAATATATATAGCAGAAGCAAATAGGAAAGAGTTCTAAAAAGCATGACTATATCACAAAGACCTCAGAAAAATATTATATTATATTAAATGCAAACCATTTGTGTTCAGTGTTCACTACTTCTTTATACGTTACAATGACATGTCATGGTCACACATATGTCTTTCCTAGAAATCCCTGATACCAGCAGCACCCATTCAAACATGCAGCAAGAATCATTTTTCTTCTGAGCTAAGATGATACATTTATATGCCGTTTCCATGACATTTGAATGTAAATTGCTGTAGGTTGAAAAAAAGTGCAACAGGAAAATGTAGAGAGCTTTAAATATTCATCTTCTTTTGATTATTCTTCTCATAGTTTGTTTATTCTGTCTATGCAAGTACATTCTTTGTGATTTAATGTTATATTAATAAATGTATATTGTGCTTGAAAATAACAATAAATCATGAGTACATGATCAGAATGTTAATTTAAGGAAAACAATTCACACCAAGCTTAGATGTTAGGAAGAAAGGACTAGGAGAACTTTGTCTCCTTAATATTCTACTAGCAGATTCTTCATTACTAGACACAGGGAAGAAGATGACGGAGGCCACATTTAAAGCATGCAGTCTGCTTGTTGTCATGGCTGTATTCTGTATAGTGGAATGAAAGCGTATTTATTTCCAGCATTGCAGAATCATGCAAGACCAATAGTAGTATGTTGAGAAAAATTAATAAAGATGTAACTAATTGGAGTGTAAAAATTACTGAGCTTTTTAAAAAAATATATTTTTTTCACATCAGGACTGAACTAAAACTGAATTATTTGACTCTGCTGTAACAGAGATATTTAACATTTTTCAATTCTACTTTTAGTATTGGCAAAGGAATTAGGTTAAAAAAACACAATTTTTTACTGTATACACAAGCTGAATTGCAGTTCAAGACCAGTTGTGGAAATATCAATGCACAAACTATTTATTGGCTTGATCTAGGTTTTTGTATGTATTGTGCTGTTTATATGTGAAACTGGGTTAACAATATATTTCAATACCATATATTTTTATCTGGTCAGCTATATAGTATGTAAAGTCAAAATTATTATTTTTTTTTTAAATTGTATGCTGAATTAAAATCAGAAACAATCTTACATAAATCTTGATGCTGCTAGAAATGCACCCTCTTGATTTCTGATATAACTACCAAAGGAAAACTGAGCTGATTCAATCATCTGGTCTTGAACCTTTCTATTCCTTCACAAGAATTCTAGACATATGCTAAGTTGGCATTTTATTTTAGTCATAATCCTCTCCCTAATATAACGCTAACTGAAAGTGTATGAAAACGTAATCTCCAGTTAAATATAAGCCGCACAACACCCGACTTATAGCGGCTCCACAGCACAGCAAACATACCCGAATTGGTACAGCAATATGAGCTGTTGCGATATATACAACCCTTGATGCATACACTAGTACCAGACTTGACTGATAGAGACTTATAAATTGACAGAGCCCACGGGCTTCCAAAACCACCTCACTTTCCAGCAGAGTAACCGCAAGATGTCCTAGCGCGCATCCACTTCTACAATGCAAAGGAGAAGGTGATGTTTGGCACAAAACGTGCCAACAACCTGCCAGTACCTTTCACTGCATGCACTCCAAGGTGACCATGGAGAATCGCTGACAATTGATCACTTTTACAAAAGCACTCCAAGACCATTGCATATCCCATAAATGTGGATTCTCCACCAAACTGCTGATCACCCATCAAGGTAAAGCCCATGCTGTGTGCATGCTTTCTGCTGGCCTCCAATTACTACGTTCCTGGTGAATACTCCCTGAAGAAATCCCAAGGCCGACTTCTCCTCCTACTCAAATGGAAGCTGATTGCCCCCCAGGATGCCTGACATACCCTGCCACATCTCGGACCCCAACTTGTCATTATGCCAGGTCGAAGCGGATATTTGCCTCTACCAAAGCCTAGCCTTTGTTCCTCTGGCTCTGAATTCCTGGATACCATTGGAGAAAATCCCCCCTTTTGAATCTTTTAGCAGTAACTCTGCACATTGAACTTGTATTGTTCAGGGGTTCCTCCTTTTTATCCACCCTCCCTACTCCACACCAGCCTCAAGTTCTTCAAACTTGCCCTTCCATCTCACCTATCTATTTCATCAGCTCGAAACAGATACTCTAGACCTCACTACTCCATGAGTAGCCGCTCCTAAAAATCTCACCACTTGTAAGTTGGCAGTATTTCTCCACCTCTAAGTGTCTACGCCAACTACTTTACCAAGCCGTTGAAAAGGACATCCTTAAATGGTAAGGGACTAAACTGTTCACAGAAAAGGCTATCCTCCAAAAAGAAGTATCTAAACAACACACTGACATTATGTTTGTGCAGTAAATATATTTTGCTTGTCAAAAACCCCTACACTCAATCTTCCTTGCCTCTGGCTCTAAGAAAAAGAATGGAGTACTGATGGCTGTCTGAGATGCCCTTTAATTTTAACACCACCTCACTTATGCTGATCCACATGGGGCAGTAGGAGCCCGGCCCTTTTTCATTGCTCAATTATATTCAATGGATGTTTCATTAAATATTTTAGTTTTTTGCAGATAGCATTTTTCAAACATATATATATATATATATATATATATATATATATATATATATATATATATATATATATATATAATATATTTTTATGCACATCCACTTTTACACATTTTTGTATTTTTTTAGAATACTTAGTGGTGCTATCACATTTAACCACGCACGTTAGCTATACGTTAATCAACCAACTTCACCTATCAACTAAATCTAATTAGAGTCATTTATTCACAGGTTTGGTTTTAAAAAGTTCAGCGCATATGGGTTGGAATTCCCTTTCTTCTCCGGAAGACCTCAGCTGAGTAATCAGTAAAGATTAGCAGGTTATGACCATCAATTTTAACTGTGCAAGATGGAAGGATAGCTAACCTGTTAGCATAGTTAACATATTTGACAATCACGGGTCTGGGTGACTTACGCATGGCATCTGACACACCTATTCTGTGTGCTCATTAGGCCACAAATTGGTCTGAAAGGCACATGGCAAGTGAGATGCACAGAGATGTAGCAGGGTGCGGGATTAATATGATTTAGGTAGACCAATAATCCGGAGATTGTTTCTACGCGATCTGTTTTCCGGATTTTCTAGTTTTTCCTGTATGATGACATGTATTTGTGAGTGTTGCTGGAGGGTACCATTATTATGGTATACCTCATCTTCCAGGGCTGAGATGTGTCACTCTGCCTCTGGTATTCTGTGGGCTTGGTCTCCTAGCTCCTTGCAGAACTGCTTAATGCCCATGTCCATGGCTGTATCCACTGATGTGGTGATAGTAGGGAGGATTAGGGCTGCCACTGCCTGAGCTATATTCTGGTAGGAGTCAGGCTGAGGAGTCCCCAGCAGCTCTGGCAGGAGCATGTCCACATTCCGTAGCTCCAGAGTATGTTCCGCAGCCATCTTGGTTCCCTCTAAAGGAGGATTAGGCAGCCCAGCTCTGCGGGAAGTGAACAGGAGTGGGGACTTGTAAGATACCGCTCGATAGTGAGGGAGGATCAGTCTGTGGTGACTGTGTCTGATTGGAGGAGCCATTGCCGGTTTTGTTTAAGGAAAAAAGCCGGGCTGTAACGGAGCCACTGTGTCCTGCTGCCCTTACATATGCCGCCGAAACCAAAAGTCCTATTGCTTATAAGGGGAGGAGAGAGAAATATGGGACTTAAAATGTGAAAATTAAATGTATTTATGTTTTGCAGTTCATACATCATTAACAAGTATTTTGGGCATCAAGCCTCTAAAAAACACTTGGGGCATCAAGCCTCTTTACAATGAATCGCAGATCAAACATATATAAAGTACAGAATAAACCACATCCAGTAGATAAACGTACATTGATGGAAAAAAATAAATAAATAAAAAATATTAATAACAATAAGTACATATATATACAGTGATGTAATGTAATTAGAAGTTGAGATAATCAAGGGACCTTCATAGATAGGTAAAATACCCGAATTGCCATAATGAAAATTTCTAAATATAAATAAAACTTACTTAGGTCCCCTTAGGGTTTTTTTTTTAGTTTCACTTCCCATTCATTGCATTCACCTACTCTGGAGGTGCGTGCGGCAGTTGCAATCATCCCTGCAGGCTACCTTGATGCCTGGAGGCTTAGCCTTGCGTTTTTTTGGTGATTCCGATGCCACCTCAATGGTGCGCTGATGCAGACGTAAGTTGGACGCACAGCCTTCACTAATTTCATATCAAAACTTTTTCAATTATGGGTTAATACCCACTTCTAGTTTATCTTTGTTTTATTATTATTCTTCTTTTTTAGATCTATTCCATGGTACTTGCTCCTGATGAGTGGGTACAGCGCCGCAAAACGCGTATAGCCTTGAATTTACACCCTTTTTTATTGTAATCATGGAATATCAAGATTTTATATAATTTTATTTATATTTAGAAATACTTTTACAATACTTTTGTGCAGGGGTGATGCCCCTAGTGGTGAGATATTATTGAGAATACTATACTTCCATATTTGTATCTTTTCAAAGTATTGATTTTTTTCCACCTCATTGCCTGCAACTACTGCTCAAAACAGTTTTTGCATCCCTCTTCCTTTTTTTATTTTCTTTTAATATCATCCTAATAATCTTACTAAGGAATACATTATAAGATGAGTACAGTATGTACCATGATATACCATGATATTATGTGCCATGATATACTGTATATTTGAATTGTACAGTTATTTATATTTAGGATAATATAATTGTACGTAATAATCAGTAACAGCTTGTAGCACTGTGTGATCAGATTTAGCATCAGGCAGTGCCAATATGTTACCATAGCAACGAATAAACATGCATAAATTCAGCTATTGTCACTAGACTTTTAACCCTGAAGAAGTCACCTGACCAGTAATGTAATGTGTGGGTGGAGCATGTCTGCACTTCCGAGCATGTGCAGACTGGAAGTGTGGTGAGAAGGTGCCATTTTATTAGGTTGATGAATGCTCAATGTTGTTTTAATCTTGTGAGTACATAAGTGGATTTTTAATAATTGTTTTGTTTTTTTACACTTTTTTTTTCTTTTGAGCCATAATATTTGGTCTCTTAAAGGGACCTGAAGTGCAAAGCAGCTCTAAAGGACTGGAACCCCAAGGTTACTTAAGGTGTGAAGTAGCTGCTAAGACCCAGGGGAAGAGTTCCAAAGAATCCAAGAATAAAGCACAATAGACCTATTTGTGTGTGGGCCCAACATAGAAGGTGGTGCAGTTTGGACACTGGGGTTCGCACCTTATTTGAACATGAAAATATAAGTCATTAATCACGTTAATGCTTTGGGACACTTGAATGCGCATTTCAAATACTATGAACTTTTATATTTAAATGGACTTTAGTTTTTTCCTTTGTCTTTTTGAATTTTTAATTGTGTGTTTTTTTTATATTTGGTATTTTGATGTATTATTTAGCATTGTTTATTCCACTGTGTATGGTGAGAAATATTTATATCTACCAGTTTATGATACTGCTGGGGTTGCACTTGCACATATACATATACTGGCAAGTGTATCTATGCGGATGTTTTATTGATTGGGTGTGCAGTAAATTGGACAGTGCACCACTGCTACATACTACAAATTCAGGGAAAAGTCACATTCAGGCTTTTTATTCTACAGCTTCTTCATGGAAGGGAATTGTAGTTGTAGTTAGCTGGCCTTGACTGCGGGCAGGTACATTAAGCAGGTGCATCTCCACTGGCACCTTCCCCTTCCCACTCAAACATGCATGGATTACCCCCATACTTAAAAAACCCTCACTGGACTCCACCTGTTTGAATAACTTAAGACCCATCTCTCTTCTCTCATTGGCCTCCAAGCTTCTTGAATTCCTTGCCCACAACCGTATGAGTTGCTACCTCACTTACAACAACCTTTTAATTCTCTACAGTCTGGCCATTCCACTGAAACTGCTCAGAGATGGGCAGAACACCCCCTGTTTGGTTCACAGCAGAACTCCCAAACAGGAAAAGTTCTGACCCGAATGGCGAACCCATTGAAGTCTATGGGAGCTGAACAGGAAAAATCAAAAGTGCCTATTATGAAGGCGTATATGCAAGTAATTGGCCATAAAAGGGGTATGGGGGTCTGGCTACTGCCCTGGGGGACATATATCAATGCAAAATTGTTTGAAATGACATTTTTAACCGCTTCCTGACCACCTCACGCTGATATACGTTGGCAGAAGGGCATGTATAGGCATAATCACATACATGTACGTTGTACGTTTAAGAAGCGATGGGACGCACACCCGAGGGAAGCTCCATGAGTCCGGCTGTGAGTCCGGCTGCGGGTCCGGCAGACTCGATCGCCGTGGGGATACCTGCGATCACCTCATGGAGAGGACGTACCGGGAGATGCTAAAGTAAACAAGCATCTCCCTGTTCTGCCTAGCAACAGTGACAATGATCTCTGTTCCCTTTGATTGGAGCAGAGATCAGTGATCTGTAAAACACAGCCACGCCCACCACAGTTAACAACACGCCCCTAGGACACACTTAACCCCTACACTGCCACCTAGTGGTTAACCCCTTCACTGCCAGTGTCATTTACACAGGATTCAGTGCATTTGTAGAGCACCGATTTATGTATAAATGACAATGGTCCCAAAAATGTGTCAAAAATATCCGATGTGTCCGCCATAATGACACAGTCATGATAAAAATCGCTGATCGCCGCCATTTAAAAAAAAAAATATTAATAAAAATGCCATAAAACTATACCCTATTTTGTAAATGCTATAACATTTGCGCAAACCAATCAATAATCGCTTATTGCGATTTTTTACCAAAAATATGTAGAAGAATATGTATCAGCCTAAACTGAGAAAAAAATGTTTTTTTATACATTTTTGGGGGATATTTATTATAGCAAAAAGTAAAAAATAATGCGTTTTTTCACAATTGTCACTTTCTTGGTTTATAGCGCAAAAAATAAAAAACGCAGGGGTGATCAAATACCACCAACAGAAAGCTCTATTTGTGGGAAAAAAGGACGTCAATTTTGTTTGGGAGCCAAGTCGCATGACCGCGCAATTGTTAGTTAAAGCGACACAGTGCCGAATCGCAAAAAGTGCTCTGGTCAGGAAGGGGGTAAATTCTTCCGGGGCTGAAGTGGTTAAAGAAAAAAGACAAATCACATTTAAATTGACTTGCGGTTACAATTTCCGGCATCCAGCTATTTACAAAAAATAAAGAATTAAAAAAATCAAACCCTTCAGGTCTGGCCTGGGTTTAGGAGGTAACGCAATGGCATTTTTTTTTAAACGGGGTGGAATCCCCCCAAAATCCGTACTAGACCCTCATCTGAGCACGCAGCCTGGCAGGTTAGAAAAGGAGAGCTGACGAGTGAGTGCCCCCCCTCCTGAACCATACCAGGCCACATGTCCTCAACACGGGGGGGGTGCTTTGGGGGGGTGCTCCATCAAAATGTCCCCATGTTGATGGAGACAAGGGACTCTTCCCCACAACCCTTCGCTGTGGGGGTCTGCTGGCAGGGGGCTTATTGGAATCTGGAAGTCCCCTTTAAGAAGGGGGCCCTAAGATCCTGCCCCCCCATGTGAATGTGTATAGGGTATATAGTACCCCTACCTATTCATAAAAAAGTGTAAAAAAAATAACAAAAACACTGTTTATGACAATTTCTTTATTAAAAAAAATTAAAAACAGTGTCCCCCCATGTAAATCCATCATCAATCATGCCACCTGCCACACCTAAAAAAGAAAAAAAAAACACTCCACACTCATTGACAGCCGACTGCTTCCTCCACCGTTTGACAGTTCTTATACTATAGGTAAAGGCCACCTGATGATGTCACCTGGTCACCCACCCTTTTGTGACATCACAGACCCATGCATACTGGGTCGGTGATGACACAAGGGGCGGTGTCACCAGGTGACGTTGCCAGATGGCCTTCCCCATACCTATATAAGAACTGTCAAACTCATGCTTGGGCCAAACAATTCGCCTAACTCTAAAACTGCCCTACTAAAACTCCCCAATGACCTACTAGCTGCTAAAACCATTACGCCATACTCATAATCTTAGACCTTTCTACTTCCTTTGACACAGTTGACTAACCACTCCTCTTCAATAAACTCCACTCCCTCTGTGACTATGCACTTTCCTTGTTCTCCTCTTACCTATTTCAGTTCTAGCATCACATATAACACTATTTCCTCCACTCCTCTTTCTGTTGAGGTACCCCAAGGCTCTGTCTTTTGGCCCCTCCTATTCTCTCTCTATATCTCTTCTTTAGGCTAGTTAAAAACCCCCCATGGCTTCTAGTATGACCTCTATACTGACAAAACACAAATCAATCTCTCTACATCCCAGCTCATCCTCTCAATCACCTCACGTATTGCAAATTTACTGAGAGACATATCATTATGGATGTCACACCATTTCCTCAAATTCAATCTTTCTAAAACCAAGCTTGTAATATTTCCTCCTTCCCAATCCACCAATGACTTTGCCATTAAAGCATTTCTCCTTTGGGCTCTACATCCAATCACTGGCTAAATCTTCCTGCCTTAAACTTCAGAATATATTTCCAAAATGTGCCCCTTCCTGACTAATGATACCACAAAACAACTTATTTGTTCCTTGGTTGTATCCCCCCTTGACTACTGCAGCTCCCTCTTCACTGGCCTAACTTTACACAGTCTACTCCCTCCTCTCCCCTTCAGTTCATTATGAATGCAGCAAAACTGCTGCCCCTTGCTGCCAATCCCTTCACTGGCTTCTACTAGCCCAATGTATCGAATTCAAAATACTAGCCACAATGTACAAAACCGTTGATAACACTGCCCCAAGCAACATCACCAACCTTATATGCAGATATCGCCCCAATTGTCCTCTCCACTTCACGCACGATATTTTGCTTTCTAGCTTTGTTGTTACCGCCTCCCATGCCCACCTCCTGAACTTTTCCAGAACCTCTCCCATTCTCTGACACTTCCTACTCCAGTATGTCAGCTCTTACCCTGTGCGTCTTTAGACAATCCTTAAATTCATTTATTCAGGGAAGCCCACCTCCACCTATACAAATATACTCGAGTCATCAGATTATCCCCTGCAGCTATTACCTTCATTTCCACCTCCCCCACCCTTTCGATTTTGAGCTCCACAAGCTTGGCTCTCCTATTCCTTCTGTATTGAACTGTGTTGTAATTGTTCTGCACCCTTTATATTGTGAAGTTCTGCACAAACTGTTGGCACTATATAAAGCCTGTATAAAAATAATAATTTATTTTGTGAGCTAAATGAGCTCATGTACTCACCCACACAGTGCTAATCTACATTGTGTGGGTTTCTGAAAGAGGGGAGGAGACACTGTCATGTCTGTCAGTCAATAGATGAGGTAATGGGAGGTGGGAAAGACCAGGGGTCTCCTGGCTGTCTTTCTAATAATGCTGTATCAGGGGGTGATTTAGACTGGGGGCCTCAGACTCGCGGATCTACCCTCTACAGCAATCAGAGATGGAATTGCATCCCTGTCTGTTGTAAGAACCTACAGCAAGGAAGAGGTAAGACTAGTGGCTGTGGGAATACAGGGCATAGCATTTAACAGTCCTACTGAACAGATATCACAGGTAAGGAAGCCTGTGATTCAAATAATTACCTTAATTTTCTGAGAGAAGGTGGAATGGGAAAAAATGCAAAAGATCTTTGCTGAAGGTGTGAAACTGCCAGCACTTAAAGTGATCCTAAAGGTAGAAGTTTTTTTCACCTTAATGCATTTTATGAAATAAGATAAAGAAGCCTTTTGTTTGCATCACCCCCTCTGCCCCCAATACTTACTTGAGCCTCATCTTTATCCAGCGATGTGCACGAGAGCCTCAGCTGCCCGGGGACTCTCCCCCTTGATTGGCTGAGACAGAAATGAGTGCTATTGGCTCAAAATAGAGAGAGAAGGTTGGGCTGAGCTGTGGCTCAGTGTCCGAGTAGACGCACAGAGCAGCGCCTCGGGAGCGGGCCTGCTCGTGTGCCCCTATAGCAAGTTTCTTTCTGTGTGGGGGCACATGGCAGAAGGGAGGGACCAGGAGCATCGATGAAAGACCCAAAAAGAGGAGGATTTGGGCTACTCTGTGCAAAACCAATGCACAGAGCAGGTAAGTATAACAAGTTTGTTATTTAAAAAAAAAACAAGCTTGCTGCTGGAATATTTCATTCTGAGAGAGTACTGAAAGATGTTGGCTTGCTGAAAGAAATATATTCAACCTTCAGGAAACACCTGTAGCTGTGATGAGTGACTGCCTGATAGATGGAATTGCAGGGATGCACGGAAGATTGCAGTCTGTTTTGAGCTGCATGTTTTTAGGTATCCTCAACTTTCTTCCCATCTTTTTTTTAATCAAAAAAAGTTATATTTAGGAAGCAAGTTTAGTGCCATTAAAGCGGTTGTATACCCGCTTTTTTTTTTTTTACTCACCTTCAAAGGAAAAGGCATAATGAGCTAGTATGCACCCCATACTAGCTCATTATGAAATACTTACCTTAGAACGAGGCCCCGACATCTGGCCCGATCCGCAGCGAGGGAGCTGACATGTTCCCTCTGCATTTCTTCCAGGTATCGTGGCGAGAATCCCCTGTGTGCATGCGCTGCTGCAGTCAGCGGCGCATTGCGAGGGGAATATCTCCTAAACCGTACAGGTTTAGGAGATATTTTTTTTACCTACAGGTAAGCCTTATTATAGGCTTTCCTGTAGGTAAAAGTCCCAAAATTGACTAGACAACCACTTTAAGCACCCAAAACAAGAAATACAACTCCCAATCACACAGTCAAATATATAATCAACATATCCAGGCAATAGTCAGTACAACATACATAAATATCGTAACCTAAAGAATCCATCAAAAACATATAAAGAAAGAAGAAAATAAACATAGGCGTCACACCAAAAGTCCCTACAAGAGTCACATCTGAACCAGTTCCAAAGGAATGAGAACAAGAGTATCTGGCCAAGTAGCCCATAGCTTCTAAAATGTATCAAGGCAGCCCCTGTGTTGATTTGTATGTTTCTAAATACAAGGAATTGCCAATAGGAGTGAATCCATTCCTGCAGGGAAGGAGAAGCTACTAATTTCCAATGTATCAAAAGCAATTTATGTGCCACAGACAGGGCTCTGGATATGACCTCTCGGGCAAAATCTCTGGATTTTAAATCTCCCAAAATATTCAAAAGGCAGCATTTAGGGTCTAGTGGTAAGGTGGCCTGGAACATTGAGTTAACAGTGTCAATCACCAGCTTCCAGTAAAGGTGGAGTTTGGGACAGTGCCAATTCTTCCTATCTTAATGTAGTTAGCAAATTTTGATAATGATACTGATTTGATGGTCCCAAAAATGTGGCAAAAATGTCCAATGTGTCCGCCATAATGTCGCAGTCACAATAAAAATTGCTGATCCCTGCCATTACTAGTAAAAAAAAAAAATGGTCCGGAACTTAAGTGGTTAAACAATGGGCGCCTGGGCTTGAACATCCTAAATACTTACCTCTTCCTTGATTTACTATCATTAGCACCGATGTGGCTTACTACTATAGTTTTGACACCTACCAGGACCATCCACCTACATACTCTCACGTATGCTTCTGTCATATTACAGTGTAGGCAAAACATTCTTGGTTTCCTTTTTTCTTCCTTTATTCTCTTAGACAGTTTTAAGCTTCTTTTTTTTTTTTTTTCTTAATAGTATGTGTTCAAAACCTCTCTTGTTGTTATGCACAAGATTTTGCCTTGTACCCTAATGTACTTGTTTGAAGATTGTTTTCATTCTTTGACTACTTACGATTATGGAAAAAAAAAAAAAAGTTTACTCTGTCTTATCAGAAAATGTAATAAAAAAAAAGCCTAAAGTTGAAAAAAAGTGCCACTTGTACAGGAGCCTGTAGTCACTGATCACTGATACCAACTTGCAATTTCAAAGTGTACTTAGAATTATCCCCTCTCTTCCTCACCTTCCTTTGTAAAATGCTGTAGCATACCCAGTTGTTAGTTTGAGAGATAACTGAGGATGTCATTCATACTCTTTGCCTGTCATATCACACTAGGATGTTACAGGAGCCCACTAAGTATGCAAATCATAATGGTTCCAGGAGCAAAGGAGGTGTAGTAGTATGTGTTTATAGTTTCTGTATGAAAAAAAGTATTTTGCTTTAAAAAATACTTTTAAGGCCTAAATAATATAAAGTGGAAATAAACCCTTCAATTTAACAATTTCAAAAAACAGTTACATTTCTAGCACATGCCAGTAATGTAACTGTCCCAGTGGTTGTGCTCTCATCCAAACTGTCAAACCATCAAATGGTTGGTGTCATAACAGGTCACATGTGCAACATCATGGCAGTTGAAGATCAAACAGAGATCGAGATGGTAGCTTCCTTGAATGAAAACGATAGGAGGGTTTACTTCCACTTTAAACAATTTGGGTTACTCATATCATTGCTAAAGGGACCTTACTTGAAAAATGTCCCTGCTGTTACTTTAATAAGCCAGCTCTATGGACCATCACCCAAAGGGTAAGCATGCAAGTGTGTTGAAGAAAGGCTGTATAATACATTTTGTAATTACTGGTACTTGGTAATTAACATGCACCGTGTATGATGTAAGTGTACTATTTGTCTAATGCTAATTAAAGAAAGGGTGATGTCTTAGTTGCATCTCACATATCTCCAAGATTCCTCTATATCAACTAGTATATCCATTAACGTTTCACAGAAAATAAATACAGAGGTGGATCATTCTGTAATTTATTGGAGAGTTACTGTATTTGAATTGCACTTTAATTGGACAGCTATATCTCTGTGATGATACAATTACTGGCTACCACTGCATTTCCATTGATTAGACCCTGAACCATGACTTACATATATCTAAAAAAAATCTTTAATCAACAAAATATCTAGCACTGTGCTTTACATTGCTAAGGCATTTGTTTTGTTAAAGACAACCAGTCCTAAATTGATGTAAACAAATGCAATCACAAACTAGGTATTACATATATCCATATTTTACTTTTAATTAAATTAATAGGCTAACATTTGTAAGTAACAAATTTCTTGTGTAATATGTAGTGTGCTCACATGCTCTGCAGCCCAGGCTCAACCACTTACATATTATTGGTTTTGAAGTCGTCAATATCAAATCAGACTAAACCTAATTGCAATCAATCAGGCTGTAAATGAGCAAAGGTTCAACTTCAAACAAACTGTAAGTAAGCACTTTTATTAAGCCATTCATTTAAAGGGCATAATGATGTCCAGAGAAAAAGGAGAGACCAGTGCTGTGGAACCAAATCCTTGTGTTACAGAATTACATCAGCTGTGCATAAAGCATTATTACTTCAAATCACAAATCTGATATTCTCTTGTTTTTCTGTTATTTCCTTTATATCATTGTCTTTTTTACCTCACTACTCTTTGATCTTCATTTACAAACGAGCTTAACATGCTTTATTTAGTCATCTCTGAAAGTTGTGGTATTTTACCACTACTACCCTGTTTCCCCTAAAATAAGACCTAGTGTGATTGTCGGTGATAGCTGCAATAAAAGCCCTACCCCCCAAATAAGCCCTAGTTAAAGTCCTTGTAGGTCTTCTTTTCAGGGTAGGGCTTATTTTTGAGGAAACAGAGTAGGGCTTATTTGGGTGGTAGGGCTTATATTGCAGCCAACACCGACAATCACGCTAGGTCTTATTTTAGGGGAAACAGGGTAGTGCTATTATATCACATTAAATTAATATAAGTCAATTTAAAACGTTTACCAAACAGGTTTATTTCCTTAAAATTACACTATATTCCGATGGTGAAAACTGAAAGTTCCAATAGCTGTCTATTGAAAAGAGAAGGAAAAGGAGCCATTTAAAATGGTGATAAAATAACACGTATGAATGAGAAAATGTGGCATTTAACAGATTTTTACGTTACAAAAAAAGTAAAAATAAAGAAGGCACACATTGGTGTATGAAACTTTTTAGAGAAAAATTTAAATTTCATAAGACAAAATAAGTACGGTAAGTGAATGAAGCTGTCTGTAATGTGTTCTTGTATGTACAGTAAGTATGAACTATAAAAGTACTGATTGTGCCCATAGGAAATGTTCATATTAGCCCAGATAGAATTTTAGACACATTATACATATCATAAGTATTTTTTAATAACTATTGTGCCTCTCCTCTATACCATATAATAAAAAAAGAATAAAAAAAGACCAAAAAGTGGGAAAGAAAGTGCTGTACCAAAGCAGAGTTGTGACACCAGTCCAAAGTTTATTGAACAAGCCAAGGCATACAGAGGCAGGGGATAACCATCTAAAGCATTGCTGTTACAGACATCAGGACCGGCGATCACTCGTTATATGCTCATCTGATTCTGCTACTTTGAGAGTGATTTATATTCTTTCACTATTAAATTTGTTTAATAATGTACTCAGTCTGGTGCCCCACTGTTTATCACCATCTAAAGCATTGCCAACTCAAGTAGATTACCTGGATATGGGGCTGCATGAGTGACAGGAAGACTCCAAGAATGTTCCCACAGCACCAGCGGGGCTGCCTGGTGTAAGTTGTAGATTGCACAAAGTGCACCCCATAGCATACACCATGTAGCACAATGAGGCCTCTTAGGACACGAGTAGGGGAGCATTTTCATGGGACATCGTATCAAAGTGACGGAGGACTGTCAAATGTTTCCAAGCATTTTAAATACTGTATGTTCTCTTTTACTTTTTATGGCCTGGAGAGAGTGAGAAATCCACCATGGGAGGGGGGCAACACCCATGGTAAGCTTATAGAAAGAGAAGTTTGGATATTCAATTTAAAAACTAGAATTCTGGCTGCAATGAATTTCAGATATGATGTGGATTTGATTTATATAGCCATCAGTCCACAGTCTGAAATCCTTCCAGCTACTCCTCATCTCTCTGATATTCCCTGATATGAGATTTTTCCTTGTATTGAAATCTTAGTCTTGGTCCACATATACAGAATGCTTTTATTTAATAACTTTTAAACCATAGAATTTATGAAATTGTAACATTTTCTTTCTTTTATGTATATTATTGTTATTGTATCTTTATATATATCTTTATAATTCCTGTGTGACATGTCTCCATTCCTAGAGAATATTTTTAGCAGCGATGATTCTCATTTACTGCTAATTATATTAATTAACCAATGGGACTGGTTTCAGTCACCTTGTTTTTTACATATATTTGTCTTGTTCATTTTGGTGAGTAAGGCTACTCACCGAAACATGTCAGCAGTTACATTGTAACTTGGTTTTATCCAAATAAAGCATTTGGATGGATTCCAGAGTGTCGGTACTTCTAGTTTATTTCTATCCAAGCCACAAAACATGTAGTCTATGCAGCTGCCTTTAAATATCCACTGGCTATGGTCCAGCTAGATTCCAGAATTCAATCTAACGTTTCCCTCAGCCCGTGGCCACCAACTTTCACTTCCACCAGCTTTGTGACATCACCCCCAGGCAGTGGATATGGCTTCCCTTGCTCAGCAATTTCCTCACTTGCCTTGGTGTCCCCAGAGGGCCAAATCCCTGGATGGAGGGTCTACCATTAGCCCCACAGATCCCCAGATGGCCACATTACTGCACAGAGGTTTTACCCTCAGCCCCACTGAACCATTGGGCCAATTCACGATCCTGGAGCCTTGCTGTGCACACATTCTACCAGACAGCCCAGCTGGTCCTGTGGGAACATTCTTGGAGTCTTCTTGTCATTAATGCAGCCCTCATATCCAGATAATCTACCTGAGTTGGCAATGCTTTAGCTGGCTATCCCCTGCCTCTGTATGCCTTGATTTGTTCAATTAACTTAGATATTTCTTATCAACTGAGAATTGGTGTCACAACTCTTTTTTCCCACTTTTTGGTTCTTTTTTTCTGATTTCATTGGTTATGAGTTTGGGATAGCAGTGCCTTTCAAACAGTCTATATTCTCCCATTTGGACAGTGGTTTATGTGTCGGGACCTTTGTGTGTTTCTATACCATATAATGACTTGTTCTCACTAGCAGTTGAGAGGTGATAAACCCCTGCAGTTCAGCTGTGTTTTCACCCCCCCACCACTCCCCCTTTAACTGCAGACTCAATAGCCTGGGGTGTATATACTATATGTCATGGCTGTGAAACATGGCTTCACGGCCATGGCAGGATTTATAACCTCTGTCAATGCACAGGGCTGGAGTGCCCTAGTGCAGGGTCAAGGGGTTCAAAGTGATACAACGCCTCTTCACTGCCTGTCAAATGTTCTGTCCATGTTCAGATCACGCTTCAGAATGTGAAGTTCATATGAATGAGCCCTAAATGTGTCCCCTAATGTAAACCCCCTACACTCATAGCAACAAATATGGACATTTGGCAGAATGGATAGTTGGACCTTCAACTTCAAATGCAAATTTACTGAAGCCTGGAATTTAACAAAGATTAACTTCCTGATTTGTGAGATTTATATATATATATATATATATATATATATATATATATATATATATATATATATATATATATATATTTGTAAAGTGTATTAAAAGCCAAAAAATATTATGATTTTGCTTAGAATGGAATACCTAAATAAAGTAACCCCTGACAGCTTTTCATTGCTGTGTGTGTTGTGTAGATTTGCCCACTCTGTTTGTTTTTTTATCTATTATCACTGAGACAGAGAGTGATGGGAAATTTATTATTTTAAAGTTGTTCCCAAAACAGTAGGTGAGAGTAAATTTGCCAGTGGGAACGCTAGTTCCAGTGACAAATGTCTAAATGGGATATTCCCTTACTTTGGAGAAATGTATTCTCATTTACTGTTTAATCTCTAAAATAGTGATGGGTGAATATGCCCAAGTTGGATTCACCAACTATTTAGTGAACTTTGCTAAAAGTTAAAACTCTATTGGAGTATTGGGCTGCACAGTGGTGTAGTGAGTAGCACTCTCACCTAGCAGTAAAGAAGGGTTGCTGGTTGAAATCCCAACCACGACACTACCTGCCTGGAGTTTGCATGTTCTCCCTGTGCCTGTGTGGGTTTCCTCCGGGTGCTCTGGTTTCCTCCCACACTCCAAAGACATGCTGGTAGGTTAATTGGCCTCTGTCCAAAATCAGCCATAGCATATGAATGTGAGTTGGGGACCATGGATTGTGGGCTCCTTCAGGATAGGGAGCAAATGTATGTGTGGAGTGCTGTGTAAATTGACAGCACTATATGGGTACCTTAAATAAATAATGATATTATAGATAGAGCATCTTAATGAGACACAATGTACAGGGATAGGGACAATTGTAGACACTCACTCAGGATGGACTGGTGTATTTATTCAACCTTAATAACTATGTAACTACGTAAGTCTGCTGTATATACCTCAATCTTGTTAAATGCTGTACATTTTTAGAGTAAACTACTGCCAAAAGACAGTCTCAGAGAAATCATACACTGGTATAGCATAATTTGCTGTGTAACCTTTTTTCTTTTACATTTAGCTTAGTTTACATACAGCCATAGCTTTACCAATGTGGTTCATTCTAGTCTGAATAAAAGCCATTTTTCGGGTAGCTTTAACAGTACATTAACTACATAGAAATTGTCCAGAAGTGTGCTGTGACTTTTTCTGGCAAATGCAAAACTATCCTGCTCTGGGCCAATTTCTGTTAATCTCTCACTAAGAATTAAAGCCTGAAGATGATACAACAGTGAAAACTTGACAAGCAGCAGGACATACAGTATTTATTGAGACACAACTGGGTGCATTGTACAGGAAAGGGATTTACTACATGAATTAAGATATGATAGATGATGCAGCAGAATAAAGATGGCCATTAGCAGAACAGTTGTTATCAGGGATAACACTCCTAACTGGTTTATGTCTAACTTATACAGTATTTTAACTCCAGGGATAGGAGGTGAATTGATTGTGAGGGATATAATGTGAGGTGGTTTAAACGTACACTGTTCTTTCACTTAGTGGTCCTTTGTTTTAAATGAGGCAGTAAAAGCTTAAAGTGGAAGTAAACCCATCGATTTAAACAGTTAAAAAAAAAAGGCATGCCGGAAATGCTAACTGCACATTGGCTGTGCTCTCAGACAAACTATCAAACCATCCAATGGCTGGTGTCATAACAAATCACATGTGCAGCATCATAGCAGTTGAAGATTAAACCTTGGCTGAAAAGGATAGGGGAGTTTACTTCCACTTTAAAGAAAAGATGGTCAGTAACAAATTAATTATTCACTTTAAGCACGTCAGACTTAAAAAGAGAATAAAAAAAAAAAAGAAATCTCAAACAACCCCTAAAACAGAAACCCCCTTTTTAATGGAGAGACTTGCAAACGAAGCAGATTAACCTGAAATAAAGGTTCTTATCACTTTAAAATGAAAAACAGTATATCCCCAAGGTAAATGAAAATCCAAAATATCCAATCCCTGAAACAAAATTCAAATTTTAAAGGAATCATTAAAGGAAAAAATGTATGCTATGGAAAGGACAGCAACCAAAAATTACCGCTGACACATCATCAGTACAGCGGACATATTCACAAAATGTAGGTTTATATATCATCAGTATTACACAGTGGACAAGTTAAATCATATGATCATATGATCTAACATATTTGTCATGGGGTTCCCCTTCAAGATCTTTAGAGCACAAGTTGCATGCCAAAATTGGATCAGACGGTGATCCAACTTTGATCCAACTTCAGTGCTATTCAATTGGCTGAATTAGGATCAAAGTCAGGCCAAAGTAGTGCAAGGAGCATTTTCAAAGTCGGACTGACTTGTGTCAGACCAGTTAAGACGGCTCTCATAGGGAAACACGTTTGCACACATCATGCCACATGAGCTCCCAAAGTCGGAGCGTTTGTTATACTAGTGTGAACCCAGACTGAGAGCTGACATCTCCATTATATGTTAATGAGTCGTTCCCTTCTGCTTACTGACCACAGGGGTCACTTGCTTGGCACTGCCACCGTTCATAAAATGCCTTGATTTTTTTTCAATGAATACAAGGTGTTCTTTGATTGAATGAATGGGATTGATATCACCCTTTTGTGTTTGCAGCTTTAGTTTTGTTTTTTATTTGAGCACATTTGCATGGTTCCTTTATTTATATATTTTATAAAGGAAAATTTGCCTGAGGGAGCTTATGAAAACACTATAAATTCCCCTATGAAGTAACAAGGTTAATAAAACACAAACATGCGGTATAAAAAAAAAAAAAAATATATATATATATATATATATATATATATATATATATATATATATATATATATATGGGATTGTTTGACCATTCTTCCAAAACTGCATTTGTGATGTCAGGCACTAATGTGGACAAGAAGACCTGGCTCACAGTCTCTACTCGAATTCATCCCAAAGGTGTTCTATCAGGTTGAGATCAGGCCAGTCAACTTCCTCCACCCTAAACTCACTGACCCATATCTTTATGGATCTTACTTTGTGCACTGGTCCAAATTATTTGGTGGGGGGGGGGGGTCATGGTGTGGGTTTGTTTTTCAGGGGTTGGGCATGTCCACTTAGTTCCAGTGAAGGGAAGTCTTAAGATGTCAGCATACCAAGACATTTTGGATAAAGTCATGCTCCCAACTTTATGGGAACAGTTTGGGGATAGCCCCTTCCTGTTCCAAAATGACTGTACACCAGTGCACAAAGCTAGGACTATAAAGACATGGATGAACACATTTGGTTTGGAGAAACTTGAATGGCCTGCACAGAGTCCTAAGCTCAGCCCAATAGAACACTGTGAGCCAGGCCTTCTCATCCAACATCAGAGCCTGATCCCACAAATGCGCTTCTGGAGGAATCGTCAAACATTCCCATAGACACACTCCTAAACCTTGTGGACAGCCTTCCCAGGAGAGTTGAAACTGTTATGGCTGCAAAGGGTGGACAAACTCAGTATTGGACCCTACGGACTAAGACTTGGATACCATTAAAGTTCACTTGTGTGTAAAGGCAGGCATCCCAATACTTTTTGACAAACTAGTATTACACTTACTCATTTTAAAACACATTATTCTTTTAGCTTTTTACATTTATGGTCAAACAAAAGATCTGAAAATTAATTTGTGATTTAGCTATTGTCTCTGTCTCTGTTTTGTGAAATTTGCCCCTGCCCCTATATATTTTTCATTTCTATAGCACAAATATTGGGGAATGTATTTTCAGCAAACATTAGCAATTAGACACCATAGTCCCTGCATGTCAAAGGTATTTGCATTGTTTTCTATATCACTTGGCTCTCCGAGCAAAATCATTACTAAGCGCAATATGGAGACTGACTCTGATTTGTTTATTCTTATGAAGAGCCGAAATGAAATAATGTACTTGGCCTGAAATTGTTTGTGTGGGTTTATACATTGATGCAATAATTTTAATTCTCTGTGAAATCAAACAGACTGGTGGTTCTTATTATTTTGTTTCTGATGTAACAATTGTAAAGCCTTTGAACAGCAACAACACAATTGTAAAATAAGCACAATGTTTTCCAAGGAACAATAATTTAATTGTGTTAGTCTCACCTACAACATAAACTATGAAGTCCATTTAGTGTCCACAAATAATACACTTCCGCTCTTTTTATGGTTAAGGTAATTTCCAGACTGTATCAATGTAGAAAGTCATGGTTGTTACATAGGCTGAGTTTCAAGCATACCTGCTTTTGTTCATCATTATTATGTAGTGGATTGATGAGATTAGTTACATGGTTACCTAGTTACTCTGGTTGAAAAAAGGCACAAGTCTATCCTGTTCAACCAATAGAAGGGGAAAGAAAACATTATACACAGTTGATTCAGAGGGAGGCAAAAAACCCTAATAAAGCATGATCCATTTTGCTCCAGCAGGGGAAAAAATCCTTCTTGATCTCCCAAGAGCAGGGCAGGACTTAGGGTGGTTGGGGCGACTGGGCTTGAGTCACTTTCAGGCCCTACCTTCTATACATTATCGTATTTATTGGTGTATAACTCGCAGTGGCTTATAACACGCACCCCAAGTTTAGGAGGGCATTTTAAGGAAAAAACGTACATTTAAATGCCCATCAATGCAGCCTGGCAGTGTCATTTGCAGCCTTGTCAGTGTAGCCTTGTCATTTACAGCCTTGCCCCGGTGTCATTTGCAGCTTTGTCATTGCAGTCTTGAAGTTTAAAAATGGTGCCGCCGATATACAGAGTCCTGTGTATCTCGACGGGTCTCGGGTTCTCTCGGCGGCTCTCGGGTCCTCTTGGCGGCTCTCGGGTCCTCTCAGTGACTCTCGGCAGCTCTCAGGTCCTCTCTGCGGCTCTCAGGTCCTCTCGGCGGCTCTCGGGTCCTCTCGGTGGCTCTCAGGTCCTCTCAGCGGCTCTCAGGTCCTCTCGGCGGCTCTCGGGTCCTCTTGGCGGCTCTCAGGTCCTCTCGGCAGCTCTCGGGTCCTCTCGGCGGCTCTCAGGTCCTCTCGGCGGCTCTCGGGTCCTCTCGCAGGATTGCGAGAGGCGCCGAGAGTAGTGTATTCGGCTCAGCTCAAAGTCGCGCCCAGTCCTGTGTTATGTCCATCATAGGTCGAGACTGGGTGTGACTGTGAGCAGAGCTGAGCCGAGTACACTCGGCTATGTATCTTGGCGGGGCCCCCTATTGGGGGAGGCCCATGGGCTTGAGCCCAGTCAAGCCCAATGGTAAGTCCTGCCCTGCCCAAGAGGCAATGGGATGTTGCCTGGATCAACTTTACCTATAAACAATAGTATCCATTTCTATTATGCATTTCTAGGAAGGAATCCAGGTCTTTCTTAAAACAATCTATTGAGCTAGATCTTGAGCCAAATCTTAGAGTGAGTCTACTCCACATTTTTACAGCTCTGGCTATGAAGAAGCCTTTCCGTATTTGGAGATGAAACATTTTTTCCTCCAGATATAAACCAGGCCCCCTTGTCCTCTGTGATGACCTTGACGTGAATAACTCAACATCAAGTTCACTATCTAGGCCACTTATATATTTATACATGTTGATCATATTCCCCCTTAATCTCCTCTTCTCAAGAGAGAATACATTCAGTTCCTCTAATCTTTCCTCATAGCTGAGCTCCTCTTATCTTTGTTGCCCCACTGTGCATGCTCTCCATTTCCCCTATATCCTTTTTATGAACTGGTGCCCTAAAACTGAACTGCATATTCCAGATGAGGTCCTACTAATGAATTGTACAGAGGCGAAATTCTCTCTCTCTCTCTCTGCAGTCCATACCTTTGCCAGTTTTCTATTCATAACAAACTGATTCTTCCAAACCTGTAGACTTTACATTACTTCATCCATCAGCTGTGTGTGGGAAACTGTGTCAAATGCTTTGGAAAAATCAAAATATACTATATGCACAGCCACTCCTTTGTCAAAGGCTTTGTTCACTTCCTCATAAAAAGAAATCAGATTTGTTTGACAACTTCTGTCTTTCATGAATCCATGCTGTCTGTTATTTAAAAAAAAAATTTCTACTAAGGACTCATCTACTGTATGTGGTCTTTTTATAAACTCTCCAGTATCTTCCTGACTATAGAAGTTAAACTAACAGATCTATAGTCACTTGGTAAAGAAGTTGATCCCTTGTAACCACTTCAGCCCCGGAAGGATTTACCCCCTTAACCTCCCTGGCGGTAATCCCGAGGGTGGCTCGGGGTGAATATTCATTACCAAAAGAGGTAACCCTGTGCCACACTCGGGATTGCATCACAGGATCCAGGCAAAGTTACTTACCTTGTCCCCAGGATCCTGCAATGTCCCCCCACTGTGTGCAAGCTGTGTCCTCCGCTTGATCTATCACAGTTCCCTGCGAACGTCGCAACGCACGGTGACAGAGCCTGGTGCCAAATTCAAAAAGTGAAAAACAGAGAACACATACAGTACACTGTAATCTTACAGATTACATTACTGTATCAAATTATTTCCACCTCCCTAATGCTTTGTCCAGTGCCCTGCATGTCGTTTTATATACTGTTCTTTCTGCCTGGAAACTGGAGAATGTCCAAAGCAACCAAAAAGTGTCCCTTTACGTCAAAAGTGGTTTTAGACCAGCTAGAAAACGGTGATAATAAATTAGAATCACTTGCAGAATTGAGCGATAGTGAATCGTGGGGAAATTCGTCATCAAACACTGAAAGTAATGACAGCGACAATTCTGCAACTGAGCAAATTTAAGTTTTTGATTTGATTACATTATTGAATACATTTTATTATTCATATATTATTATTTGTTATAATTATTTATAGTTATTTATTATATTATAATAAATATATATCAAATACACTGCCACTAACTGAATAATCTGCCAGCCTAATCGAACTCAAGCTATCTTTCTGTCCACACCAACAACACTACACACAGCCACCGTGCAAGAAGCCTTACATAGTGTGGGGCATGGACTTAGTCCCCCTGAGCCATGATTGGCCAAAGGCACCCTGCTTTTGGCCAATTACGGCTCTCTCAGCACAGCGCGCTGTGATTGGCCAAAGCATGCAGGTCAGGTGCATGCTTTGGCAAATCATACAGCAATGCACTGTGATCTCACAGTGCATTATGGGGCATTCCACGTTGCTCAAATTTCCCGCAGACACCCCATATGTTCAGTTTATTTTAGAACAGATGAACACCCAATGTTTGAGTCATATTTATGTTCGACTCAAACTGCTGGCTCATCCCTAGTCCATGTCTGATATGTAAACATTTCTCTGGTCCATAAGGGGTACACAGTTGTGAGAGCTCAAGATGTTAAATTAATTTTCAAAAGTTGCTGTAGCAGAACTAATTACTTGACCCCAGTGTAAAAAAACATTTGTTTGCCTCAATAATCATCCTCTTCATGCAGAACTGCCTTCTGCATCCTCCTCAACTACTTGAGACCACCCACTTTTGAGTTGAAAGATACCAATCATCATTTAAACCTTCCCCGTGAGCCTGGGCTGTAATGGAAACACCTCCCTGGCAGTGAATCATCATGCTGGACTGTGCTCACAATATTGCAGTACTGATTCGCAGTCATATGGCATAACTGGTTTGACCCTTAGTGCTTTAGTAGATGTCACTGAAAAAGAAGATGATGTGGTATCACCAGTCTTGTCAGAATATTGCTGGATTTAAGGTATAAAGGCAAAACTTTTTTTAAATTTTAGACAATGGCAAACTTTATGCAATTTTTTTTAGGGTAAATAACCCTTTTCTGTTTCTTCTTCTGACCATTGTCAACAAGACAAAATGTGAGTTAAACTTCATAATATTGAGTTTTCACCAGAAGTGAGGGTAAATGAGGGTACATCTTCCATTGAAGGTACTTCTTCTGTTGACAATGGGGGAAATTCTTCTCACTTTGGGGAGATTTCTCCTCACTTCATTTTTATTCTATGAGACAGGAAGTTCATGGATATTTCCCAGATACAGTCAGGAAAAGAATACCTCAAAATGGGTTTTAGCTCTTCCCTAAGTTTTGGCTATACAATTCTTTAGAAATATGGATACCACCTCCTAACTGAATGTACACATCCCTAATACAGCAAAGAGAAAAATATTTATGTGGGACATTAAAGTACAGGAATCATATATTACAATCTCAATACTGCTAAATTGTATTACTAACCCCCTAAAATGCCATAAAACATTTTGTGAACACTGCACGGACATTGATTATTTGTCCAAACCTCCATCTACAACTTGTCAACTACGGTCTCATAGTGTCACTATTCAGTGTGGTTATATAGTTAAGCAACTTTTATATTGGTCTGGTGATACATTGAAAATGTTCACTTCTTCAGGAAAAAAAAATCAAGAGAAAAAAAAATGCTATAAGTTAATAATCCTTTCAGAAATAGAAGTGTTAATAGTTTGTTTTTATCAATTAACAAAATGGAAAGTAAATGAACAGAAGATACATACAAATTAAATCAAATCAATATGTGGTGATTGTCCCTCACTTTCATTTATCAAGATAATTAGAGAGGGTGAATCTCTAAAATGTGAACACAGACAGCAATAAAACCCTGGCAGTGGTTTTAACACCTACCTCTCTATCTAAATATAAAGTGGAAGCTTGGGACAGCCCTGGGGGGACATGTAGCAACATAAATAAAAAAAAAATTAAAATGCCAGGAGCATCTTTTTTTTTTAAATCATGTTGAAAAGGCAAAATTAAAAGTACACAATTCCTTTAAATAGCATGCTTGTGGGATGTCTTAAAACTGCACATGATGTGGCAAACTTGCATGATGTACTAAAATAAAAAATATATTTACAAAGAAAAAAGGTATTTAAACTTCAGCTAAATTATATTTCTCAGCTCCTTTGTACTGTTTGTAACAAAGCAGCAAGGATTCCATTCCACATTCATACCAGACATAACATAACAGACCCCGCACAGAAAAAAAAAAGCATGGTGTCCCACCCAAAATCTAAACCAAGCCCCTACTCTTGATAAGGGTCTGGTATGGATTTTAAGTGGGACCCCAAGCAAAAATACAAAAGAAAAATGATTTAGGGGCCCCCCAAAATCCATAACAGACCCAAATCCAAGCATGTAGGAAAGGGGGGACAACAAGCACCTGCTTCCCCAAAACCATACCAGACCAAATGCCCTCAAGATGGAGAACGTTACATGTTAGAAAGTTAGACTAATGCAGCGTACACACGATCGGAATTTCGGGCAGCAAAAGACCAATGAGAGCTTTTCATTGGAAAATGTGACCGCGTGTAGGCTCCATCAGAATTTAGCTGGCTGAATTCCCACTAGTAAAAATTTGAGAGCATGTTCTCAATTTTTCAGACGGATAAACTTTCTATCGAAAATTCTGATCGTGTGTGTGCAATTCCGACTCGCAAAAACTCACGCATGCTCAGATTCAACTACAAGACAGAAGCTATTGGCTACTGGCTATTGAACTTCCTTTTTCTAGTCCCATCGTACGCGTTGTACATCACTGCGTTCTTGACAGTCGGAATTTGGTGTGGCCGTGTGTAGGCAAAACAGCTTGAACGGAATTCAGTCAGAATTCTGTCGGGAAAACCATCAGACCTTTTTCCGACCATAATTCTGATCGTGTGTACGTGGGATTAGGCAGCATTGGAATGTCCTGGAAATGATTGAGGTAGTTATAGTATACTTCTGATATAAGTTGGGGTTAGCCATTTATTTTAAAATAATTAAAAAGGTTTAGAACAATAGGTTTGACTTACAGAGTTGATGAGGCGTCTCAATGCCATTTTTTTACATAGAATAATTGTCTGTGTTCCACAAAAGACACAAAAATGCATATTAGAATAAAGGTCAAGACGATTTACTTAGTTGCTGAGCAAACTGTTGCAGCTATATAAACCCTGCAAAATAACTAAAATAATAATCAGAGTATTTACTGTTGGCTTGCATAAACTGTAGACAGTTGTCAAAGTGTTACAGGTACATAAAAGAGGGTGTATAGTGGTTATATATATATATATATATATATATATATATATATATATATATATATATATATATATGTTTCCTTTATAAATTGTGCTTATTAACATTGCATCAGTTACCAGTAAAAGTAACAGGACCCCGAGAAATTGAACCGTTCTTAAAATGTCTTGGGATACCCCACTACTGCTACCACTTCTATTTATCAGTTTCTAGTTTGCAGATGGCAATTTGTATAGCTGATTTTAAGCCCAGATAGAGATGCCATGGACTGGCCCCAGTCCCTGAGTAATAAAGCATTCTGTTTAGTTTGTATTATGAAATGTATATTGTTTTTCTTTATTGTGTATCTTTTCTTTGATGTTTTAATGAGATTTAGATACGCTGAAGATAGTGTTTTCTATTTGTGATATTATGATCATATGAATTAAGCCCCAGATAACATATGACTGTCACCGTGTACTAAGTTGTGGACCCTCTCTCCCCCCCTTGTGGAAGGAGGTGGGGTTCCCTATGAGTATAGACGGCTAGCACTGTATAAACATGTGGTCAAATTTAGAGCTCTGAGGAAGAGGGTTTACCCTCAAAGCAGGTCAACATGTTCTGCTTTGAGTGTCAGTTTTGCCTACCTAGAGTTACAAATTGAGGCTAGAGTTGGAGTCACCTTTTGGTTTATTTTTTTTGTGCTGGCTTTGTGAGTATAATTGCTTATGAATATTTTTATTGTAGCAGGCAGAAATCAATTGGAGATGAACGTTTCTTTTCACAACGTTTTCCAGTTTCTCCCTAGCAATCATTGAAAAAAGCCTGTTGTTCATGAAGCTCAATAGCTCAACTGAAGTTAACACGTACAAGTGATTGAGTAACAACAATGTTTCTCTCTACCCTTCTCTTCATATGGATTCCTTGAGGTTTTAATGAAATAAAGCATATCTGAAAATAAACAAATTCAGCTGTGCTCTCTTTAGAAAGCTCGTAGTTTTTATCAATCATCAATTTATAAACATAAATTGACAATATATTATATTTTCTCTTTAGGATCAATTAGGTGCTTTAAAAATAGACTGAATAAGGCTGCCTGTTTTTATATTTTATTCATCCGTGTGAATCAATATTCTATGGAGACTGCTTACTGAACATTTCTAAAATTGATTTACACTATGATATTGTTATACTGCAAAGTGAGTTTCTTCTATAATTCTGTAGCTATTGTATCTGTTTTATTACTGATCATTATGTTAACAGAATATGAATCTAAGGGAGGCTTTAAAACAAAAACAGATACTTCTATCATATCTCTACAGGAAACCACAGTGTTTACTCCACTTTGCATCTGTATTTTATGAAAAAAAAATATGAACAGAGTTTCTAATCCACTGTGAAACTTTTTAGCATGCTTTTGTAAAATCATATTTGTGGGTGCTCTCATGTTTGTGAATATTCAAATGATTACCCGTGTTCTTATTGCCAAGACTTCAGACTTAGTAAAAAAGTAGCTGTACTTAGCAAAACCAGAGACTCCTGTTTGTGAAACATTACTGAAACTTGAATTGTCCCGAGGAGACTTACTCTAACTATTAAAGGGTAAGTTCACATGTATAGAAAAATCTGTAAGATGATCTTACACAGGACCCCCTCCCCACCCCCCCTCCCTCCCCACTGACCAAATTCCAACCAATTAAAATCTACAAAATGCTCCTGATGGGGTACGTTTTGGAGATTCAGCTGTGGTGATTTCTAAGCCCCGGACTCCCGAGGCGGCTATACCAGGGATCAGAAAGGGAGATCGCCATGATCCAGGTCAGTGGGACTGGGGGGGGGGGGGTGAGGAGGGGGTACTGTGTAAGTTCACTTTACAGATTCTTCTGTAAAGTTGAACTTACCCTTTAAGTGACTTGTTGTGATGTATTATATCACCATTCATTGCCACTGCAGGTCTAATAGAGATCGTTGTGTGGAGTCTCGGGGGCCAAAGGTCCCCCCCCCCCTTTAGGGGACAGTAGGATTCTCTCATTTTTTTGCACAGCAACATTTCGTTTTTACATTGCAGCTGATTCTCTGCTGATTGTTGAATACAATTCCTTATGTGATCTTCTATGTATATAAGCCTCTGATAAAGAGATCCACGCTGTCCCAAAACACTGGGCACATGGAGGATAGTATATGATTGCAACAACAGTCGGCACAGTGTCACTTTTTTGATGATATGTGTTTTTATTGGTGATGTATACACCTTTTTATATCTTTATCAATAAAATGTGATGTTTTACACATTTCTGTTTTTTCATTGGTTGCCTTTAAAGTCCCAATAGTAGCGGGGTTCATTTGTGTTGATTTATAATAGAGGATGTTGGTAACAACCTATGGTTTACCCAAGTGGCCATCTTGTCTACTTTACTGTCGGGGATGGGGAAGCAGTAAAACAAGAGCATGGGTGCCCTGCCCTCTCCAGTGTTCTTTTCCCTAAATCTCCCCCCTTTCCCCTACCCCCTCTCTTTTTTTTTTTTTTTATTCCTCTCTCTTAACCACTTGCCAACCAGCCGCCGTTATTATACTGTGGCAGGTCGGCTTGTTCCCGCAAATCGCCGTACTGGCTCGGTGGTCCTTTTAAGAGCTATAGCAGGCATACACACGCTGCACGGCAGGGGAGATGATGTGTGTGGCCGGCGGCCTGCGAGGTCTGCCAGCCACCCGCTATTGCTCCATAGAGAGAAGGAACAGGGATCTGTCAATGTAAACAAACAGATCCCCCTTCTTTTAGTGGAGTACAGAGTTATCGTCTGTTCCCAGTGATCAGGAGCAGCGATCTCTCTGTACTCCCAGTCAGTCCACTCCCCCCACAGTTAGAAACACCTCCCTAGGGAACACTTAACCCCTTTATCACCCCTAGTTTTAACCCCTTCCCTGCTAGTGTCATTTATACAGTAATCAGTGCATTTTTATAGCACTGATTGCTGTATAAATGTCACTGGTCCCAAAAAAGTGTCAAAAGTGTCCGATCTGTCCACCGCAATGTCGTAGTCCCACTAAAAATCTCTGATCACTGCCATTACTAGAGGGTATAATAAAAATGCCATAAATGTATTTCCTATGTTGTAGATGCTGTAAGTTTTGTGCAAACCAATCATCATGTAAGCTTATTGTGATTTTTTTCACAAATTATGTAGAAGAATACATTTTGGCCTAAACTGATGAAGACATTTTTATTTATTTTTTTGGGGATATTTATTAGAGCAAAAAGTAAAAAATATATTTATTTTTTTCAAAATACGGCCCTACGCCATTTTTCCGGCGTAGGGCCTCCCCGTTAACGCCATAACAGGTGACGGGGCCAGTGACACCTCCTTCGCTGGTCCCGGCTACCTGGAGCCGCGCTCAAAATGAGCAGACTTTTCTCTGTGGGAAAAGTCTGTTCATTTCAAAGGTACGGCGTATTTTGGTGCAAAACTACTTTCTTAGTCCGCCGGACTTTTGGGTAAAAAAAGTCCACCGGAGCCCACACACGGGGGTATTGTACTTTTCCACCAGATTGTTTGATTGTGTGTATGCGGCATTACAGGCATCAAGAAAGAAACTATAAACTGTTAATGAGGTGGTATAAATGTCCAATAGACATGCATAGAATTAACCCAGAGAATGATGATGCCTGTTGGAGGTGCCAAGGAGAAGTAGGTACAATGTTACACATCTGGTATTTTTGTCTGGAGATTCAGAGATTTGGGAAAAAAATATATAACATTTATTGGGATGTGACCGGGGTTAAAATACAACTAGACATGTTAGTCTCTATATTGTCTATGATCCTGGGATCAGTGAAAAAGATAAAGAGAGGGATACTAAAATACTTCTTATCAGCAGTGAGAACGGTTATAGCAAGAAAATGGAAAAAGGAGATAGCGCCCTCGATAGATGATTGGATAATAGAGATGGACAAGATGCGTTTTCTGGAGGAAGGAATATCGAATGAAATAGGGTTGGGGGAGCAGGTAAAGACAGTATGGCAGAGGTGGGAAAAATATAAAAAAAATCAGCATTGTTATTGATAATTCAAAAAGATAGAGTTGGCAAAAATGTAGCAAAGAGGTACGGGGGAGAGAAAATGGGGGAAAAATTGAGGGGGGGGGTCTTCCTTTTTTTTTTGTGAAAAGGGGGGGAAGTATGAGTGTGTAAGGGATAGAGAATTAAATAGGGTTACAGGTTTAATAAAAGAATAATAAATGGTAATTGAGATAGTAATGGTAATGGATTTGTAAAGGATAGTTAAGTAAAAATAGAATGTAATCCAACAATATTGTGATGTAGAGAATGGATTTGTAAATGATGGATGAGGAAAAATAAAAAAAATGTTTTGATAAATAAAGATTAAAAAAAAAAGTGCATCTAAACCAGAACACCTCTGGTGCATCTGCACGCGCCTGTGCACGCATGTGTGCACACGTGCACATATGTGTCAGTATCTGGTAGACATGTGCATTCGTTTTCGTCCGAATGCATTTTCGTCCGAATTTCAGCTATTTTCGTTTTCGTTTTGACAAACGATAACGAAAGCACAAAATCCGAAAAACAAAAGATCCGACATAAATAAATGCTTTATTTTCGTTTTCATTGTTACAACAGTTCGATATAGAATAGGAGATTCGACATGACTCTGACAACAATCTGTGTCTATAGAACCTGTGGTCGAATGTGCCTAACCTTACCTCTATTAGTCCAAGATTATATAGAGAAAATATTCGACAGAGAAAAAAGATTTGACAGAGAGAAAAGATTCTGCAAGTTACTGTCCTAAAAAGTGTTTGGGGACCCGGGTCCTGCCCCAGGGGACACGTATCAATGCAAAAAAAAGTTTTAAAAACGGCTGTTTTTTCGGGAGCAGTGATTTTAATAATGATTTAAGTGAAACAATAAAAGTGTAATATTCCTTTAAATTTCGTAGGGGGGGGGGGGGTTGTCTATAGTATGCCTGTGAAGGGGCGCATGTTTCCCGTGCTTAGAATTGTCCCTGCACAAAGTGTCATTTATGCAGGAAAAAAAGTCCTTTAAAATCACTTGCAGCTATTATGAATTGTCGGCTCCGTAATACAGAGAACACTCATTGAAAGTCATTGATAAAAAAATAAAAAAATAAATAAATAAAAAAAGCGTGGGGGTCCCCCAAATTCAATTACCAGGCCCTTCAGGTCTGGTATGGATATTAAGGGGAACCCTGCCTCAAATTTAAGAAAAAATTTGACGTGGGGTTCCCCCTAAATATCCATAACCAGACCCTTCAGGTCTGGTATGGATATTAAGGGGAACCCCGCATCAAATTTTAAAAAAAATTGACGTGGGGTTCCCCCTAAAAATCCATACCAGACCCTTTATCCGAGCACGCAACCTGGCAAGCCGCAGGAAAAGAGGGGGGGACGAGAGAGCGGCCCCCCCTCCCTCCTGAACCGTACCAGGCCACATGCCCTCAACATTGGGAGGATGCTTTGGGGGTCTGTGACCCCTCAAAGCACCTTGTCCCCATGTTGATGAGGACAAGGGCCTCATCCCCACAACCCTGGCCGGTGGTTGTGGAGGTCTGCGGGCGGGGGGCTTATCAGAATCTGGAAGCCCCCTTTAAGAAGGGGACCCCCAGATCCTGCCCCCCCCTGTTTGAAATGGTAAGGGGGTACAAACGTACCCCTACCATTTCACAAAGAAAGTGTAAAAAATGGTTAAATAAAACAAACACACTTTTGAAAAATTCCTTTATTAAAAATAAAAAAATAAAAAAAAGATTCCAGCGGCGGTAATCCACTCTTGCTATCCAGTGACGGACGGTCATCTCTCCAGCGATGTCTAATGTCATCCAGCGCAGCGAATCCATCCTTCTTCTGTCTCCTCCACGGAGACACTGCAGGCATTCCGGCGGCTGACGTTTCTTATATACGGAGGGCGGGGCCACCCGTCACCTGACCCCGCCCCCCTCTGATGCAAGGGGAAACCCGGGGTTCCCTGTGACGTAGGGGTGACCCGCACCCCTCTGATGTAACACAGGCAGGTTTCCGTTACATCAGAGGGGGGCGGGGTCACCCATATGTCACGGGGAACCCCGGGTTTCCCCTTGCGTCAGAGGGGGGCGGGGTCAGGTGACGGGTGGCCCCACCCTCCGTATATAAGAAACGTCAGCCGCCGGAATGCCTGCAGTGTCTCCGTGGAGGAGACAGAAGAAGGATGGAGGATCGCTGCGCTGGATGAGATGAGACATCGCTGGAGAGATGATCGTCCGTCGCTGGATAGCAAGAGTGGATTACCGCCGCTGGAATCTTTTTTTTATTTTTAATAAAGGAATTTTTCAAAAGTGTGTTTGTTTTATTTAACCATTTTTTACACTTTCTTTGTGAAATGGTAGGGGTACTTTTGTACCCCCTTACCATTTCAAACAGGGGGGGGGGCGGGATCTGGGGGTCCCCTTGTTAAAGGGGGCTTCCAGATTCTGATAAGCCCCCCGCCCGCAGACCTCCACAACCACCGGCCAGGGTTGTGGGGATGAGGCCCTTGTCTTCATCAACATGGGGACAAGGTGCTTTGAGGGGTCACGGACCCCCAAAGCATCCTCCCAATGTTGAGGGCATGTGGCCTGGTACGGTTCAGGAGGGAGGGGGCGCCGCTCTCTCGTCCCCCCCTCTTTTCCTGCGGCCTGCCAGGTTGCGTGCTCGGATAAAGGGTCTGGTATGGATTTTTAGGGGGAACCCCACGTCAATTTTTTTTTAAATTTGATGCGGGGTTCCCCTTAATATCCATACCAGACCTGAAGGGTCTGGTTATGGATATTTAGGGGGAACCCCACGTCAATTTTTTTCTTAAATTTGAGGCAGGGTTCCCCTTAATATCCATAAATGACACTTTGTGCAGGGACAATTCTAAGCACGGGAAACATGCGCCCCTTCACAGGCACACTATAGACAACCCCCCCCCCCCCCCTACGAAATTTAAAGGAATATTACAGTTTTATTGTTTCACTTGGCCGTTTTTAAAACTTTTTTTTGCATTGATACATGTCCCCTGGGGCAGGACCCGGGTCCCCAAACACTTTTTAGGACAGTAACTTGCAAATTAGCCTTTAAAATTAGCACTTTAGATTTTGAATGTTGGAGTCCCATAGACTTTAATAGGGTTCTAAAGTATGCTATATACTAGCTCCGTCGAATCTTCTTTATACATTCGACAGACACCATAAGCCTTCCAAGACAGATTCGACCGTAATTCATGTGGATTTTCGGACGAATGCAATTTTTGAACGAAAAACTAAATAAATAAAAACGAATTTCGGGAGTAACTAAATAAATTAAGTTTTCGGACGAAAACGAAATTCCGAAACGAAATATTTTACTCTGCACATGTCTAGTATCTGGTAGGGTATGCCAGTGCTCAAGATGGGAATCCAAGACAGCCTGCTTCCTAAACCATATTACCCCAGTGCACCCTCGTGTCTTTGCACGCAACAGCACACACATGCACCCTGTGACAGCTTTTGGCGACCAACAAGCTATTTGAACCCTGCTAGTGCACAGATTTGGTGCTGTCTGCTCTACAGCTTTCCCATGTGCTCCTGTTGCCTGTATCTGACATCTGTTCCTCATTACCAGACCCGGCTTGCCTCTGACAATTCCTGCTATCTGCCTGCGCCGGCTTGTTTGACCACCATATCTGCCTGCTCCTTCTGCTACCTCGTTGCCAGCCCATCACTGACCCGGCTTGTATCCTGACTACTCTTCTGCCTCCGCATCTGCTCCTGACGTGTCTGCCAGTGTATGACCCGGCTTGCCTGTACATACCCTCTCTTCTGCCTGGAGAATCCTGCTGTACTGCCATTCATCCTGCAGCTGCTTCTGATTCCACGGTCTGCGATCCATCAGACACTCGTGCGACTCTGCCCTCCTGTCTGCTCTACCAGGGTCCCTCGAGTCAGAGGTGTAAGAGTGGCTGCATATCAGGCTCTACGGTCAGGAACGTGACACCTACTTTTTCTTCTTCTTACCTCATATGTGGCATTTGGATATCCACATCATTCTTTCATCCTCTTTACATGAAGTGAAATAATAAATACTAGCATGTTATTGTGTGTGAGATTGTTTTTACAATATTAATTGTCCCTCTACATCACCAGTGTCTTTCTCCTGCTCCTCTATTTAATATAGAAGTTGCTTATTGTTAATGTGTATCATTCTAATAAACTGTATTTACTGTTCCATTTTAGGTACCTGGCAACTGGACATTCCTTTGCAAGTTTGCATTGTTATTTTTTGGTTGGCAAAACCACTGTCAGCAATATTGTCCATGCTACTTGCAGAGACATCTGGAATGTCCTTAGGGATGTGGTGCTGAAGAAGCCCATTCACGAAGATTGGTGCAAGATATCGGAAGTTTTCTGGGACCGATACAATTTCCCGAATTGTGTCGGGGCAATTGACGGAAAACATATGAGGGTAGTGATGCCCATCCGCAGTGGAACAAAATACTTTAACTGCAAAAAAAAAAAGATTATTTTGTATTACTAGCAGTGGCTGATGCCAAATTTTGTTTTAGCTATATAGACATAGGATCGTATGGCAGCAGCTTAGACTCCAGTATTTTCCAAAGATCATCTTTTGGAAGAGTGTTGAGGGGAAATGGCCTGGACCTGCCACAGGACTGTTCGTTGCCAGGAACAAATGGGCCACCAATGCAATTTGTGTATGTTGGTGTTAGGAACCTGGTGGTGAGCCTGACTTGATGGAAGAAGACCTCTCTCACAGCTCTCATTCAGGGACCACTGGAATGGAGACAGTGGCCCTGTGAGCGCAGCGGGGTAGGAGTCTCTGAGCTGGTAGCAGCAGATGGATCCTCCGGAAACTGGAACTGCAGAATAGATGATGGATCAGCAGTCAGTGGTCAGCACACACAGGAACAGCAGCAGCAGGACCAAGATGGAGCGCAGCACACTTGAAGTGAGCAGAGGGATGGTCAGACAGGCCGGGTCACAACAGATAAGGGCCACTGGTGCCAAACAGCTCTAACGCACACACCTGTCGCTCACTTGCGTGTGCTTGGGATGCGCACTGGCACAAACACACGCGCTGATGCCTGGCTTGCCCAGCGGCACGCGTGCACATGCATGCATTTGCCTGTTTCGTGCGGGTAAAACCCTAACAGTTGGGGATGAGGCCTTTGCTCTCAGTGAGCATCTATTAAGGCCTTATTCCAATAGGTGTCTGAGTGAAGAGAAGTGAATCTTCAATTACCGATTAACGAGGGCAAGACGAGTGGTAGAATGTTCATTTGGCATTTTAGAGAACAAGTGGCATTACTACATACAATTATAAATTTACAACTTGAGAATGCAATATCTACAGTAAAAGCAGCATGTGTGCTTCATCATTTTGTAAGAATTAGTGATGGCTATCTTTTTGAAGATTGCCTCTTGCACGATCTGGAAGGTGCACAGAGGAATTCACCACATTTTTTATGTCTGCTGCTGGTTTTGTCCCCTGGCAGCGGGATGCCATTGCATAATGTATGTCATACATTTTTTTTTTTGTATTATTTATCATTCTGTTATGTTTAATTGCATCCAAATGCATAAAAACAGGTATTTAAAGCAAATTATAAAAATGGATAAGTATAAAACGCATAATGTAAACAGAAAAAATATATTTAGCAAAATTTTGTGCAGGAAAAAAAAATTACAACTTCAAAACACTTGCCACTTATTTAATACCTTGGACTGTCAACTTTCCACTAAGGGGTAATTTGGGGGTATTTGTACTGTCCTCAAGAAATGAGATTTCACAGTGTCAGTACATCATTGATTGATCGATTTTCAGTTGTATATAGCATAGATTGTACTCTATAACTTTCCTACAGGCTAAATAATAAACACTGATTTGGGTTATTTTCACCAAAGAAATGTAGCATGATACATTTAAACCTACATTTATTAAGAACAATTATTTATTTGCAACATTTTATAACAGAAACAAAGAAAAACATGTTTTTTTTTAAATTGTTGTTTTTTTTTGTTTGTTTAGAAAAACAAAAAACTCAGTGGTAAAAAAATACCAAAAGAAAGCTCTATTTGTGTGAAAAAATGATAACATTTTCCCATGAGTACAGTGTTGCATGACCGTGCAATTGTCATACAAAATGTGACAGTGCTGAAAGCTGGAAATGGGCCTGGGCAGGAAGGGGGTAATAGGGCACGGTATTGAAGTGGTTAAAGAAATGGTACATGTGTGTATTTCACATTCATGGCTTAAATGGAAATGGAATAACCAACCCTTCATGGCAATCTCATTATATAATTCATATGTAAATGAATAATAAAAAAGCACCCCTTAAGTTAATTTGTTGAGTAATTAATAGATACCAGTTATGGATTTTTATATTCCTACAAATGTCTCAACAAGCTGAAAGTATAGTTTTGCTTTGTAGTTTTTCACTACCATAACATTTTCAAGAAATGCAAATGTTAATAAAGAAGGAACAGTCCAAATGTGCCTCTTACAAGAGATGGAGACAAGAACACCACTAAAACTGCAGTACAATACTTAACATACTTAGCACTGCATTAAGGTTAAGAGTCAGTTGTATTTATAATACATCTTCTATCATACATACACTAATATATAAATGTCTCTTCAACTCTTATAATCTTCTAAATGCAGCACTTTTGCATTTTTTACACATTGTAAAGCATGAATCTGAAAAATAACGTTAGAAATATTTTAACCAGTTAAAATATTTAAAATCCGCACAGCCATTTACATCGGCAGAATGGTATGGGTGGACAAATGGGCATACCTGTACGTCCCTCCCTCCCCGTGGCTGTCCCCCACCCTGTCCCTGCGGCGGTCGGATTCGGATCAGTCCTCAGGTCCTGGCCAATGTTTTATGGCCTGGACCTGCTGATCGGTCCTAACAAATGAAATCCTTCCCCTGTCTGTGTAATGCCTTGTACACACGGTCAGACATTCCGATGGAAAATGTCCGATCGGACCATATTGTCAGAAAATCTGACTGTGTGTGGGCTCCATTGGACTTTTTCCATAGGAATTTCCGACCAACAAAGTTTGAGAGCTGCATCTCAAATTTTCCGACAACATGATCCGATTGCATCAATTCTGATCGTCTGTAGCCTAGTCTGATGGACAAAGTGCCACGCATGCTCAGAAAAAATTCTGAGACGGAAGCGCTAGCATTTGTAATCGATATAGCACATTCGTCACGCTGCAATGTTAAAAATTGTTTAATGCAGCGTATTCTCTTTTTCTTTATAATGCTAGAAGAATGAAGTTGTTTTGCTGCTCATATTCACACACACTTCTCCAAAACGTATTTCTTTATTCTTTTTTCTAATTTCATTAATTGAATATTTTTATTCATCAGATCTCCCAAATCATTTTTTTTTGTAGTTGGTTTTTTAATCAATATCTCCTTTTTTTTTACATTTTGCTCATCTTCGTAATTATTTTGGTGTGTTTTGTGTGTAAACATTATTATCTTTTTATTTTTTTGTTTTATTATTTAATCTCGAGGAGGTTGGTTGATGTTGGTGCCCCTTGTTAATTTGACTTTGTATTTTTGAAATGTACCTGCCTACTCACAAATAAACTGTCCTTTTTGAAGTAAAAGTATTTCTTTAACCAAAAAAAACCTTTATTAGATGTCATAATCAAATAAACAGGAAGGCAACACTGGAGAAACTGGTCAATCAAGCCTTTGGCCCCCAGGGCACACATCAATTATTTAAATGCAAAATTGGTGGCCTGAGGAGTCCATATCTAAGGGAGAACAGTCTGGTCCAGAAGTCCAAGAGATTAGGAAGAGCAGATGACAGCTATGTCCCCAGGCTGTGGTCATACAAGAGCCTGCATCTTCTGTCAGACCAGACTGAACCCAGGCTATCACTCTTTGGTCTTCCTTAGGCACTTCCCTCCAGGCTTCCTTCCAGGCTTTTGCTCTGCTCTTGTAGTTGTGGGAGGAGGTGGAGGAGGAGGAGGGCGATGGTTGGCCTCCCGGCTGCCACTTGCCACAGCCTCCTCCCGGCTGAGGTCTTCCTGTGTATGAAAATGGGACATAGTTTTAGTTTTTTGGTCATCAATCACACAATTTTCAGCTCATGTCTGTTGTAAATTGAATGTTAATAAATAGAACAGACTATCATTCTGAGCCCAGCATTTTTCATTCTTGTCATAAATGTCATCTGGATCTCCTGATCTCATGGACTCCCGGACCTTCTTGCTCACCCTCAGATATGTACTTCTCAGGGCACCAATTCTGGCCATCACATAGGTCATGTTTGCCGTGGGGACCATCGTCTTCACCAAAGCAAGCAGTTTCTCCAGTGCTGCCTTCCTCTTTATTAGGTCCTTATAAAAGGGGGTTTTTCATCTGCCACAGGCAGGGCAGCATATCAATGACTAGCCACAGAAAATGTGGTTCCTTGAAGGGATCCATATTCCCTTCAAGACACAACACAAGACAAACCCTAATGTCAGGCTAAACTCTTCTAATCGTGTCCCAATATAAGCCTCAATCTATAAGCAGTATAAGCTAGTGATGTACCAAGTTAAAATTGTACCTTCGTTTGAATGATCGGTGCTTCAGTTCCTCCTTCCTCTTCTCACAGATCATACGTATGAGGCACGTGTGTTGCGTTTTATATACAGTGTGCATGCATGAAACTCCGCCCACTCCTGACGTTCTTTTTAGTCTATTCCCTGCCTCCCTTCTCTTTCGGTGCAGGGTGGAGAGCACATGGTGGAGACACAGCAGGTGCGCACTAATTATACCAGTAACGAGGAGGAGGAAAACAAGGAAAGCCTGGAGCCAGAAACATCCCGATCCCGGAGAAGAAGATTTAAGGCCCCAAATATGTCTTTTAGAGAGATGTTGGAGATGGTGGACATATTGAAGAGGAACAACTATGATGGGAAGTATAGACCTTACCCAAACCCAAATGTTAGAAAGGCCAAGATCATAACTAAAGTTGTGAAGAGTCTTCAGAAGAATTTTGGGGTACGACGATGCAAGGATCAACTGAGAAAACGCTGGTCAGACCTGAAACTGAGGGAGCACGATCAATACAGAAGGATCAAGCGAGTTCTTCAAAAAAGTAAATAGTTGTCGTGCGTTCATATTATTGTTCATATTGTTCATATTATTATTATTGCTTGCATGCTGCCCCATGTGCTTTTCTTTAACCACTTAAGCCCTGGACCATTTTCCAGCTAAAGGACCAAGCCTCTTTTTGCAATTCGCCACTGCGTTGCTTTAACTGACAATTGCGCGGTCCTGCGACCTGGCTCCCAAACAAAATCAGCGTCCTTTTTTTTCCACAAATAGAGCTTTCTTTTGGTCATATTTGATCACCTCTGCAGTTTTAATTTTTTGCGCTATAAACAAAAATAGAGCGACAATTTTGAAAAAAATGCAATATTTTTTACTTTTTTCTATAATAAATACCCCTCAAAAATATATATAAAAAATTTTTTTTCCTCAGTTTAGGCCGATAGGTATTCTTCTACATATTTTTGGTAAAAAAAAATTGCAATAAGTGTTTATTGTTTGGTTTGCGCAAAAGTTATAGCGTCATTTTTATTATTCTTTTTTTACTATTAATGGCAGCGATCAGCGATTTTTAATGTGACTGCGACATTATGGCGGAAACATCGGACAATTTTGACACATTTTTGGAACCATTGGCATTAATAAAGCAATCAGTGTGATTCAAAATGCACTGATTACTGTAAAAATGTCACTGGCAGTGAAGGGGTTAACCACCAAGGGGCAGTGTAGGGGTTAAGTGTGTGTGCGTTTTTTAACTGTAGGGGGCGTGGCTTGGCGTCTGACATCACTGATCCTCTTTCTGTATAACAGGGAACAGACGATCAGTGACAGCCTCAGTAGGAAGCATGAGGATAGGTTTGTTTATACTTACCTCTCCTCGTTCTTCAGCTCTGTGACACAATCGCGGGACACCGGTGGCGATCGGGTCCAGGGGCCCCGCGGCCACAGTCACGGATCTGAGGACCGGGTCGCAAGTGCGCTGCTGGCGGCACGCGCACGACCCACGTGCCATTCTGCCAATGTATATAGGTGTGAGGCGGTCCTTAAGCGGTTAATGTTGTACAGTTTAAAATGGCCACTTTCATGTTCATGGGTTCAATTGTTCGTAATAAACATCGTTCGCTCGCCCACTTCAAAGATGATGTTTTGGCAAGTTGCACTTAACTACATTTGTTCAGGCCTATTTCTAGTCAAAAGAAGTTTGTTGTCTGGATGGGTTTGTGATTAGTGATGGACGAACGTTTCGCCCGGCGGTCGTTTCGCGGCGAATTTCCGACATTCGCGGTCCGCACGTTCGAACGCCTTTTTCCGTCGTTCGCCGCGGCGGACTTACGTGTTTAATGTATACAAGAACTTTAACCTTTGGTGACACGTTTATCATGTGATACAGGACAGCCAATTGAGACATGACAGCACATGGACACTTGTACATTCCCCCTAACCTATAAATACACCCGATCCGGTGGCCATTTTACATTCTTTCTTCTGTTACGATAGGGACAGGTTCCTGTGTGGAGTAGGGAGAGATAAACCACTAGCTATTTGGTACACAAAAGTTCTTTTCAGGACTGGTATAGGTGTTAGGTGTTGATAGGTTTGCTGTGCTGCTGATTCTTGCAGCAGCCTGAGTGTCTTTTGTTAGTTTAGAGAAAGGGAAAGGACGGTGTATGCTACAGGGACAGCCAGATTAGTCTTTCATCATCATCATCATCATCATCATCATTAGCTGTTACTATCAAGGTCCACAAAAGAGCTGTTCCAGTAACCACTAATCGTTCTCTTTTTTTGCCAATTTGTATAGGGACAGGAAGGAAGCAGTGTTGTCAGGCAGTGAGGGTAATTTTAAAGACTTGCTGTTATTATTAGTTCCACAAAGGTTCTTTTCAGGACTGGTATCAGTGGTACAGTAATAGGCTTGTACATGTATAATATTCTTTCTTCCAAATATAGAAAGGATATTATACTTGACTGCTGCCCTTCTGCTGCAGTCTGCTAAACATTCACAACTCACTTGTTCCACAAAAGTTCTTATAAGGACTGGTAACTTGGTATAGGGTGCTACGGTACATAGGCTTGAGTGCGGTACAGTCTGCTGTTCTGTAAGGACCGCTATCGGTCCACAATAGATAGGGTTGACGTGCACCACTGCTGACCGCTGCCCTATACTGCAGCAGTCCTTCAGCGGTATAGGGACTGACGTACAGTCTGCTAATCACTAACACACAACCTGCTTGTTCCACAAAAGTTCTTATAAGGACTGGTAACTTGGTATAGGGTGCTACGGTACATAGGCTTGAGTGCGGTACAGTCTGCTGTTCTGTAAGGACCGCTATCGGTCCACAATAGATAGGGTTGACGTGCACCACTGCTGACCGCTGCCCTATACTGCAGCAGTCCTTCAGCGGTATAGGGACTGACGTACAGTCTGCTAAACACTAATACACAACCTGCTTGGTCCACAAAAGTTCTTATAAGGACTGGTAACTTGGTATAGGGTGCTACGGTACATAGGCTTGAGTGCGGTACAGTCTGCTGTTCTGTAAGGACCGCTATAGGTCCACAATAGATAGGGTTGACGTGCACCACTGCTGACCGCTCACCTATACTGCAGCAGTCCTTCAGCGGTATAGGGACTGACGTACAGTCTGCTAATCACTAACACACAACCTGCTTGTTCCACAAAAGTTCTTATAAGGACTGGTAACTTGGTATAGGGTGCTACGGTACATAGGCTTGAGTGCGGTACAGTCTGCTGTTCTGTAAGGACCGCTATCGGTCCACAATAGATAGGGTTGACGTGCACCACTGCTGACCGCTGCCCTATACTGCAGCAGTCCTTCAGCGGTATAGGGACTGACGTACAGTCTGCTAAACACTAATACACAACCTGCTTGGTCCACAAAAGTTCTTATAAGGACTGGTAACTTGGTATAGGGTGCTACGGTACATAGGCTTGAGTGCGGTACAGTCTGCTGTTCTGTAAGGACCGCTATAGGTCCACAATAGATAGGGTTGACGTGCACCACTGCTGACCGCTCACCTATACTGCAGCAGTCCTTCAGCGGTATAGGGACTGACGTACAGTCTGCTAATCACTAACACACAACCTGCTTGTTCCACAAAAGTTCTTATAAGGACTGGTAACTTGGTATAGGGTGCTACGGTACATAGGCTTGAGTGCGGTACAGTCTGCTGTTCTGTAAGGACCGCTATCGGTCCACAATAGATAGGGTTGACGTGCACCACTGCTGACCGCTGCCCTATACTGCAGCAGTCCTTCAGCGGTATAGGGACTGACGTACAGTCTGCTAAACACTAATACACAACCTGCTTGGTCCACAAAAGTTCTTATAAGGACTGGTAACTTGGTATAGGGTGCTACGGTACATAGGCTTGAGTGCGGTACAGTCTGCTGTTCTGTAAGGACCGCTATCGGTCCACAATAGATAGGGTTGACGTGCACCACTGCTGACCGCTGCCCTATACTGCAGCAGTCCTTCAGCGGTATAGGGACTGACGTACAGTCTGCTAAACACTAATACACAACCTGCTTGGTCCACAAAAGTTCTTATAAGGACTGGTAACTTGGTATAGGGTGCTACGGTACATAGGCTTGAGTGCGGTACAGTCTGCTGTTCTGTAAGGACCGCTATCGGTCCACAATAGATAGGGTTGACGTGCACCACTGCTGACCGCTCACCTATACTGCAGCAGTCCTTCAGCGGTATAGGGACTGACGTACAGTCTGCTAATCACTAACACACAACCTGCTTGTTCCACAAAAGTTCTTATAAGGACTGGTAACTTGGTATAGGGTGCTACGGTACATAGGCTTGAGTGCGGTACAGTCTGCTGTTCTGTAAGGACCGCTATCGGTCCACAATAGATAGGGTTGACGTGCACCACTGCTGACCGCTGCCCTATACTGCAGCAGTCCTTCAGCGGTATAGGGACTGACGTACAGTCTGCTAAACACTAATACACAACCTGCTTGGTCCACAAAAGTTCTTATAAGGACTGGTAACTTGGTATAGGGTGCTACGGTACATAGGCTTGAGTGCGGTACAGTCTGCTGTTCTGTAAGGACCGCTATCGGTCCACAATAGATAGGGTTGACGTGCACCACTGCTGACCGCTCACCTATACTGCAGCAGTCCTTCAGCGGTATAGGGACTGACGTACAGTCTGCTAAACACTAATACACAACCTGCTTGGTCCACAAAAGTTCTTATAAGGACTGGTAACTTGGTATAGGGTGCTACGGTACATAGGCTTGAGTGCGGTACAGTCTGCTGTTCTGTAAGGACCGCTATCGGTCCACAATAGATAGGGTTGACGTGCACCACTGCTGACCGCTCACCTATACTGCAGCAGTCCTTCAGCGGTATAGGGACTGACGTACAGTCTGCTAATCACTAACACACAACCTGCTTGTTCCACAAAAGTTCTTATAAGGACTGGTAACTTGGTATAGGGTGCTACGGTACATAGGCTTGAGTGCGGTACAGTCTGCTGTTCTGTAAGGACCGCTATCGGTCCACAATAGATAGGGTTGACGTGCACCACTGCTGACCGCTGCCCTATACTGCAGCAGTCCTTCAGCGGTATAGGGACTGACGTACAGTCTGCTAAACACTAATACACAACCTGCTTGGTCCACAAAAGTTCTTATAAGGACTGGTAACTTGGTATAGGGTGCTACGGTACATAGGCTTGAGTGCGGTACAGTCTGCTGTTCTGTAAGGACCGCTATCGGTCCACAATAGATAGGGTTGACGTGCACCACTGCTGACCGCTGCCCTATACTGCAGCAGTCCTTCAGCGGTATAGGGACTGACGTACAGTCTGCTAAACACTAATACACAACCTGCTTGGTCCACAAAAGTTCTTATAAGGACTGGTAACTTGGTATAGGGTGCTACGGTACATAGGCTTGAGTGCGGTACAGTCTGCTGTTCTGTAAGGACCGCTATCGGTCCACAATAGATAGGGTTGACGTGCACCACTGCTGACCGCTCACCTATACTGCAGCAGTCCTTCAGCGGTATAGGGACTGACGTACAGTCTGCTAATCACTAACACACAACCTGCTTGTTCCACAAAAGTTCTTATAAGGACTGGTAACTTGGTATAGGGTGCTACGGTACATAGGCTTGAGTGCGGTACAGTCTGCTGTTCTGTAAGGACCGCTATCGGTCCACAATAGATAGGGTTGACGTGCACCACTGCTGACCGCTGCCCTATACTGCAGCAGTCCTTCAGCGGTATAGGGACTGACGTACAGTCTGCTAAACACTAATACACAACCTGCTTGGTCCACAAAAGTTCTTATAAGGACTGGTAACTTGGTATAGGGTGCTACGGTACATAGGCTTGAGTGCGGTACAGTCTGCTGTTCTGTAAGGACCGCTATCGGTCCACAATAGATAGGGTTGACGTGCACCACTGCTGACCGCTGCCCTATACTGCAGCAGTCCTTCAGCGGTATAGGGACTGACGTACAGTCTGCTAAACACTAATACACAACCTGCTTGGTCCACAAAAGTTCTTATAAGGACTGGTAACTTGGTATAGGGTGCTACGGTACATAGGCTTGAGTGCGGTACAGTCTGCTGTTCTGTAAGGACCGCTATCGGTCCACAATAGATAGGGTTGACGTGCACCACTGCTGACCGCTCACCTATACTGCAGCAGTCCTTCAGCGGTATAGGGACTGACGTACAGTCTGCTAATCACTAACACACAACCTGCTTGTTCCACAAAAGTTCTTATAAGGACTGGTAACTTGGTATAGGGTGCTACGGTACATAGGCTTGAGTGCGGTACAGTCTGCTGTTCTGTAAGGACCGCTATCGGTCCACAATAGATAGGGTTGACGTGCACCACTGCTGACCGCTGCCCTATACTGCAGCAGTCCTTCAGCGGTATAGGGACTGACGTACAGTCTGCTAAACACTAATACACAACCTGCTTGGTCCACAAAAGTTCTTATAAGGACTGGTAACTTGGTAAAGGGTGCTACGGTACATAGGCTTGAGTGCGGTACAGTCTGCTGTTCTGTAAGGACCGCTATCGGTCCACAATAGATAGGGTTGACGTGCACCACTGCTGACCGCTGCCCTATACTGCAGCAGTCCTTCAGCGGTATAGGGACTGACGTACAGTCTGCTAAACACTAATACACAACCTGCTTGGTCCACAAAAGTTCTTATAAGGACTGGTAACTTGGTATAGGGTGCTACGGTACATAGGCTTGAGTGCGGTACAGTCTGCTGTTCTGTAAGGACCGCTATCGGTCCACAATAGATAGGGTTGACGTGCACCACTGCTGACCGCTGCCCTATACTGCAGCAGTCCTTCAGCGGTATAGGGACTGACGTACAGTCTGCTAAACACTAATACACAACCTGCTTGGTCCACAAAAGTTCTTATAAGGACTGGTAACTTGGTATAGGGTGCTACGGTACATAGGCTTGAGTGCGGTACAGTCTGCTGTTCTGTAAGGACCGCTATCGGTCCACAATAGATAGGGTTGACGTGCACCACTGCTGACCGCTCACCTATACTGCAGCAGTCCTTCAGCGGTATAGGGACTGACGTACAGTCTGCTAATCACTAACACACAACCTGCTTGTTCCACAAAAGTTCTTATAAGGACTGGTAACTTGGTATAGGGTGCTACGGTACATAGGCTTGAGTGCGGTACAGTCTGCTGTTCTGTAAGGACCGCTATCGGTCCACAATAGATAGGGTTGACGTGCACCACTGCTGACCGCTGCCCTATACTGCAGCAGTCCTTCAGCGGTATAGGGACTGACGTACAGTCTGCTAAACACTAATACACAACCTGCTTGGTCCACAAAAGTTCTTATAAGGACTGGTAACTTGGTATAGGGTGCTACGGTACATAGGCTTGAGTGCGGTACAGTCTGCTGTTCTGTAAGGACCGCTATCGGTCCACAATAGATAGGGTTGACGTGCACCACTGCTGACCGCTGCCCTATACTGCAGCAGTCCTTCAGCGGTATAGGGACTGACGTACAGTCTGCTAAACACTAATACACAACCTGCTTGGTCCACAAAAGTTCTTATAAGGACTGGTAACTTGGTATAGGGTGCTACGGTACATAGGCTTGAGTGCGGTACAGTCTGCTGTTCTGTAAGGACCGCTATCGGTCCACAATAGATAGGGTTGACGTGCACCACTGCTGACCGCTGCCCTATACTGCAGCAGTCCTTCATCGGTATAGGGACTAAGAGTTTTGTCACAGGGTCATTTAAAAAATGACAGGCAGAGGAAGAGGCAGGCCCTTCCGCAGGGGTGGTAGGGGTAGGGCAGGAGCAACAGGCTTGAGCCAAAGTGGGAAGTTGCAGAAGGTGCGTTCAATTACTTTAAAGGATGCACCAGACTTGGTTGAGTGGCTCGCTCAGCCTTACTCTTCTGCACCCTCCTCATCCTCTCGATCTGCACCCTCTTCTTCACTCTCTGCTATGTGCACCCCCAAAGACACTACCACCAACAACACGACCACCACCACCACCACCACATACCTTCCGCTTGAGTCACTGGAATTATTTTCCGATCCATATCAAGAGGACATTTCTGATGCGCAGCCACTCTTGGTATTGGATCAGGAAGAGGAGGTAGCAACAAGCGCTACTCAGCAGTCTGACGCCAGTACCCAGATCAGCCCAAGGAGGAGGTTGGTCCCCGGTGTTGCTGCCTACTCCGAGATCTCTACTTATAGCGGTGGGGAAGGTGACGTTGATGATGACGTGTCTAGTGATGTCACGTGGGTGCCCACAAGAGAGGAAGAGGAGGGGAGTTCAGAGGGAGATATGGACCAGCAGATAGGGAGGAGAAGCAGCAATGACTTACATTGCACAGCAGGGACAAAGCAGACTGCAAATGTATCAGGAGCGAGTCATCGACCATGTACGGTCACATCTGGCGCTCCCAGGACACCGGCACATGGCTCCGCAGTGTGGGCTTTTTTTAACGTGTCCGCTGCTGACAATAGCGTTGCCATCTGCAATCTTTGCAGTCAACGCGTTAGTCGCGGTAAGCCCAATACTCACCTAGGGACGACCGCCTTAAGAAGGCACATGAGCAGCCATCACCGAGCCCAGTGGGAGCAACGGAACACACAAAGCCACACTGCAGGCTCTCACCGTCCAGCCTCGTCTTCTACTTCTCCTTCTCCTCTCTCCTCACAATTGTCCTCCACTCCACCTTCCATCACGCCAAGCTCACATTTTTCTGCAAAAAGGCAGGCTTCCGTGGGCCTAATGTTTGAGCGTAAAAAAATGATGACGCCGGATAACCCTCTTGCCCAACGGTTGGCGGCTGGCTTGTCAGAACTCATAGCCCGCCAACTACTGCCATATAAACTGGTGGACTCGGAGGCCTTTCGCAAATTTGTGGCCATTGGAACACCACAATGGAAGGTCCCAGGAAGGAAGTATTTCTCAGAGAAGGGCATCCCAGAGCTATATGGCCATGTTCAGCGGCAAGTGAATGTATCTCTGGCACACAGTGTCGGTGCCAAGATACATCTGACCACAGACACGTGGTCTAGCAAACACGGGCAGGGAAGGTATATCAGTTTTACTGCCCACTGGGTGAACCTTCTGACGGCCGTCAAGCATGTAACCCGTGGCACCCGTGTAGATTTGGTTTTACCGCCACGGATTGCATGCAGGCCTGACTCTTCTTCTCCTCCTCCTACTCCATCCTCCTCCCTCTCCTCCTCAGCTGCCTCCTCCTTTTCCGCTGCTAGCGTCTCTTCCACTGCACCGCCCAAGCTCCCCAGAACCTATTCCACATGCCAGGTGAGACGTTGCCATGCCGTGCTGCGTCTGTTGTGCCTGGAAGCAAAGAGCCACACTGGCCCGGCACTCCTTTCAGCTTTGCGTTCACAGGCAGATGAGTGGCTAACACCGCTCAATTTGACAGTTGGTAAAGTGGTGTGTGACAACGGTGCCAATCTGCTTAGCGCATTGAAACAGGGCAAAATCACGCACGTGCCGTGCATGGCACACGTCTTAAACTTGGTCGTGCAGCGATTCCTTGTCAAATACCCTGGGGTCCAGGACATCTTGCGGCAGGCAAGGAAAATCTCGGCCCATTTCAGAAGATCTTACACGGCCATGGCTCGCCTTGCTGACATTCAGCGGCGACACCATCTGCCGGTCAGACGTCTTATTTGCGATTGCCCGACGCGATGGAACTCAACCTTCTATATGCTTGATAGGCTGCTCCAGCAGAAACGTGCAGTTAACGTCTACCTGTATGAACTCTGCGAAAGAAACGGTTCTGGGGAGCTGGGTTTTTTTTCACCGCGCCAGTGGCTGCTCATGCGCGACACATGCAGACTTCTGCGGCCATTTGAGGAGATCACCAAACTGGTCAGTCGCAGCCATGGCGCCATCAGTGACATGGTACCTTATGCCTTCTTTCTGGAGCGTGCATTGCGTCGTGTCATTGATCAGGCTGTGGAGGAGCAGGAGCGGGAAGATGAGGAAGTCGCAATGCTGGATGAATTCCCAGGGGGGGCTACTCTATCTGAGACAAGTCAACAACAGGAGTCTGATGAGGAGTCAGAGGAGGATGGTGCCGGGGCGGATGAGCAGGAGCAAGAAGAGCATGCTTTAAACCTTTCTGGGATCCCTGTTGTGCGAGGATGGGGAGAGGAGAATGAAGAGGACGACATTATCCTGGATGATGAGCAGGAGCCAGGCCACCACACCGCTTCCACTTTAGTGCAAATGGGGGCCTTCATGCTCCAGTGTTTTAATAGGGACCCCCGTATAAAAAGCATGAGGGTCAAGGACCAGTACTGGGTGGCAACGTACTTAGACCCCCGGTACAAACACAAAATGGCGGAAATGTTACCGCCGTCGCAGAGGGCTGTCAGAATGCAGCACTTCCAGGCCTTGCTTCGAGAAATGCTGCATTCTGCTTTTGCGTGCGCTGGCAGAGGAGCAATTCCCACTCCCAGAGAAGGATTTGCGGGTACCAATCCAACAGCGCCTGCAAGAAGAGGCCGGTTTGAAGATGTGTTGGTGACTTCGGATATGAGGTCATTCTTTCAGCCGACCCATCGACAGGTGTCATCCGGATCCAGCATCAGGGAACGCCTAGACCGTCAGGTGTCCGACTACATTGGGTTAACGGCCGATGTGGACGCTCTGAGGAGTGATGAACCCCTAGACTACTGGGTGGGCAGGCTTGACCTCTGGCCAGAGCTTGCCCAATTTGCAATCGAACTGTTGGCTTGCCCCTCATCCAGTGTCCTGTCCGAAAGGACGTTCAGCGCAGCAGGGGGGATTGTGACCGATAAGCGTACTCGCCTAGCTCACCACAGTGTTAACTACCTCACATTTCTAAAAATGAATGAGGCATGGATCTCGGAGGAATTCAACACATGTGACCAGTAGACCATGTATATGTCTATAAACTATTTTTTTAATCAAGCACACAGACCTTCTTAATTCATTTGGCTCACTTCCTTGACCCAAAAAAGCACACCGTACTATATGCCCCTACCCTCCTCTTTGAAGAGGTTGAGCGGTGTCATATTTCTACTGGGGCTGCTTATGATATCCCTGTGCTGTGCTGACTTCCTCCTGGGGGTTCTTATTATGAAGGGATCACACTATCCCTGTGCTGTGCTGACTTCCTCCTGGGGGTTCTTATTATGAGGGGATCACACCATCCCTGTGCTGTGCTGACTTCCTCCTGGGGCTGCTTACGGTGCTGCTGTCAGTGCTGTATGTCACGGTGCTGCTGTCAGCGCTGTATGTCACGGTGCTGCTGTCAGCGCTGTATGTCACGGTGCTGCTGTCAGCGCTGTATGTCACGGTGCTGCTGTCAGCGCTGTATGTCACGGTGCTGCTGTCAGCGCTGTATGTCACGGTGCTGCTGTCAGCGCTGTATGTCACGGTGCTGCTGTCAGCGCTGTATGTCACGGTGCTGCTGTCAGCGCTGTATGTCACGGTGCTGCTGTCAGCGCTGTATGTCACGGTGCTGCTGTCAGTGCTCTGTATTACGGTGCTGCTGTCAGATGCCTCTATCACGGTGCATGTGTCATTCCGGTATGTCACGCTGCTGGTGATCATCTCCTGCACCCTCTTCTTTGCCTACCCTGGTCCCTGACCTTCCCTCTCCTCCATTGCCTTCATTAGCTCCATAGTCCTGAATTGTTAGAACAATTTCCCAAATAAAATAAAAATGCTTGTAGTTATCGATCCCAAATTCACCTCATACATGTATTATGTCATTGTCCAGATGGTGGGACTACGTTTTACCCCCTAATAATTACCACGTGGCCGCAAATTCGACATGAAGGTTTGCAAAGTTCGCCTCCCATTGAAGTCAATGGGGCCCGCGGCGAACGTTCGGTTTCGCGAACGTTTGGGTCCGTTCGCATTTCGCGTTCGCGAAACGTCCCGTCGGAAGTTCGTCCATCACTATTTGTGATAGAATGAAATGCAAACTTGATTCAGTGTAAAGGAGAGAACACTCAGTAGTTGTTTTCACATCTGGACTCAGGAGCACTAGTGTGGGACACCAGAACACACTTTTTATTAGGGTGTCCCACACACGTGGATACTATAGAGGTGTCTCCACCTGTCAAAACTTTCACAAAACAGGTAAGTATTCCAGCTTTAGAAAATGTCAAAAATAAAGTTTTCAGCTTTGAACGCTGCAAAAAAATACAATTGTACGACACTTCCAAGCAATGTTTCATATTCCTATTTCCTATATTCCTATTTCTGCCCTCAAATATCTGTGTGCTAAGTGTTCCTTTTTTACATTGTCATAGGGGAGAGATGACTCGGGATGTCTGAGGACATCAGGGACCCCACACCTCCCAAAGAAGAGGAAATACCAACACCAGAATCAGAGGAGGAGGAAGGAGAGATTGTTGAAATTGGCGAAATTGGCACCACAACAGGTGAGTGTCTGAGACCACAGCTTCAGGTAAGGCAATCAATGTATGCCTGCATATTTATAATACACAGTGTTTTTTTGGTTCATTTTTAGGTGATGTGGATATTGTGGTCGAAAAATCGCATTTTACTAGTGAAAGTGCCCAGATTCTCATTGGGGAGATAATGGGGTGCAATCGTGATTTATATAATATCAAGAAAAACATCAATGATGTTCAACAAAAAATGAAGTACATCACTGAGAATCTGAAACACCCCAAAATAGCTAGCATCCATTTTAATTTTTAAAAAACTGTTATATATTTTTAGAAAAGCCAAATTTGGAAGACGCACACAGTGTGTCAACATGTGCTATCTCCCATCATGGGGATCAATGTTCGCATTTGTGGGTGCAACCGCTTCCTTGCTACTAAAGTGGCAGAGATGAAGGGGTTGCACCCCCAAAACATGTACAGTGATCCCCCATAATGGGAGATAGCACATGTTGACATTAGGCATGGGATCAGGAGGAAAATGACCACTTTGATTCACAATTTGTGTGCATCTTCCAAATTCAGCTTTTACAGGGGTGACACCCCATGTGATGAAGGCAATATCAACACAGTTTGTACATACTCATGTCTGATATTGCCTTCACTTTTCAAAGTTGAACTTTGTAAGTTCCTGTTTTCTGTATGTTATGCTTTGATACATGCCTGTTTCCATAAAAACGGCAAGTTATATTAATGTTACCAAAAATAATGTTATATACACTAAATATGTTGGTTTGCTTTAAAACCCTTTTATAAACGCACATGTGAATGTGCTTTGAGTAAAAAGTTGAATTATGAACAATGTGTGGCTTTCTTTTTCAATGCGCAAAAGCAGTATTTGTAGTAAAGTTGTTGTTTTCAGTGTTATTTACTAAAGGCAAATCCACTTTGCACTCCAAGTGCAGTTTCAGGTGCACTTTTGCAGTGCACTTGTAGTGCATAGTGGATTTGCCTTTAGTAAATAACACCCACAGTGCTTTTCATTTTCCACAATCATGCCATTTTCATGACTCCACACATTTCTGTCATGGTGCTGAAAATGGGCAATATCTTTATCAGTAATGCACTACATACATTAACAACAAAAACAAGGTGTGTGTGTAGCAGACCCAAAACATAATAATAATATTATCTGAAGAAGAGACTGTCACCTCATCTCGCACACAACTTGTCACCTCATCTCGCACAGAAATTGGGTTTGCACTGTTGAAGAAAAAGGCACAAAAAAAAACAAAAAAAGCTAGGAGACACTTAAAACAAAGCCAAGCAGTAAATGAAAACAAATATTATTGCAGTTTGAAAGAGACATTTATTTAAAAAATGCCTCTCAGACATTGTCTGGCATATCAATGGCCCCCCACCCACAAAGTACTCCATATATCTGTTTCTGACCTCGCGGGTGCTTTGGGGGAGCAAGCCAGGATGGTCAGCTTCAAGGGTCGTCAGGTTGGCATGTTCAGGTAAGTCTGCGTCAGGCCCAACTGAGACAACATAGTTCGGTGAGTATATTTTCAAAAAAATGTGCAGAATGCAGCACGAAAGCACAATATGATTGAGTTTACTGTATATTCCACCATGTGAATTGGAGTCAAAAATAGGCGGAACTGGCCATTATCCTGAAAGTGTTCACTACTCTTCTGGCTCTGGCCAGCTGGAAATTAAAAGCCCTCTGGTCTGGGGTGAGAGTCCTCATTGGGACCGCATCGGATGGTTTCCCAGAGCAAACACTTCATCTGCGACGAAGACGAAGGGGAGTCCTTCCACATTCACTCCACCAAGCGACATCCAGCCATTTTTCCCCACGTCCACATACAGGAACTCATATGTTGCTGACACCACCGCCAACATCACAATACTATTATACCCCTTGTAATTATTATAGTAGGACCCCAAGTTGGGGGTGGGATGTTGTGGACATGTTTCCCATCAATTGCACCTCCACAATTGGGAAAGTCCCAACGGGTGGAAAAGTGGGAGGCCACAGTCTGCCATTCCGGTGGTGTTGAAGGAAACTGTGGAGTCGAACAAGAACAAAAATCATTTTGCACATCAACATTGCAAGCACACACATTTTTGGCCAAGATCAGTATAACATTTTTGGAAATGAGTATTTAACGCCAAAAGCATAAGGTCCCCTTTTCAGATTCCTCACCGCATCTGATGGCCCATTGCAAAAAATTAGGGGGGGGGGATGGTTTGGACAGGTAACCCTCCCCACTTCATTGAGAGCTGAATGCATAAATAATGTCTGATATTTTGACCAGCCCCTCTTTACTTACATACTTACACTAATTGCAGCCCACTGGACAGGTGTCATAATACGAAAAAAAAAAAAACACTGAACAAATGGAAGCACATTTTTACATTCTGTTATTACCTATCAAGATAATAATAGGAGAAAAAAAATGTAAAACAGTAGCATTTGAAAGTATTGAGGCAGGCCCTTGCACTACGTTCTTTGGTGAATTCATCCATAAATCTGACCACAAAAGAGGTAGATATAGTGTGTATTAGGTTTGACAAAGTCAGCAGACAGAGGATTGCTATCAGCTGACCTAGCAATTGAGGGAGGGGGGTTCCTGATGAGTTTGACCAACCAAAAAAAAAAACCTCTGGCACTCTGCATGAATTTAAGCACACACATAATAATTATACACATTTTAGGGCGTGTTTAGGGGAAAGCAATACTATGGAGCTGACAAAATACATTGCTAAGTGACTAAGTTATAGGTGTATGGACCCAGAAGAGCATGCTGGGGAGGTTAGCGAAGGCAAATATGCATGAAGGACAAAAAAGAACTTTAAAAGCTTCCAGCATGCATGAGGACAAAGGGGCACAGCATATCAATTACAGCATATTGTAATCATGGTAATTAGGGAATGAGGAAAGAAAGACAATACATTAGCAAACATTAAATACATAGAATGTGATGTTAAAGGAGAAAACTTACCTTAATATAGTCCTTCTGCAGAACCTGAATGATGGCAGAACAGGTCTCTGGAATAATGATCCCCAGAGCCTGGGGGGAGATGCCTGTGGAGAACTTGAGGTCCTGAAGACTTCTCCCTGTCCCCAAGTACCGCAATGTGGCAACTAGCCTCTGCTCTGGAGTGATGGTTTGCCTCATGCAGGTATCCTGCCTGCTGATATAAGGGGTCAGAAAAGCCAGCAGACAGTGAAAATCAGGGTCTGTCATCTGGAGATAATTCCTGAAATCATCAGGATTATTCTCCCGGATCTCACGAAGCAAAGGCATGTGCGAGAATTGGTCATGCTGGAGCAACCAATTCTTGCTCCATGAACTCCTCCTCACCTTGTTCATGGACTGGGCTTGTGTCAAAGCTAAAAGCCCAACACCAAGCCCCTGCACAGCACAAACTACACGACGAGTACGTACACGAAACATGGCTTCAAAACGGTCGGCTGCTCAGAATGGACTAACAGAAAGTACCGATAAACAGAAAGGCCTGAAAGAACGATAAGCACTGACAATCAAAGCGTATTATAATATAGGCCGCAATGACAAACAAATGTGAAATGAGCTCTTTGGTGAGAGAGCTATCTAGGTTGGAGATGAATTGGATACATAGGGTACGATGTTATACCCCGTATGGTCTTAATGTAGAAGTGGATGTTAACGCTTTTATTGATAACAGCTAGCTGATAATTAAGGGAATGAAATACTGTGAACCCACTGTGAGTTTCTGTTAGGCCCGAGTCAAGTTTTTGTTTGTATACCCTTTGTGGATGTGCAAATATTAGTGGGCATAAAAAAAAAAAAAAAAAATTTTCGTTTTGGGTTTGTTGCTGCTTTATTTGCTACCTTCTTTTTAGTAAAGGAAGGAATAGCGTAGAATAATATTAAACACAGCTTGAGGCTCCTTTTGAGGTTTTTGATATGAGTATTTTATTCGTAGTAGAACAACTCTTCCTGTTTGGTACCAGGTATATGGGGAACCTATTTTCCATAGTGGTAACTCAAGGTGACCAATAAATAAATAATAAAAAATATACAAAGGATTCTGTACAATTAAATTCTTCTATGAAAGTTCTTTGAACTAAATATGATATGCATATACACTTTATGAGATATTTCCCGTGATATGCATATTATTGGCTGGTAGTCCTAGAGGGTTCCTTTTTTTATTTTTTTTATTTTTTGTTTTTATTTTTTAATTTTTTTTATTTTTAAACACATTAATTTTTTATAATATCAATTTCTTTATAAGTAATTTCGGCTAATGTCTAATCCCCAATTTTTATTTTTATTTCAATTAATAAAAATTCTTTATTTTATATATATATATTTTTCCTGCTATATAATAAATTCCAATTCCGATCTGAATACACCAATTTCAGTTCTGGATATATATATAACTAGAAGGGGGGGGGGGGGGGGGGGAAAGGAGGGAAAATAAGATGTTCTATTGGGGATTAGTTTTACCTGGTTTTAATATTCGTTCGTTTTTTTAAATGTAAAATCGAATTTTTCGTTCGGGTAGGTAATGTAAACCTTAAGATCTGATCGTTCACAATATAGCGGACGGTATGTGGAGGGAATATTTGCATACCTGCCCTTTATGTTATCGAGATTTGCCCTTACTTGATATGGCCCTCAGAAGCTCAGAGTGGGGCGGAACTGATTATCTGTACTGTTATTTAATGCGGTGAGTCAATACGCCGCCCGTGCCCCTGGAAGACGTCAGTTGTGACGAAACGGCGTAGGGAGGAGTGGCGTATTGACGTCATCGCGTTCCACGCTGAACCCGGAAGCAACGGGCAGCGTTCACGAAGCCGGCCGGCAATATTGTTACTTGTCATACAGCGACCTATTTTCCTAATTGGATGTAAGTGCAATCTTTTATTTATTTATTAAACCTAAGAATTTATTACACTATGGCGACCCTTCTTGTTTCTGTATGTACCGGGCAATGAGTGGTGTAGCCGTATGACCAGTCTAAACGTCTGAACAGAGCTGTATCCTCCTGGTGGTCCATGTGCAGAAGGAGTGTTTTCTTATGTGTGGCCATATCTGGTCTCTGTGATGGGACCAGTCTAGCTGGTAAGCGGCAGTGATATTGGTGGTGGAGTTCTGTTTTCTGCATCTTTGAGGACACCCTTTTCCCTTTACCGGTGTGGTGTGTTTCACGGTGGGAACTACAATCAAAGAGGATCTATTTTTTCTATATGAAATGAACTCTTTTTTGTGTAGATGGTGATATGGAAAATTAATATAATTAATATTTAAATTTTTTTGGAACAATTTTTTGAATATACACATTCTTTTAATTAGAGTTGGTATAATATTGTTTTTTTAGCTCTTTATTTTTCACAAATAATTTTTGGATCATTCTCAGCGCAGCTTTTTTGAAAATTAACTAAGATTTGGTTTGTGGGTATCTCACATATTAAGTTGCTGCTACACTCACGATAAATTTCTTTTTTCTTTCTTTTTTCATATACATTTTTTTCAACAATTTATTGAAGAATAGCGCTGTACTTTTTGGGGTTACATTTTGTCTAAATATTGATACACAAGTATAGCAGCTGTCTAGCACTTTCACGGTGATTTTTGCTCTACTGCTCAGGGATTATGGATATCTTTGAATACAGAGCATCTAAAAAGGTGAATATAGATGGTGTCTTTGAACAATACAAAGATGATGAGGGTGATTTGAGTGGATTGTTTATGCGACTGAAAAATTTGACAGTCTCAGAGATACACACTCAGTGGGACATTGTTTTTCTGGAAACCTACATTAATAAAAGTATGGTCCCTCGCAGTTTACGCTGGGAGGTGTGCCCCCAAAAAGGTGAAACAGAACTGGAGGAATGGTTCCGATATTTCAATGAGGCAGGAGTCAATTTCCTTCAGTTCTTGGTATCTAGGAAAAGCAGTAAATTAGTACGCCTAGATGGTGAGATTAAAACTCTGAAGGATGTATTACTGCCACATAAAGATAAAGAGGAATATAAGGAGAGGAGTACAGCTTTGCTCAAAACATTAGATAAAGAGGAGAGGGAACAAAAAATAAAAAAAAGGAAAAAGTTCAATAGGGACTTTGAGGACTACCAGGCCAATAGGGTTTTTGAATGGCAAAAGAAATTGGGAGAGGAATCAACATTGCGTTCTGATTCACAAATGGAAATGGGAACGCAGGATAGAGATATTTTAGAACCAGAATCCGCTCAAATACAACATGTACCTATAGCAAATCAGGGTCAGAGAACTCCAAAGAGACCTGTAAAAAAACTCAGTAAAAAAGAGAGAAGGGTTTCCTACTCATCTCCGCAGAGAAACCCTAATACTGGGAAAACAGGACAACAATATCGTAATACTGGGGGGAATCATCCACCCCCTTATAGACAGATGGGGCATTTTGACAGAGATTATCGTCAACCCTACAACCCAGAGCCTTCCCATTATGGTAGAGACCCTTATGCAAATGGAGGGAGAATAGATAGATCTTTTAATCATTTTATACCTAATGAAAGACCTTTCTATGGTGTACCGCCAAGCTACCATGGAGGTTCTTGACCTTTCCAGGACAATTGGAGAGGGGAGGATTTTGAATATGGAGTGGAGACCCGTAATCGTTTCTTCCCCCTATATGAGAGAGAGGGCCCTACGAACCAATATTCTCAAAACTACGTACAGAATGCGAGAGAATATAGTGAGCCTAGAACTGAACCTTCTAGACCTGCGGTGATTAATCAAACTCAGCAGAATTGGGGTTTTCCCAAAGTAAATCAGGGCATAAAAAGGGCAATAGAAAACAAAGAGGAACCAGAGGGGGGAGGAGAGCACAATCAAAAAAAATCAAAGAAGTAAATGGGGACGGTATTTTTAATCTTAGCTCTCAGACCCTTACTACAGCTGAAACAGCCCTTCTCAATAAGGGGTTAAAATTTGCTCCCCCTAAGAAACTGAATACGTTTCAAACTTATATGGATATCCATAAATTTGTCCGCACTATTAATATAAAGAGACATTTTTCGTCCATTTCAACTGTTCAACATGAAAGTATCCAACATCAATATATACATACAGGCCTCTCCAATGCATCTACCTTTAACCCTCCGGGGGTATTGGCCCCTTCGGTTAGGGTGTTTAGAGATGTTCTTTTGCGTGACCTAGAGTCCATTAAAATAAAAAATATCAAAATGGAAAAAAATTTGGAAGAGGGTTTAGATTCATTATGCAAAAATAAAAATTTGGTAATACGTCCAGCGGACAAAGGGGGGGGCATAGTGGTTTTAGACCAGAAAGATTACCTGACGGAGATGCACAGGATAGTGGACGATAGAGATACCTATGCGATCCTTCCAGGCAATCCAATAATTCAATATAAAAAAACATTACAATTATTGGTTGATAGGGGTTCTCATTTGAATATATTGAACGAAAAAGAAAAAACCTTTCTGATCCCCAAAGCAGCACGAGCCCCCATACTTTATTATCTCCCTAAGATCCATAAGAGTCTTACTTGCCCCCCGGGCCGTCCGATTGTGAGTGGTATCGACTCCATCACGGCCCGGGTGGGCAAATATATAGATTTCTTTCTTCAACCTATGGTCCAACTTATGCCATCATACATTAAGGACACCAGACATGTAATCAATTTACTGTCTGAATTGAGAGTAGGAGCTTCAACCTTTTTGGTTACAGCAGATGTGTCTTCTTTGTACACTATAATTCCGCACGCCATGGGAATCTCTGCAGTAAAATATTTTCTGGAAAGTTTTTCTACTATACCTAGGGTGCAACAATCTTTTATTATGGATCTTTTGGAATACGCAGCTAGCCATAATTATTTTTGGTTTGAACATAATTACTATAGACAGATTCGTGGCGTAGCCATGGGGGCAAAATATGCCCCCAGTCTTGCCAATCTGTTTCTAGCTAAGTGGGAGGAGGACGTCGTCTATAAGGATAGGAGTCCTCACCTAACCTTTTGGGCTAGGTATATAGACGACGTCCTCCTCCTATGGGATGGGACAGGTCTGGAGCTGGAGGAATTCTTTGGATATCTAAACAATAACGAGAGGGGTATAAATTTTACATATGAGGCGAGCCAAGAGAAAATAAACTTCTTGGACCTAACCATTTGTAAAAGTGCTGATACTCTCAAAACCGTCTCCTTTTTTAAGAAGACGGATCGGAATGCATTTATTCCTAAAGGGAGCTGCCATCATGATGCTTGGTTGGATTCGGTTCCAAAGAGCCAGTTTTTAAGAATGAGGCGAAATTGCACTGACCTCACTGACTATAAGTTTCAGGCAGATATCATTAAAAATAGGCTAATTGAGAAGGGATATGAAGTTGAGACACTAAATCAGATAATACAGCAAACAGGAGAAATGGATCGCTCTACTTTACTAATTGTAGGTCAGAATAACAATAAGAAGGGGAGGGAGAGACCAGTCATACCCTTCATCACTACTTTTTCAACTCAACATTATCTTATTAAAAAACTACTTCGCAAACATTGGCACCTGCTAGGTAATGACAGGATTATTAAAACTTTCCTACCAGCCAGGCCACATTTGGTCTTCAGGGGAGTTCCTTCGCTCCGAGATTTAATTGCCCCAAATGTCATCGATCCGCCCACTAAGAAGATCTCTTTCTTTCAAAATTTGTCAGGGTACCATCAGTGTCGCAGATGTCAAATCTGTGCACTGAATAAAAGCAAACAAAGGAAGACAGAATCATTTATCTCCACCAGCACATCTAGAGAACATAAAATCGAACCGTTTATTACATGTAGTTCCACAGGGGTGGTGTATCTTTTACAATGTCCCTGTGGTTTTCAATATATAGGCAGGACTAAACGCACCATGCAGGTGCGTTTAGGTGAACATCTAACGAATATACGAAACGGTTTCAGGTTCCATTCAGTATCAAAACATTACGCTATTCACCATAATCGCAACCCAGCGAACACATTATTCCTGGGAATAGATAAATACAGTGCCCACTGGAGGGGGAGCTCTTTGGTGAGAGAGCTATCTAGGTTGGAGATGAATTGGATACATAGGGTACGATGTTATACCCCGTATGGTCTTAATGTAGAAGTGGATGTTAACGCTTTTATTGATAACAGCTAGCTGATAATTAAGGGAATGAAATACTGTGAACCCACTGTGAGTTTCTGTTAGGCCCGAGTCAAGTTTTTGTTTGTATACCCTTTGTGGATGTGCAAATATTAGTGGGCATAAAAAAAAAAAAAAAAAAAAAAAAAAAATTTTTTTTCGTTTTGGGTTTGTTGCTGCTTTATTTGCTACCTTCTTTTTAGTAAAGGAAGGAATAGCGTAGAATAATATTAAACACAGCTTGAGGCTCCTTTTGAGGTTTTTGATATGAGTATTTTATTCGTAGTAGAACAACTCTTCCTGTTTGGTACCAGGTATATGGGGAACCTATTTTCCATAGTGGTAACTCAAGGTGACCAATAAATAAATAATAAAAAATATACAAAGGATTCTGTACAATTAAATTCTTCTATGAAAGTTCTTTGAACTAAATATGATATGCATATACACTTTATGAGATATTTCCCGTGATATGCATATTATTGGCTGGTAGTCCTAGAGGGTTCCTTTTTTTTTTTTTTTTTTTTTTTTTTTTTTTTTTTTTTTTTAATTTTTAAACACATTAATTTTTTATAATATCAATTTCTTTATAAGTAATTTCGGCTAATGTCTAATCCCCAATTTTTATTTTTATTTCAATTAATAAAAATTCTTTATTTTATATATATATATTTTTCCTGCTATATAATAAATTCCAATTCCGATCTGAATACACCAATTTCAGTTCTGGATATATATATAACTAGAAGGGGGGGGGGGGGGGAAAGGAGGGAAAATAAGATGTTCTATTGGGGATTAGTTTTACCTGGTTTTAATATTCGTTCGTTTTTTTAAATGTAAAATCGAATTTTTCGTTCGGGTAGGTAATGTAAACCTTAAGATCTGATCGTTCACAATATAGCGGACGGTATGTGGAGGGAATATTTGCATACCTGCCCTTTATGTTATCGAGATTTGCCCTTACTTGATATGGCCCTCAGAAGCTCAGAGTGGGGCGGAACTGATTATCTGTACTGTTATTTAATGCGGTGAGTCAATACGCCGCCCGTGCCCCTGGAAGACGTCAGTTGTGACGAAACGGCGTAGGGAGGAGTGGCGTATTGACGTCATCGCGTTCCACGCTGAACCCGGAAGCAACGGGCAGCGTTCACGAAGCCGGCCGGCAATATTGTTACTTGTCATACAGCGACCTATTTTCCTAATTGGATGTAAGTGCAATCTTTTATTTATTTATTAAACCTAAGAATTTATTACACTATGGCGACCCTTCTTGTTTCTGTATGTACCGGGCAATGAGTGGTGTAGCCGTATGACCAGTCCAAACGTCTGAACAGAGCTGTATCCTCCTGGTGGTCCATGTGCAGAAGGAGTGTTTTCTTATGTGTGGCCATATCTGGTCTCTGTGATGGGACCAGTCTAGCTGGTAAGCGGCAGTGATATTGGTGGTGGAGTTCTGTTTTCTGCATCTTTGAGGACACCCTTTTCCCTTTACCGGTGTGGTTGTGTTTCACGGTGGGAACTACAATCAAAGAGGATCTATTTTTTCTATATGAAATGAACTCTTTTTTTGTGTAGATGGTGATATGGAAAATTAATATAATTAATATTTAAATTTTTTTGGAACAATTTTTTGAATATACACATTCTTTTAATTAGAGTTGGTATAATATTGTTTTTTTAGCTCTTTATTTTTCACAAAATAATTTTTGGATCATTCTCAGCGCAGCTTTTTTGAAAATTAACTAAAATGTGAAATGACTACACGCACTGATAAGCAGATACGCCACCGACAAGCACAAACTGTATGAGCAGTAACGATCTGAAGCACAAGTCTGAAAAGCGTGAATCATCTCTAACCAAAGTTCTACTAACACGTGATAAACACAAGATCAGCAGAAGGAGCCCAAAGGGTGCTACACGTGGTGCTGATCTTCCCTTATATAGTCCAGTTGCACGCGGTTTACTTTATCACGTTCTTGATGATCGGAAATTCCGACAACTTTGTTGTTCCGTGCATAGGCAACACCAGTTTCTGACAAAATGCATCGGAAATTATCCAACAGATTTGGTGATCGGAATGTCCGACCGTGTGTACGGGGGCTAAGTGTAACCACAGACAGGAGGAAGTGATGTCATCTCACCTCATGGAGACTTTTCAATTCTAGTGTGAGGAGAGAAGACATCTTACCATGAGTTGCACAACACTACACTAACACCAGTACATATAGGTACACTTGCCAGCCCCCGATCACACCCCGATCGCCCCCCCCCCCATGTTAAGTGTTATGGCAGTTAGTAGTAGGCCCCGTTTGTACTGCCCTGCCATTTTAGCACGTCAAGAAATTAGATAGGCAGTCATAAACTAAAAGCTGCGTAAATTCCAGAAAAATGTACCCTAGTTTGTAGACGTTATAAAGTTTGCGCAAACCAATAAATATACGCTTATTGAAAAAAAAATTCCCAACGACATGTGGCCGAATACATTTTGGCCTAAATGTCTGACTAAAATTGAGTTTGTTGAATTTTTTTTATAACAAAACCTAGAATATATAATTTTTTTCAAAATTTTCTGCCTGTTTACGTTTATATCACAAAAAAATTTAAATCACAGAGGCAATCAAATACCATCAAAAGAAAGCTCTATTTTTGGGTAAAAAAGGCCGAAAATTTTGTTTGGGAACAGCATTGCATGACTGCACAATTACCAGTTAAAGCAGCACAGTGCCAAATTGTAAAAAAACACTCTGGTCATTGAGCAGCCAAATCATCCGGGGTTGAAGTGGTTAATAAACCTAAATCCATACTAATTAAAAAAAATTACATTTATATACTGTAGTTAGGTATTTATTAAAAATCTATGAATTTAAATTTGGATGCAATGGAAGTACCTGGGTTTGACTTGATAATAGCTTTTTTAATTCCATATTCAGTAGAACTAGTTGGAAAAAGGAACGGCAGTACTCTGGGCCAATTAAGCTGTGTTGAAAGCAGGAGAGAGGGAAGAGATGACCTCATTACTCTGCCGCTGCCCTTTCCTTGTCCATTTACAAGCTAGGGACAGGAAAGTAAATGCTTTATTACTTAACTGCAGTACTAAAAAGTCAGGTAACTGTTTTGGATTTGCTGCAAATCACAGGACTGGGTTGACAGAAATAGTAATCTTATGGCAAGTAAATGTCTTCTATATATGGGGGAAGTTATATAGATATTTCACTCAAGTCCAGCTTTGATATATAAATAATCCTGTACCTTTTTTTGTAATTTTATTTCCTAAGGAAGATGCATGTTAAATCTGAAATAAAACCTTATATGAAATACATTTAATTAACAAATAAATAAGTAAACAGAAGGACAAGCATACACTTATAGCGTGACTTCACTTTTGTTGAGAAAAAAACATTCCCTCTGGGTGATCTGTGTACATTACAGGGATTATAACAATCTTTGTTGCAGATTCCTGCCTTTTGTTATTCTGAAGAAATCCCTGTGTGTTTCTGTCAGGAAGCCCATCCCAGCAACCAAAATGGTGATGCCAGAACTTCAGTTCCTGTCATGAGATTGCTGAGGGTGCACTTGTGTGCACCGTTGTGCGCGTCCATGCGCGCGCCTTTGCACGCGTCTGCACGTGGAGTGGAGCGCAAGCGCTCATTGTGACAGTAGTGGTGCCAAAATGGCTATTTAAACAGGGTCAGTACAGTACCTGGACTCAGTGCTGTCTGCTCTACAGCGTTCCCTGTGAGACTTGCATTATTTACCTGACTTCCATTCCTGTTGTGACCTGGCTTGTTTCCTGACATTCCTGTTTCTTGCCTGCATCTGACCTTGGCTTGTCCTCCACTCTGCATCTGCCTGTTCCTTCTGCCACTCCACTGCCAGCCCATTGATGACCCGGCCCGTATTCTGATACCACTCTACCCTCTGTTCCTGACGTGCCCGCTTGTGTATGACCCGGCCTGCCTGTACCTGCCTTCTCTTCAGTCTTGGAGGTGCCACCATCCCTTCTGCTGCTGTATCCGCACTTCTGCCTATTGAGTCCTGGCACCAGCTTGTTCAAGCTCCCTTCCTGCCTAAAACCCCTCCACAGTCTGGCCAGGAGTTCCAGTCCAGCTCCAGGTTCAGTAATTCTGCCAGGTACTTGTGGGACTCTGCATTTCGGCGCTCCCTGTCAGCTCTATCAGGGGCTCCAAATCAGAGCTGTACGAGAGGCCGTCCTCTGCATATCAGGCTCTACTATCAGGTACATGACAGTTTTTATGTGCCCATATGGGAAACTGAGCCCAATGGGAGTGGTTTCATAATTATTAAACAGCTGTGCACCTGCAGGGCTCTAATGAGGAAATCTGCTGGGCCTGCATCCCTTTAGACATGTTCCTATTGGGAGTATCTTGCCACAAATGACAATTTTGTTCTAGGGGTGCCTGCAATCTGACTTGTATCTTAGTGCAGATTTCTGGAAAATCAGTGAGACAATCACACAAGCAAAAAATTATGTTTCTGGGGGGTGGGGTGTTCAATACACACTCTGTGTACAGAACATTGTATTTTCAGAAAATTACAGTGGTTGTAGATTTAAAATGAAACATATTTTTTAATAACATTTAACTACATTATGACTTCTGTCGCAATTGTATATGCTATATTATGTTTTTCTGTATTTGCTATTTTCCCCCCACAAAAGTGGAGTTACCCATTGATTGAACAATTTAATTCAATGAACATTTTCCTTAAACCCAGTTTCCTGCTACTATAGCTGGCTACACAGTGCATTATGGTCAACAACTACAGGGGATAACATGAGTACTTACTGCAATTGACAATTCTGTAGTTAGCTGCAAAAACATTGCAGCAAAGTAGTCTTTACTGACTGAGCTAAAAATTGCAGGAGTTGCTGCAACAAAGACCATTCATTGGCTGCAGTTCAATTATTCGTACCAATAAAAACACTCAGAACAGTGATTCTGTAGCTTGTACAAATTGCTCTTGTGGCGTGCATTTAAATCACTTAAAAAACATACTTATTTCAAGTCAGAATCAATGCTCATATACATCTTATCACAAGCAAAAATTTTAATATTTTGTTGACTTTCATACATCCTTGTAACTTTTTTGTAAGAACCAATATACATAGTTGGGAAAAAAAAGGCTATAAACATAGACTCTCTTACAGGTGATGCAATCAAATTAACAATGCCATTTGTTTGCATTGTGTAATTTGAGAAAAGGAGTTTGTATTACTGTAAACTATACACAAATAAGCTTTTGTGCTCAAGTTTCAGCCATTGTTTTTTAAATATTGCAACATACCTTTTCCCAGGTATAATAAATTACTTTGCTGAAAATTCTTTTTGACATATTTCTTCATGCTAGCAATGAAAAATAGGATTTCTAAATTTAGATTTGCTCTGTTCATTGCACATGTTACAGTGTGTGCTTTGGAACTATATTTAGTACTGCTGACAGCATTACAGTGACTCTTGTGGACATCTGCTACCAAATTAAAGAAGTTCATTCATTTCTGTATTTGTCATATATGTATTTTTCTGCTATATTTGTTGTGTATTTTAAGGTCATAAATTAATATCAAAATAATGAACACAAAAGAAGCCCCAGAGAAATATGCTCATGGGACAGGTTTTTTGCAATTATGAAGTCTAAATTTATACTTAAATTGTAAGTTAAACTATTGCATACAAAACCAAAGCTGTATATAACTAAAGAATATATATATGCTGCTCTATAAATATGATGAACACATCATCAATGTAAATCTAAAGAGCATACATCAGATATAAAAAAAATAAGTTAATTGATCAATTTGTAATGCGACAGCTAAAAATAAAAAAATATAAAATATAAATAATTAAGCTATGTTGGATAATATGTAATACACACCCAATCTGGATACCAAAATACATACATAAATAGTATAAACACAAAATTGATGATCAATATGTTATGTGACAAGTTAAAAATCAAGGGAGTGAAAAACTTAAATTTCATAAAGTTCATGAAGTCCATAAATTGTATATTGTGAATAAATCAAAAAAACACAATGCTCATGTGCAGATAAAGTGTCCTGCACTATCACTAATGACTGCACTGAATAGTCCATGCAATTCAAAACAACTTGGTAGGTAGTCAAACGTGCCAAGGGGTCCTCCCTTCAGTGATCCCCTAGAAAACCTAGATGGGATATACCGATAAATGATGGACTAACAGGAGAGGATGATATTGAGGAGTGGTATGTATTTTTTAATGGAAAGGGCAGGGAAGTCATGGAATTTCGAATAAAAAGAAAACAGTGGAAAATTACGTTTATAGAAAGTCAAATTAAAGAAATACATGAAAATATTGAGCCTTTCAAAGAGACCACTGAATACACCAAACATATAGGGGAACTCCATAAGAATATGCAGAAAAAGGATTTAGAGAATAAAAACACTAAGAAGAAAAATATCTCCGTGACTTGGGGGACTATCAAAAACAGCAGGTCTTCAGATGGCAGGCGACGGTGAGTGCCATTAACAACGGAGCCACCCAAGGACCAGCCACAAGTGGAGACAGCAACACAGGAGATATAAATACTGGATTCAAAACCCCACAAGTAACCAGGCCCACAGCCCAATAGGCAGTATACTATGAATCAGTACCCGGAAAGAGAACAAGGTGTCATGCAGGGACAGACAGAAAACATCTGGAAACCTTACAATGGCCAAAAATGAGATACAATTATAATGGAGGAAAACACACACAATCAAGGTTACCCACAAAACCGTGGAAAATGGAAAAGGGGTTACCAGGGGAATAACTACCAATGAAGAGGAAACCAACCAGGAAATGCGCCCTCTTACAGGGGGCCACAAGAAAATGGCCAGAACCCACAAGGGTATCAATATAATCAACACATTACCAACAGAGAGGAGGTCCACAGCAACAATACAGGGATACAAGGAGATTACCAATATCAGGAAGGACCACCTCCATATAGGGGCCTTCCCAAAGAGAAGGATATTACTGTTCTCCAAAACCACAATGAGCAACATATGATAGACCACCATCGGGCCAATATGGGATACCCATTCATAACAGTTATCAACCCCTATATGATACAATGGATCAAACCCAATACGAAAATTCTTCTTTTTTAGAGAAGGGATGGGTGGATATCACCCAGGAGGGAAGAAATGTAGGAAAAGGGGAGGACGAGCAGGGCGAAGGATTCAACAAAAAAAGAAGGCAGGAAGACTAAGGGAGGGTATAATCTCAGTGGCATCTGTTTAACTAGGGAAGAAATTTTGACGTTGGATAGGGGCATAAAATTTGCCCCAAAAAATGTCTCAATAAGTTTGAGATCTATATAAGGATTCAGAAATGTATACATAAGCTTAATGTGAAGAAATACTACACCCAGAATCCAGTGGAAAAAGCAGCAGTATATAATAATATTACACAGTTGAGAATCAATTCGGTATTCAACCCTCACATAGTGAACAATAAATATGTGGACCCATTTAAGAATCTTGTGACAACAGATTTAGCACAATTATCAATTAGAAAAGTATATGAGCAAAGGCACATTAAAAAAGCCTTAAAATCCTTGGAAGATAGATAGAAAGGGAGGAGGGATTGCCATCTTATCTCTAGAACAATGCAAGAGAGAAATGAACAGAATCCTGGAAGATAGAAGTACCAAATTTTGAAATTGGATCCCTCGAGGCAGTTTAAAATAGAATTGGAATCTATCACTGAATATGGTACAGAGAAGGAATTATTAAATAAACATGAAGAAAGGTATCTAGCACCCATGGTTAGTAGAATACCAGTCATCTTCTATCTACCAAAACTACACAAGGACAAAGTGAACCCCCCAGGAAGACCAATCATGAGCAGGATAGAATCATTAACATCCCGATGGGGGAATATATTGACATCCACCTACAGCCTCTAGTTAGGAATATGCCGGCTTTCTTGAAAGATACCAAGCACACCCTGTAGTTGTTGAAGGAATGTACGGTCAATGAAAACTTGATAATGGCCACAGGGGACGTGGCTTCACTTTACACCAATATAGACCATTGTGGGGCCATGAGGGCATTTAAGTGGGCTTTGAAGAATAGCAGTGAGGTTAGCAGAAATCAACAGAAATTTATTTTAAAATGTCTGGAATTCAGTTTGGAGCATCATTTTTTCTGGTATGAAAATACTTTCTATTTGCAAATAAAAGGTTTTGCTATGGGCGCCAAGTTCACTCCAAGTGTTGCAAATCTATACATGGGAAAATGGTAGGCGGAGGGGGTCCTATATAATAAGTACCCAAGAATTTTGCTCTACATGCGTTTCATTGATGACTTATTGATCCTATGGAAAGATAGTATGGAATTCTTGGAAAACAAACTCCAGTCCATGAACGATAATGATCAGAATATTGGCCTAACATGGAATGTGAGCAATGATATGATACACTTATTTCAAAGTCACTGATCGCAATTCCTATATCCCCACTACAAGCTGCCACCATAGACCATGAATAAACAATATCCCCAGGGGTCAGTATATGAGAATGAGAAAAAAACTGTAGGATGCTGATTTTGAACTTCAATCTGTAATGCTGAGTAAAATGTTTAGAGACAAAGGGTACCATTATACTTTCCTAGAAACAGAGAAGAATAAGATTAAGAATATGAATAGGGAGGATCTACTAAAAATCAATACTACAAACAGTGATGTGGATATTGATATGGGTATTATTCTAGATTTTAACCTACACAATAAAGAGGTGGAAAAAAATCATACATAAATACTGGAATGTTTTGTTACAGGAATGGCACCTAAAAGGTTGTCTATCTGAAAGAGAACAATAGTGTATAAAAGGGCACCCAATTTAAGGGACAAACTGGTATACAATGTTGTGGAACCACCCCCACCCAAACCCAAAATGTTCTGGGACATAAAGGGTTTCCATGGTTGTGGGCATTGTTATAGTTGTGTAAGAGTTCCAAATAATACTAGAAAAGTTAAGTCCTTTGTCAACCCCTAGTCTAATCAGACACACGATATTAAGGATTTTATCTCATGTGATATGGTGGGTGTGGTGTACGCAGTAAAATGTCCATGCAATCTTATCTATGTTGGGAGAAACACAAGGGCGCTCAAAGATCGCATGGAAGAGCATGTCAGAAATATAAAGAAGGGTTTTGACAAATACTTCCTTTCTATCCACTTTAGGGATGTTCATAGCAAAAGCACAGCAGGAATGCAATTCTGGGGCATAGAGGCCCCCAAACTCCACTGGAGAGGTTCACATTTTGTAAGGGAAATAAGTAAACGTGAATCTTGGTGGATACACCAGTTAGACTCTTTGGCACCTTGAATATTTTTAACTTAATTTCATCTCAGAGCATACATATATATGTGAAGATAGTCTCTGTATACACTGGGAAATAGGATCTTTTATAATTAAAAGAGAATTTTTGTGTATGATGATTCCTTATAAATATATATATTTATATATAATATATATTTTTATGAATATCCTTTTACACATAAACTTTTAATATTATTTTTAGAATATATCACACAATATATATTTAAGTTTCTCTGATTCTCAGTCTCCTATATAGATTAATATAAGATGGGTTTCACCCCGAGTGTATCTGGATATTGTGATGTCCTGTTACTATGTTAGAATTGCAGGACAGCCATTGTCTTATTAATTTAATTTTTATCTTATTTTTATAATTTTTTCTCCATATGTTTCTCCTCAATTGTTCATTTACCTAATTTTAATATGTACCGGTATTTCTCACATGATGTGTTCTATTTTCGATTTATATTACATTAGGGGAGATATGCTAATCCTCCAATGCCATCATGATTATTAGTATTTCTACCAAGTTTGTGGCAAGCTTTATGGACCTATTTGGTCACCATAGGGTATGGCACAATGGAGTAGATTGGAATCAGTTAATGGTATCTGAGCAGTATTTTTTTCATTGAATACACGCATTCAATCCTATTAGCAATCACTAGAGTGTCCTCAGTCTACGCTAAAATGGCTGCCGGCACTATATATGATTGACAGATCTACCAACAGAAGAAAAACAGCGCCAACCTAAGTGCAGTATTTTAGATCACAGGTATTTATTTATTTATTTATTTGAAAAGTAGTACACTCACTCTCTATCGGAATGTTTCAGGCACATCACGTTTTACGTGTAGGAAAAGCTTTTGGGGGACATCACAGGGCTCCCGGGGAGAAGCCGTTCCTCTTTCAGCTGTTTCTTTCGTCCGGTGGTGCCGGTGGTTCCCAGCGTCTCACGGCCCGGTGTCGCAGCGTCAGGGAGGTCCGTTCGTTGGTCGTGCGGGGTCGCGCTGTGATGACGTTCGTTACACGCGTTCGGAGCATGCGTGCTCCTTCCTCAGGCATATTGACCACCATATTGGAAGTGGTCAAATAGGGAGAAGGCAGTTCTGATTGGTCCATCAGGTTTGGGTGCCACCCTCTGTGGGGCGGGGTTATTTCAGCCAGGTCCTAGTGTTAGTAGGCTATGTGTTGCAGGCTGGCTGCATATCATTGTGCGTGTACCTATGTAGAGGACTTGGTCATTGTGAAAAAACCTTTTTAGGAGTGGTATATTTGTGAAATAAAAAAGTTTTATTTATGAATATATGGGTAAAAAATAATATGGGTAAAAAATAAAAATAATAGTAAAAAATGATAAAAGATGGAATTTTTATTATTAAAAGCAAGGGGATTTTTGCAAATAAAAATAAAAATAAAAATAAATATGAAAATAGAAGTAAAAATAAAAATAAAAATAAAAATAAACAGATGAAAATTATATGAGTAAAGATAAAAATAAAAACAAGAACAAAAATAAAACTGAGTATACACCTTATTGAATAAAAAAAAGGGGCAAAAAAGAGTCACCAAGGATGTATTTCTTTAAGGGATATTTGGATGTTAATTCTTTTAAAAAATATAGAGAATTCGATAATATAAGAATCAATAATAAAAAAAGAAATTTTGTTTTAAAATTATATACAAACACACACACATATATATATATATATATATATATATATATATATATATATATATATATATATATATATATATATATATATATATACACACATGCACACACATGTGTGAGGGATATGAAATAAGAGAAAATATATGGGAACATAGATATATGCAAGATAGAATTAATTGTACATAAGGGAAAGGAGGGGGGAGTACTTTGGATGATAACCGAATAGTGTAGAATAGGTAGAATTGGTAGGTAGGTTGGGTTCAGATGGTGTATATATGTACACACTATGTATATACACACTCATGTACGTATATGAACATGTGGGTGGGACCAGGAGGTATACAGATATACACACATATACACACATACACATATACACATCCATACGCACATATACATATATAAATACACATACATACACACACACACACACACACACACACACACACACACACACACACACACACACACACATGAGAACGAAGACAATGTGAAGATGATATGAGGAGCGCTTCCGTGCTCTACTATATACACGTGTGCACTCCTATATAGAGTCAAATATACAGTATGAACAGGGGGATCTGTAAAAGCGCGTCAATTTTAAATTGTGTTGTGGGGGGGGGGGGGGGGGGGAAATATGGTCACGTTAGGAAGGCATAGTGGATGAAGATTACACAACTGAGTTTATTTCTATTTCTTCGTTGAGGCCTCCAGGCGTGAGAGTGTCTAACGTGTATATCCAGAAAGTTTCTCTCTCGCAGAGACGTTTAAAACGCTCTGCGAGGGAGAAAGATCCAGGTATCTGTTCAATGGCCCATACTTGCATGCCATCTGTAGACCCTTGGTGGTGTTCTTTGAAATGTCGTGGGATGGTGAGATTGGAATCTCCTTCCACTGATTGGCGATGCTCGCCAAACCTCTTTCTTAGGGTACGAATGGTACGCCCAATATAGAGTAGGTTGCAGGGGCAGCGGATCGCATATATTACGAATTCAGAGGAGCAGTTGTAAAATTCTTTAAATTGATATGTATTGCCCTTAGTGGTAAAAGATTTTTGGCGATGGTGGATGAATTTACAGGTCAGGCACTTCAGTTTTTTGCATTGATACATGCCCTTCAGGGTGAGAAATGTCCTGGGTGGTTTTGACTTGGTATTGGTTGTTTTCAATTTACTCGGGGCGATGAGACTTTTTACATTGCGGGCTCTGCGATATGTGATCCTGGGGGTATTTGTAATGGAGGTTTTTAATAGGGGGTCTTCCAGAAGGATACCCCAATGGTTTTGGAAAATCTTTTCCATTTTTTTGTGTTGAGAGTGATATTGGGTGATGAATCTGGTGATATGAGTTTGGGAATGATCAGTCTGCTTGTTCGGTATGGTTTTGTGTTGTTGGAGTGTGTCCTGGTGTGTTTCTGACTGGGTGTCCAGGAATTTGGCAAAGGCTTCCTCCACTAGGGTGGGGGGATAGCCTTTGTCTTCGAATTTTCTTTTAAATAGGGTACCTTGCTCAATGTAGTCTGAATTGTGAGTACAATTTAGTTTCAGACGATTAAATTGGCTTTTTGGGATATTAGTGATCCACCTCGGGTGGTGGCAACTTTGGAAGTGTAGATACGAATTTCCTGCAGTGGGTTTGATATGGTTTCTTGTGAAAATGGTTTTGTTAATATGGCAAAGTTCAAGATCTAGAAAGGGTAGACTGTCCGGACTGGATTCAAAGGTAAAAGATAGGCCCAGATCATTGGCGTTACAATGGGATATGAAATCATCTATGGGTGGTCCGGTACTATCCCATATGATGATAATATCGTCTATGTAACGACCTATGTAGATTATGTGTTCTGTATAGGGATTGTTGTTCCAGATGTATAGATGTTCCCAAAAGCCCATTGACAGATTTGCATAGCTAGGTGCAAAATTAGCGCCCATAGCTGTCCCTTGGGTTTGTAGGTAGAGTTTTTTGTTGAAGAAAAAGTAATTATGAGTGAGGCAGAAATTTGTGGAGTCTAGGATGAACTCTGCTTGTGCAGTTTTTAGGGATGGGTCTAGGGCTAAAAAATGTTTTACTGCTCGAAGGCCAACAGCATGGGGGATTGAAGTATAAAGGGAGTTAACATCCAAAGAGACCCACTGGTAGGTGGGCTCCCAGGGATAGGTTTTTAGAATATCTAGCAGGTGTGTACCATCTCGTATGTAGGTTTGGAGATTTTGCGCCAATGGTTGTAGAAAATGATCAATATAGATGGAGAAGGAGCTGGTTATGCTTTCCATTGCAGCTACAATAGGTCTACCTGGGGGATTTTCTGAATTTTTATGTATTTTCGGGAGGTGATAAAAGTATGGAGTGTTATAATATGTTTTTGATAGGAAAGAAGCTTCTGCTTTTGTGATAATTTTGTCCCTAAGGGCTTGTTTTATGAGTGCTTCAGCTTCTAGAGAGAAGAGGGGGAGCGGGTCACTTTTTAAGGGTTTATATGTATTATTATCAGAAAGTAGTCTGTTGGCTTCGTTTATATAGTCATCGTAATTCTGGATTACTACACCACCTCCTTTGTCCGCTGTTTTGATGACAATGGAATTGTTTTTTGTTAAATTCTGAAGGGCCCGAGTTTCTTGGGGAGTGAGGTTGTTCCTGTAGTGCTGTAAGGGAGAGGTGGGCTTAAGTTTACAAAGACGTTTTATATCTGCATAAACAACCTGGTAGAAACTTTGTATGTATGGGCCTTTGGCCTGGCTGGGGTTGAATATGGATTTGGGCCTAAATGGGGTATGTTTCACTGGGGGGGAATCTAACTGATAGTGTGTAACAAATGAAGTGTCTGAGAGACTGGTGGTGGTGGCAGGGTCTTCATTCATATTGTATAATTCTTCCAAAATGGCTAGGCAAGGATCATCTTGATCTGCATTTTTTGTACATAAAGTGGAAGTATTATTCACACTGGATTCTATGGTATTGATGGGATTTTCTTTGTTGGATTTGATATTGAAAAAGCGTTTTACTGTGAGATTTCGTATAAATTTATTTAGATCCACAAATTGAGTAAAGGGGTTGGGATGGGTGGTGGGTGCAAAATTGAGTCCTTTATTTAACAGGGAGATTTCATCTGGAACCAGGGTATGTGAAGAGAGGTTGTAGATTTTTATAGTTTGTCAAATTTTTCTTTGGGTTTTGTTTCTTCTGCCCCCTCTTCTGCCTCTTCTAGTTTTCTTTTTTGTGCAGGTTGAGGGGTTAGGACTAAATCACCATCACCAGGGGACAGGACAGCACGATAAGCAGTTTACCTGCTTAGTAGGAGGCTCATATCACTCCAATACCTGTCTGGCATATAAACAGTCATTTATTGCTTGCTATAAAGTGGTGCACTAGGCGCACCTGATAAATGTGAGTACCCTTGAAAAGGATTTGTTTGCTTTGTTTAAATAAGTAGTTTTAAGCGTTATTACATTATAAAGCGCTTTATTTACATAAAACGTAGGTATTTACTGAGGAGTCCAGGATGCAGTTTTTCCTTCTGAACTCAGAGGAGGTTCACATGTGTGTTTAGATTGAGCTTAATTGCAAGGTTGCATGCTCCAAGGTGAGCATTTATTACCTAGGGCAGTGGTTCTCAATCTGGGGGTCAAATGATGATTTTCCAGGGGTCACCAAATCCTTAGCTGTTCCTGAAGCCCACACCGCTCTCGCAGCCTTTTTGCGGTCGCTCAGCTGGACTGTCCTTAGAGCCTTCAGCCACGCACTCAGCCTCTTCACATCCACTCATTCAGTTCACAGCATGGCTGGGGGGGGGGGGGGGGGGCAGAGAATAGAGGTCAGTTGACTGGTGAGGAATGTGAAGTGGTAGGGGCTGGAGGAGACCCCATCTCCTGATTTCGGCATGGGTATCACTGCTACAAGACACCACAAAGTGGGAGACACCGTGAGTAACACTACCTGTGATTAGCTGCCATTAAAAGTCTCCACTACAGTTCTCAGATCAGCAGATGACCTTCATCAAGAGCACCTAAGTTGGCTGATCAAAACATTGCCACGCATCCCAACTCCCTGCCAAGGAGTAAGGAAAGGAATAAAAATAGAGAATACATGGAAGGGGGAGGAAAAGAGGGGGAGGAACAAAGAAAAAGGGAGAGAAAGAATAAAAGAACAAGAAAGATGGCTAGAGAGAGGTCTGGAGAGGGATGAAAAAAAACAAGAAATTAGGATAGAGAGAGATAAAAGGGAAAGAAAGGAGAGCAAAGAGAACATGATAGATCCTAAACCGTACCATAAGGGGTTTTATTACTGTACGTGGGTTAGGGGCAGAAATTACTTGTCTTGCCTTGGGTGCTGACAAACTATGCTCCAAAAATAATTTTATGGTTAGGGGTCCCAGCAACTTGGGAAATTTTATCAAGGGGTCACGGCACTAGAGTGGTTGAGAACCACTGACTTAGGGGATCACTGGAGGAGACCTTGTCACGTTTGATCACCTACCAAGTTATTTTGAATTGCATGGAATATTCAGCGCAGTCATTACTGACACAGCAGGACACTTTGGGATTTATTTACGAAAGGAAATTCCACTTTGCACTGCAAGTGCACTTGAAAGTGCACTGAAAGTGTGCTTGGAAGTGCAGTCGCTCTAAATCGAAGGGGTAGATCTGAAATGAGTGGAAGCTCTGCTGATTTTATCATCCATACATGTGCAAGCTAAAATGCAGTTTTTTTTTTTTTCCTTGCATGTCTCCCTCGGATCTACAGTGACTTTACTTCCAAGTGCCCTTTCAGTGCAAAGTGGATTTTCCTTTCGTAAATAAGCCCTTTTATCTGCACATGAGCACTTTTTTGATTTATTCACAATATACAATTTATGGACTTTTTTATGATATTTATGAAATTCATGGTCTTTTGCATATGAGCACTGAATTGTATTGAATTGTGCATTTGAAGTTTTTCACTCCCTTGATTTGTAACTTGTCACATCCCATATTGATCACCATTTTTGTTTTTATGCTACTTATGTATGTATTTTGGTGTCCAGATTGATCAGGTGTGTAGTACATATTATCCAGCACAGCATAATTATTTATATTTTATATTTTTTATTTTTATCTGTCACATTACACATTGATCAATTAACTTTATGTTTTTTTATATCTGATGTATGCACTTTAGATTACACTGATGAGGTGTTCATCATATTTATAGTGCAGCGCATATATTCTATTCATTTATACTTGCACAATTTTTGAGTCGTGTTTAACGGTAGCAGAGTCCCTTTCAATAAATTTACTGGGCATCTAGTCAGTGGAGGCTCGCACTACCCTTTTTGTTTTTTAGTTATAGCTGTATATACAGTATCTCACAAAAGTGAGTACACCCCTCACATTTTTGTAAATATTTTATTCTATCTTTTCATGTGACAACACTGAAGAAATTACACTTTGCTACAATATAAAGTAGTGAGTGTACAGCTTGTATAACAGTGTAAATGTTCTGTCCCCTCAAAATAAATCAACACACAGCCATTAATGTTTAAACTGCTGGCAACAAAAGTGAGTACACCCCTAAATGAAAATGTCCAAATTTGCCATTTTTCCTCCACATTGTCATGTGATTCATTAGTGTTACAAGGTCTCAGGTGTGAATGGGGAGCAGGTGTGTTGCTGACAAAATGCATTGAGGCACGTGATATGTGCCATGTCACTTCTGCTGTTGGTGTCCCTGCCATTTCACAAACATGATTTTATCTTCTACGTATGTAAGTACAACCTGTATATTTTATTACATTTTCCAAATGGTACTACACTATGAGGAGCTTCTGTTCTTGTCTTTTTGATGTATATTTTTTGATGTATATGCCATTTCCCTTTGTTGATTGTGCCAAACCCTGAGCTGGTGTTTCTTTGGACATCCATCTTGCTGTTTTTGACTACCTGTCATGGGTGTCAAATTGGTCTGGTGAGTAGGACATTTGCCTAGACGTTATTGGAAGGAGATGTACTGAAGATATTAGCCATATATGTTTTCTTCACCGTTATGTTTGATGTAGAAGAATTGCCAGCAATTTATGTGGGTCTAACTAATTGGTGGTGGATCATTGGACTTTTTTGTATATCATATTCACTAGATATTCATCACAAATACATGATTATATATTTTAATGTTTCTAGCACGGTATGAAATCACAGTTTTACCTGCAATTTTCACATTGGTGATGGGGTCATGGGGTCTCTTTAATTCAGTTATGTTTTGTGTGCCTTGCAACCTTTTACAATGCATTTTAAATTTAAATTACATTGTAAAACATTTTAACATAAAATGTGTTAATTTAAATAGACTGATGCCCTTAACAAAAACTATAATTTTCTGCACATGACATGTATGTAATGTAACTTCTTTTTATTACTGTGTGTAACCCTTCTTAACCAATGGGTGGTCATTTTTTCATTCGGAATTTCAATATCTTTGTTTAACTGCTAAGATTTACCAATGAGGGATATTTCTCCTTTTGAAACATCTGCATTTTAACCACCGTCTTAATTTCCTGCACCAGCTTGGTGCCGTTATCCTTTGGAATCCTAGCAACACCCCTTATTTTTTTATCTGGGGAAGTTTGAAAAGTAAAGGAAGGTGATCTTTAACCACTTTCAGACCGGACCATTTTGCTGGTAAATGACCAGAGGTCTTTTTACAATTTGGCACTGTGCTGCTTTAACTGGTAATTGCGTGGTAATGCAATGTTGTACCCAAACAAAATTTGCGTCCTTTTCTTCCCACAAATAGAGCTTTCTTTTGATGGTATTTGATTGCCTCTGCGATTTTTATTTTTTGCGATATAAACGTAAAGAAAATTTTGAAAAAAGAAAACGCAAAGAAAATTTTGAAAAAAAATGATATTTTCTACTTTTTGTTATTAGAAAAATCCAATAAACTCAATTTTAGTCATACATTTAGGCCAAAATGTATTCAGCCACATGTCTTTGGTAAAAAAAAAAGTCAATAATTGTATATTTATTGGTTTGCGCAAAAGTTGTCACATCTACAAACTAAGGTACGTTTTCTGGAATTTACGCAGCTTTTAGTTTACGACTGCCTATCTCATTTCTTGAGGTGCTAAAATGGCAGGGCAGTACAAAACCCCCCCAAATGACCCCATTTTGGAAAGTAGACACCCTAAGGAAATTGATAAGTGGCATGTTGAGCCCATTGAATCTTTTATTTTTTTTTTTACACAAAGTTGTCACTAAATGATATATTGCTCACACATGCTATGGGCATATGTGAAATGACACCCCAAAATAAATTCTGCTGCTTCTCCTGAGTACGGGGATACCACATATGTGGGACTTTTTGGGAGCCTAGCCGCGTACGGGGCCCCGAAAACCAAGAACCGCCTTCAGGTTTTCTAAGGGCGTAAATATTTGACTTCACTCCTCACTACCTATTACAGTTTTGAAGGCCATAAAATGCCAAGATGGCACAAAACCCCCACAAATGACCCCATTTTAGAAAGTAGACACCCCAAGCTATTTGCTGAGAGGCATGTTGAGTCCATGGAATATTTTATATTTTGCCACAAGTTGCGGGAAAATTACAAACTTTTTTTTTTTTTTTTTTTACAAAGTTGTCACTAAATGATATATTGCTCACGCATGCCATGGGCATATGTGAAATGACACCCCAAAATAAATTCTGCTGCTTCTCCTGAGTACAGGGATACCACATATGTGGCACTTTTTGAGAGCCTAGCCACGTACGGGGCCCCGAAAACCAAGCACCGCCTTCAGGCTTTCTAAGGGCGTTACAGTTTTGAAGGCCATAAAATGCCAAGATGGCACAAACCCCCCCAAATGACCCCATTTTGGAAAGTAGACACCCCTAAATTTAGGGGTACACTAGTGAGACTAGGTAATAAATGGCGGGTGCCCTGAAACTATAAAAAAATAACTAACCAACCAGCGTCACCTGTAACAGTTATATGGTGATCACTGGTGAAAGGGTTAACTAGGGGGCAATCAGGGGGCTTTATGCGGTAGTATATGGGGGTCCCTGGCGCTATAAAAAGCTGCGGCGAACCTAAATACCTACCTGCCTAACTAGCGTCACCTGTGACACTAATACAGCGATCAGAAAAACGATCGCTTATTAGGCTGGGTTCACACTGGAGCGATGCGGGAACGCCACGAATCCGCGGCGGGTTCCCGCATCACATGCCTCCCGGCGGCAGTTCACACTGCCCTATGCGAACTGCTGGGAGTGTCAGTGAAATGTTAATGACACCCCCAGATCAGTTCGCATATCGCAGTGCGATCTGCAAACTCAGATCGCATGGTGTGAACACCCATGCGATCCGATTCTGCTGCGGACCAAAAAAAGGGTCCCGTGCGAGTTTGCGGCGGGTGCGGCGGGTGCGACACGAATTCAGCCATACTATCTGTATGGCTGAACTCGAATCGCACAGAGATCGGATGTGATTTGCACTGCAGTGCGGTGCGAATCACATCCGTTCTCATAAACCGCTGCAATGTGAACCCAGCCTTAGTGACACTGGCGACGGGGGGTGATCACGGGGTTAAACCTTTATTGGGGGGGTTAGGGGGGTACCTTAGAACTAAAGGGGGCTAACCCTAACTGCCCTAACAGTTATTACAGTCACAAATGACACCCGCCGGGTGATCAGGGGGTTAAACCTTTATTAGGTAATAAATGGCGGGTGCCCTGAAACTATAAAAAAATAACTAACCAACCAGCGTCACCTGTAACAGTTATATGGTGATCACTGGTGAAAGGGTTAACTAGGGGGCAATCAGGGGGCTTTATGCGGTAGTATATGGGGGTCCCTGGCGCTATAAAAAGCTGCGGCGAACCTAAATACCTACCTGCCTAACTAGCGTCACCTGTGACACTAATACAGCGATCAGAAAAACGATCGCTTATTAGGCTGGGTTCACACTGGAGCGATGCGGGAACGCCACGAATCCGCGGCGGGTTCCCGCATCACATGCCTCCCGGCGGCAGTTCACACTGCCCTATGCGAACTGCTGGGAGTGTCAGTGAAATGTTAATGACACCCCCAGATCAGTTCGCATATCGCAGTGCGATCTGCAAACTCGGATCGCATGGTGTGAACACCCATGCGATCCGATTCTGCTGCGGGCCAAAAAAAGGGTCCTGTGCGAATTGTGCAACTCACCGATCCTCTCTCCTCGGTGTCGGAACGAAAAATACCGACACAGAGGAGAGAATACATCACTTCCTCTCCTGTGTTTACATTACAGGAGAGGAAGTGATGTCACGGAGCATTTTCATTCGTCGGGAGCGATCGCGAGGGGGTGGCCATGAATGAATGGCCGTCCCCTCGTCCGGGATCGCTCCCGAACGAATACCGACCGCCGCAGGCACCGGGCGGGGGCCCGATCGGGCCCCCGACCCGCGGGCAGGCAAGGACGTACATGTAAGCCCTTATGCCTGCCCGTGCCATTCTGTCGATGTACATCGTCGTGCGGCGGTCGGCAAGTGGTTAAACATCCATTTTATGGATATATCACAGCAGGCAAAGTCCAAGAGAAAAAAAAAAAATTCTGCTTGTGCTTTGATGTTTCTTCGATAATAAAGGGAGTGTAAATTCATTATTAATTCATCTGTGGTATTTGTAGGCAATTTTAGATGTCATAACATCCAAGCCACACCCACATCAAGAAAGCCAAACCCTAAAGCTGAAAACAATATATTTTTAAAAGGTTCATACTAAAGAAGAAGTTTTTCAGAGAAGACATTCTTTACCCAAACTTTATGATAGTAACTCATAGTGAAAATGCATAATAGTTGTCTTTAAAAATCGTAGGATTTGTTCAAAGTTTAAGCATCCTCTGGGACTGTGACATCATAAGGGGCGGGGGCATCACCTGGTGACCCTGCCCATTGTCCCTATATAAGTCGCTGAACAACGCGTCCCTGTCATTACGGCCAGAGACAGCGTTGAGTCAGCATCTCAAGGAAGAAGAAGAGAAGAAGAAAAGAGAAGGCGGCGACGATGATGACAGAAGACTAGTGCCACCGCTAGTAAAAGAGCTGGAAGAAGGAGTGGAGGCCCGGCAAGAAGAACCGAAGAGGGGGACAAGACCCCCAAAGTCGGAAGAAGAGGCGGTGGTGACAGAAGACCGGGCCACCGCTAGTAAAAGAGCTATAGGAAGAAAACGGAGGCCCGGCAAGAAGAACCGAAGAGGGGGACAAGACCCCCAAAGAGGGGGACAAGACCCCCCGAAGTTGGAAGAAGACCCCCGGACGGCAACGAAGAAGAAAGCCTGTCTCCTCCACTAGTAAAAGAGCTAGCAAAAGAGCAGAAGATAGCAGAGAAGTCTGGTGAGGAGATCCCCCAAGATGGAAGAAGACCCCCGAGGCTGTGCAATAAATTATTTTAAAACCTTGTGCTGTGTTTTATTTAAATTTTTCTCACCAGGTGAATGGGTAGGGGTACATTGTACCCCGTACTCATTCACATAGGGTGGGGGCCCCCTTATTAAAGAGGGCTCTTGGATTCTGATAAGCCCCCCGCCCGCAGACCCCGACAACCAACGGCCAGGGTTGTTGGGAAGAGGCCCTTGTCCTCATCAACATGGGGACAAGGTGCTTTGGGGTGGGGGGCTGCAGGGCCCCCCTTCCCCAAAGCACCCCCCCATGTTGAGGACACACATCCTGGTAAGGCTCAGGAGGGGGGCGCCCGCTCGTCTCCACCCCCTTTCCTGACCGTCTGGGTTGCGTGCTCGGATAAGGGTCTTATATGGACCTTGGGGGTAGGGCGTCCCCTTTAAGTCCATAGAGACGGGGCCAGCGATGTGTCAATCCCAAAGGCGGCGACATTGACTTCCTTTGCTAGTCCCGGCTACCTGGAGCCGCGTTCAAAATGAACAGACTTTCCTCCGTGTGTGGGCAAGCCTGTTAATTTCAAAAGTACGGCGGACTCCCGCCATAGTCCGCCAGACCTAGTCCGCCGAAAAAGTCCGGTTTTGTGTGGGCAAGTCCGCTCGGCTGACTTTCCGGCGGTTTGTCCGCCAGACTAAGTCCGCCGGATAGTCTGATCGTGTGTACGCGGCATTAGAATGTTTTATTTTTTCCCCTTTATATCTTTAGATGTATTTATTGCCTGCAGCATTTAGAAGGGATGGAGATGCTTGGCTAAAACAGAGCTTTAAAAATGTAAAACTATGATTACAAAACATCTCACAAAAAAGTTGATGTCTTAAAACTCATGAAAAAAAACATTGATTTGATTTGACAAATACTGTATGTCCAATGTTATATAGGATGCTTTAGGGTGATGCTTTGGGTTTATTTTTAAGCACCACTGGATTTAAAATACAAATTGATCCAAAGTGAAAAGGCATCTTATGATGTTTACAAATATTTAGAAAGAGTTGCTTGATTATATAGTCATATGGGAATTTTATTTCCTGCTTTGGTAACATCCTTTAAAATGAAATACATTAATTCAGTCTGTGAGTGTTAAAAAAAACATAAACACACAAAAACTGCTTTTATGTAACCATAATACCTTACTACCTTACTTTGTATTGTACACATAATTTTCTCTACTGTTAAGGGGTCTTTTCCTTTTCTATAACTCACATACTGTATATTATTATTATTATTATTGTTATTATTATTATCAAGGAACTACAGTTGAAATACAAGAGAGCTTAAAATCTAAAAGGGAGGGGTGATACAACAGGTAATGAATGTTGAAGATGAGCTGAGGGAGGCATTCCATATAATGGGACAAGTTCTGTAGAAGTTCTAGAGATGAACATGGGTGATATTTGAGTTTAAGACAGTGATGCAGCAAGGGGCAGAGTTGGGGATAACTGTTTTATGTTGCTGTTAGTATTTTGAATTTTATACATTGGATTAGCAGACGGAGGGATTAACAGAGCAGAGCAGTGGTCACTCAACAGTTGATAAGGTGGATGAGTTCAATAGCAACATTCATGATAGCTTGACATGGGAGAATGTGTAAATGGAAAAAGTCAGGGAGGGGGCATGGGGAGCAGAATTTGTAAGTACAATAAAGGTGGGATAATACAAGATCACAGGTGTTATCAGTAGAAGGATGTGTCCTTTGCGTTAAGTAAAAAAATAGGTTAGATTGACCAGCTGAGATTTAGCTGGGGTATGAACATTAACCAGGATGTTCAAGTTACATGAAAGGTTCTTTTTTTGTTTTTTATTAAATAACAAACATATCATACTTACCTCCACTGTGCAGCTCGTTTTGCACAGAGTGGCCCCGAACCTACTTTTCTGGGGTCCCTTGGCGGCTCTCGCGGCTCCTCCCCAGATGAGATAACCCCCTGGGAGAAGCGCTCTCCCGGGGGGGTTACATAGAGGCCGAATGCAGCACTCGGCCCCACCCCCTGGCACCCACAACATTTGATTTGATTGACAGCAGCAGGAGCAAATAGCTGCACTGCTATCAATCTATCCAATCAAGAACCAAGAACCCCGGGCAGAGAAACAGCATGTCGGGTCAAGTTCCAGGGCTCAGATAAGTAAAAGGGGGGGGCTGGTCACTGCCAGAAGTTTTTTCACCTTAATGCATAGGTCTAGGAGGCTGATAAATAACAGTGTAGCGGCGGTCTCCTGAAGATCACGTGCTATGTTTTTCAAAGTTAAAGCTTTACCCAAAATACAGTTTGGTTTGGGCCTATTTGACTAAATTTGGCTTCTGTGTCAGTCTGACTGGACTGTGTGATGTTCAGCCTGGCCACAGGGGGCACTGTCTCTGGTGGCAGGCGTGGAACTATGGTCTGGTTAGGCGCTTGAATTATTCCCTCTCGGAGTCAGGTAAGTGGGAGTGGCCCTCCCGCTGTGCCCTCTGGGAGAGGGTATTTAAGACACGGACGTCACGTGGTTCTGGGTTCTGGTCCAGTATGCTGTGCTGAGTATATGGTCCTGGTCCTCCTGACCAGCCCCCGGGAAGGCTATGGCCTGGGGTGCGGTTCCACTCAACTTTGATGCCTCTGGGCTGGCGAGCCCAAGGCAAGGGAACTAAGGAAGGATTCCAAGGTGGATGGGTGCTGTCTCCAGTTCAGGAGAGACCCAGTGTACTTCGAGCATTCTAGGGGAGGACTCTGTAGAAGAACACCACGCATGAGGTTGGTTTTTTTAACAAAAGCCTTGAAGGGCTAAAGAAACCAAGAGAATCCAGTCTTGTGGATATCGCCAAGTGGGCTGAAAGATCCAGGTATCCTACAAGTGTTCTACTGCTTAGTCTCTCTACGTATTCTGCAACAACGTTGGTGATAAAGACTTTGTTCCTGAATAAGCACCTTGTTGGCTGCTAGGCCTTGTGAGAGAGGGACTGTCCAACCTGAGCGTTCAACCAGCTGCAAATGGCTATTCTCTGGATGCAGTCAAAGTAAGCATGTTCCTTAACGTTTATAGACTTTGACATTGAGAGTACCTGAACTTTCCTTTCCAACCCTCTGATCCCAAGTTAAAAGTCTGTTCAATGGTTGACGTTTGCAAATAAAATCCATTCCACTGGATCTATTGTCAGTCTCAAGTTACTGGGCCATCTACCACAGGACATCCCCTAGATGTGTCACAAGGAGAACGAAAGGTAACGGTAAGCCCAAAAATAACCAGCAGCTCCTTCGGGGGTTAGTGCTACAACAGCAATCCTCAAAGAAACTGGTGATAAAATATGAATACAGTAAGATTTTAAAAAGGGGGTACAGAGCGAGAAAAGTGCTTTGTGGAGATATAAGGTGTTTAATTCCACCTCCCTTTCATCCATTGGGTCTGGATGAGTGAGTCCAGTGGAGGACATCATGAAATCATGTTCTTTTTTTAAAACAATGGCATAGGGTAGCTTGGGGGGATTCCAAGCCATTTTTTTTTTTATTATTTTTTTTTTCTGTGCAGGGAATTCAAACAAGATTCAAACAGTTTTAACCCAATATTCACACATTTTTCAATTTAATGTGAAAGATATACAAATCCTGGATGAAGGATTTGTGAAGGTTGTGCAAATCTTATGTAAAATACATTATTTGTAAAAAATATTCATAAATAAGCCTCTAAGCAGTGCTTTGATATTATTAGAACTATTATTATGAATTATTACTTAATTATATATAGCACTCTGGGGTCTCTTGGCTCTCTACAATGAAAATTATACAATAAGGGCAAGTAGTACTGATAATATGGAAAATGTTCAATTTAAGTTATACCTTTTATTAGTTAACTTATACAATGCCGGAGAAACCTGAAGGGTCTTGAACAGCTTGAAAGTTTTTAGAACTTAAAGGAGAACTCCAGGCAAAAACTTTTTTCCATGTGACATCCATCTTCTGCTTAGCTCAGTAGTTCCTCTGAAATAGCCTGATGTTCCAAATAAAATGGTTATTTGCCAGTGATTTCCTGTTTGTAAGACGGGGGGCTCATATACCTCCTATTCCTTCTTGGCACAGCTCATTTGTAGTTCTGTAAAGAGCGAGCAGGGATGTAATTCCGTCCTTGCTTGCTGTAGTGGGAGGATGGCTCTCACAGATATACATTTAAAAGGAGCTGTGCTAAAACATGCCAACACTCATCAATTCAATGTAGTGCACCATGACAATGTCCTATTGATGATTAAACGTGTAGGGAGGGGGAGCGACGTTCTGACGGAGGCCGGACGGCTCGCATGTTTTATGCTGGATACATTTTTATTTCTATGTAAGTGCGCATTCTTAATTTTAAGATTAAAGTTTAAAAGGTTTATGCCATGTGAGTTTATTTCTATTTTGGGAACTTTGCCGTATACCTCATTTATCATGGATTAACCCGTGGGTGCTTGGATACTTCATTGGAGCGCAAGTGCGGCCCCTTTTGGTGGATGGTTTAAATCAGCTATAGAAGTCCTGTGATTATATCTCCATCCTCAGCTGTGGTCAAAATCCAATATATTGTGTGGTCCCCTGTAATAAGGGACCATTGAGTTCCAGTAAGGGGCAGTTTGTCTATTCATGGTGGAGGTGGCTCACAGACATCTTTGGGTGGAAGTTTGATCGTCATGCTGGTGTTTAAACCTATTGTATATCTGTGGACTATTATATAGTGGATTGATTTTTGATTAATTTACAGTACACGTGATAGTGACACATGGTCACGTTTATTGGACCCATTTATTAGTGTTTTATGTGCCATTGACACATGAATTAGACATCTATATATAATTCATTTTTAGAATTATTTATATTTATTTATTTGTTTCCATTTTTGTTACTGCCAATTTGCACTTTTAGTATCTGATTATTTTGAAGCACTTTATGTCACTTTTTGCACTTTATATTTCTAGAGCACTTTATGCATAATTTGCACGTTGCAGTCAATTTTGAATGTTATTATGGTATTTTTTGCACTACATTGATTTGATGAGTGTTGTCACATTTTAGCGCAGCTCCTTTTAAATTTATAACTGTGTAGGTGTTGTATAACATTTTGAGCCGCAGCTTGTTACTTTTTAGGTAGCACTGTTTTTCTGTTCACAATATTCGGGTCTTACAGATCCCTGTTCTGTACCGCCCATGGAGGTGGTCTCCTCCTCTGCTCCCCGACAGCACTAACTTCCTCTCCCAAAGTCATAACACCCCCCCACCCCCGGCCGCCACCTTCCCACCAGCCATATTTTACTGCTGCTAAAATGCATGGGAATCACAGAGGAGATCTGGCCAGATCACACAGAGCGGGGATCTCCCACTGTGACACAGGTGAAATGCCAGCCGCTGTGAAACAAGGTCCTGTCTCATGGATCGGTTCCTGTGATAAGCAGCACACTGGCACAATGCTGATCCAGAAAGTGGGTCTTGGTTTGACAGAGGCCAGCGTTTCACCTACAAGATGTGTCACAGCGGGAGATCACTGCTCTCTGTGTCTGGCTGGGTCTCCTAATGATCCCTACTGCACTGATGGCACAGATAGGCTTCACTTATAGGCATTGATAAGCGGAACTGATGGGCATTGATAAGCTTCACTGATGGGCACTGATGAGGCTGCACTTATGGACACTGATGAGGCTCCACTGATGGGCACAGATAGGCTGAACTTTTGGGCAACGATAAGCTGCATTGATGGGCACAGGTAGGCTGCACTGCTGGGCATGGATAAGCTACACTTATGGGCACTGATGAGACTGGATTTATGGACACTGATAAACTGGACCAATGGGCACTGATGAGGTGGCACTGATAAGTACTGATGAGGCTGCAGTGATGGACACTGATGATGCTACACTTATGGGCACAGATGGGACTGCATTGATGGACACTGATGAAGTTGCACTGATGGGTACTGATGAGGCTGCTTTTATGGGCACTGATAGACTGCACTGATGGACACCGATGAAGCAACACTGATGGGCAATATGAGGCTGCACTGATGAGCATTGGTGAGGCTGCACTGATGGGCACTGATAAGCTGCATTGATGGGCACTGATGGGGCTGCACTGATGGGCACTGATGAGGCTGCATTTATGGGCACTGATAAACTGCACTGATGGGCACTGATGAGGCTGCACTGATGGAAACTGATGAAGCTGCACTGATGAGGTTGCATTGATTGGCACTGATAAAATGTGCAGATGGGCACTGATGAGGCGGCACTGATGAGGCTGCATTGATGGACACTGATGACGCTGCACTGATGGGCACTGATGAGGCTGTACTGACAGGCTGCATTGATGGACACTGATGAGGCTGCACTGATGGACACTGATGAGACTGCATGGATTGGCACTGATAAAATGCGCCGATGGGCACTGATGAGGCACACTGATGGGCACTGATGAGGCTGCACTGATAGACACTGATAAGGCGGCATTGATGGACACTGATGAAGTTGCACTGACAGGATGCACTGATGGGCACTGATGAGGCTTAATTTATGGGCACTGATGGGCACTGATGAGGCTGAACTGTTAAACTGCACTGAAGAGCACTGATGAGGCTACACTAATGGGTACTGATAAGCTGCACTGATGGGCAATGATGAGGCTGCATTTATGGGCACTGATAAACTGCACTGATGAGGCACCACTTATGGTCACTGATGAGACTGCATTGATGAACACTGATGAAGCTGCACTGATGGGTACTGATGAGACTGCATTTATGGGCACTGATAAACTGCACTGAATTTCCATACATTAGAGGGTTCCACCAATATTGTGCCATTGATTGGTAAGTTAGCGCTGCATTTTTATTTATTTTTTTCTCATGCCAACATTTACTTGTGCCACATGCGGATGTAAAGCAGCATGTCCCAGCTCTTTCTTTCTGTGTTGTGGGAAGAAATGTGCTCACATACACTATGCAAGCGCTGACTGCTAGGGATGGCCGAACGGTTCGCCCGGCGGTCGGTTCGCGGCGAATTTCGGCTGTTCGCGGTCCGCCCGATCGGCGGACTATTGCCGATGTTCGCCCGGCGGACTTACATGTTTACTGTGTAAAAGAACTTTGACCTATGATGACACATCCATCATGTGGTACAGGACAGCCAATTGAGACATTACAGCACATGGACACTTGGACATTCCCCCTAACTTATAAATAGACCCGATCCGGCGGCCATTTTACATTTTTTTCGTATGTCACTATAGGGAGAGGTTGCTTTGTGGAGACGGGAGAGACCGCAGTGACCCAAATCGCTAGCTCTTAGGTCCACAAAAGTTCTTTTAAGGACTGGTATGGTATAGGTGTAGTTCAGGATATAGGTTTGAGGCACTGCTATTCAAGTCATTGTTGCAGCAGCCTGTCTTTTGTCACTGCAGAGAGGGACAGGACGATGTGTGCAGCAGGGACAGTCAGTTTAATCATTAGCTGTTACTATTAGGTCCACAAAAGTCCTTTTCAGGATTGGTATGGTAAAGTAGTACAGGATATAGTTTTGAGTGCTATTCAAGTTATTGTTGCAGCAGCCTGTGTTTTGTCAGTTTAAATAGGGACAGACAGGAAGCTCTGTGTGGCAGTGAGGGACAGTCAGTTTAATCAGTAGCTGTTACTATTAGGTCCACAAAGGTTCTTTTCAGGACTGGTATGGTAATAGGGTTGTACACGTATAATAGTCTTTCTTCCAAATATAGAAAGAATATTATACTTGACTGATAAAAAGAACTGCGCCAATAGCACTAGATAAAAAAAAACTATATACATATAACTATGCAGAGAACGTATGGCATAGGTGTCTATTGCCAAAAGTGGTCACTAAACATGCGTATAGTGTTCACAGAAAGATATATGCATCAATAATGTATGAAAAATAGGGACCATACATAAAATTAAAATAAACATAAAAATTGTTATAAATTAAAGTCCATTAAGATGTTCCAATATTCCAAGCGATCAGCATATCACCACCGTGATCACACACACACTCCGAAATTCTGTGCCCGTCACCAGATAAGTGATGCGCTTACCAGATGAATGAACAATTACAGCCTTAATGGTATTTAATTCGAAGCAGAGAGATTAGAGCTTCAATCAAGGCTCCTGCATCCAGATAACCCCCAATGTAGATAAATGGCCAAATCCCAATCTTTGGAGCTCCAATGGATATATCATCAGCAACACCGTTAGAGAAAAATAAATGCCTCCATAGCGTAAAAACGTCAGGAAATTTATTTAAAGTAAAAGAATCACACTTACATATAACAGCTTTCTGTCAGGCATTAGAACAGAACAAAACACGCCGGCCGGCATACAAACAAGCGTCCCGTCCTCCCCTCGTAGAGCGTGGTGGCGTCACTGCGTACCTTCCCAGACGCGTTTCATCATAGATGACGTTATCAATGGGGAACGGGCAACGCAGCGACGCACCACCTTTTATGCCCGGACCTCGTTCTGAGATGCGAGTTCCGGCTTCAAGCGCCATCTTAACTAATGGCAAAAGTAACTTAAATTCCCATGCAGTGAAGGGGAAAAAGAAAGGGAAAAACAGAAAAAAGAAATGAAGGAGAAAAGGGAAAAATTATAATAATATAGATCGTAACCTAATGGGTAAAGTGAACCGTAGTGATAATATTAAGTGATAATCCCAGAAGGCCACATTATATAAGCGATATTATAAACCCCAGTGAAAATATGAGTTCCGTTATAGAAAGTGAAAACACCCCCTATATGCATAGGTAAGCGGAACCATAGAAAATATATAGATATAAATTTATAGGTGATAAAAATTATTATGGTGGTGTGTGTGTGTATAATGAAAACACACATCGCTAGTACTAAGATAATATATAAGACCTATGATGACCAGTATACAAAAATATATATATTGAGAATATATATATTAAGAAAAATAAAAAAATAAGTATGCATAATGTGAATATTTCTATAGAAGAAATAAGGAGTGTCAACAAAATGTGTATATTAATTATATCAAAATTAATATAATTAAAATTTTTAATTATATTAATTTTGATATAATTAATATACACATTTTGTTGACACTCCTTATTTCTTCTATAGAAATATTCACATTATATATACTTATTTTTTTTTTTTCTTAATATATATATTCTCAATATATATATTTTTGTATACTGGTCATCATAGGTCTTATATATTATCTTAGTACTAGCGATGTGTGTTTTCATTATACACACACCACCATAATAATTTTTATCACCTATAAATTTATATCTATATATTTTCTATGGTTCCGCTTACCTATGCATATAGGGGGTGTTTTCACTTTCCATAACGGAACTCATATTTTCACTGGGGTTTATAATATCACTTATATAATGTGGCCTTCTGGGATTATCACTTAATATTATCACTACGGTTCACTTTACCCATTAGGTTACGATCTATATTATTATAATGTTTCCCTTTTCTCCTTCATTTCTTTTTTCTGTTTTTCCCTTTCTTTTTCCCCTTCACTGCATGGGAATTTAAGTTACTTTTGCCATTAGTTAAGATGGCGCTTGAAGCCGGAACTCGCATCTCAGAACGAGGTCCGGGCATAAAAGGTGGTGCGTCGCTGTGTTGCCCGTTCCCCATTGATAACGTCATCTATGACGAAACGCGTCTGGGAAGGTACGCAGTGACGCCACCACGCTCTACGAGGGGAGGACGGGACGCTTGTTTGTATGCCGGCCGGCGTGTTTTGTTCTGTTCTAATGCCTGACAGAAAGCTGTTATATGTAAGTGTGATTCTTTTACTTTAAATAAATTTCCTGACGTTTTTACGCTATGGAGGCATTTATTTTTCTCTAACGGTGTTGCTGATGATATATCCATTGGAGCTCCAAAGATTGGGATTTGGCCATTTATCTACATTGGGGGTTATCTGGATGCAGGAGCCTTGATTGAAGCTCTAATCTCTCTGCTTCGAATTAAATACCATTAAGGCTGTAATTGTTCATTCATCTGGTAAGCGCATCACTTATCTGGTGACGGGCACAGAATTTCGGAGTGTGTGTGTGATCACGGTGGTGATATGCTGATCGCTTGGAATATTGGAACATCTTAATGGACTTTAATTTATAACAATTTTTATGTTTATTTTAATTTTATGTATGGTCCCTATTTTTCATACATTATTGATGCATATATCTTTCTGTGAACACTATACGCATGTTTAGTGACCACTTTTGGCAATAGACACCTATGCCATACGTTCTCTGCATAGTTATATGTATATAGTTATTTTTTATCTAGTGCTATTGGCGCAGTTCTTTTTATCTTTCTTTGCATTTGTGTGTTTGTATCCCACTTCGAGCTGCTGCCTATTATTTATGTTTAGTATAATTTTTAATTTATAGTTTTTTGTTCATTTACATCCAAGCGCAGTTTACACATTTTTCTATTATACTTGACTGCTGCCCTTCTGCTGCAGTAGTCCTTTATGAGTATAGGGACTGAGGTACAGTCTGCTAATCACAACCTACTAGTTGCACAAAGGTCCTTCTAAGGACTGGTAAGGTATAGCGTACTAGAGTATATATGATTGAGTGAGGTACAGTCTGCTAATCCTTAAGGACTGGTATAGGTCCACAATATATAGGGTTGAGGTGCACTACTGCTGACTGCTGCCCTATTCTGCAGCAGTCCTTTATGAGTATAGGGACTGAGGTACAGTCTGCTAATCACAACCTACTAGTTCCACAAAGGTCCTTATAAGGACTGGTAAGGTATAGTGTACTACAGTATATAGCAGTGATGGCGAACCTTGGCACCCCTGATGTTTTGGAACTACATTCCCCATGATGCTCTGGCACTCTGCATTGTAGGAGAGAATCATGGGAAATGTAGTTCTAAAACATCTGGAGTGCCAAGGTTCGCCATCACTGGTATATAGGGTTGAGTGAAGTACAGTCTGCTAATCCTTAAGGACTGGTATAGGTCCACAATATATAGGGTTGAGGTGCACTACTGCTGACTGCTGCCCAATTCTGCAGCAGTCCTTTATCAGTATAGGGACTGAGGTACAGTCTGCTAATCACAACCTACTAGTTCCACAAAGGTCCTTCTAAGGACTGGTAAGGTATAGCGTACTACAGTATATAGGGTTGAGTGAGGTACAGTCTGCTAATCCTTATGGACTGGTATAGATCCACAATATATAGGGTTGAGGTGCACTACTGCTGACTGCTGCCCTATTCTGCAGCAGTCCTTTATGAGTATAGGGACTGAGGTACAGTCCGCTAATCACAATCTACTAGTTCCACAAAGGTTCTTCTAAGGACTGGTAAGGTATAGCGTACTAGAGTATATAGGGTTGAGTGAGTTACAGTCTGCTAATCCTTAAGGACTGGTATAGGTCCACAATATATAGGGTTGCGGTGCACTACTGCTGACTGCTGCCCTATTCTGCAGCAGTCCTTTATCAGTATAGGGACTGAGGTACAGTCTGCTAATCACAACCTACTAGTTCCACAACGGTCCTTCTAAGGACTGGTAAGGTATAGTGTACTACAGTATATAGGGTTGAGTGAGGTACAGTCTGCTAATCACAACCTACTAGTTCCACAAAGGTCCTTCTAAGGACTGGTAAGGTATAGCATACTAGAGTATATAGGGTTGAGTGAGGTACAGTCTGCTAATCCTTAAGGACTGGTATAGGTCCACAATATATAGGGTTGAGGTGCACTACTGCTGACTGCTGCCCTATTCTGCAGCAGTCCTTTATCAGTATAGGGACTGAGGTACAGTCTGCTAATCACAACCTACTAGTTCCACAAAGGTCCTTCTAAGGACTGGTAAGGTATAGTGTACTACAGTATATAGGGTTGAGTGAGGTACAGTCTGCTAACCACAACCTACTAGTTCCACAAAGGTCCTTCTAAGAACTGGTAAGGTATAGTGTACTACAGTATATAGGGTTGAGTGAGGTACAGTCTGCTAATCACAACCTACTAGTTCCACAAAGGTACTTATAAGGACTGGTAAGATATAGTGCACTAGAGTATATAGGGTTGAGTGAGGTACAGTCTGCTAATCCTTAAGGACTGGTATAGGTCCACAATATATAGGGTTGAGGTGCACTACTGCTGACTGCTGCCCAATTCTGCAGCAGTCCTTTAACAGTATAGGGACTGAGGTACAGTCTGCTAATCACAACCTACTAGTTCCACAAAGGTCCTTAAGGACTGGTATAGGTGTACTATTTGGTGTGCAGTATATAGTTGTGTAATACACGTATAAAATACTTGCACATATAGAAAGCATAGTGTAGTGTGTTTCCACTGTCCAGCATTGTGACTGCTGAGCAGTTCTGCAGCGATACTACAAAGAGTGACAAACGCAATCCAAAAAAAAAGTATTGTAACTTATGTGATAGGCCAGTGGCCCCCAAAAACAATAGATTGAAGCGGGGTGTTATATACCTTCTTCCACATACATACTGCACTTCTGTAGAGAGTTTTGTCACAGGGTCATTTAAAAAATGACAGGCAGAGGAAGAGGCAGGCCCTTCTGCAGGGGTGGTAGGGGTAGGGCAGGAGCAACAGGCTTGAGCCAAAGTGGAAAATTGCAGAAGGTGTGTGCGATTATGTCAAAGGAAGCACCAGAATTGGTTGAGTGGCTCACTCAGCCTTACTCTTCTGCACCCTCTGCTGTGCATATTATGAGGGGCTCCCACCATCCCTGTGCTATGCTCATTATGAGGGGCTCCCACCATCCCTGTGCTATGCTGACTTCCTCCTGGGGCTGCTTACGGTGCAGGTGTCAGTGCTGTATATCACAGTGCTGGTGATCATCTCCTGCACCCTCTTCTTTGCCTACCCTGACCTTCCCTCGCCTCCATTGTCTCAAGAGTTCTGAATTGTCTGAATTTCACATATAAAAAAAGAATGCTTGTAGTTGTCGATCCCAGATTCACCTCATACATGTGTAATGTCACGGTGCTGGTGTCAGATCACTCTATCACGGTGCAGGTGTCAGTGCTCTCTCTCATGGTGCTGGTGCCAGATCACTCTATCACGGTGCAGGTGTCATTGCTGTATGTCACGCTGCTGGTGATCATCTCCTGCACCCTCTTCTTTGCCTACCCTGACCTTCCTTCTCCTCCATTGCCTTCATGCGCTCCACAGTCCTGAATTGTCACAATTTCACATATAAAAAAAGAATGCTTGTAGTTGTCGATCCCAGATTCACCTCATACATGTGTTATGTCATTGGCCATGTGGTGGGACTATGTGTGCACAGCTAGTAATTATTTTGTGGCTGCAAATTTGACCTGTAGGTTTGCAAAGTTCGCCTCCCATTGAAGTCAATGGGGCCCGCCGCGAACGTTACAGTTCACAAACTATCGGCTGCGTTTGTGGTCCGCGTTCGCTAAACGTCCCGTCGGAAGTTCGTCCATCACTACTGACTGCTGTTAGAAAAATTTCAACGCTACAGCAGGAGGAGGAATATTTATAATACTGAATTACAGCAGAGTACAGCGGGTAAAATATATAATTATGGGCATGTGTCTACAGTTCGGAAGTGATTAAATAAAGAAAGTAAGCGCAATATGTTTATCTCCTGTTGTGGCTGGAGTGGGAGAGATCACATGTAAAGATAGCAGCACAAACATGGTTTGCATTTATAAGGCTGTAACCTACCTATCCTGCTGTGTATTACAGAGTAGTGGCTGCAGAATGAGAGGTTGTGATTTATGTTGAAGTGGGCTTGCTCACATTTAACATGTACAGACTTAGCGTACCCTCTGACATTCACTGAAATTCATAAAGCATGATGGGAAGTGTATTTTCATTATAGTGTGTAGATAGAGAGGAGAGCATATGATGTAATCCCTACTGTAACATCCCCTCCCTGGTAAAACAGATGCTGGCATCATTTGAATTGGAGAGACGACTTCCTGAAAATTCAGTTAGACGTTTCTCTTCGATGGTAAGGAATTTCACAAATGTAATAACTAGTGTCTTGTGTAGGGGGGTGTACTAATGGATGATTTTTTTGCAGATCCCCTAGTTCTAGAGCCTCTCCTGTCTCTCCAGTGTGAAAGCCAGAGTGCTTTCACACTGAAGCGGTGCGCTTGCAGAACGGTAAAAAAAAGTCCTGCAAGCAGCATCTTTGCAGCACTGTAGGAGCGGTGTATACACCACTCCTAAAGTGCCCTTGCCCATTGAAATCAATGGGGCAGCGCCAGAAAATTGCCTCTGCAGCGGGTGTTTTAACCCTTTTTCAGCTGCTAGAGGGGGTTAAAAGCGCCCCACTATCGGCCGAATAGCGCCGGCAAATCGACGTTAAAAATAGCGGTGCTTTACCGCCGATGCCTCAGTGTGAAAGTAGCCTTAGCCAAAAATGGTATTACTTGTGCATGGACACCAAACATCTGGCGAACCAAATGCGCCCACCAAACTGCTTCCTTTATTTGATTTACAAAAGGGAAATAGACTGTTCACTTTGCAAAGGAAGTTACACATTGCAAGGAAATTTGTCTGAGAGCTTTGTGAGCGTGAACTGTCCTGGGTTTGGTTCAAGCAGGGTTCTGTGAACTTCAAAGATTCCAAGCTGAAACAGCATTTGAATAAACTGCACACGAATTTGTCAAGTTGAAAATTACAGTTTTTTTGCGGCCAATAGGCAAATAATTGCAGGAGGAGTGGCCACTACCCTAAGGGATGTGTATCAATGCAAGCACTTTGTTTAAATTTCATTCGGCTACAAGTAGTGACTTTTGAAAGCACTGATATTTACAAACAAACAAGAATTGTAAATTTCTGGAAAATTACATCTCCCTCCTGGCTTCTTTTTTAAAAATCACACAGACCCCAAAGGTCCCCCAAAATACATAGTACACACCTAAGGTCAGTTTTGTATTTTTCTGTATTATTTTAAAGAAGCTGGCAAGCTGTATGATTTTTCTCTTTGCAAATGTTGCTTTGCTGTTCCACATCCTGCAGCAGCTAAATAAATTGTGAGGTCCTTCTAAAAATCTATGCCAGACCCTATTCCTAGCAAGCAGACTGGCTGGCTAAGAAAGGGGACTGGGGCCTCTAACCCACTACTCTGGCCAGTGGTTGTGGAGGCATGTGGGTAGGAGGCTTGTGCTGTGTCCTTACCAGTGTGGCATGAGTGATTTTAATTGGATGTGACACAATGTTTATTGGGAACCAACCTAATCTGTAAGATTTCTGAAAAAAAATTCCTAAATAGGAGGGTTTCTCTCCCTTGCAGAATTCTGGGGGTTTTTTTTGTTTGTATTTTCAATTTGTGCATTGGTTCCAGGCCAGAACCATAGGTCCCTACCTGGACCTGAGACTAGGGGAAGAGATTTTTTCATTCCAAGGAGCTGCGATGCATGCCAGGGCCTTCCCTTCCTCCTTTGTTCTCTTCAGATGCAGGGAGATGGGCGGGCACTTGATGCGCATCGACGCCCACCCCACACGCCATACGTATGATGTCATGCGATGATTTGTTTATTTTCCACCTGCGATCACTATGAGGGAGGGTTTGAGCGCAGATTGCCAAACTACATCAGCCGTTAAGGCACTGGCCCCGTCTTCCCCTAGTGATGTTGGCAGTATCCTGCTGCTGACTGTTGCTACGAATACTACACTCTGGTGGAGCACTTGTTTCATTTACCTTGAGACCATATGCACCATTGTTATTATGCTTTCTTTGTTACGGTACTATCTAGTTGGCTCTTGTTTATTCACTGGGTTTCTTTTGGTACTCTCTTTTATCAATATTAGCTCTGGCGAGGTGTGTGGTTCTTATCACTCAGTGCTTTCACTTTGCACTTAGCTTTCTGACACTATTATATGCCCTTTGGGCTGTAGTTCTCCCCTCTGCCAATTGCGCAGTTCTATATATTTACACATTGTTCTTTCCACAGAAACTTTCTAGAATTTTTATACAGCATTTACCAATATCACAATTGCCAACTGGGGACTGCACTTCCATAGATGTTCCATTTACTCCTGTTTTTGCCACTATGTGGCCATGGATACCAGTGCCTCAGCTCCCGGGGATGTTGTTCCCATGGAGCCTTCAGCTGTTAACACTATCTCTTGAATATATAGTTTACCCTTCGGTAAGAGTGTCTGGGAATATTTTTGGTCCCCTCTCTTCCTTATTTTCCCCTCTGTGCCAACCACCAGATTATTGTGCATTTATTAATCCATTTTTTTTATTATACAGATACATCTATTCCGTATTTGCTCCTGATGAGTGAAAAATATCCACAAAATGCTCCTGTCAAATGCTACACCATTGCAATCACATGTTTGAGATTCTTCAGTATTATGTATGTCATTCATACATACATTAGTGTGGAGTAGGGACAGCTCATATAGTTTCAGTGTAGTGTAGTGATACTGTGTCAGTAATCTTGACATTAGTGTATAGCTAGTAGCTGTATAACTAGTAGGGACAGTTCAGATAGCGTCAGTGTAGTTGAACACGTCTATTTGATTGCATTACTGCCAGTTTAACAGCATTTACTTCTGTGTGTGTGAGGCCGCGTACACACGGGCGGATTGTCTGCCCAACTAAGTTCGTCAGACAATCCGACAGACAGTCTGTTCAAAATTTGCATGAACGGACTTGACCACACACGATGAGCAGACAGTCCGCTGAAAGCGTGCGCGATGACGTGTACAGCACGTACGACGGGACTAGAAAAACGACGTCCTATACACTGCAATGCAACCTTCGGCCGTGTAAATCCTTTCTGAGCATGCGCCATACTTAGTTCGTCCAACTTGCCTACACACGAGCGGACTGTCCGCTGAAACCAAGTTTGGACGGACAAAACCAAGTTTGAACGGACAAAATTTCGGAAATTCCGTAAGACTTTGTTCGTCAGACAGTCCGCTGAAAAAGTCCGCTGAAGCCCACACACGAGCGGATTGTCCGCTGAAACACTAAGTTGGACAGACAATCCGCCCGTGTGTACGCGGCCTTACTGTCAGTTTAACACCATATTGTTTTGTGTGCGTTACTGCCAGTTTAAAGCCCTATATTTCTGTGTGTGTTACTGCCAGTTTAAAGCCATATAGTTTTGTGTGTTACTGCCTGTTTAATGCCATTTACTTCTGTGTGCGTTACTGCCAGTTTAATGTCATACAGTTTTGCATGCGTTACTGGCAGTTTAACGTCATATAGTTTTGCGTGCTTTACTGCCAGTTTAACGCCATATAGTTCTGTGTGTCACTGTATGTTAGGCGCATTATATTGCAGTATATTATAGTGTATCCATGGAGTGCGTCTGTGTAGCTTGAGTAGTCAAATTAAGGTACACCAAAGACCTCTTTCCATTGATTAAATTGCATCTATGGAAAGATTTCAACTTCTTCTTTACATTTGCATATAAACACCGCCCCCCTCCATCCCAATAATGTCTGGGAGGACAACAAGGAGAGGCAGACGTTCTCTTGGCACTGTAAGGAGGCCAGCAACAAATGTGCCCACAGGCAAAGGTGGACGTGGTAGTCACTCCTCAGGCAGGGTATCATTTCCTCTGTTTAGTGAGTTTGCCCGTGCTATCCAGCCACAGCATGCAGAGGAGGTAGTGGACTGGCTTACTAAATCTTCCTCATCCTCTGTCATGCAAGCAGAGACATGTTTGTAGTCCCCTGCAGTTGCCAGAGTGGATAAACCTGCCTCCTTGTCCACATCTTTTCCTGCCATAGCCCCAACATCAGCCATTGAGGAGTCAGCTGAGTTATTTGACCACAGCATCAGCCACTTGATCCTTGGTGATGCCCAGCCATTAATGGATTCAGATGTTGGTTCTGAGGTTGAGGGTGACAGGAACATGAGCCTAGAGAGAGAGAGGAACACTGGTAGGCAAATTGGCATTCATACTCCCCAAGCCACAGGATATTGCCAAGTTGTCTCCAGTGGTAATGATGAAGATGGAGATGATGATGATGAGGTCACTGATGCAACTTGAGTGCCAGATAAAGCAGAGGAGGAAACTGAAGGTGAGGCGGCACAACCACAAGAAGGCCAACATCAAGAAAGAGTAGAGAGCAGCCACCCTATTCCATCACATTCTGCAGCTGTTATCTCCCGGCCCACTCCCCAAAGCTAAACTGTCTGGGCCTTTTTCAGCACATCTGCAACAGATCGCACTGTTGCTATCTGCAAACTGTGTCTCAGGCACATCAAACAAGGGAAAAACACCAACCATTTGGGTACCACATGCCTAACAAGACATTTAACGTCCAACCACTCAGCCCGTTGGCAAAAGCACCTAAAAGCCACACAAAAGGATCACAAATCTGTCCCTCCTCCTCCTCCTCCTCCTCCTCCTTGCCCAATTTAGTCTGCCCCTTCTATGCCAAGCCATTACCTCTCAGCAGCCTCCAGATCCTAGCAGCACATCTCCCAGCAGCACGCCACCAGACTGTAGCCAGCAAATTTCTCTGCCCCATCTGCTGCAGCGGGAAAAGAATACAGTCCCTGTCACCCACAAGCCACAATGCACCTTACTGCTGACACGTGGTCCAGCAAGCATGGGCAGGGACAATATACTGTATTTTGTTAACAGAACACTGGGTAACGCTGCTTGCAACTCGAAAGGATGCAAGAAAGGGCTTGGTGCTGCACCTTGTTGTGCCCCCATGTCTCCATACAGCTTGTGGTGATGATGCCAGACCTGTGAGCTCTACCCTCTCCTCCTCCTCCTCCTCCACCTCCATGCCCTCCTCTGCAGAATTGTCCTATGAACATCAGGTACCCCCCAAGAGTTCAAAGGGATATTTCATGTGTCAGGCAGTGCTTCAACTGGTGTGTTTAGGGAACAGGAACCACACCGGAGCAGAGATTCTTGCAGCTCTGCAGGGACAGGCCCAGAGGTGGTTCACACCATGCCAGCTGGAGCCAGGAGAGGTGGTGTCCATTAATGGCTCAAACCTCCTGTCAGCCCCTAGACAGGGAAAGTTGACACGTGCCATGTCTGGCACATGTGCTCAATTTGGTGGTGCAGTGTTTCCTAAGTACATATCCAGGGTTGCAAGATGTACTAAAACAGGCCAGAAGAGTCTGCAGCCATTTCAGGTGGTCATACGCAGCCAGTGCTCGGTTGGCTGAAATTCAGCGGGAATTCCAAATGCCCGTAAACCACCTGCTTTGTGACATGCCCACCAGGTGGAACTCAACATTGGCAATGTTGCTGTGGCTATACATGCAGCAGAGGGCTGTCAATTAGTACCTGTGCTAGTACGGCACAACAACAGACTCAGGCCACCTCTGCTTTTTTTCCACACGCCAATGGCTGATTATTAAGGATGCATGTACTGTATTGTCCCCATTTGAGGAGGCCACAAGGATAGTGAGCAGTGACAGTTCATCAGTGACACAATCCCTGTTGTGTTCCTGCTGGAGCAAACTCTGCGTGGCATTATGGACAGGACATTGGAGGCAGAGAAGCAGGAGGAAGAGGAGGACGTCCTTTCCCCTCAAGGCCCACTTTATCCAGACACCATCATTCTTATGTCACAGAACACACAGGAGGAGGATCACTCGGAGGATTCTGGCACTTTCATAGGCTTCGAAGAAGAGGAAGACATGCGCCAATCTATAACTGATGGCTTTCCAACCGCAGAACCCTTGGGAGTAGTACGTGGCTGGGAGGAGGAAGTTCCAGGTGCTGTCATCCTGAGTGACCGTGAGGAGTTTGCTTCTCAAGCCTTGGTAAATTTGAGATGCATGGGCAACCTTATGCTCCAAAGCATGCGAACGGACCAAAGAATACATAGCATAAAGGAGAAGGATGATTACTGGTTGGAAACCCTCCTTGAACACAGTTATAAGGAGAAGGTCTTAGGACTCATCCCATCCCCACAGAGAGTGCAGGAGATAAAATCTATTGAGGACATGTTAAAGAGGATTATATTGAAAGTTTTTTCCTGACTCCAGTAGGTTACAGTGTGGTGGAAAACGTGTTTTTGAGTCTTCTATAGGTCAAGAGAGGAACATTGGAGAAGGCATCTGCCTAAGTGAGGCATTTCGAAAATGTTTTAGTCGTCGCTGCCCAGGGCTGTCAGTTTCCTCATCCCATCGGCAGCATCTGCATCACTTGGTGGATGATTAACTCTGGGCCGAAACAGACATGGAGAGCTTTCCAGCTAACGATCCACTGACTTACTGGGTCATGAGAATAGACCACTGGCCAGAACTTGCCCAGTATGCTATTGAGTTGTTGGGCTGCCCTACATCCAGAATGCTTTCAGAACGGCATTCAGTGCTGCAGGAGGTTTCGTTACTGATCATAGAGCGCGTCTGTCCACAGAATCTGTGGACCGTTTGACTTTTATAAAAATTTATCAGTCCTGGATTACCAGCTATGAAGCTCCTGATGCCGATGTCACTGATTAAGTCTTTTTGGGATGTGGAATCTCTGCAGGACTTTGAGGGTGCCTAGCTTTGAGGATGTTCAATCATTTCATCTGGAAGAATGTTTTTGGTATAGGTTTCATGGGCACAATTAACACCCAAATACCAATTTTTCTGCACCTGTTTGACAGGTGCATATCATTGCAATTTTTTACAGCAAGGCAAATTCTTGCTTTCATCAAGAGTACTTCTATAGGGTCATGGTGGGAAGGCACCACCGACACCCAAAGACCAATTTTTACACACCTGATACTTCTATCCAAAATCAAATTGACACCAGAATGTTTCCAAACAATCTTTAATCTTGTTCCTAGTGCACTACATTGTGGCCTCATCATTCACACTGGCTCCCCAGCTGTTGCTGAGCAAAATAAGCGCAGCTTGCAGGGAAAATGTCATTTTTTTGGCTTTATAAATGCAATTATTGCTGCAGCAGATTCTAGACATGATACAGATCTGTCACTTTACAGGTAGACTAAGGGGACCCCCCCCCCCCAGGCACTATATTGGAAGGATTTTTTTTTATGCTTTCACTTTAAGAATCAAAAAAAAAATCACTGCTCATTTAAAAATGACATATTTTTACAAACGTTTTTTTTAACTTTGTTACTTTAACTGAAAATTGTGCAGTCCTGTGATACTGTACCAAAACAAAATGTATGCCCTTTTTATCCAATAAATAGAGCTTTCTTTTGGTGGTATCACTAGTGGTATTACCTGGGAGTGCCTTGCAGCCTTATTTCTGTTAGGTGGTTGGCAAGCAGTTAATGTCAATCAATCCTCACCAGCCATTGACTTTTGACTGCAAGTAGTAAATGCTATTTATATGTAACATTTCAAAACTTCCTGATTAAAATGTAAAAAAAAATAATGATAGACTTGGGAAAGCAGGGTAAGTAAATGTGATATCTGTAAAGTCTTAGTTCAAATAGTAATATGTTCTTACACTGTTAAGAAAACACTGCTATGTAAACCAAGAGATCAACCATTCACCCACACATCACTCCATGTTCTTATGAATGCAAACAGTAAATTTTCATCCTATAAGAACATGCAGTGCCTCTAGATAAATGTTATGCAATTTAAATAGTGGTGCTTCATTTACAGTAGAATGAATGATGAAATTCTGTGTTAGATGTTTTAGAGATTCCCTTCTGTGCTGAAATAGGCAAACGTTTACTGGTTATGTTTAACAGTTTCCCCTCTCACATATGTAGACCAAGACAGTTTTTATATTTAAGCTATGGATCTATTATATCAGTGATAACGTTGCCATTGCTTAACATAACAAAAAATGTTTCATGTTTTTTTCACCCTAGAGAAAAAGGTGTAAAAAAAAAAAAATATGTTTGTTTAGTGTGACCAGAATCACTTTAATTACTAACACAACAAACATTTCTGTTGATAAAAGTGCACATTTTATTTTATGATTTGTCCTGTGTTTAATGACACAACATTTTCTTTCAATTACAAAGGATAATGAAGTTATTAGCAAATGAGATGAAGTTGTTATATTTCAATGTTGTACTTTTTTTTAAATGCCTCACTAAAAAATAATGACTAAATGAAATAAACATGAAAAAGTTTAACAACGAATCTAACATTTTTTTTCCCTGTACATCAGAGGGGAGCGAGCTCACCCGGGATCGTCAGGGTGTGGCCTCGCCCTCAGTTATAAAAGAACTGTCAAAGGGAAGGCGCATCATACGGTGGGTGGCTCCCATGAAGGCAGATCAGTCATGTTTTTTTTTCAGTCCATCAGTGGAGCAAGAGAAGAAGAAGAAGACTTTGTGGGACATTTTTATTTTTTTATTTTTTAAAAAGGACTTGTGTCATTTTTACCATTTTCACACTTTTTTGTGAAATGGTACACAGGGGGGAGGCTGGAATCTGTTAAAGGGGGCTTCCAGATTCCGATAAGTCCCCCGCCCACAGAACACCACAACCACCAGGCAAGGGTTGTGGAGATGAGGCCCTTGTCCCCATCAACATGGGGACACTGTGCTTTGGGGAACTACCTCAAAGCATTCTCCCCATGTTGAGGGCATGTGGCCTGGTATGGTTCAGGAGGGGGGCTGTCTCTCCCATTTCCCCTCTTTTCTTGCGGCCTGCCAAGTTGCATGCTCTGATAAGGGTCTGGTATGGACTTTTGAGGGAACTCCACGCCATTTTCTTTTATTTTGGTGGGGGTTCCACTTAAAATCCATACCCAACCTGAAGGATTTTGAGGGGAACCCCCACGTTTTTTTTTTATTTTGGCATGGAGTTTCCCTTAATATCCATGCCAGACCTAAAGAGCCTTGTATGGAATTTGGGAGGACCCCCACACAGTTTTCTTTTTACATTTTGGTTCAGGGTTCCCCTTAGTATTCATACCAGACCCAAAGGGTCTTGTAATGGACTGTGGGGGAATCCCACGCCATTTTGTTTAATGACTTTTATGTGTATTGCCGGGGACCGACGTTTTTTCCTATAGAAATTTCATTTTGCTCTCGGACTGTTCTAAACATGGGAAACATGCGCCACTTTACAGGCATACTGTAGACAACCCACAGGTATGAAATTTAAAGGAATATTTCACTTTTATTGTTTCACTTTAAGCATTATTAAAATCACTGCTCCTGAAAAAATGTCCCCTAGGGCAGGACCCAGATCCCCAAACACTTTTTATGACAAAACTATGCATATAAGCCTTAAAAATTATCACTTTTGATTTCACCAATAGACTTTTAAAAGATTTTCCGCGGCTTTCGAATTTGCCACGAACACCCCAAATTGTTTGCTATTTGGCGAACGAGCAAACACCTGATGTTTGAGTTGAACTTATGTTCGACTCAAACATTGGGCTCGTCCCTAATGCTGGATGGCAAATATATCATTTTACGGCAGCAGCCATTTTTTATGTCACTTTGGAGGGTTAACATGTACGGTTCTGTAACTTCTTGTGCAGCAATACATTATCCCCCAAGCAGCTTCTTTCAAGGATTTGCTTATTTTGAATATTGTCCTTTAAGCCACATAATCCACACTGATTGTTATTTTTTGGAATGGTATATGTCTCTCACTGCAGCGCCCAGGTACTTATGTCCCTTTTTAACAAAAACATGTAAATTGCCTTTTAAAAATGCCAGAAAGGAGAGGCATGGCTGGGATGTGAGTGAGCTTGGACATGTTCTGCAGAGGCTCCCATTATCCAGTGCTTTTACACTGGCCTTGGGGAGCACACATTCACCATCCTGCTCAGCAAACTGCTCCATCCGACCTTACCATGCCTTCTAAGCACTATCTGGCTCAGAAACAAGCCTTCTGTTCTGGGGGTCCTAAAGCTCACCACCAGCTACCACGGCCATCTTGCCTTCACATTTCTCAACTCAACATGTCTGCCATGGCTTCAGAGGCTGGAGAGGGACCTGCAAAGCTTCTTGCTGCTGCCCCACTGTAGGTATATGCCACTTCAGAGACAAATAGAACTTCTCTTATGGCTAAGATTGACTCACTGGAGTGTGGGCTCATTAGGTAGGAACTAGACAAACTTTGTGGTTGCCTGGGCATAGCTGAGACCAGCTTCTCTGATGTGAAGCACACCACCTCCTCATATGCCTCTACCCTGTCTGAGCTGCAATGTACGGTGAAACCCCTAATAGAAAAATAGACTCTGCCACAATGATGTGTGAGCGGTCGACCTCCCGGAGGGGGCTGAGGTTGATCATCCTGCCATCTTTGCAGAATCACTCAAAGGTCCTGCATTTACAACAGGTTTCTCTTCTTTACCAGGTCTAGAGGGCACATAGAGTCCCCATTGGCTCCAGGACCCTGGGCACTCTTCCCCATCTATTTCCTTAATTTACAAGACAGGGGTCTTATTCTGACTGAGGCTTGGGAGCAACAAAATCTGTGTTATGAGTTTGCTGTGCTCCACTTCTTCCCCAATTTTTTCCCCAGAGCTGCAGAAATGCAGGAGATCATTTGTGGATGTGAGGTGATGGATTTGAGAGAAGGGCCTTCAATTCAGCATGTTATACTCCAGCAAGCTGCAAGTACAACACAATGGATCCACCCTATACTTTGATACCCCTGCCTCGGCTTCCGACTGGCTGGACTCCTTGCCCTGACTTGGTATTCTGGAACCTAGCCTTGAATATGGTCATCTATTAGTTTCTGCTGTTACTTTGTACTCCTTCCTGGATTTTCTCCTGCTAAAAATGTTTGCTCCTCATGTGAGGACATGAGAGCATGTTTTTTTCTATCCTTACCCCTTCATTGTGAGTGCTGGGCATTCCTGCGTGCTCCATTTTTTTGTGCTATAAAGTCTATGTGGCATAGTTACATTGTCAGAGAAACAAAGATGTTGTTTTGTGGGTTGTGTTTCTTTTTTGTTTTTGTTTTTTCCCCTCATATCTTTTTTTCATTTTTATTTGACTGTGGTGGATACGGTTTAACTCTCTGAACTGCTTTTGGGCCTCTCTATTTATGCATGTTGTTTCATACATTTTAAAGTACCATGATATCTAACCTATAGATCCTGGAATGTCTGGGGGTTACATTTTAAGTTTAAAAGGTCTTTAGTCCCGTTATACCTGATATCTCACAATCTTCACATTTGCAAAAGACCCATTTACCTGGCAACAGAAATATGTCTTTCAAAAGGAAATTTTGTTGAGGGTTTGCCCCCCCCCCCCCCCCCATTATAGCATCTGTATAAGGAGTGCTTATGTACAAATTTTCTGCCTCTGTAATTTTACAAGGCCCATGTGGTCTTGCTGGCTATGCCTGACAAAGACCCCATCATTCTTATGTCACAGAACACACAGGAGGAGGATCACTCGGAGGATTCTGGCACTTTCATAGGCTTCGAAGAAGAGGAAGACATGCGCCAATCTATAACCGATGGCTTTCCAACCGCAGAACCCTTGGGAGTAGTACGTGGCTGGGAGGAGGAAGTTCCAGGTGCTGTCATCCTGAGTGACCGTGAGGAGTTTGCTTCTCAAGCCTTGGTAAATTTGAGATGCATGGGCAACCTTATGCTCCAAAGCATGTGAACGGACCAAAGAATACATAGCATAAAGGAGAAGGATGATTACTGGTTGGAAACCCTCCTTGAACACAGTTATAAGGAGAAGGTCTTAGGACTCATCCCATCCCCACAGAGAGTGCAGGAGATAAAATCTATTGAGGACATGTTAAAGAGGATTATATTGAAAGTTTTTTCCTGACTCCAGTAGGTTACAGTGTGGTGGAAAATGTGTTTTTGAGTCTTCTATAGGTCAAGAGAGAAACATTGGAGAAGGCATCTGCCTAAGTGAGGCATTTCGAAAATGTTTTAGTCCTTGCTGCCCAGGACTGTCAGTTTCCACATCCCATCGGCAGCATCTGCATCACTTGGTGGATGATTAACTCTGGGCCGAAACAGACATGGAGAGCTTTCCAGCTAACGATCCACTGACTTACTGGGTCATGAGAATAGACCACTGGCCAGAACTTGCCCAGTATGCTATTGAGTTGTTGGGCTGCCCTACATCCAGAATGCTTTCAGAATGGGCATTCAGTGCTGCAGGAGGTTTCGTTACTGATCATAGAGCGCGTCTGTCCACAGAATCTGTGGACCGTTTGACTTTTATAAAAATTTATCAGTCCTGGAAAAGGAAATTTTGTTGAGGGTTTGTCCCCCCCCCCCCCATTATAGCATCTGTATAAGGAGTGCTTATGTACAAATTTTCTGCCTCTGTAATTTTACAAGGCCCATGTGGTCTTGCTGGCTATGCCTGACAAAGACCCCATACAGTGTTAATCATTTTAGACCCTTTGCCTCTTCAATATGGATCTCAAAATCCCAACCAAAATGTTAACCACCTGTATAACTAAAGTGCCCCACCTCCTGGTGTCCTCTCACCAGTTGGACTTTATTCCCAGTAAAGCAACAGACATTAACTTGAGAAGAGTTTTTACCTATACTGAGCTCCATCCTGATGATCTTGATAATCACACATTGTTTTTTTAGATTTGGAGAAAGCATTTGACTCCATACATTGAGTCTACACGAAGAAAGTATTGACATGTATGGGCTTTGGTAAAGTGTTCCTTCAGTGGATACAGCTGCTTTATGATCGTTCAGTGGCTGCTATTAAAACAGGTGGCTGGCTATCAGAACTTTCCCCTGTTGGCCGTGGCACTAGTCAGGGCTGTCCTTTGTCACCTGGACTTTTTTCCCTAATGATGGAGCCTATTACACTTGCATTACATACCTCCTCTTCAATTTGCAGCTGCAAGGTGGGTAGGTCCGGTGCAAGGATTTTTGACTACACAGGCGAAGGTGCATTTGTGCCCCCACTCCCTCAATATGGCATACACTGTATTTGTGCTCCATTAAGCTATAGTGGTTCTAGTGCTTAGAGTATGTGTTTAACTTACAGAAAATGGCACACAGGATGGTCAGAGATTGCATACATGGCCCACAAGATGGTCAGAGACTGCAGGCATGGCACAAGAGATGATCAGAGACTGCATGCAGGTTACAGGAGACGGTCAGAGACTGCAGGCATGGCACAAGGGACGGTCAGAGATTGCATGCATGGTATAAGAGGCAGTCAGAGACTGCATGCATGGCCCACGGGATGGTCGGAGATTGCATACATGGCACACTGTATGGTCAGAGATTGCATGCATGGCACATTGGATGGTCAGAGATTGCATACATCATGGCACATGGGACAGTCAGAGATTGCATGCATGGCACATGGGATGGTGAGAGATTGCATATATCATGGCACACAGGACAGTCAGAGATTGCATACATCATTGCACACAGGATGGATAGAGATTGTACGCATTGCACACTGGATGGTCAGAGATTGCACACATGGCACATGAGACAGTCAGAGATTGCATACATGGCATAAGGGCAAGCCTAATACAATACTATGCACAGCTTTCTTGGACAGTCAGAGATTGCATGCATGGTACATGAGACGATCATATTGCACGCATGGTACATGGGATGGTCAGCGATTGCACACATGTCACATGAGCCAGTCAGAGATTGCACGCATTGCACACGAGATGGTCAGAGATTGCATACATCATGGCACAAGGGACGGTCAGAGATTGCATCCATCATTGCACACAGGAGGGTTAGAGATTGCACGCATTGCACACTGGATGGTCAGAGATTGCACACATGGCACAAGAGCAAGCCTGGTACAATATTATACACAGCTTGCTTGCCTCACCTTCCACAGAGATGAGAGAAAGGGAAATCTTCATCTGTACTGTACCACCACTGCCAATTACAATCCTCCTGTGCCTTCTGTAGGTCCCTTCTCCTGGTGTCACTTGGCTCCAGGCTGCTCCCCAGGCACCCCCTCTTCCAACATGCTCTGTATGCTGCTGAAATGAAGGCGTTGCTACCGCGCAGCCAGGTAGGAGGAATACTTTTTCTTCATGATCCATCAATCCTCCCTCACCTCAAGGGAAGGGGGGGCATTGTCTTTGAGTGTCCGTGTGTTATAGTCTTGCACTGCAGCTCAGCTATTAGAGGAGGAGGAGAGGAGGAGGGCAGTAGTAGGCAGGGCCCGGCTGGGCTGTAACTGTAGTAAGGAGATACGAGCGGAGCAGGGGAAGTAAACAGTGCCCAGCCAGGGGGTTGTGCTGCACTGTGTCCTGTCAGTGTATGGATGAGCTGGGCTGTGTACAGATTGGAGAAGGGGCGGCGTCATCATAAGCAACTCTTAGGGAACCACTGGCTTTGCCCCCCCCCCTGGTGCCCTCAGGCGGCCGCCTTGGCTGCCTTATGCTGGAGATAGCCCTGAAGGTAGGTAGCTTAGAAAAAAAGACAGCTCTATATGTAGAAGATGTGGTATTGCTTTTAGATGACCCAGACATTTCCTTGCCCTCTGTACTAGCCATTTTAGATCATGTGGCATCCTTTTTTGGTTTAAGTCCAAGGACCTTCCCCCTCAGGGGCCGCCGGGTTGCCTTCCTCTCCTGTTTCTCCTTTACAATGGATAAAGCAGGTGAAATATCTAGGTATTAGCATTACTAATTCAGTGTCATATTTAGTAAACAGACTTTAAACAAAGGATTCATGACTGGAGAAACCTCCCAGTAACGTTGATTTAGAAAATTATTCTGGTCCAAATTAAATTTCTTCCACTATTACTGTATATCATAGAGAACCCCCGTGTGGATTCCTAAAGCCATTTTTCATTCCCTCCATAGACTCATTTCTGAATTTCTTTGGCAGGAAGGCACCCCCAGAATCTGTCTTGCAGTCTTGCAACAACCTTGTAAGGAAGGGGGCTTGGCAGTGCCTAACTTTTATAAATATTTTTTGGCTGGGCAACTTGTATTTGCGCATAGGTTGTTGACCAGCTTATTTGATGATGCTGTGGTGGGGGGGGGGGGGGTGCTCTTATGAAGCATTGGCCTATTCAGTTCATAGAGGATCACAATCTCCTCATACTCAAACTAGCTCCATAAGATCTGTCATGTGAGCCTTGAGGGTAACCCATGGGGAGGAATTTGGGGGCCCCTTTACCCCCTCGCCTTATACTCGGCTGTGGAAAAATTGCAACCTCTCCCTCTTTTACACATATGAGGACCCCATAGTATGGACGAGTTATGGAGTCAAGAAACTGTGTGATATTACTAAAAATGGAGTACCAAGACCCTTTGATGAATTCAAATCCTTATATCATCTCCCAATAGCTCAGTTCCTTCAATATATACAGTTGTGGAATGCCTACCAGTCACAATTTGGGTAACTTCTGTCTCCTTTAGTCCTTCAGGTTTAGAGTCCATGCTGAGAGATGGGGATCTAGTCAAACTTATATCTACTGTTTATAAATACCCCTTCCCTGAGACTACTAAATTGCACAGCATTTGTAAAATCAAGGGGCTGTCTTTTGTCCCAGACCTTGATGTAGAGAATTGGGAGAATGTATGCAAGGCTCCATTCTCCAGGACCAACTCATACATTATACATTTTTACATTGTATATATTATATCTTGCTAAGCTAGCTAGGATATATGGCAATAGTTCCTCCTCCTGTTGGTGCAGCTATCCAGGTTTACTGGACTCAAGTCCTCCAGTGTATTCAGTCCGTCACCACTAGGGATGAGCCGAACACCCCCCGGTTCGGTTCACACCAGAACCTTTGAACGGACCGAAAATTTGTACGAACTTTAGAACCCCATTAAAGTCTATGGGACTCGAAACGTTCAAAATCAAAAGTGCTAATTTAAAAGGATAATATGCAAGTTATTGTCCTAAAAGGGTTTGGGGACCCTTCTCCTGCCCCAGGGGACATGTATCAATGCAAAAAAAGTTTTTTCAGGAGCACTGATTTTAATGACGCTTAAAGTGAAAAAAAGTGAAATATTCCTTTAAATATCATGTCTGGGGGGTGTCTATGGTACGCCTGTGAAGTTGCACGTGCTTCCCATGTTTAGAACAGTCCCTGCACAAAATGAAATTTCTAACGGAAAAAAGGTCATTTAAAACTGCTTGTGGTTTTAACGTAATGTCTGGTTCCGACAATACGGATGAAAATCATTGAGAAAAATAGCATGGGTAGCCCCCCCCCCCCTGCCCATTACCAGCCCCTTTGGGTCTTGTATGGATATTACCCAAATTAAAAAAAGAAAAGGCGTGGGGCCCCCGGGCCCTATATACTCAGAACAGCAGTATACAGGCGATGCAAACAAGACAGGGACTGTGTAGGTTTGTTGTGTTAAGTAGAATCTGTTTGTAATTTTAAACTGGTACATTTTTAAAGTGTAGCTCTAGTCAAAAAATCTATTTTTAAGCTTTTTGGAAAACATGGGGAAGGGTTTTCACCCCTGTATAATTTTTTTGCCATCCGTCTTTTTTCATCTCCCTTCCTGTTGTCTCCTTCTGTTTACAAGTAGGAGACGTTTGTAAGTTGGATATTTGAAAGTAGGGGCCTGCCCTATATGCTCTGCATAAATTTCAGCCTAAGGTGTTGGTGTTGCCACAACACTGTACGCCCTCAAAGTGACTCTTGGTGGGCGCTGGAACACCCTGCTGTAAACTATTATATCAATAATTGTAATTACATGCCATTGTTGAATAGTGGTAGAAAAATTGGGCCTTTGGTGGTTGTGGTGGTGGTGGTGGTGATGGTGGTGGCGCTGGTGCCACAACACTGTAAGTCCTCACAGTTACTCTTGGAAGGGGCTGGAACAGGCCCTGCTGTGAAATATTATATCAAAAATTGTAATTACATGCACCTGTTAAACAGGGGCTGAAAAACTGGGCCTTAGGCACTGGTGCCACAACACTGCAGCACCTCACAGAAACTCTAGTTGGAGAGCAGGAATGAGCCCTGCTACAAAGTATTGCATCAAAAATTGTAATTACACTCCCCTGTTAAACAGGGGCTGAACAATTGGCCCTTAAGCACTGGTGCTGGTGCCACGACACTGCAACCTCTCCCAGATTGTCTATTTGAAGTGCAGGAATGAGCCCTGCTGCAAAGTATTGCATTACTAATTGTAAAAAACATCCATAAAGATGTTAGATTGATCACTTTGGTTTTATTATTATTATAATCAGGCCCTACATCTCAGCAACCCCACCTAACAAAGTGATCAATCTAACATCTTTATGGTAATCTAGCATAGGCAGACTGACAGTCCCTAGCTAGATTCAAATTTTCATTTGTTTAAGAGAAGTTGGAATGGTATCCTGATCTGTTGGGGTCTTTTGGCTCTCATTTTCTGCTCTGATGATTAGACTTTTTGTGCATATGTTGAATATTTCCGGGGGGTGTCTCTCGTGGTATGAGACGTTTTGTTTCAGTATTGGCATTGCTGATGTGATTTTTTCACTTTAACATTTCGATTGACTATTATAAGACATGGGAACTCCCAGATATCAGCGCAGATTAGGTGCCATCTTGTTCTACCTCGTGAGCGAAAAATTCGATGCCATTCGATGTCATTAGGGTACATTTCGCTATACTCCTCTATTCAATTATTCGATATCGTTCGATGCTATGTGAACACATCTTACTATATGTATATTCGACGCCGTTTTGACGTCCATTTTTGGCCCATCCTTCCCCACTCAGCTGTTCCTTAATGATTGTCCGCAGCCCGTGGTGACGTCAGACGCCGCCGGGCTGGGCGGGCTGCTTAAATGCGGTCATTCAGACCACCATTGCTCTGCCTGTCTGTTGTTTGCAACTGGAGAAGATTGAACTCTGTGACCCAGCAGACTATTGTGCTCCCAGCAGAACTTTTCTTTTACCGATTGTCAGGTATGTTCAATGGGTAGTGGATGTCCCCTATATGGGTGGATACCGTGTACCTAGGATAATATCTGCCCTTTTGGGTTGTTGTTTCTTATTGATTTATTTTTTAATTTATTCACTCAATATTGCAGGGGTTCCTGTACATCTGCTTTCATTGCACTAAGTACGTTTCAACTATTGAATTTGAACCAGCAAGTTCATATGAGCTGAACCTTGACCCTACTGAGCTACTAGATCTAGGTAATGGCATATTTACCTATGTTTGAATGGGGTACGATTTATAAGGTGTACATATACTCAGACCTTCTATGTTTATTTAGGTCCTATTTTTGGCAGATTTCCTATGACCTCTGATATGGACCGCCCTTGCATCAATTTTTGGGTTCTGACCTTGATCCCAACATATTATAATTAAGTCGAATGGGACATACAGGTGTATTACCAATATTGTGTGTAGGTGAGATCACATTTTGGATATATATTATCTACATCATAAACATGTGTTTCAATGCTCTTTTTTTATTTTTTGTATACGCTTTATTGTATCTTGTACCTTTAAATCACTTTGTCTTAGTGCTAGTTAATATGAATTTATATCTACGCATGTATTCAATTCATTTTGATTCATGTATGTATCTATTTCATTTACAGTTTATCTACTAGATATACCAACTACTCCGGAGGAAGCTCATTTTCGGAGCGAAACATGTTGAGTGGTATATTATATAAGCTCCATAAACTGTATCAAAATTCTTAATCAAAGAATGTGATTAAGTGTTTTTATGTATTTTTACATTGGTTTGTATCTTTTGTGTATAATAAAAATTGGTGTTATTTTTATTCTATTTTCTTTTTCTTGATATCGTTTCCATTATGATATATCAGCACCTTCAAAGTCCCTAAGGGTTAGATCCCTTGCCCCTGTCGTGTGTTCTTTCGTATATATTAGAGGATGTGGTGCTAATAATCATCCAAGTTATACAGTAGGTGCCGCCGACATTGTGTTTCCAGCGCGACAGTATTGCGCTGGTTCCCGGCGACAGGCTTCTCTAACCAGCGCGATCCCGTTGCGCTGGCTGCAATAGGAAAATGACAATGTCGCCTCACTCATGAAGCCTGCATGCCTTCTCGGGGGCATACCAGGACCTTAGGTCTGGCAGGGATTTTAGGGGAATCCCCTTCACGTGGGGTCCCCCCAAAATCCATACCAGACCCCTATCCGAGCACGCAGCCCGGCGGTCAGGAAAGGGGGTGGGGCGAGCGAGCGCCCCCCCTCCTGAGCTGTACCAGGCCGCGTGCCCTCAACATGGGGGTGCCTTGGGGAAGGGGAGCCTCGCGCCCCCCCCCACCCCAAAGCACCTTGCCCTCATGTTGATGAGGACAAGGGCCTCTTCCCGACAACCCTGGCCAGCCATTTGACTCTAGTTTTTACTAGATATTCCTATCTGATTGGATCTGCCTATCGCTCGGGCCTGATCACCAAAAAACTTGGGAATTCCTTAATGTAACATCTCCACGTACGCCTACTTTGTATGCTCTCCTGAAGGTACATAAGAATCCCCTGAAACTTCCTGGGCGCCCTATAGTGTCCGGTAACAGGTCTTTAACTGAAAAGTGAGCCAACTGGTTGATGACTTTCTCAGACCTCATGTTGAGGGATTGTCATCGTATCTTCAGGACACAAGAGACCTGCTCAGGGCCCTGGATGGCATCGTCATCCAACCGGGCTCTTGGCTGGTCTCTTTGGATGTGGAGGCCCTCTACAACTCCCTCCCCCATGACCGGGGCTTGGCAGTTGTAGAGGGCTTTATTAGTGAGAGTACCAACGGTTCCCCTCAATACAATGCATTCATTTTGCAATTGTTGGGCTTTATCCTGACTAATAACATCTTTTTATTTGGCGATTCCCACTTCCTCCAGGTGCAGGGGGTGGCTATGGGGACCAAATGTGCACCCTCATATGCCAACCTATACCTGGGGGGGTGGGAACGCAGCCTATTCTATTGAGGTGATATGCAGGCCTATATGGAATACTTGCCGGTATGGCGTAGTTTTATAGATGACATATTCTTTATCTGGTCGGGTACACAAGCATCTCTGCTGGATTTTCTGGAAAGCCTTAAAATCAACAATTTCAACTTAAGCTTTACCTATGAATTCAGTCAGTCTAGACGGACTTTTCTAGACGTCCACATTTTTGTAGAGGAGGATGGGAGTATTGGTACTACTCTCTACCGGAAACCCTCATCAGGGAATACCCTGTTACATGCCACTTCCTCACACCACATCACCCCTGGTGACCAGTGTCCCATATGGGCAATATCTGCGATTAAAAAGAAATTGCAGTTCTAATGCAGATTTTGAGAGAGAAGCCCAACTATTATTTCATCGATTACTACAACGCGGCTACAGCCGTAGCTGTCTTAAAAAGGCATACTCTAGAGCTAAAAATCAACATAGACATTCTTTGCTACAAAAATCCAAAACCAAACGTCAATGGGACTCTGGAGTCAGGTTAGTTACGACATTCTCGGGCCAACATAAACAAGTTCGCAACATTTTGAATAAATATTTTCATCTTCTCAGGTGATGGTAAAGTGGCCAAACACTTAAAACCTTATCCAGAGATTAAATATCGACGATCTCGGTCCCTGAAGGATAAGTTGACCCAGAGTCATTTTTCTTCTTCAGAGGTAAGGGCTTCAACCTCAAGTTTAGGCTCTAGACCATGCCATAGGTGCAGCTTCTGCAGGTACATCCATGCAGCAAGCACCTTTACCCTACCTAATGGCCGTAGATTTAAGCCCAATTTTTCTGTTAATTAACAATCCACGGGCATTGTCTATATAATGCAGTGTGAATGTGGCGCGTTTTACGTTGGTAAAACTAAAAGACAATTCTTTTGTAGAATCAGAGACCACGTCTCACTCATAGTCAAAAAACGCATGGAAACCCCAATAAGTCACCACATTGGCATGAACCATGGCTTTGATAGTAAGAAAATGCATTTTTTTGCATTAGAGTATGTTCCCCCGGGCCCCAGAGGGGGCAATTATGATAGAATTCTGCTGCAACGAGAAACCAAATGGATATATGAATTATCTGCTTTGCAACATCCTGGATTAAACGATGCGATAAGTTTCAAATGTTTTTTGTAGAGAGGGGCCCTTTTTTTTTTTTTGGCAGCTTTCCTATGACCTCTGATATGGACCGCCCTTGCATAAATTTTTGGGTTCTGACCTTGATCCCAACATATTATAATTAAGTCGAATGGGACGTACAGGTGTATTACCAATATGGTGTGTAGGTGAGATCACATTTTGGATATATATTATCTACATCATAAACGTGTTTCAATGCTCTTTTTTTGATTTTTTTTATACACTTTATTGTATCTTGTACTTTTAAATCACTTTGTCTTAGTGCTAGTTAATATGAATTTATATCTACGCATGTATTCACTTCATTTTGATTCATGTATGTATCTATTTCATATACAGTTTATCTACTAGATATACCAACTACTCCTGAGGAAGCTCATTTTCGGAGCGAAACATGTTGAGTGGTATATTTTATAAGCTCCATAAACTGTATCAACATTCTTATTTAAAGAATGTGATTAAGTGTTTTTATGTATTTTTTACATTGTTTTGTATCTCTTGTGTATAATAAAAATTGGTGTTATTTTTATTCTATTTTCTTTTTCTTGATATCGTTTCCATTATGATATATCAGCACCTTGAAAGTCCCTAAGGGTTAGATCCCTTGCCCCTGTTGTGTGTTCTTTCCTATATATTAGGGGATGTGGTGCTAATAATCATCCAAGTTATGCCTCCTTTTTGTATACTGTGCTCAAACAGTTCGGGGGAGTCCTCAGGAGGACATGCTGGGTCTAGGGAAGGAGTGACTGATGCCATTAAGACGAAGGAAGAGGATGAGCTGGCAGCTGCTTTGCCAGTACTGTGAGCCTGGGTGAGATAGGATGAGGAGGATAAGGAGGGCTTGGTCATCCACTCTACCAATTCTTTGGCATGTTGCGGCTCAACACGTCCAGCTGCCAAAAATAAGGACAGGTATGTCCCATGGCCATGTGCTGGTGACGATGCACAGCATCCACGACCAGCTCTGTTGACTCTAGACACAGAGCCTGCTTGCCCTCTTTTATTGGCTCGTGACTGTCTGCCTCTCCTTGTTGGCCTTCCAGACATATTAATTGACTGCAGGGAGGTGAGAACACCAGCAATTGGGGTAGCTTTAGGTGCACACTGAGCAGATGACACAGTACACTGCCCGTGGTATAGGATCTGAAGAACACAAGCAATTGGGGTAACTTCAGGTGTATAATGTGCAGGTGGCACAATACACTGACTGTAACTGCTGCAGCTGCCTGTGGTATAGAAACAGAACAACACCAGCATTTGGGGGTAGCTTCAGGTGTATACTGTGCAGGTGGCACAATACACCCACTGTAACTGCTGCAGATGCCTGTGGTATAGGAACAGCACAACACCAGCAATTGGGGGTAGCTTCAGGTGTATACTGTGCAGGTGGCACAAAACACCAACTGTAACTGCTGCAGATGCCTGTGGTACAGCAACAGAACAACACCAGCAATTGGGAGTAGCTTCAGGTGTATATTGTGCAGGAGGCACAATACACCGACTGTAACTGCTGCAGCTGCTTCTGGTATAGGAACAGAACAACACCAGCAATTGGGGGTAGCTTCAGGTGTATACTGTGCAGGAGGCACAATACACCGACTGTAACTGCTGCAGCTGCCTGTGGTATAGGAGCAGAATAACACAAGCAAGTGGGAGTAGCTTCCGGTGTATACTTTGCAGGTGGCGCAATACACCGACTGTAACTGCTGCAGATGCCTGTGGTATAGGAACAGAACAACACCAGCAATTTGGGGTAGCTTCAGGTTTATACTGTGCAGGAGGCACAATACACCGACTGTAACTGCTGCAGCTGCCTGTGGTATAGGAACAGAACAACACCAGCAATTGGGGGTAGCTTCAGGTGTATACTGTGCTGGTGGTGCAATACACCGACTGTAACTGCTGCAGATGCCTGTGGTATAGGAACAGAACAACACCAGCAATTTGGGGTAGCTTCAGGTGTATACTGTGCAGGAGGCACAATACACCGACTGTAACTGCTGCAGCTGCCTGTGGTATAGGAGCAGAATAACACAAGCAAGTGGGAGTAGCTTCCGGTGTATACTGTGCAGGTGGCACAATACACTGACTGTAACTGCTGCAGCTGCCTGTGGTATAGAAACAGAACACCACAAGCAATTTGGGGTAGCTTCAGGTGTATACTGTGCAGGGGCCACAATATACCCACTTTAACTGCTGCAGCTGCCTGTGGTATAGGAACAGAATAACAACAGCAATTGGGGGTAGCTTCAGGTGTATACTGTGCAGTTGGCACAATACACCAACTGTAACGGCTGCAGCTGCCTGTTGTATAGGAACAGAATAACAACAGCAATTGGGGGTAGCTTCAGATGTATATTGTGCAGGGGGCACAATACACCATCTGTAACTGCTGCAGTTGCCTGTGGTATAGGAGCAGAACAACACCAGCAATTGGGGGTAGCTTCAGGTGTATACTGTGGAGATGGCACAATACACCAACTGTAACTGCTGTAGCTGCCTGTTGTATAGGAACAGAACAACACCAGCAATTGGGGGTAGCTTCAGGTGTATACTGTGCAGGAGGCACAATACACCGACTGTAACTGCTGCAGCTGCCTGTGGTATAGGAGCAGAATAACACAAGCAAGTGGGAGTAGCTTCCGGTGTATACTTTGCAGGTGGCGCAATACACCGACTGTAACTGCTGCAGATGCCTGTGGTATAGGAACAGAACAACACCAGCAATTTGGGGTAGCTTCAGGTTTATACTGTGCAGGAGGCACAATACACCGACTGTAACTGCTGCAGCTGCCTGTGGTATAGGAACAGAACAACACCAGCAATTGGGGGTAGCTTCAGGTGTATACTGTGCTGGTGGTGCAATACACCGACTGTAACTGCTGCAGATGCCTGTGGTATAGGAACAGAACAACACCAGCAATTTGGGGTAGCTTCAGGTGTATACTGTGCAGGAGGCACAATACACCGACTGTAACTGCTGCAGCTGCCTGTGGTATAGGAGCAGAATAACACAAGCAAGTGGGAGTAGCTTCCGGTGTATACTGTGCAGGTGGCACAATACACTGACTGTAACTGCTGCAGCTGCCTGTGGTATAGAAACAGAACACCACAAGCAATTTGGGGTAGCTTCAGGTGTATACTGTGCAGGGGCCACAATATACCCACTTTAACTGCTGCAGCTGCCTGTGGTATAGGAACAGAATAACAACAGCAATTGGGGGTAGCTTCAGGTGTATACTGTGCAGTTGGCACAATACACCAACTATAACGGCTGCAGCTGCCTGTTGTATAGGAACAGAATAACAACAGCAATTGGGGGTAGCTTCAGATGTATATTGTGCAGGGGGCACAATACACCATCTGTAACTGCTGCAGTTGCCTGTGGTATAGGAGCAGAACAACACCAGCAATTGGGGGTAGCTTCAGGTGTATACTGTGGAGATGGCACAATGCACCAACTGTAACTGCTGTAGCTGCCTGTTGTATAGGAACAGAACAACACCAGCAATTGGGGGTAGCTTCAGGTGTATATTTTGCAGGTGGCACAATACAACGACTGTAACTGCTGCAGATGCCTGTGGTATAGGAACAGAACAACACCAGCAATTTGGGGTAGCTTCAGGTGTATACTGTGCAGGAGGCACAATACACCGACTGTAACTGCTACAGCTGCCTATGGTATAGGAGCAGAACACCACAAGCAATTGGGGGTAGCATCAGGTATATACTGTGCAGGTGGCACAATACACCACCTGTAATGGCTGCAGCTGCCTGTTGTATAGAAACAGAATAACACCAGCAATTGGGGATAGCTTCAGGTGTATACTATGCAGGTGGCACAATACACCCACTGTAACTTCTGCAGCTGCCTGTGGTATAGGAACAGAACAACACCAGCAATTGGGGTATCTTCAGGTGTATACTGTGCAGGAGGCACAATACACCGACTGTAACTGCTGCAGATGCCTGTGGTATAGGAACAGAACAACACCAGCAACTGGGGGTAGCTTCAGGTGTATACTGTGCAGGTGGCACAATACACCGACTGTAACTGCTGCAGCTGCCTGTGGTATAGAAACAGAACAACACAAGCAATTGGGGGTAGCTTCAGATGTATACTGCGCGGGGGCCAAAATATACCCACAGTAAGTGCCCGTTCACACTACCGCGACACGACTTGCGCGCGACTTATCGACGCGACTTTCGACGCGACTTCGACGCGACTTAGCGCGACTTCGACGCGACTTAGCGCGATTTACAAGTCGCCTCAAGCACAGGCGACTTTGCCTATGGCCAATCAGCGCTACTCAGCTCTTGTGACATCATTGTTGTTTCCTGTCGCTTCTTCCTGCTTCCTGTCGTGTGTCTTGTCCTGTCACCACAATGTTGTCATTGCCTTATTTGATGAGAGCTGTAGTAACTGCTGGTGTGGCAGTGTTAATGGAAGAGGAGGAAGAGAGGAAGCGAAGGATGAGGATGAGAAGACGACGCCGCTACTGGATCCATCCAATTATTGCAAGTAGAGACAGTAGAGGCCAATTTTGGGCCATCTATGAAAATTTGCGTGTTTTTGAGGACAAGTTTTACAACTATACCCGGATGTCAATTGCAAGGCAAGTACATATGCTAATAGACTATTTTGTCCCATTTATTTTTTATTTTTTGAAAGATATATTTTGTAGCATTTAACGTAGAGAATAAAATGGCGAAGATTGATATTCAGCAGAATTGTTTGTCATCTACCTATGCTAAACATCAACTGGGGTGATCGGCAAGCTTGCATGTATCACATTAAAGCGGTGCGCTGGCTGGCTGGAAGGTGAAAAAAGTCCTGCTAGCCGCATCTTTGGAGCAGTGAAGGAGCGGTGTATTCACCACTCCTAACCACTCCTACCCATCAAAATCAATGGGACAGGGCCGCACAACCGCTGGCAAAGCGCCTCTGCATCGGCACTACCTTTTTTCGGGCGCTAGTGGGTGTTAAAACCACCCCGCAAGTGCCCCCAGACCACCGCTAAAACGACGGTAAAACGCAGCTAAAAATAGCAGCCTTTTACCGCCGACGGCCGCACCAGCCCAGTGTGAAAGGGGTCCTAGAGGCATCAGATTTGCATATGTTATTACATCGGTAATAGTGTAGCTACAAATGTCAGATATTTCTCATGTAGAATATATCAAATTACATTTTTTATCCATTTTACAGTTTTGATGAATTGCTTCGTCTAGTTTACAACCATCTGGAGCGACAGAACACCTCATATAGGAGGAGCCTCTCACCTACTGAAAGATTGATTATTACGCTCAGGTAAACTATCTATTTTTTTGATGCACATTACCATTATCACATTGTTATTATATGTGCAACAATCTAGCCTGAGCTCATTTGTCTTGGCTTCTCCTACGGGTCATATGAGTGCAATTATTTTGCAATCCTGTGCCCCTTTTCAGTGCAGAGTGAACAGAAGTCCACTTTCTGCAGATATCACGAAGATTAGTTGAGACAGCGCATCATCCTTCATTCGCCAGCAGCTGGCTGGACTGATGACAGTGGCAGCCTCTCAGCAAGCTGCTATCCACCCCTCCACATTGAGCGTGGGGGATCAGAGCAGCTGAGAGACAGCACCTCCCATCTTGGGGAGAGGACAGAACAGAGACATAGACGATGTATGTTGACTCAGTTCTGTGTGAAGAAACAGCAGTGGACAGTTGCATCATTGCTGCGATGTTGCATCCACCTAGGTACGTAATTCTTCCAAATAAAAATATTGTTGAAGAAATATTGCAAAATTTATCACACCAACATCCTTTTTTTTTGAAAAAAACTTTAATAATTAGAACAATATATAACCAAATAACAACAAAACAGAACATATGTTTATTTTTAAAATCTCACAGGTTTTGGTACACTGGCTCATATGGTGAGGAGCTGGTGGAAGGCATTGGTGTAACATTAGCTGAAGTTGCTGATGTCAGTGGGGATGGAGAGGGATAGGGTATAGGTGGATGGGCAGGATTAAGGGCATGTCCATACTCATTGGAGTAGGGACGGAAGTGAGGGGGATAGTAGGGATGGGTTCTGGGTGGTGGAGGGGTTGAGTACGTGTAGTAGGGTCCGGATGGTGGTGGTGGTCCAAACATGGAAGCGGATTGAATAGGATCATTTGTAATGCTCGCTTCTATGAGATCCATCACTGATTTTTTTACATCAATATTCCTCTCCGGCGGTACTCTTTTTAGCATTTCGGCGACCATGATTCCAAAACTATGGTCTTCCGAATGCAGCTCGTCCAATTTCTGGTTCATCCGATCAACCAGTTCCGAAAATCGTTCTAGGTTTTGTGAGTTACTGCCCCTTGCTGGTCGACTTCGTTGTTGCCGGAGTCGGATAGGCTGAGCCGGCTGCTGACTAGTGGAAGCCTCTCCCTGGTTGCGGTCCGCTTCTTCACTTTGCTGTTGTTCCAGCAGCAAAGGATCATCCAGGGAAATGGGCAACGAGCCTTCCACTTCTTGAGAAGCTGCCTCCTCCTGTGCTGCATCCTGCCGTTCACCAGCAACTGGCCAACTTGATTGTGTTCTGCAATAAACATATAAAAGAACAGTTACCCCCTTCTTATTTGAATTGTATAGTATCACTTTACAACTATGTAAGATTTTATCTTACTCTCTCAGCTCCAGGAAAGGCCGCAGAAACTCTAGTTCATCTGCGTGAACATAGGGGACAATACGCTTTCCTCCAGATCCACTCCTGGCCTCATTCAATTTGCGTACGTAGCGCGAAAAACAGTCACGCAAACCCTTCCAACGGATTTGTAAGATTGATACTGCAAAACATAAATAGGAACATAAAATGGTTTATGTCTTTTGTCTTTCAGATACCTGGCAACCGGTCATTCCCTAGTTAGTCTACATTATGAGTTCATGTTGGGCAGATCAACGATCAGCTACATTATCCGTGACACCTGCCAAGTCATATGGGATGTGCTTAACAGCATGGTTATGAAACGGCCTACACAAGATAATTGGCGTGATATAGCAGAAATATTTTGGCGTCGGTGCAATTTCCCAAATTGCCTTGGAGCTATAGATGGGAAGCATGTGCGTGTCGTTAAGCCTGTTGGTAGTGGAAGTATGTTCTACAATTACAAAAAATATTGTTCTTTTGTACTTCTTGCTGTTGTCGATGCAAACTACTGCTTCACCTATATCGATATAGGATCCTACGGAAGTAGCTGCGATTCGCGTATTTTTGCAAATTCCTCATTTGGTGAAAGGCTACGATCTAATCAGCTAGATATTCCTGAGAACTGTCCTCTTCCTGGCACAACTGAACCCCCAATACCCTATGTGTTTGTCGCAGATGAGGCTTTTGCATTGTCGCAACACCTAATGAGGCCTTACTCCAATAGAAATCTGACAACCCGCAAGAAAGTCTTTAATTACCGGCTGACAAGGGCAAGAAGGATGGTTGAGTGCACGTTTGGAATTCTTGCCAATAAATGGCGTTTGTTACATACGCCTATCGCATTAAACATTGAAAATGCAATTACTGCTGTCAAAGCAGCTTGCGTGCTGCACAATTTTGTACGGGTACGTGACGGGTACCGTTTTGAGGATTCCCTTATGCATGACTTGGAAAGTGCACATATGACTGCTGCAAGGGGATCCTGCGATGGTGCCACTGTTCGTGAAAAGTTTGCATCATACTTTATTTCACCGGCCGGTGACTTAGAATGGCAATTGGATGCCATTTCCTAACTACATTGCTCACTGCTTTGCATCTAGAATTTGCTAATGTGTTATTACGGTTATAATGTTTTCCTGCTATGTCATCTTTATTTCATGTAATAAAAATGATATGTTGGTTATTTTTTTTTCTATAATGTAATAATAAAAGAATCATTCATTCACGATCATTCATTATTAACATTTATTAACACTAGCAGTTAGCATCAGTGAAAGAATACACAAAAGTGACGTGGCAGGTGACGTGGCAGGTGACGTGGCAGGTGACGTGGCAGGTGACGTGGCAAGTGACGTGGCAGGTGACGTGGCAGGTGACGTGGCAAGTGACGTGGCAGGTGACGTGGCAGGTGACGTGGCAAGTGACGTGGCAAGTGACGTGGCAGGTGACGTGGCAAGTGACGTGGCAAGTGACGTGGCAAGTGACGTGGCAGGTGACGTGGCAAGTGACGTGGCAGGTGACGTGGCAGGTGACGTGGCAAGTGACGTGGCAGGTGACGTGGCAAGTGACGTGGCAGGTGACGTGGCAAGTGACGTGGCAGGTGACGTGGCAGGTGACGTGGCAAGTGACGTGGCAGGTGACGTGGCAAGTGACGTGGCAAGTGACGTGGCAGGTGACGTGGCAAGTGACGTGGCAGGTGACGTGGCAAGTGACGTGGCAGGTGACGTGGCAAGTGACGTGGCAGGTGACGTGGCAGGTGACGTGGCAAGTGACGTGGCAGGTGACGTGGCAAGTGACGTGGCAAGTGACGTGGCAGGTGACGTGGCAAGTGACGTGGCAGGTGACGTGGCAAGTGACGTGGCAGGTGACGTGGCAGGTGACGTGGCAAGTGACGTGGCAGGTGACGTGGCAAGTGACGTGGCAAGTGACGTGGCAGGTGACGTGGCAAGTGACGTGGCAGGTGACGTGGCAGGTGACGTGGCAGGTGACGTGGCAAGCGACGTGGCAGGTGACGTGGCAGGTGACGTGGCAAGTGACGTGGCAAGTGACGTGGCAGGTGACGTGGCAAGTAATAACACCATGAATTTAATAAAAAGGTTAAACTTACATTTGTCACTACGATCGGTCGGCAGCATTGTTTCCCAATCTTCGAAAGTCAGTCTACATATTTCTAACCAAGCACTATCCCTCTTGGATTGATCCTTGTAGTCGGGATCTTGCTTGTTATATATGCAGGGTCGCTGCCTCACATGTCTGATGAGGGATTCATTATCTACTGGCTCCCTGTGCTGCACTTCTCTGCGGCCTCGGGATGACATGTTCTTCAATCTTCTCACAATCACAATCACAATCACTTCTTTTCTTCTTCACTTCACCTACCCACACTTCACACAGGAAGTGATCAGTGTATGGGAAGGGGGAGGGATGCCATTGTGTTCTTCTTCCTGTTAAGTCGCTTGGTTACAGACAGCGATCCGACTTGTAGGCGACTTGTATTGAAATGTATGGGTACAAGTCGCCTATAAGTCGCCTTGAAGTAGTACAGGAACCTTTTTTGAAGTCGCTCCGACTTGAGTAGCGGTCATTAAGACGGCTCTCATTCACTTTAATGGAATTACTATTGTCAAGCGACTTGGGGCGACTTGCGGTCTGACAAGTCGTGTCCCAAGTCGCGGTAGTGTGAACCGGCACTAACTGCCGCAGCTGCCTGTGGTATAGGAACAGAACAACAACAGCAATTGGGGTTAGCTTAAGGTATATACTGTGCAGGTGGCACAATACACCAACTGTAACGGCTGCAGCTGCCTGTTGTATAGGAACAGAACAACACCAGCAATTGGGGGTAGCTTCAGGTGTATACTATACAGGTGGCACAATACACCCACTGTAACTTCTGCAGCTGCCTGTGGTATAGGAACAGAACAACACCAGCAATTGGGGTATCTTCAGGTGTATACTGTGCAGTGAGCACAATTTACCCACTGTAACTACTGCAGCTGCCTGTGGTATAGGAACAGAACAACACCAGCAATTGAGGGTAGCTTCAGGTGTATACTGTGCAGTTGGCACAATACACCAACTGTAACGGCTGCAGCTGCCTGTTGTATAGGAACAGAATAACAACAGCAATTGGGGGTAGCTTCAGATGTATATTGTGCAGGGGGCACAATACACCATCTGTAACTGCTGCAGTTGCCTGTGATATAGGAGCAGAACAACACCAGCAATTGGGGGTAGCTTCAGGTGTATACTATGGAGATGGCACAATACACCAACTGTAACTGCTGTAGCTGCCTGTTGTATAGGAACAGAACAACACCAGCAATTGGGGGTAGCTTCAGGTGTATACTTTGCAGGTGGCACAATACAACGACTGTAACTGCTGCAGATGTCTGTGGTATAGGAACAGAACAACACCAGCAATTTGGGGTAGCTTCAGGTGTATACTGTGCAGGTGGCACAATACACCGACTGTAACTGCTGCAGCTGCCTATGGTATAGGAGCAGAACACCACAAGCAATTGGGGGTAGCATCAGGTATATACTGTGCAGGTGGCACAATACACCACCTGTAATGGCTGCAGCTGCCTGTTGTATAGGAACAGAATAACAACAGCAATTGGGGGTAGCTTCAGGTGTATATTGTGCAGGGGGCACAATACACCATCTGTAACTGCTGCAGTTGCCTGTGGTATAGGAACAGAACAACACAAGCAATTGGGGTTAGCTTCAGGTGTATACTGTGCGGGGGCCACAATATACCCACAGTAACTGCTGCAGCTGCCTGTTGTATAGGAACAGAACAACACCAGCAATTGGGGGTAGCTTCAGGTGTATACTATACAGGTGGCACAATACACCCACTGTAACTTCTGCAGCTGCCTGTGGTATAGGAACAGAACAACACCAGCAATTGGGGTATCTTCAGGTGTATACTGTGCAGTGAGCACAATTTACCCACTGTAACTACTGCAGCTGCCTGTGGTATAGGAACAGAACAACACCAGCAATTGAGGGTAGCTTCAGGTGTATACTGTGCAGGGGGCACAATACACCCACTGTAACTGCTGCAGCTGCCTGTGGTATAGGAACAGAACAACACCAGCAATTGGGGGTAGTTTCAGGTGTATACTGTGCAGGAGGAACAATACACCGACTGTAACTGCGCTAGGTTCAATCACAAGAAATCTAGACACTGTCCCTGCCTATCCTTCTCTCTATGAATGCCGCAACACACTACACAAGGCCGCCGCACAGATGGCCTTATATAGTGTGGGGCGTGTACTATACCCCCTGAGCTATAATTGGCCCCAGGCATCCTGCCTATGGCAAATTATGGCTCTCCTTGCTGACGGTGCTGTGATTGGCCAAGCATGTGGGTCACAGTGCATGCTTGGCCAATCATAAGCCAGCAATGCACTGCGATGGTGCAGTGCATTGTGGGCCGTGAATGCCATGTGAATATGGCGCAAACGGCCCACAAAGTTCTGGCTTCGCCGAATGGGCGAACACCTGGTTTTCAAGTTGAACATGCGTTCGTCTCGAACACCTAGCTCATCGCTAGTCACCACTATTTCTTTTGGCCCTTCTGTGAGGACCTGTCTCCTAGGTTTAGGGGATGTTTTATCCCCTACTAAAGTTATAAGTACTCTACTTACCCTATTATTGCACTATGCAAGGAAACTTATTATACTTTCAAGGAAGAATACTGCATCCCCAAATGTAATATCTTGGAAAGCTGTAGTTAAGAGGGCCCTTCTCTTACATAGAGCAACTTACACTAATAGAGGAGTACCTCACAAGTCTCCAATTGAATGCACTTTGTAAGATTTCTTATGATTGATTAATTCTCACACTTAACGTTATATACCATGCTGCTCTACTGCCCTTTTGATTGCTTGCTGTATGAGTCATGCCTTTAATCACCCTATTGTTAGGACTAATGTTACTTTTGTGCTTGATATGTAGAGAGGTTCATAATTCCTGGATGTTTCCATTGTGAATAGAATATGCTGTACTAGTGACATTGAAACACATTGACCTATAAATTTGGACCTACATACCTCTATCTACTTTGTATATTGTATTTCACACAAGTGAATTTGGTTTGGTCCATTGGGGTATATACTGTATCAGGTCTATAAAATTGGAAACACTGATGTTTTTACAAATTCATGTGTATATACACAAATGTTTTTTTATTAAGGATTGTAAATCAAGTTTTTTGTCTTTTATCATAAGTGGTTTGTCTCATGCCAGTGCCATTAAAGTCCAACATTGCTATAGCTATCTTTCCTATAAACTATTTTGCTTCAGTTACCATGGATGTGGCACAGTGGAGGTCATTATGTTAGATATGCATAAACGTCAGTAGGGTTCAGCATTGTGTTCAGGAAATCCGATTTACAGACTTCTCACTGAGTTTGCCAAACTTTCTACCTCTACAGAATTGTTTCATACTTGTACATGAAAAAAGTATTACCTGAAAGAATATAAAATATAAAAACTACTTTCTATTTTAAATATTAACCAAAATCAAATATATATAATATTTAATTATGGAATATTATATATCAGATTCTTAATGTCTGCTGATGTATTTTGCAGTTGTATTGCTATTTTATGTTTCTGTTCCTTACTAAATTAAAAAAAATGATCTACATATACAAAATTATGATAGAGATATTCATAAGTGGAACTCTAATATATATTATTTTTCTACAGCTTAAGCTCAAACCCAATTGTCTTAACTATTTGTGCTCTTAGTCCAGGAAATAGCCAAACTTTGCAATGGCTGAAAAACTGAATTTTCACACCGCAAGATAAGAAACTTGCAAGGTGGATTGGATTGGAGACATAAAAAAAAACGTAATTTATAAAGAAAAATATCTAAACAGGCAGTAGACTTGCTTAAATTATTATTTTTTTCAATCAAAGGCATATCTTACCTGGTCACTTAACAGAAAACTTCACTTTAGGGCTTTGGTGGTTTTCCCAGAAGCACTTGAAAGAAATATGTTTAGCATATTTACAAGCTTAGTTATTGCACTCAGTGGACAAAACACAAACACGTCTTGACATTTCAGAGGTAAATAAAGTAAGATGCAACATTCATCATTTTAGAGTAGTTATAAAGAAATAAAATATTAAAGTTTAATTTACAGTACAGTGTAAGTTTGCAAAAGGAATCCCATGATGCTCAACTTTTTATCACAATGCAGAGATACAGTTTATGATAGGACCAGGGGCACAAACATGGTTGGACTACTCCAACCATACTAAATGTTTTTGAAACATAACAAATTTAAAAAGAATAATAGCAATAATGATTTTCATGACACAGCATTTTCTATTTTCAAAGACAGTGCTGATACAATTTGGTATAACATTTATGTGGTAATATAATGTTACCTTAGCAGAATTGTTAATTTTATCTTTGTCAAAATAAGATGTTGTTCAAAAAACAATTGCAGCACTAGAAGTGACACTACAAAATTATTTAAATAAAAAAAATGTTAACATACAGTTTTAACAGCTGTAACAAAGGAATAATATAAATAATTGTTTTCATACAATCCAAGCACAAATTGCAGTGTTACTGTAAATGTACTGACCCCAATTTATAAGACATCAAGGTACACATAGAAAATTGTGATCTCCCCAAACGTGGCCCTTGTGACTTGAGAAACAGGCACCACCATCACCAGAAAATCAAGATGGAAAACTCATTAGACTGTAGGACCTCATTACATAAAAAAGGGCAATACACACTTAGAACTTTAGTCCACAGGACAATACAAGGGATACATACCGGAGTCTCATTACCTTTCAACATCAACTTAAATTCTAAATTAACATAAAATACAAATGGAGAACTCCCATGGTGTAGAATAATTTCATAAACACTCCATAAAACACCCCACTATGCCTGCCAACTTCCATCCGATCTCACTATTGAACAGGGATGTGAAGATTTATGCCAAAATTTTAGCAAGATGTCTGATGTGTGTCTTACCCAGTGATGTAAGTAACTCAGTTAAAATAAACAGAGTTACCTAACGCAGTTACTTTAGAGGGTAATGAGTAATCTAACTGATTACTCTTCCCCTCATGGTAACTCAGTTCCCATTACTTGGGCGGAGTTACCTCAATTACATCTAGTGCCCGGGAGGCCCGCCGTAGCCGTGCTGCCTGGCCATTCGTTCTGCTGCGGGGAGGGGAGCTTTCACCCGCTGAGCTGAGAAGAGTCTGAGACTCAGAGAGACTGTCTGGACCGCCCCATCCCACCCAGCCTATCCAGAGAGAGAATGTAGGGAGGCGGGACAGACACTGAAAAATGAAGTCAGCTGACACCAATCGAGTGAAAGGGAGGGTCTCTCTCACCACATGAGGAAAGGCATTCCTGTAAGCATTCAAGTAAGTGACTGTCTGACGATTCAAATTGCAGTGTAATTGATCCATCCCAAGTCCTCCACCACCTCTGCTTCTTACTGATGCCATCCCTACCCACCCACCATCACTTCTACAACAGAGATGATGGGGGGGATACGGTAGGGATGGGATCAGTAAGAGGCAGGGGTGGTGGGGGGAGAGGATGGCACCACCACCGCTGCCACCCCCACAAGTACCACCGCTGCGTGCCACCCCCCCAATACACCACAGCTGCCAACCACCCAAGTGCCACTGCTGCCACCCCCAAGCACTGTACACCACCACCACTGCCACCTCCCCAAGTACACCACCACCGCTGCCATCCCCCCAAGTACCACCGCTGCCACCCCCCCAAGTACCACCACTGCCACCCCCCAAGTACCACCGCTGCCACCCCCCAAGTACCACCGATGCCACCCCCTCAAGTACCACTGCTGCCACACCCTTAAGTACCACTGCTGCCACCCCTGTCACAGTTACTTTGCTGAGTAACTAATTACTTTTCCAATGTAGTAACCGAGTTATTATAGCAATTACTTTTTGGGAAAAGTAATTTGTAACTTAACTACCGTATTTATCGGTGTATAACACGTGCCGGCATATAACACGCACCCCAAGTTTAGGAGGGAATTTAAAAGAAAAAAACTTTTAGGAGGGAAGTTTAAGGAAAAAACTTACATTTAAATGCCCATCAATGCAGCCTTATCAGTGTCATTTGCAGCCTTGCATTGCAGCCTTCTCAGTCATTTGCAGTCTTGTCGGTCATTTGCAGCCTTCCATTGCAGCCTTGTTAGTCATTTGCAGCCTTCCATTGCAGCCTTGTCAGTCACTTGCAGCCTTGCATTTAGCCTTGTCAGTCACTTGCAGCCTTGCATTTAGCCTTGTCAGTCATTTGCAGTCTTGTCTGTGGCTTTGCAATTTAAAAATGGCGCTGCAGAGATACAGAGCGGAGGTCCTGTGTATCTCGGCGTCGCTCGGTAGTTCTCGGCTGCTCTCTGCTATTTTCGGCCACTCTCGGCTATTTTCAGGCGTTCGAGTATTTTCGGCCACACTAGCCGTTCTTGGCGGCTTCCGGCTTTCCGAAAGCCGCAGAGAACTGCCGAGTGTGGCTGAAAATAGTCGAGAACGGCCGAAAATAGCCGAGAACAGCCGAGTGTGGCCAAAAATAGTAGAGAACGGACGAAAATAGCCGAGAACAGCCGAGTGTGGCCGCAGAGAGCGGAAGAACGGGTTAAAAATAGTGGGGGGCCGGCGTATAACACCCCCCCCATTCCCCCCTCATTTTAGGGGAAAAAAGTGCGTGTTATACGCCGATAAATATGGTAATTACTTTTTTAAACTAAGATGACCAACACTGGTCTTACCTACCCTGATCAAGAAAGATCAAATGGGATTTGTTCCTGAGAGACAGACCACAGATGTGACAAGACGAATTGTCAATCTTATACACTTTGCTGAGAAAACCGAACGCCTTCCCTTCTGTTGTCCATTGAGGCAGAAAAGGCATTAGACAGAGTACACTGGTTATATATGCTTAAGGTACAGGAAAAATTTGGGTTTATGCCCCAGTTGAAGTATTATTATATGAAACATGTTGGGTACATAGCCTGCTGGCTGGATCTACCACGCTTTTGCATTGATTCGGGCTGTACTTAATTGTACGGATGACCGTTTTTAGTTTTTTTATATTGCCATTTTTTTAAATTAATAATTTTTTATCGGAGTGACCTGCTCTATGTGGAGGCTTTTCCACGAGGAATATATACACTGAGCATCTTTAAAGTGACTGTGTTATTAATATATTTTGTCACTATAGATAATTTGTGTATTTGCACTATTCTGTTCAGTCAGAGACTATATATGGTTGTTCATTTTATATGGTGTGAATTTTTTTTGGTGTTTTTTTTTAAGTTTTCTTTTATGTTATACAGTTGACATATGTCTTGTCTGATTTGTTGATTTTTCCAAAATAGGTGATTCCCTTGGGGATATATCCTGGTAGCGCTGCATTTTTTGTTTATATCTTTGTTTATACAATCCAATCATTGTTGATGCTGGCTGCTGCACTTCACATTTAGTATTTTGGTTGCGCAATTATAATTTTGTCTTTTTACAGGAAAAATTTGGCCTGTAGAGTAATATGCTATCTGCCATTATGGCCTTATACTCCACTCCTGCACACGTGAATGCATCTGGTCTGCTTTCAAAAGCCTTCACCATTTCCTATGGTACCAGACAAGGATGTCCACTGCCCCTATCCATTTATTTTTATTTTTTTCATTTTAATATTTTTTGGGGGTTTTCACAAGTTTAACAACACTTTACAATTGACATTGATGCATGTGAGGTTAAAATTTTTATATATGAAAATATTTAGACACAGAAGATATGTATGACAGACATAACTTCGTATTTCAACAAAAATAAAAACTTAACAGTAATTTCAACAGGTTGTTTAGTTGATGATTCAAACAAGGTTACCCGTGTGGTCCCCATCCATTTTTAATCTAATTATTGAATCCATAGCAGAGGCAATCCACTCACATCCTGGCAACCGTAATATTTTTGTAATTCAGGACACAAAATACACCTCTTTGCAGATAATATCATTTTACTTTTGATAAAATCCTGAAGCCTCACTACCCTTGGCATTCCAAGTCATCTCACAGTTTAGTAACATCTTGTATTACAAAGTGAGCGCCTCTAATCCCTAATCCCTAAATGCCTAATCCTAAACTTAGGAGTCCAGGCCTCCACCAAGCATATTATTCAGGACCAATTCCCCTTCAAGTGGAGTGCAGAAGGGATTCCATACCTAGGCATTACACTGACTGCCTCTCCTACTGCATTGGTGACTACAAACCTTAAGTCCCTGATTTCTAAAGTTAACAAAGGACTCCAAAACCTAGCCAAATCTGAATTATCCTGGTGTGGTAGATTGGCACAGATGATGATGAATATCCTTCCCCTAATCACCTACATTTTCAGATCCCTTCCTATTCCTATCCCTCTACAATACATCTCATCTCTAGCCAAATCCCTCCAATCCTTCATATGGCAGGGTCGTAGAACAAGATGCTCTCATTTGTGCTTGGTGAAACACAGATCACTTGGTGGGGCTGGTTTTCATGACATTAGAGACTATTACTGGGCTACCCACTTAGAGCAACTCAAACACTGGTTCTCCTCAGAAGAACCCCCGTTATGGACTGACATTGAGGCAGCCTTTGCCCCCACTCCAAACCTTTACTTGCTACTGCTAAGTGATATATGGAAACCATAGGACTTCAAAACCTTAACCGCACCCATGAAAGCCTTGCTAATGGCTTGGAGACATCTCACCTCTACGCCATTAAGTGCTAGGTCCCCCATTCAGATCTCATTCCCCCTTCAGATTTTTGAGGCCCTAATTCTCTCACTGTCAGTCACAGAGCTGCAATCTTTTGGTATCTCTGACATAAATGCCCTATTTTTAGGTGGTGCTCCACTCTCCCTGAAAGAGTTACCGTATTTATTGGCGTATGACACACACTTTTTTACACTGAAAATAGAGGGTAAACTCTGCCTGCATGTTATACTCTGATATCAATTTTTTTAAACAGGGGGAGGAGCGGGGATTGGGCGGTCCACCCCCCTCTCCTAGCCCTGGGACATTGCTGCCAGGACAACGTCAGAAAACATTACTGCCATCCCCTCCCACACGTCGCTCCCCCATGGCACTATATGTAAATTAAAACCCCTTCACCAACACCGCTCTCCTCCTCCCGCACCACCCCCCTCCTCGAGTGTAGCTTTTGATTGGAGGAGGAGAGCAGTCATGTGACTTTCAATGAAAGATAGGAGAGCAGTAACATGACCAGGACCACAGCGCCAATGGAGGTGTTCAATGGATCCACAACTGACACAGGAGGAGCGGCGCACGAGAAGGGGCCAGTAGCTACTGATTTCTTACTTCTGGACTTCTACTTTAATGTCTTCTGAGGGATGTTCCTTGTGCACATGTGTGCACTCCTTTGGATATTACTCTGCCTGCAGTTCATTTTGTCAACTTTTTCCATGTTCTGTTTAAAACTGCCCATACCCCTATCCTACCCTATCATACATTCAATAGCTCCGATCCAGAGCATGCTGGCAATGACGTCCCAGGAGACTGGGGGTCTCCTGGGAGTGCAGAGGAGGAGGGGGCTTTATAATGAAAGGGGTCTATGTACCATGCAGGAATTTTTGTATTATGCAGGGGGCTCAGTGTACTATACAGGGGGTCTGTGTGTGATGCAGGGGGCTCAGTGTACTATGCAGGGGGTCTGTGTGTGATGCAGGGGGCTCAGTGTACTATGCAGGGGGCTGTGGAAAGTTTTTTCCTGAAAATTCCCTCTTAAAGTTAAAGTTAAAGTGCGTGTTATACGCCGGTGCGTGTTATACGCCGATAAATACGGTAATTGACACCTATCATATTCCCGCAAAGCATCAATTTACATGTATGCACATCCTGCAGCTTATAGCCAAATATCCCCTTCCTACACTCTCTAATCCCCCAATACCTGGGATTTCTTTAGCCTTCCTTCACATATACTTAAGGGGATTTCGATACCCTACTATGTTCTACATGATAAGCGCATATTTAGTAAATCTAGCCCAATGCTAAAGTAGGAATCTGACCTCGGCACCTCCTTCTCTTCTGCAAAGTGGCACACTGCCTTTTGTTCCATAGCCAAAGCCTCCCACTGCACAAGCCACCATGAAACAGATGGTACTTTACACCATTCAGGCTATCCAGATTCTCTTTCTCAGTCTCCCAACTTTGTTGGAGGGAATGCGGGCGAGTAGACAACACTGAAGAAATTACACTTTGCTACAATGTAAAGTATTGAGTGTACAGCTTGTACAGTATAACAGTGTAAATTTGTGGTCCCCTCAAAATGACTCATCAAAGCCATTAATGTCTAAACTGCTGGCAACAAAAGTGAGTACACCCCTACTCAAGTTGGGCCCATCCAAATTTGGCCCAAAGTGTCACTATTCTGTGTGGCTACCATTATTTTCCAGCACCGAGTTAAACCTCTTGAGTTAAACCTTAAATCTTCACAGAGCTTCACAGGTTGCTACTGGAGTCCTCTTCTACTCCTCCATGATGACATCACAGAGCTGGTGGATGTTAGAGATATTGTGCTCCTCCACCCTCTGTTTGAGGATGCCCCACAGAGGCTCAATAGGGTTTAGGTCTGGAGACATGCTTGGTCAGGCCCAATTTTGCTTTCCCTGTTTTTTTTTTTTTTTTTTTTTAAAGAGTATTTATTGAGAAATAAACAAAGAGAACAATACAAATGCAACCGAAAATAAGTGCGAGAATTCGGAACCATCATCGCAGATGAGGTGCATAAGAAAATTGGAGCAGAATGCAGCTGTATCGTAATAAACTAAGACCATAGACATAAATACATAAAACCAAAAGAATAGTAGTGAATTTAGTGTGATATAGCGGCGTACTAACAGCGACTGGATGGATCTTATAAAAAAGACAGTTGCAAAAGTAACATGTATGTATAACAGCAGAAATATCATTTCCCAAAAATAACAATATAACAGATCGTAGAAACGGAGGTAATAGGTCGGATTTATCAAAAGAAAGGAAAAGAACAGAAAGAAAGAGAAATAAAAAAGAAACACAGAGAGGAGAGGGATGTGAAGAGGGGGAAGCAGGCAGATACATGAAGGAGAAATAAACAGGTAAGGGAGGGGGGGAAGAGGGATACGGGGTTCCCAGGTAGAGTCCCTAGGGTAGGAGGGTTCAGAGAGATGGTTCAGGGGTTAGTTGGCTGCTGGGCGAGGCACAAGTGGTAGATTGGGGGGAAACCAACCCCGGGATTGGGAGATTAGTGCCAAAATAGGAGAAGGTGAAGTTGTCCAAGTTGAGGATGTCCACCGGAGGGAGAGAGTCAGATATGAAGGGAAGCCATCTCGCATAAAAACGAGATTTCGCTTTTTCGTCCCTGTAGTTTGTATTGAAGCGATCTTTGTAGAGGAGTGAAAGGAGTTCCTTCTGCGTCTGGGCGACAGAGGATGGGAGAGAAGAAGTCCAGCTCTTTAGAATGGATTTCCTGGCAAGGAGAAGGCACAGCAGAGACCAGTCCACATGGGGGGGTCTGGAGGGCGCGCCGTTTGGGGGCGCACGGTTGGTGATGGAAGACCATGGAAGCAGGAGAGGGTCCCAGTATCCAAAGATGAGAAGGAGGGGGTCCTTTGGCAATTTCAGCAGGGTGACTTTAAAGATGTAGGAGAGGATCTGATCCCAGAAGGAAGAGATGAAGGAGCAGGACCAGAAGCGGTGGGCCAGCGAGGGCCTGTTCTGAAGACATAGGGGGCACTTGGTGCTGTCCTGGTCGGTTTTAGAAGGCAGGAAGGGAAGGTAGGCCCTGTGGGCAATTTTTAGTTGCATTTCTCTCCAGAGCTCGTTCGGGGTTAGACGGTAGACTTTGTTGAGTCCATGTAGGATTTTATCCACTATATCTGGATCAGGGAAGTCTTTCTTCCAGATGGCGACTGAAGAGGATGTCAGTTGAGGAGCAGCCTGCTGGAGTAGCGGTGTGTAGATGTCAGAAATTTTATAAGTATCGTCCTTGAGCAGGCGGTCCAGGAAGGTTAGGGGGAAACGTTTACGTTCATCGTTGCAGATATCCTTTAAATAGCTGACACATTGCCTGTGGTGGAAGGCGTGAGCTGGCGGGAGGGAAAACCTTTCAGCCAGAAGAGAAAAGGGTAGAGGGTGCCCAGATTCAAGGTCGCAGATGGTAGCAAAATTGATGATGCCCTTCTCTTTCCAGATGTGGAACGGTTTGTGGAGTAGACCAGGGGAAAAAGTAGGGTTCCCCTGAATCGGAAGGTGTCTGGAGATGAAAGGGGGGAGCTTAAGGCATTTTCTGGTTTCCCTCCAGGCTATGGCAGTGTCCCTGAGTAGGAGGTTGTGTTGAAACAGAGACGGCACTGACTTCCACCTGCAGTGAAGGAGTGCTGTCAATGAGAGTGGAGAGACCATAGCAGCTTCCAGAGAGTAGTTGGAGTATCTGGAGGATTGAGAGATCCAGTCCAGACTAGTACGTAGCAAGCATGACAGGTTGTACAGTCTTACATTAGGTAGGCTGATACCCCCCTCACGTCTGGGAAGATGCAACTTTTTTAGGGCTATGCGTGGACGTTTTCCTTTCCATAAAAAGGAGGAAAAAGCTGATTCTAGAATTTTTATGTCCTTGTGGAGAAGGAGCAAAGGAATAGTTTGAAGTGGGTACAATAGCCTTGCAAAGCTAACCATTTTTAGCAGGTGGCATCTTCCCAGAAGCGAGAGAGGCAGATCCATCCAGTTCACCATTTCTTGAGAGATTTTCGTGATCAGGGGGGGGTAATTGAGATGGTAAAGGGAGGAAGGTAATTTACCAATTTTAATGCCTAGATAGGTGATATGTGAGTTGGCGATTGAAAAGATAGAATGTTGTGTCCAGGGGGGTTTGCGAGAGGACCCTATCGGGAGGATTTCACTTTTACCATAATTTATACGTAGCCCTGAGCATGATCTAAAAACGTCAAAGACCTCTTTGATAACGGGCATGTCAGAAGCGGGGTCTGATGAGAAGATGAGCACATCATCGGCAAAAAGAGAGGTGCGTAGGTCGTGTTGACCAATACGAATCCCGTGGAGAGGAGCCGATTGGGACAGGTATCTGGATAAAGGTTCTAGGGCGATGTTAAATAGGAGAGGGGAGAGTGGGCAGCCCTGACGAGTGCCTTTATGCAGGAGGAATTCATCGGAGAGAACTCCAGCCGCGACTAATTTGGCTGCTGGGGATGAGTACATGGCTTTGATGAGATGGCAGAAATGCCCCGAGAAACCCATTTCAGATAAAGTCATAGAGAGCCATTCAAAACTGACATTGTCGAATGCCTTTTCCGTGTCTAAAGTTATAATAGCAAAGTCCCCATCCGGATTATTCTTAGCATGTTCCAAAGCAAGCATAACCTTACGTATGTTCAAGGTGGCAGTTCTGCCTCTCACAAAGCCAGATTGGGCAGGGTGTATGAGGGAGGGTACAATGGCAGCTAATCTCGTGGCTATGATTTTGGAAAGGATTTTTACATCCAGATTGAGAAGGGAGATCGGCCTGTAAGAACCAGGGTCAAGAGGGTCCTTCCCTTTTTTGGATAAGAGTTTGATAATGGCCTGGTTTCCAGAAGGGAGATATGGGCCGCCAGACCAGATGCCATTGTACACCTTTAGGAGAGTGGGTTCTGTAATGGAGGAGAGGGTTTTATAAAATTCACTGGTAAACCCGTCGGGGCCTGGAGCTTTGGACGGGGTTAGTTTACGAATAGTGGAGGAAACTTCGACAAGGGAGATGGGGGCATTGAGCGCTTCTAGTTGTTCAGGGGTTACTTTAGATAACAATACCTTATCGAGGAAAGAACGAGCCGCAGTACTATCTATGGGGTCTGGGGCGTAGAGGGACGTATAGTAGTTTAACATCGCCTTGTTAATAGCTTGTGGGGTAGATTGTACATCACCCTTAGCGTCTCTGAGGGAAGTGATGTGCGTCGGGTGGAATGGGCCCTTACATAGCCTCGCCAGTAGCTTGCCCGCCTTGTTACCAAACTTGTGGAGCGTCGCGTCTAGTTGGGATCTTTTAGTTTGTTCAAGTGTGTTTGCCCAAGTGTCGAAACTGTTCTTGGCCGCCTGCCATTCGGTTCTGTTATCAAGGGAGTCGTTAGTAGAGAGGGACCTTTGGGCTAAATGTAGTCGTGCACTGGCCTGTTTGTAATGAGATAGTGCGTTCCTTTTAAAGGAGGAGGCATAGGAGATGATCTGGCCTCTGAGGAACGCCTTGCCGGCATCCCAGAAGAGGTTGGGGGAGTCCGAATGGGGGGAGTTTGCCTCCGAGTATTCGCGCCAGGAGTTCGCCATGAAATGTTGAAAGTCTGGGTTGTCATGGAGATACGAGGGGAAGCGCCACAGTCTTGGGTGAGGTGGGAGATCTAAGTTAGCAAGACTAACAGAGATTGGGGCATGGTCAGAGATAGCAATATCGAGCACTTCAGTTTCAGACAAATTTGGTATAAGATCGTCAGAGCCAAAGAAATAATCTATTCTCGAGAACATGTTATGGGGGTGTGAGTAGAAGGTGTATTCCCTGTCTGCTGGGTGAGATAGACGCCATAGGTCGCGAAGACGGAGAGATTCCATGGTGGAAGCAAAGTGGGAGGGAGTAGACGAAGCACTAGTCGCCCTGCGACGTGGGGGGGAGGACCTGTCGTCTGTATGGTGCAAGATGTCGTTGAAGTCACCGCCGACTAAATGGGGGGTCTGGGAGGTCTGGAGTAGCCAAGAAGTCAGGTCACTATAAAAAGTCTTAGTAGGGTTATTGGGAGCATAAACATTCGTGATCACTAGTTCCTTAGTCCCCAAGCGGACGTGGAGCGAGAGGAGCCTGCCCTGGGAATCTGAGTGCGTGGACAGCACCTCGCACGGGAGGTTCTTGTGGATTAATAGGAGTACACCTGCTTTGCGACTAACGGCGTCGGAGCCTATGACTTTGCCGACCCAGAGTTTCCGCATGCGATAAAAATCTGGGGCGGACAAGTGGGTTTCCTGCAATAGGGCGATATCTGTTTTCAACCTTTTTAGGTGTCGGAGTACTTTCATTCTCTTATTGGGTGATCTGAGGCCTTTCACGTTCCATGAGACTATTCTTATGTCAGGGGTGACGAGAAGAAGAAATGGGCAGGTTTTAGAAAATAATCGCCAGCCGGTGGGCAAGGCAGAAGAAATTGTTGCTGGGAGAAAATGGACCTGGAGGTAATGTGGGACAAGGGAAATAGGATGTTCGGGAAGGAGACACTGGCACTAAGGGAAGGAGGGGAAGGGGGGCAGTAAAGGAGCGGAGCAAATTGAAATATAAACAGAAACATAAACATATACACTGGGGAGAACTTCACTTTTTTCCGCATGGAGTCACTGTGTAGGCCAGCCCCCAGTGCACGGCCCAGAGGTATAGGACGCGAGCGTCCGGGCAATGGGTCTAAAAAAAAAAAATCGAGCAAGGGTGCGGGTACGCCCCTAGAGCCAAAATGGGCGCGTGCCATGTTGCGGCAGTAAACATACGCAGTGATTCCAGGAGGAGTAAGGCACAGTGCAATAAACATACGTAATAAAGCAACGAACCCACATTAGTGTAAAACAGTACATATATGAGGACCCAAGGGTGTAGAAGAGGAAAAAAAAAAACTGATTAATAAAAGGAAAGGCAGAGTGCACTATTATTATATAAAGAGAAAAAAAAAAAAAAAAGATAAGGCAGGTGGCCGCAAGATAAAAAAGAAAAAGAGCAGCGAGATCAGGAGCGGAGGGAACTCCTGGTATAGTTAGGCCAGGGCGTCAACTAGAACATAGGTAGCCAGTAGCACTGATGGTGTGCCCATTGGATGGGGGCAGCGCTGAAGGCCGAGGTAGTCAAGTATCATCAGGCTGGGTCGTGAGCAAGCTTGGGCAATAACAAAAAAAGGAAAAAAAAATAACAACATAGTAACTCACAAAATATGACAGGTTGACGGACCTGGCGAGAGGGTCACCCAAAAGGTGAGGAGAGATGGATCCAGGAGGGCTGAAATGTCATCAACGAGGGACGTCCCGATGGCGGGTGTCAGGGGCAGCAGACCTGAAGCGTTTGGGTGAGTCCTTTCGGGGGCTCCTCTGATCCAGGGTGCGGTTGAGCGGTGATGCTTTGGAAGGGGTGTGAGGGTGTGCACCCTGGTGTAGGGAGCGGAGAAAAGCTTCGGCTTCAGAGGGGTCCTGGAAAGATAGTTGGTCACCGTTCGGGGCCTTTAGGTGAAGAATAGCCGGGAAGGCCAGGGAAAATTTAAGTTGCATATTAAAAAGTTCCGAGCATACCTGTTGGAATGCCTTTCTTTTCTTGGAGACCTCGATGGAATAATCGGCAAAGATTAGGACCTTGATCCCATCGACCTGTAGAGAACGTGTTTGCCTGAATTTCTGCAGGATCAGGGCCTTGTCTGAGTAGTTTAGGTACTTCGCGATGATAGGTCTAGGTGACTTGCGTTCTGGTGCCGGTTGACCTATACGATGTGCGCGTTCGACCGTACAAGGGCCGGGAAGGCCAAGGGCTTCTGGGATGCGCACCGCGCAGAAGTTAGACAGCTCCGAGGACTGTAGTGATTCGGGGTCCCTACGAATCGCAGGTTGCTCCGTCTGGCCCTGTTTTCCAGGTCATCAAGCTTCTGTAGAACATATTGATTTGTTCTGTCCTGGGAGCGTTCCGTGGCTTGGGCCTGGTAAAGTTCTTCCTCTATGTCCGACAGACGGTGTTCCAAATCATTTAGTCTGGTGTGGTGTTCGCCTATTTGGGCCTTGAGCTGCTGCATGCCAGCATTTACAGCTTTTTCCACAGATGCCGTGATCATGGGGGATAATAGTGCGGCCACGGCCTGGGCAATGCGCTCTGTGGTGGAGTCCCCTGCAGGCTGCGTGGAGAGGCTGCTCTGTGATGGTGGGGCTGGAGAGGCTGGTAGTGCATGTGGAGAGGGGGGGGCACGGTATCAGCGCTCACCTCCATGTCTGCTGCGCGTTGTGAAGAGAAGGGGGCCGAGTAGGCCGAAGCCGGGGCCTCGATTTGCGGCCGCGCCGCGGTCGCGGACGGCGCGTGTGCTCGCGGTCCGGTTTTCTCCAGGAACCGGTCCATGGTCGTGTGGGATGGCTCCGGGGGGTGTTCCGTCAGGTGCCCGGCCGCTCAGCGGGATTTAATAGCGGATTTGGGGGCCGTGATGCGGGAGCCGAGGAGGAGAGCAGTCACTCCATGCGGCGCCGGAACCGGAAGTCTCTTTCCCTGTTTAACAGGGGCATGTAATTAAAATTTTTGATATAATATTTCAATGCAGGGTCCATTCCTGTGCCCAACATGAGTAATTGTGAGGGCCTACAATGGTCTGGCGCCACTAAAACCAAAAGCCAAATTTTTCTGCTCCTGTTTAACAGGAGGCAAGTTTTTACAATTTTTGATATAATATTATACAGCAGGGCCCGTTCCTGCACCCAACAAGAGTATCTGTGAGGGGTGACAGTGTTGTGGCACCACCGCCACCACCCATGGTCCAATTTTTGTGACCCTGTTTAACAGGGGCAAGTAATTACAATTTTTGATAGAATATTTCATAGCAGGGCCCATTCCTGCTCCCAACAAGAGTAACTGTGAGGGCTTACTGTGTTCTGGTACCAGCAACACCTAAGGCCAATTTTTCTGCAGAGCATATAGGGCAGGCCACATAGTATATATACTGCTATTTAAACAAATAAATTATACCTCTAATCGTGTATTGCAAAAATATTATAAGATAAATTAAGTAGCGCTCATATTATAACAAATGTGCAAAATGAGAAATAATTCAATTTATCACCCCGTGATACAGTGATATAAAGAACTAAAAGTCTATTAAGCAGAATGTTTAAAAAAATGTTTAAAAAAACTGTGTAGACACCCCTTGGGTCTATCTCTCGATCAGTTCAGGCAAGGATCATCCATATAGAAAACGTGAAAATACAATGCTCCACATAGCGTGATAACGTTTAAAAATGTATTCAAACACCACACACATCACTTCAATATATCAACTCACATATTGACTAAAAAATGCCAGCATCAATAGAAAAGATCACAGCAAACTTTCACCACACGGACGGGTGTTGCACTGTGGATATAGTGGGACCCAAAACGCCCAAAACGTGCGTTATGAGCTCTCACCACTTGCCAGCCACTGCTCCCGATAAACTAGAACCAGCATCCTTCTGTCAATAATGTTCGTCTCCGTGTGGCCATCCCCCCAGCATGTTTTGTCACCAGATAAACATTCACTTCATTATATACCATGAAGCCACATTTCCCAAATTTGCCAGTGTTTGTCAAATTGTTTAATGTTACCATTTCTGCCTGCCAACAGAGATTCATAGGCATAGTGAACTTGGGTTTTAGTGAGGACCTCTGAGGCATTAGGGGCTCTATCATCTTTCCAGTGACTGGCGATTAGAGTTCTTGCAACCAGAAGGATATGAGTAATCACCATTCTAAATTCAGCGGGGAAGGATTCAATGCCTAGGTTCAATATCGCAAGGCTAGGGTTGGGTTTGGTCAGGATGCCGTTTACTATTACAAAAATTTAAAGATATTCTGATTCCTAGACTTTGTAAATATATGAATGGGTTAGGGCTAAATTATGAAATTAGCAAAGTGGCATTGACAGCCTCAATTACTGTAATCCAAAAAGAGGGAAAGGACAAGACGATGTGTTCCAGCTACAGATCGATATCGCTGTTGAATGCAGATACTAAATTATTTGCTAAAATATTAGCAGGTAGAATGAAAACATTGATGAATTCACTGGTTCATCCGGACCAGGTCGGGTTCGTAGCTGGGAAGAAAGGTAAGGACAATGGGGTGAGAACTCTCCTGTTGCTATCTCAGAGGGAGGAGATAGAATCCCCGGTTCTACTACTGTCGACGGATGCTCAAAAGGCCTTCGACAGGGTGGACTGGGGATTTATGTTCCAGACATTGGAAAAAATGGGAATTGGACCAAGGATGATCCAATGGATCAAAACATTATACTATCACCCTACAGCAACTATAAAGATAAATGGGACTCCCTCCTTGCCCTTTGAGATGGAAAATGGGACTAGACAGGGGTGCCCTCTGTCCCCCCTTTTATTTATATTATCGTTAGAGCCATTACTTTCCACAATTCGAAATAACCCAGAAATGACAGGAATTGAAGTGGGGAAAGAGGTACATAAATTGGCTGCCTTTGCAGACGACGTATTGTTTTATATTAGCGACCCTAAGAACACATTACCTAAGTTAAATAAGGCCCTGGAATATTATGGGGAAATGTCGAATTTTAAAATTAACAAAATAAAATCTGAAATTTTGAACATCAACCTTAGTAAACAAGAAGTACAACAGATCCAAAAAGAATGCAAATATACATGGAGTAAAGAGTTGAAATATTTAGGTATTAAAACTGGCATAATTACTTTGACCTCTATACCTTCTATAGGTTACGATGCTGAGACACATCCTCAAATGGGATATTCCTTTCACTCTATTTATAATACACACCTACTATGACACCTGGCAGTTACCCACTCCCCCTCAAATTTTTCCCCTTTCTTTATTCCCCCCACCCCTCCCCCCCTCTTTTAAAAATCTTGGTGGTGTGCTGGACACACACACCAGTTATAGCCTCAGACAACAACCTATGCAAAACATATTAGATACGGTCATCTAAGCTTATCATAAATTATTATACCATACCGGTTTCCTTAGGTATCTGCTTCAACAATGGTAACAACTCATATTTTTTCATCAGTTACCCATGGGTTGCCCAACTGACCCGCTGCCCTATCAGGTATCCAGTCACTACACAACGAGACCCACTTACCCTCCTCTAGCTTTATAATAGCCATCAGGATGATTAGTAACAAGGGTTTGATTGTTATCCTTCCCAAGGTTGTTCAAAATTTTGTAATTGCTATTATAACCAGTCATATGTACCATATACACCTTTTTCCATGGTATATATAATGTTTTGTTATGTACTGTTCCTTTTTCTTCAATAAAAAACATATTAAAAAAAATAAAATAAATAAGAAATAATAAGGATTTGAATCAAAAAAAAATAAAAAATAAAACTGGCAAATTCCTTAAAGAAGATATATCAACTAAATTACATCCCACTATTAAACGGAATTAAAAAAGAACTTAGAAGACTTGGTAATAGACCATTATCATGGCTGGGACGAATAAACGCATTAAAGATGTTTATCCTCCCAAAGATCTTGTATAAATTCCAGATGATGCCGATTGAAATCCCTGCTGGTTATTTTTCAAAGTTAAAATCCTTATTGCTTAAATTTATATGGAAGAATAAAAAACCAAGGATTTCCTATTCAATATTAAAACAGGGAAAAAAGCGAGGGGGGCTTGCAGTCCCAGATATATACAACTATTACAAGGCAATTGTGCTGTCTAGAATTGTTGAATGGGTGGGTGAGACAGGAAATGAGAAAAGGTGAATACACCTAGAATACACATATAGTAAGGCACATTTAGATAAAATAGTATGGAACCCTGCAAAATTTAGGGTTTGGGATGAGAACACAAATAGAACACGAATAGCATTTAAAATTTAGGATGGGGTTTATAAAAAATTAAATGGACACTTTAATTCACCGTTTATAGCACTGAAGGAAATGAGTTTTTTCCCCCGGGGAAAAGGGAAATAGGAGGTAATTGGATAAAAAAAGAAAACATACAAATAAAAGATATTATGAAAGAAGGGAAACTCATAATACTTAGGGAATTAGCACATAAGGGCTTAATGGTAATGTGTAAATGGCGGTATCTCCAGCTGGCCCATTTTATTGGAAGCTTACCTCAACCAATAAGATCTGGAGAGGAGCTGACCATGTTGGAGCGACTTTGTATAACAGACAATAACAAAGAGGTGTATGATGAATAAAAGATATGAATTTATTAAAGGGAAAAATATTTAATTGTTATTGATATTGATACTTTCTGATATATAATGAGATGCTACAATGATGTGAAGACGAAAGGAGACAGTGATGAACGGAAAGTTGATTTATCTCTCTCTATAGAATTCGCTGACGTGGCAAAAAAAAAAGAGGATGCCCATGATGGTTGAGATGGAGCGGAAAACAGAATTCCAGTAACTTATCAGAGGTTTACAGGCCCGGAACATGTGGAGCAAATTACCTGTTTCTCCACATCCTCTCCAGCACAGTTGTGTGTTTTGTTGTCCAAATTTGGACAGTCTATAGGGGGTGAGATACCATCTGAGCGCTATTTTTCGGGACAGCTCCCAATGATTCATGCATTTGGAGGCTCTATAAATTGAGCACAGTGAATATTGCAATTGCTTGTTTGTAAAGGTAATGCCAAGGTCAGATTCCCATTTCTTGTAGGGGGACGTTTTTGTAAAGGTCATTTTGTTTTGAAAAAGATTATAGAACAGTGAAATGCCCTTGGGGGGAGTTTGTTTTGCAGTAAAGAATCGCCACACCTCCTTCGGAGATGCTGAGTGTCTTAGTGGATCGGAGAAAGTGGGCTATTTGCATATATTTGTAATGATCTGCGGTCAGTAGTTTGAAATGCAATTGAAGGGTGGCAAAGGGTTAGGATTTCCTTGTTTAAGTATAGATCATCTAGTGTTTTCATGTCCTTGTCACACCACTCTGAAATGCTTAGGTTTGGAATGACATATGTTAAGATCTTTAGTGGGAAGGGGAGATCCATTTGGTCAGAAGTATGGGTTGGGATCTTGCCAATCTCCCTCCACGCCAGTAACGAGGCCCGGATGGAGAGAGGAAGGTCTCGCAGGGGCACCGGTCTCCAGGTATCGACAAATAGTAGTTCGATCAGCTTGTTGGTAGAACATAGGGATTGTTCAATATTACACCAGAGGGATTCAGAGAAAGGGTCGAACCATTTTGAAAGCTGTGCAAGGGTAGTTGCTCGAAAATAGTCCTCAATGTCAACCAGTCCCATCCCTCCCACCAGCCTATGTTTGACCAAAAGGGTTTTTGAACATCTAGGTCTTTTGGCTTTCCATATGTAGGTAGTCATGAGAGCGTTTAACGGCCTGATGTATGTTTTATGTATTGGTATTGTAAGTGTTCTGAAAATGTATAGAATTTGCGGTAACAACAGCATTTTAAATGAGGCCAGATGTCCTGTCCATGTGAGTTCAACATTAGCTAACCTTTTCATTTCTTTGGAAAGTTTATCGATTAAGGGTAAGTAGTTGGCTTCCGCTAAATTTGGAGATTCTTAGTTAGTTTTATACCTAGGTATGTGATGTTATTACTACTCCACGAATAAGGGAATGAGTTTTGCAGATGTAATTTAGCCAAGGGTGGGATTCTCATCTGTAAAATAGTAGATTTTGTAAAGTTTACCTTATAAAGGGAGATTCTGTTAAATTCAGTGAGTGTGTCATGGGCATGGTGTAGGGAGTTCTGGGGTGATGTCAAGAAGAGAATAATATCATCCGCAAAGAGATTTATGCCATGGGATTGTCCCTGAACCGAGAACCCCATAATATTGGGATGGGATCTAATTCTCTCCACCAATTTAAGGGCTTACCTAGATTGGAGTCCATGTTGCAGATATGTAGGCTCACCCTTGCAAATAAACACAGCCCACAGTAACAAACAGATAAGCTACCTGGGCTGTGAATCTGTGCACGGGGGCTTGACAGGAATTAGCCAAAGGATTGTCCAGGTAAAGCCGTAGTCAGGGATTCCAGAAGACAGAATAAACGATATACAAGCCAGGGTCGGTAGCCGGGGTCAGTCTTGGAACACAGGAACACAGGAACACAGGAACACAGGAACACAGGAACCTTTGGCAACAAGAGACAATGAACTGACAAAGCCCTCAGAGTGAGGCAGTGTTTTATACCCTAGCTGATTAGGTAACCTGCCACAGCTGATCCAAGAGTGACAGGTACAAACAGAATTGCCCACAGTACTTATGCAAAACTAGACATGGCTGGAAAGCAGGCAGAATAGAACTGAGGTGTGGCTCAGAGGTAAGGTAACGGGAACAACTACTGGCAGTCATGAGTCCAATACCACCCAGAGCCACTTGAGGCGTGACTACACCTGGCTGTCCAAAATACACGGTAGGGACCGTGACAACCAAAGGTTCAATCAGTGGATTGAAAATAGAGGGGGGGCACCCCTATCGCGTACCGTTAGTTATGGTGAAGGTATCAGAGAGGGTGTTGGATGTGAAGACCTGAGCACAGGGAGATGAATATAGGGCTAAGATGGCAGACAGAATGGGTCCAGAAAAGCCAAACTTCAACAGTGCCTGTCTCATGTAGCCCCAGTGTATCCTGTCGAAACGCCTTCTTCGCATCCAAAGAGAGGAGCAGAGAAGGCGTCCGACAGGCTTCTGCATATTGCATAATATTGAGGACTCCTCTGGTGGTGTCCGAGGCCTGTCTCCCTGGCATAAAGCCAGATTGGTCAGGTCCTATGAGTAAGGGAAAAATAGGAAGCAACCTATGGGCTATAATTTTTGCATACATTTTGACGTCAGTGTTGAGCAGAGATATCGGTCTAAAGTTGGAAGGAGTTGTGGGTTCCTTGCCCGGTTTCTGGATGGTCACCACAAAGGCCTTCAGCATTTCAGGGGGAAACGAGGCGGAGGACATCGCAGCAGAGTATACCTTTTGTAGGGTTGGAGTTAAGTTAGATTGAAATGTTTATAGTAATCGTTGGGCAGGCCATCTGGGCCTGGGGATTTGCCCAAAGGGAGATTATGTATTGCTCTTTCGATCTCAGGCTCCGAAATAGGAGCATTAGGGGTTTCAAGTTGTGCCTGTGATAGGGAGGGGAGATTAATTTTAGCAAGGAAGGTTTGTATGCTCTGTTCTGTCAGTTGGGGGTGTCCCTATCATTAGCTAGGTTGTACAATGAGGAGTAGTAGTTGGCGAAGAGTTTGCTATTTCTTTAGGGTGAAAGATTTTGCCCCTCCCTGAGGGATGCATAAGATTTGGTCCTGGCATATTTAAGCCTTTGCACTAGAAATTTACCTGCACGGTTACCCGAAGAGTAGTGGGACAGTTTCAAATATTGTATATGTTTGTCGTATTGTTGTATGAGTGTTAGCCTGAGATCAAAACGCAGCTGTGACAGCTTTTGGGCCATTTGAGCGTTAGAATTGGTTTTGTTGTGTATATCGAATTCTTTGATTTCCTTGATAAGTGAGTCTAGTCTTTGTGTCCTCCGCCTCTTCTACTGCGCACATAGTTGTAGGAGCAGGCCCCTAATAAAAGCCTTATGGGCACACCAAAGAATATTGGGGTCAGACACAGAGTCAGTATTGACAGCAAAAAAAATCAGATACGCTTTTTTCCAGATACTTCACATGAGAGGGGGTTGTGAAATATTCGAGAGTTTGCTCTCCAAATGTAGGCAGAGCTTGGTGTGTGCCCCTCCACCACCGTAGCTGAAACAGGGGCATGGTCAGACCATGTAATCTCATAAATGGTGGAGGAGGACACTGCCTACAAGAGCGATTTGTCCACTAAGATTAGATCAATTCTAGAGTAAGAGTTATGTCTAGCCGAATGATAAGAATAGTCTTTTTCATCTGCATGTTGACATCTCCAAATGTCGTAGATGTCCTCGGAATTCAAAAGAGGTTGGAGAGTAGGTAGGGGTCTCCTGGCCTTGGAGGTAGTATCCATGGTATGATCAACTGTGACATTGTGGTCTCCACAAATAATCAGCGAGCCCTTCTTGATCAAGGACACTTTGTTGTAGAGTCTCCTTAGAAATCTGAGTTGATGCGAGTTGGGGGCACACAAATTGACAATGGTGAAAGGCTTGTTGTTTATTTCTCCAAGTAATATTCAAAATCTACCCTCTGGATCAGTGAGAGTTTCAGTCATGACAAAAGTCACAGAGTCTCTGACAGCTATAAGAACACCTTTGCACTTGGATGGGGCCAAGGCTGTGAAGACATGGGGAAAGTTCCTATGCTGGAATCTAGGGGCACTACCAGACAGAAAGTGAGTCTCCTGCAGACATAAAACATCCGCTTGTAGTCTGAGTCCACACTGCTGACCTCTTAGCTGGATGGTTGAGTCCGTTCACATTGAATGATACAATTTTAACTACTATTTGTATAGTGAGTTAAAAAGTGAGGTACTCGGGTACTCTGATGGCCTGGTGACAGGTACTCTGATGGCTTGGTGACTGGTATTTGGGTACTCTGAAGGGGCGGTGACAGGTACTCATATGGACTGTGACAGGTACTCAGGTACTCAGATGAACTGTGACAGGTACTCAGATGAACTGGACTGGGACAGGTACTCAGGTACTCAGATGAACTGTGACAGGTACTCGGGTACTCAGATGAACTGGGACAGGTACTCGGGTACTCAGATGGGCTGTGACAGGTACTCGGGTACTCTGATGGGCTGTGACAGCTACTCGGGTACTCGGATGAACTGTGACAGGTACTCCGGTATTTTGATGGGCCGTGACAGATACTCGGGTACCATGATGGACCGTGACAGGTACTCGGGTACCCTGATTGACCGTGACAGGTACTCGGGTACCCTGATGGACCGTGACAGGTACTCGGGTACCCTGATGGACCGTGACAGGTACTCGGGTACCCTGATGGACCGTGACAGGTACTCGGGTACTCTGATGGACCGTGACAGGTGCTCTGACGGGCCGTGACAGGGACTCAGGTACTCTGATGTGCCATGACAGGTACTTGGGTACTCTGATGTGCCGTGACAGGTACTTGGGTATTCTGATGTGCCGTGACAGGTTCTCGGGTACTCTGATGGGCCGTGACAGGTACTCGGGTACTCTGATGGGCTGTGACAGGTACTCGGGTCTTCTGATGGACTGTGACAGGTACTTTGGTACTCCGATGGGCTTTGACAGGTACTCTGGTACTCTGATTGACTGTGACAGGTACTCAAATACTCTGATGGACTGTGACAGGTACTATGATGGACTGTGATTGACAGGTACCATAAAGGGTGGTGACAGGTCCTCTTTATTGGGGGGGCAATCAGTGTGATTGGTGTACACTGTAGGCGGTAACGAGATGTTACCGCAATCTCCTCCTCACACACGATAGGTGTGCGAGGAGGAGAAAAGTAAAAGGGGTAGGTTGCGCTAAGGAACTTATGAGCGAATCCAAATTATAAAAACATATAGAATATAAAAGAAAATAAAGGAAAATAGGTAAGAGCTGCCTCTATTACTATCCACCTGGTGGGGTGGAAAATGTTAGATAAAGGAGTGCTATGAATAGATCTGGCGCTATACCTGTGTGTCAGAAACTTAATTTGCTAAATTAAATTTAAAATTGTTACGTTAATCCGGTGTGTAAGTGTTAGTGTGCCATATATTAGTGTTGGGATAAAGTATAAAATGTAAACTGTAGGTGGGAAGTAAAAACTCAAAAATATGTGTATAAATTGTTAAAAATTTACCAGCATGCTGGCTGGAAAAGTAAAATATTGTCTCAGGTGCGATAAACCTAAATAGGTGATTACCTTATACACTCTAAATCACATGAATACCTTAAACATGTGGACTACTTAATAAATCAGGTAAAAATTATACATGTAAATATGAACCATAAACATAATACAATTGTGCACAAATGTGACAAATAAAATCTATGCGTGCAATACTAAAATGTACAATAAATCTGTGATAAATATCAAATAAAATCTTTGTGTGCAATACTAAAATGTACAATAAATCTGTGATGAATATCAATACCCCACGTGAAACATGCCAAATTTTGGGAGTGAAAAGAGAAAAAAATGAAAATGGAAATAAATTTAAAATTATGCGAGGAGGAGAACCCGGTAACATCTCGTTACCGCGGTTTGTTTACATTTTAGTGATCGGCTGTGAAAGGATCACAGCCGATCACGTGGGTAAACAGCCAGCCAATGGCTGCTTACCAGCGTCGGTGACGAGCAGTGTTCCCGGGGAACACGCCGCCACTGACGTGCACGCGCCGTGCACAGTGGGGGTGTGACCATCTGTGATCGGCTGTGACTTCATCACGGCCGATCACGTGGTAAACAGCCATAACAAATGGCTATTCACCCCCTTCGGTGGCGTGCAGTGTCTCCATGACACGCCCCCACCGAAGAAACAGGGATGCGCGTGCACGATCGCGCGCATTCCCTATTTAAATGGGAGGCCGTCATATGATGGCCTCCCGCCACAATAGGTGCGCCGCCTGGCCGTCATTTGACTGCCGGCGGTCAGAAAGTAGTTAACGATTACAGGGGGAACATCCCCAAGCACAAGTACTATTGACCTGTGTAGTATTAGAGGGTCAATACCTTATACAAAAGTCTGTCTATGTTTGGACACTGGCATAACTCTCAACATTTTGAGATAGGAATGAGGGACACCTACTAGCAAATGTATGTAGGCATAGGACATGCCCCCGCCTGGTTAATTACATCCACAGGGGCTTTTTTTTACCACTACTATTCCTTTATATTGGCTTTTCAAATTTACAAATGCAGCAATTTAGAATTTGGATGAAAAGTTTAGCCATGGGAAACCCTTTTCGAATGATAACAAGTGAATTTTATATATAACTATATAGATCAGACCAAAATGAGGGACAAATGAGAAGGAGAGGGACAAAGGGACATTGATCCAAATCAGGGACAGTCCCTCGAAATCAGGTACAGTTGGGAGCTATGCACTGGAAGCACCTGAAAGCGAAGTGTCTTTTCTACAGCATGAGCACTTTGCCCTAATATATAGTTGACATGGGATGCTAATTTGCAGTCATAACCTGATCTTATTTGTTTTATTGCATTGATCTGCTATTGAGCATGATGATTTACTATTCATCACGGCTATACTTTGTGTAGAAGAACTATCAGCAGCACGGTTTTCATATCTTTTTTTGTTTTGTTTTGTACACAGTGTTTTGTTACAGCACTTTAAAGTGGTTGTAAACACTTACAACCAACTTTGACCTACAGGCAAGCTTAGATTAAGGCTTACCTGTAGGTCCAAGAAATATCTCCTAAACCGTGTAGGTTTATTTAGATATTTGGCAAAAGACAGGCACCGCTGTCTACGGCTCATGTGCCGTAGACAGCGGCGTGCAGGCGCACTGAGCGGGCTGAGGTCATTGGCGATATACCACGAGTGGGGGCTCCTGTGCGCAGCACAGTGGTGTAGTGGTTAGCACTTTCACCTAGCAGTAAGAAGGGTCGCTGGTTCGCATCCCAACCACGACACTACCTGCCTGGAGTTTGCATGTTCTCCCTGTGTTCGCATGGATTTCCTCCGGGTACTCCGGTTTCTTCCCACAATCCAAAGACATGCAGCTGGGTTAATTGGCTTCTGTCCAAAATTGGCCCTAGTATATGAATGGAGACCTTGGATTGTGGGCTCCTTGAGGGTAGGGACCAATGTGAGTGTGCAATGTACAGGGTTAGGGACAATTGTAGACACTCCCTCAGGTTGACCTGGATGGACTGGTGTCTTTATTCAACCTTACAAACTATGAAACATCATCGCCGGCTTCGCTGAAAGACAGCGGCGGAGCAGCGAGACCCACGAGAAGATGGATGCGCCGGACTACAGGGGACAGCGGTGACTTTGCTGGCTCCTGTGTCAGGTAAGTGACACATAATGGACTACTATGAGATGCATAGTAGTCCATTATGCTTTACCTTTGCAGGGAATGAAAGAGGAAGTAAACTCATCAGGGTTTACTTCCTCTTTAAGAAAACCGCAACAATCACTATATTATTCTATAAAGCGTATAGAGTGTTTCTATTGTTTATTTTCCCTGTTGCTAGCTGACAAAATTATACATTAGCATGGGTTGTCTTGATTCATTTAACATATGTGATATAATCTGTTCATCCCAATAAGAACAGGATATCTCTTTTTTTTAAGTAACCCTTGGAACATTTTTAAATATCTGTCGATTTTGCTAGTAGTGCCAAAGGGTAAGCACTTCCTTTGACAAGGTTAAAGACTCTTTCTCACTGATGCTCTAGCTGCTTAGATGCACCTTTGATAGCACTATCAGTTAAAATGCACACCTAACTGTATTTGCAGAAGTTTGCATGTTCTAGGGTAATAAGACAGAAGCCCAGATCAGTTACTCACATCCTCTCCAGCAGTGTTAAGAAGCATGCACATGAAATTCAGCTTCCCAGCTGCATTTACCATTAAGGGGTTTGCAAACCCTCAAGTTTTTTCACCTTATCCGCTTGCTGACCAGCCGCCACAGTTATAATGCAGCAGGTTGGCTCGGCTGCATGAATCGCCGTACCGATACAGCAGTCAATGGAAACAAACAGATCCCCGTTCTGTCAGGGGAGTAGAGAGAAATTGTCTGTTGCTAGTGATCAGGAACAGTGATCTCTCTCTACTCTCTGTCAGTCCACTCACCCCACAGTTAGAAACACTGCCCTAGGGAACACTTAACCCCTTGATTGCCCCCTAGTGTTAACACCTTTCTTGCCAATGTCATTAATACAGTGATCAGTGGCTATTTTTAGCACTGATCACCGTAATAATGTCACTGGTCCCAAAAAGTGTCAAAAGTGTCTGATTTGTCACAGTCCTGCTAAAAATCGGTGATCACTGCCATTACTAATGAAAAAAAAATTTATAATAAAAATGCCATCAATATATTTCCTATTTTGTAGACACTAAAACCTTTGTGCAAACCAATCAATATACGCTTATAGCGATTTTTTTTAAATCAAAAATATGTAGAAGAATATATATTGGCCTAAACTAATGAAGACTTTTTTTTTATTTTTAATTTTTTTTATTTTGGGCATTTATTATAGCAAAAAGTAAAAATATAGTTTTTCTTAAAAATTTTCGGTCTTTTTTTGTTTATAGCACAAAAACTAAAAACCGCTGAGGTGATCAAATACACACCAAAAGAACCCTCTATTTGTGGGGAAAAAAAGACCTCAATTTCGTTTCAGTATAGCACTGCACAACCACGCATATTGTCAGTCAACTGTATCGCAAAAAAAGGCCAGGTCATTAAGGGGGTAAAGCCTTTTGGGGCTGAAGTGGTTAATGCATTCAATGCATTAAGGTGAAAAGCCTTGTGTAGTGCAGCAGCCCACCAGAGCCCCTCTTTTTCTTACCTGAACCCGTTCGTTCCAGCGACAGGGACAAGCACAGAAGCTCCAACCGCTGTCTCTGGTCCTCAATGGATAGATTGATAGCAGCAGGAGCCATTGGCTCTCACTGTTCTCAGTCAAATCCTGTGACATGGTAGTCCTGCTGTCTGTGTCAACAGACACAGCAGCAGAACTCAGGAGCCTGTCCACACAAGTGCCCCCATGCGGCTCTCATTGGGGGGCACTTGAGAAGAGGAGGAGCTAGGAGCGCTGCTAAGGCACCACAGAAGAGGAGGATTGTGGCTGCTCTGTGCAAATCCCTTGCACAGAGGAGGTAAGTATGACATGTTTGTTATTTAAAAAACAAAAACAACCCTTACAATCCTTTTAACACGTTTACATTACCTTTAATTTGACATGCCAATATGCAATAAAATGGCTGTTTATCACTAAGAAAAAAAGATACTAAGATGGGAATCAATGTATTATTCTTGTGTAAACAGTTGGGAGACAACTATGTTCCTAATAATTAATAGTAGAATGCAGTGAGCGTGGGCTAGTTCCTTTTTTATATATAGCAGTAGTCTAAATCAGAAGTTTACTTTTCCAAAAAAAAAAAAGTTAAAGAGACTTGAGCAAGATCCAGAAAATGTATGTATTAGAAAAATGTTCATGACCACGGTGACAGACCGCCTGGCACCCTACCTGGGTGCCTTCACCAAGATACAGCTAGGCTTGTGCAATCGGTTTCATATCTAATCGAAATTCGGCCAAATTTTGCATCTTTCGGACATTCGGATGCATCCAAATACAAAAATAACGAATTTCAATGGATATGAAAGAAACTATAGTGTATATAAAGAATGAATTCAACATGATTTGAAAATTCATTAAAGATCTAATGAAACAAAAGGTCAACTAAAGGTCAAGTAAATCTTACAGTCCAATCAGCTGATTCATTTTGTGCTGTAGGTTGGATTACTGGCAAAGTGCATTCCTGAGAACTAAGTGAGAAGGGTGTTGTATTGTATTTGAGCAGAGGAGAAGAGATATTGTCCTTGTGTGTGTTAAAAGATTCAATAAACAAACGACTTTCCAAACTACGAATCATTATACATACATAAATATTGAATTTCAATGAATATGAACGAAATTATAGAGCATATAACTAATGAATTCGACATGATTCGAGATTCAGTATAACGAATATCGACACTCTACAAAAATAACAAATTCTCCGAAAACTTGTAACACAATGAATATAACAGAACAAAATTATGTAATTTACGAATGACAGGGAACCGAAATGAAACAAAATTTTCCCTTGTGCAGTCTACTTCCTCCCCTCTGGAACCAAGAACCAGTTATAGCTCAACAGCTAACTACCCAGTAAGTTAATTAACAGATAGGCCTCTAGACAAGCCTTGATTAGTCAGGGAGTGCCCACCCCAGACAGTGTGGCAACAGATCTCATTAACCAGCTTTCTTTTCACATCTCTCTTCTCGGTTTCAAGTTGGCAGAGACGATCATGGCTTTCTTGCCTGTTAAATGTGTTAATAACATGTCGTCTTACATTATATAACAGGACGTCTTCCCGAATGCTTGTGGCTCTCTCAAATGTCAGGATCCATAGTCAGTATGCAAAAGGCTATCCTGGGTCCCCTCCAAAGGCCCCTGTCCCGGTTGGCCTTGTCACGACCACATCTTCTTTTTTTTTTTTTTTTTTTCTCTTTATTTAGTTTTCTTTTATTTATTTTTCCCCTTACACATAGAATAAGACAGAGGGTACAATGAAAATACATTCAATCCATATCTCATTCTTTTCTTACAATCTTTTACATACATACAAAATAAACATTTCCTTTCCCTCTTCTACCCCCCCCCCCCTCCCTGCCTTGCAGTGGGTTTGGAGAAATATCCTCCCTAGCCAACCCTATGTTTATCTTACCCAGACTTATTTTACTATTTCTTCAACATACCTCCATGATTTTTTGAACTTTATCCATGCTACCCATTTATCCTTACGCCCCTCATCAGCTACCCATTCTTCCTCCTCTCCCTCTGAACATTCTATATTCTGTATTTCATTTACCCTGAGTATCCAGTCCCGTATCTTAGGACTGTCCGTCTCCCCCCATTTTTTAGGGATTAGACTTTTTGCGGAACTGAGCAGTATAGGGATTAAAGAGGACGTATATTGTCTCACAGAGCTTTCGGTCCCGTGAAACAATACAGTCCAGGGGTCTTCTGCTATGTCTTTATTTGTAACGACTTTTATTAGCTCTAGCACCTCCTTCCAATACTTTTTAATATTCGGGCAGTCCCACCAGATGTGAGCCATGGTTCCTATTGTCTTACACCCCCGCCAGCACTCTGGGGATTGCGCGGTTACAAATTTACCTAGTTTGTCTGGGGTCGCATACCACCTTGCGAGGCACTTATAATTTAATTCCGTCAACTTGTGGTTAACCGTCGCACTATGTGTTAGTTTCATTATTTTCTCCATTGTCTGTGTACAACATCGAGTCCCCAGCTCTCTTTCCCATTTTTTAATGTAAGGTGGACCCTCCCGACCTTCCACCGCAGATAGAATTTTGTATATTCGACCTATGTTATTTTTTGATTTCTCTCTACGGCAAAGCCGCTCGAGAGGCCTATAGTCTTCCTCGCCTCTAATTGGATGGGGCAATTTTAATATAAAGTGTCTTAACTGAAGGTACCTCCAAGTGTCTATACTCATAAGTTCCGTGCTCGTTCTTAGTGCTTGAAACGTGTTTATTTTACCTCTGTAAATAATATCTTTTACTTGTGCATTATTATTTATTATCCAGTTTCTGTTTCCCCGGCATAAAAAAATCATTGTCTTTTAAAAAAATCAAAGGTGAATTATAACTCCATTTATTTTGTGCATGTGTTCTGTCCCATAATCTAAGAGCAATCCGTGTTATTTCGTGTATGTTTGGCCCTATTGTCCTGTATTGAGGGGGGTTCCATATAATTCGTCCTAACTGTGCTTGACTCATTGCCTTTTCTACTTTTACCCACCTTTTATTATTTACCTCTTTTCCCCATTCCACCACTCGAGTAAGTACTACCGCGTTATAGTATTTTTTGAAATCCGGAACGGCAAGGCCCCCCTTTTTTTTTTCTCTGCTCAGTACCGCGAAGGCTATCCTTGGTTTTTTATGTTGCCAAATATACCTTGAAATCAACCCCTTTAATATCCTGAAGAAAACTGGGGGGAGCGATATGGGCAGCATTTGGAACTTATATAGAATCTTTGGGGTCAAAACCATTTTGACTGCATTGATCCGCCCTAACCAGGAGAGGTGGCTAATTGTAATTTTTTTTAATTCTCTTTTTATTTCCTCTAGTAGGGGGATGTAATTGTTAACATATATTTTCTTGATAGTATTGGAGAGGTAGACTCCTAGGTATTTGATCTCCTTTCGCCATGGGAACCTAAATTCCTCCTGGAGTCTAATCTTTTCCTGTCCTTCAATGTTGATATTTAAGACTTCGGACTTGTTGAGGTTTATTTTTAAATTCGAGACTTCCCCATATTTTTCCAGTAGCCTCAACAAGTTCGGAATCGTGATCCTTGGGTTGGAGATATAGAACAGCACATCATCCGCGTAAGCTGCGAGTTTGTGCTCTTCCTCTCCGACCGTGATCCCTTTTATGTCTGGGTTCTCTCGGATAGAGGCCAATAAAGGTTCCATAGACAGGACAAATAAAAGAGGGGACAACGGACACCCCTGTCTGGTGCCGTTCTCCATTTGAAAGAGGGAGGAAGACAGCCCATTCACTTTTACTGACGCCTGAGGGTGATTGTACAACACCTTGATCCATTGGATCAGTCTTGGTCCCAGACCCATCACTTTCAGAGTTTCAAACATGAGTCCCCAGTCTACCCTGTCGAATGCTTTTTCGGCATCTATCGACAGGAGTAGTCCTGGGGACCCATTCGTTTTTAAGGCCTGTAGCAGGAGCAGCGAACGTACTCCGTTGTCCCGACCTTCCCTCTCAGGGATAAATCCGACCTGGTCCGGGTGCACCAGGTCGGACATCCTGTCCTTCAGCCTCGATGCTAAGACCTTGGCGAATAATTTGGTGTCAGCGTTTAATAAGGCTATTGGCCTGTAACTAGAGCACAGCGTACTATCCTTACCCTCCTTTAACAATACCGTGATAGAAGCCCGCAGGGCCTCACCTCCCATCGCAAAATCTTTACCTAAGCCATTCATATGCTTACAAAGCTTGGGGACCAGCGTCTCTTTGTATTTTTTCAAATACGAAATCGTGAAACCGTCTGGTCCCGGGCTTTTCCCAGAGGTGGTATCTTTCAACGCCTTGTAAATCTCTTCTTCTGTAATGGGTCTGTCTAAGTTGCTTCTATCGTTCTCGTCTAGAGTCGGTAATTTCACTTTGTTCAGAAATTCCTTAATTTTTTCTTTTTTCCCTACATCTTTTGCCCCTTTCTGACTTATGTTATACAGAGCTTCGTAGTATTGCTTAAACACTTCCGATATCTCCCTGGATGTGTGGGTCATCTTTCCATCCTTATCTTGAATTTTATCTATAAAGTTATTCCCACTCTTCCTTTTCAGCTGCCTAGCTAGATGTCTACTTATTTTATTTCCCTGATAGTACCTCTCTCTGGTTCTCCTGTCCAATGTCCTTTTTGAATCCTGTTCCATCATATCTTTAAGTTCATCTCGTTTAGTCACCAGTGGATGGAAATATTTCTGCTGTTGCCCCCCTGTTTTTTTATGGGCCTGTTCTAGTTTATAAACCTCTTCTTTTAGACTTTCAATTTTTTCTAGTCTTTCTTTTTTTTTCCTTGTGCCCATGGAGATGAGGATACCTCTGATATATACTTTATGTGCCTCCCATAGAGTGGCACCCGAAATTTCTTCTGTATCGTTTACAGAGAAATAAAATTCTATTTCCCTTAGTACAGCCTCCGCAATTTTCTCGTCCTGCAATAGGCTCTCGTTCAGGCGCCACGTGAACGGCAGCCTCTGCATTTCGAGTATCCTCATCCTCACCGACACCGGAGCGTGATCTGACAGTGTAACTATTCCAATCTTGGATTCTGTTACGAGATCCAACAACCTGTGGTCGACTAGTATGTGGTCCAACCGGGAGTACGTCCCATGTACATGGGAAAAAAAGGTGTAATCTTTTTTTTTATCGTGCTGTAACCTCCATACATCCATCATTTGGTGTTGTTTCAGCCATAGTTTAATCATCTTCCGAGCCTTCGTATTTAACCCCCTAGCACAAGACGTACTATCCCAAGATGGATCCATACAAAAGTTGAAATCTCCTGCAAGGACCACATCCCCCATCTTAAATTCCTCTAACTTCCCCAGCACTATCTTCAAATATCTTATAGGGTTTTTGTTGGGGCAATATACATTTGCTAGGGTGAGGATCTTGTCCCCTAATTTTCCCTTTACAAACATATAACGGCCGTCGGGGTCTGTCTTCCTGTCAGTCACTGTAAACTTTATGCCTTTCTCAAACCCGATTGCCACTCCCTTAGCCCTTTTTATCGGTGAGTCCCCATATAGCCAGTTTGGATAGTTAGCCGAATATAGTTTAATATTTGAGTCTTGCGACAAGTGAGTCTCCTGTAAAAATACCACCTCTGCTCTGTACAGCTGTAGTTCCTTTAACAATTTGTGCCTCTTACCCACAGAATTCAGACCCTTTACGTTATAAGACAAGAAATTTACATCTAACATTTAAATTTTTCCAGATAAGATGAAAAAAGAAAAAGGCGTGATCTATGACACCTTGGTTGACTCTGCAAGACACCTCCCCCCCCCCCCTAGCCTCCCCCCATCCCTACCTTCCCTCATCCCTCCCTCCCGACCTCCCCCCCTCCCATCCCCTGGCCAATTCCTGGCCTCTTTTCTGCAGCTGAGGATCTCCTCCATTCTGCAGACTTCTCCCGCTAGGGTGTGACTCCGACTAAGGCCCCCCGTGTCTGGGTCCCCCCTGCCTCCTTCCCCTAAGAAGGCAGGGGGTCCCCTCGCAGATGGGGTATGATATCCCGGGGTCCCACATGATCCTTCCGCCACCCTCACCTCCCACCCCTCTCACCCCCTCCCCCCTTCCACCATGCAAGAAAATAACCATCCAAAAGTCATACTCCCCCGTCAAAGGCCCCCGTGTCCATCCACTAGGGAACTTTGATATTCGTTGGTACTGGGATCCCTAGGTTATTGCAGAAAACCTCCAACTCATCGAGGAATTTTAATCTGAATGTTCGTCCATCTCTTTGAACCAATAGGGCCGCAGGAAATCCCCAACTGTATCTGATATTTGCCGCTCTCAATAGTTCTAATAAAGGTTTTAAAAGTCTCCTCCGGGCCAGTGTACCTGCCGACAGGTCAGAGAAAATCTTTATAGAGACCCCTTTGTATATTAACGGGGGTGACCCCTTTAGCCTGCTCCATATCTTAACTTTGTCATCATAGTGGCTGAATTTGATGATTACGTCTCTCGGGACCTCTTCCCTCAGACCTAGGGGTTTCCTCACCCTATGTACCCGATCGATCTTTAAGACCTCTCCTATTGCTTTTCCCAAAATGGGGTTAAAAATTTTTCCCATCTTAGCCTCTAGATCTTCTCCCTGTTGTTCCGGCAATGCTCTGACCCTCAGATTTTGCCGTCTATTCTGGTTTTCTTGTTCATCCAATTTATACAAGGTGTCCCGCTGATCTGTTTGCAATTTCTTTACTTGCGTCTGCAGTTCTAATATTTCGTGGGCCTGTTTTCCTGTTAGTTCCTCTGCCTCTTCCACTCTCCTCAGTAAATGGCCCATATCCATCCTGACATTTGAGATTTCAACTTTGATGGTGTTTTCAAGTTTGGCGAACATTTCCAACATTTCACTTTTAGTGGGGATTTGGGCGATGTCCCTCTGCCCCCGCGAATTACCATCTATTTCTGGGTCCGTATCCTCCCCTGAATTAGTTCCCGGGGCCCCTGCTGTCTTGGATCCTTCTCTCTTTTTCTCCTTTACTCCCTGCTGTTTTTTTTTCTATACCGGGGCTTTTTAAACTGGTTTCCTTCAGATATTTCTGAATCGTGCTTGTATTCAGGTTCTCTTTTGGATCGTTCGCCTTTTGATTTCTTCCCCTCATGTTTACCCCTTTTGTCCTTTGCCTCCCCAGGTTTATTAGGGCAGAAAAAACAACACACAAAAAAGAAAAGCGACAATTCTTTGTACAGTCTCTCCTTATTTGTGGCACCTGTCCTGCGCTGAAGGCTCCAGCCTCAGATCCGTTTTCACCTGCTCTATGATTTTAAGCGGGGTGAACTCTCCCATATAGCTTTTGCTGCGATTTCACACGCTCTCAAGATGAAAATTGCAGTGCGATTCCACGGCAAGGGCCACACGTTTAACCCGCTTAGCCTTCCGGCACTTGACCACTGTACTTTGTGCTCAGAGCCGCTGCATCAATTTTTAGGTATATTACCTCTTACACATCCTTTATAGTTACATTCCGTTTGATCCTGTTTTACATCTTGATCTTTAATATGTAATCCTCTGGCATCAGTTCACTGAGCCCCTGCTGTTCCTCTCTTCACTCCCCAGGATCTCACCAGCCCAGGTTCCGTGGGCATTCAACAGGTTTAGACAATCAGGGAGAGGATCAGGTAAAGTTCAACAAATATTCAGCAACTAAAAATCAGAGTGAATAGTAATCAGAAAAATAAATACCTGGGGAGGAAGGGGAATCTTGTCCGGAAGGCGGTAAGCAGCAAGTGTCTACTTAGGGCTCCGCTGTCTTCCAGTGCTTCAGGGTAAACTTGAGACTTTGGTTTGATTTATCTTTCCTTCTGTTCCTGGAGCATGGCTGATCTCGTTTCCTCTTTGTGTAGGTACATCACGCACTTTGCGGGGAGGTGGAGGGGGAAATCGGCGATTTCTTGCCGGTCCGTTAAGGCTCCGCCACACTATGGTTGTACTCTTCTGCTCATGCCCGCCGTGTGCGTCGAGATGCGGGAGGGATGAGGTGGTACGGGCCGGGCGGCTTCATGCATGGAGCTCGGCGTCCTTTCCCCTCGCGCTGCTCCAGCTGATCGTTAGGACCGCCCTCATCTGCTCACGCTGGCGCCATCATCGGGTCCCTCCCCTCTCTCACGGACAGCACTCCATCCCTCCCCCTGCCAGTAAGGGCCAGGAGACGACCACATCTTCTTAAAGAGGAGCTGCATCTTAAAAAAAAAATATTAAAAGCCAGCAGCCACAAATATATCAGCTGCTGACTTTTAATAAATGGACACTTACCTGTCCCAGGGTCCAGCGATGTCGGCGGCAGATGACGAGCAATCACTCGTCTCTCAGCTGCCCCAGCTGCCATCCTCTGTCAGGGAATCGGGAAGTGAAGCATTGCAGCTTCACTGCCCGGTTCCCTACTGCGCATGCGCGAGTCGCGCTGCTCCTCTCCACTGGTCCCCGCTGTGTCCTGGGAATTGTGCATTTCCCAGAACACAACGGGGGGACATCTGCGGCTAGCTGTGGCTAGCTTGTCCCGGAAGTGGGTGAAGATACATGGATAATCCAGGTATCTGCACCCCCTCCCCCCTGAAAGGTGCCAATTGTGGCACCGGAGGGGGGGGGGGGATCAGATGAGCGGACCTTCCAATTCAGGGTGGAGGTCCGCTTTATATTGCTATATTAGCAGGAACTATTTCTTTTCTTTTTTAACCAATAAAAGTTTATTGAGGCATTGACATCACAATACAATACAAGAAGAGAAAAGAAATATTCATGGGCTCAAGCCCAAAATGCACAAAATAACATATTGTTCAGTCATAAAAACCGCTACAGAGTACCTTACATTTTGGTAACATAAAGCCGCAAGGAGAAAAAAAAAAAACAAATGAAACCAAGGCCTCTGTAAGTGCGGGGTCCGAAAGAATTACTAATGACCCCCATTGATCTGTGCACCGAAATACATTCGACTGTTGGGGGTGAATTTTAAGTGTCTGTAGAGAAAGGGAAGAGAAGGTGGCGAGAGATTAAGAAGAGAAGTGGTGGGGGGGGGGTGAGAAAAAGGGGGGAACCGTGACCTGAGAGATGCGCAGCCCTCCACAGATTGGAGGTAGTTTAGAGCATGATTAGCAAAAACCTGTGAACAAATTGTGCCGAGGTCACAAACTGGCTTCAGTGCGGTAGCAGAGATGCTACATTACAACCCTGTATATAACAACAAACCAATATGTATAATATTAAACTCTATTGTAAGACCTTGGTTGTGTCACATAAAACCGTCCTACTACTAACCAGGTAAATGTATATCGGCTAGGAGGTCAGCCATTTTGAAGTTTTGCAAAAGTATCTGAATATTTGAAAATAAACCATGGTCTCCACAGTCTGTGGAATTTGTCCGTCCTTTCTGCAGCCATTGCAACCGTTTCCTCCATCTTATATAAGGAGTCCACTTCGGACAACCACTCTTTTAAGGAAGGTGGGTGTGGGGACTTCCAGTGTCTAGGAATGATCGCCTTGGCAGCGTTCAGCAAGTGGCGTACTACTGATTTTTTGTATTTTCCTAGCGAGTAGCTGGAGATGTGGAGTAGACAACATTCAGGTGTAAGGGCAAGGCCTGTCTCCGTGATGGCACGAATCTGCGTGCAGATCCCGTCCCAAAACTCCTGTAGGCTCGGACAGTCCCACCATAGATGTATCATATCACCCTTGGCACCCCCACATCTCCAGCAGGACTCTGACGTACCCGGGTACCATTTATTGAGTCTGACTGGTGTAAGATACCAGTTCGTCAGGACTTTGTACGCTGTCTCTTGTGTGCTAGTGCTTATGGAGCATTTGTGTGCCAATATGCAGGCATTGCTCCATTGCTCGTCCGTGAAGGTCTTGGAGAAAAACCTCTCCCAGTCCTGTTTATGTCTGGTCGAGCGGTCCGTCCTGGTGGCCTGTAGCCAATTGTAGATCAAGGATGTCGCCCTTCTCACTGGTTCACCCGTGATGCACAATTGTTCAAACCACGTCTGTTCTCTCATAACGTACGATCTGTTGGTCGGGCAGTGGACATAATCATGTAGCTGTCTATATTGCCAGTATGTGAAGTGTTTTGCCTGTAGGTCCTGCGCCAAGTCCCGAAAAGTCTTAAGGTTGCCCCTCTCCAAGCAATGTGCCACAGTCGTAGGTGTCCCATCGGCCCTATGTGGGAAAGACGCCGTAGTGTGTCCGGACGCGAACGTGGGGTTGTAAGCCAGGGGTGCCAAGGGACCTGGTGTGGAGGCCAGTTCACATTGTTGCGAGGTTTCCCCAAAGACTTCTAAAGTTGGCCCTATCAGGGGGTGCGTCGTCAGTGTGGCCGGTCGTGCTTCCTTAGCTACCCATGGCAGGAACCTCAGCGGGGTTTTTGTCAGTCCGGCTTCCAACCCCACCCAGTCTTTGGTCGTGGCATGACAGTTCCAGTCCAGAATGCGGACCAGGTGCGCTGCATAGTAGTAGAACCTGAAGTTTGGCAGGTTAATCCCCCCCTTTGCTTTTGGTAACGTCAAGGTCAAAAAGTTAATTCGAGGCTTCTTGCTGGCCCATATAAAATTTCTCACTATTGCTGTCAAGTGGACGAAGAACCGTCTGGGCAGTTTAATGGGAAGGGTGTGAAAAAGGTACAGTACCCTCGGTAGTATTGTCATCTTAATGGCAGCCGCCCTCCCGAACCATTATAGCGGGTGAGAGTGCCAAACCTGGAGCTCCGCACGTAGGTCATTCAAAAAGGGTTGAAAATTTTGGGTGTAAAGACTGTCTGAGTCGGGTGTGAGCCAAATTCCTAGGTATTTGAGTCTGTGATCTACCCACTTAAAGGGGCAATTAGACTTGACAGTCAACAGGCGTGCAGGACCTAGGGATATGTTCAGTACCTCAGATTTCTCGCAGTTAATTTTAAAATTGGAAAGGTATCCAAATATCTCAAATTCTTTCAATAAGTTGGGTATCGAAACGTGGGGTTGGGTCAGGATGAATAAAAGATCATCCGCGTAGGCGGCTAGTTTAAAGTGCGTGAGTCCCTGCGTAAAGCCCCTAATTGACGCGTTTGCATTGATCATGCGAATGCATGGTTCCAGTGCAAGGATAAACAGTATTGGCGATAGCGGGCAACCTTGGTGCATACCGTTGCGTATGGTTACAGGTTCTGAAAGGGTCCCGTTTATTTTCAGGCGAGCCGTCCGGTGTTGGTATAGCGCCGTGATCCAAGTCATTAGCTTCGGTTGAAAACCCACCCGTCTGCACACTGCAAACATGAAATCCCATGCCACTCTGTCGAAGGCCTTCTCCGCGTCCGTGGACAGGAGAAGGCCCTCGACAGTGCTCCCCCCAATGCAATGCAAAAGATTCACCACTTTGATGACATTATCCCGGGCCTCTCCGGCCCAATCAGCTCAGGCAGAAGTGTGCTCAGCCTTGTAGCAATAATTTTTGACAGAAGCTTTATATCCAAGTTGAGCAGCGAAATCGGCCGGTAGCTGGAGCATGCGTTAGGGTCCTTCCCTGGTTTGGGGAGCACAGTAATGTGTGCTAAGTTAAAAGTGGGTGGAACCTCCTGAGGCGCGGAGAGAGAGTTTAAGGCCTTTAACAAGGGTGTCGTCAATAGAGGCGTGAAGGTCTTATAGTAAATGGCTGAAAAGCCATCTGGGCCTGGGCTCTTTCCAGCTTTCAATGTTTGAATAGCCTGGATGAGTTCCGGGGCCTCAATAGGCCTGTCCAGTTCCCTGGCGTTGTCTACAGAGAGACCCGGCATGCCACTGCGTTGTATGTACTGTTCTATAATCTCACGTCTCGACCCTTCTACCGTTGCTGGCTTATGCGTGGGTGGTATGTTATATAGCTTGGAGTAAAACCTATGGAATTCTGCCACAATACCGTCTGTATTATGTATCAGCTGGTTCTCACGGTTCCTGATCTGGGTGATCCTTTCGGGGGCTCCTCTGATCCAGGGTGCGGTTGAGCGGTGATGCTTTGGAAGGGGTGTGAGGGTGTGCACCCTGGTGTAGGGGGCGGAGAAAAGCTTCGGCTTCAGAGGGGTCCTGGAAAGATAGTTGGTCACCGTTCGGGGCCTTTAGGCGAAGAATAGCCGGGAAGGCCAGGGAAAATTTAAGTTGCATATTAAAAAGTTCCGAGCATACCTGTTGGAATGCCTTTCTTTTCTTGGAGACCTCGATGGAATAATCGGCAAAGATTAGGACCTTGATCCCATCGACCTGTAGAGAACGTGTTTGCCTGAATTTCTGCAGGATCAGGGCCTTGTCTGAGTAGTTTAGGTACTTCGCGATGATAGGTCTAGGTGACTTGCGTTCTGGTGCCGGTTGACCTATACGATGTGCGCGTTCGACCGTACAAGGGCCGGGAAGGCCAAGGGCTTCTGGGATGCGCACCGCGCAGAAGTTAGACAGCTCCGAGGACTGTAGTGATTCGGGGATCCCTACGAATCGCAGGTTGCTCCGTCTGGCCCTGTTTTCCAGGTCATCAAGCTTCTGTAGAACATATTGATTTGTTCTGTCCTGGGAGCGTTCCGTGGCTTGGGCCTGGTAAAGTTCTTCCTCTATGTCCGACAGACGGTGTTCCAAATCATTTAGTCTGGTGTGGTGTTCGCCTATTTGGGCCTTGAGCTGCTGCATGCCAGCATTTACAGCTTTTTCCACAGATGCCGTGATCATGGGGGATAATAGTGCGGCCACGGCCTGGGCAATGCGCTCTGTGGTGGAGTCCCCTGCAGGCTGCGTGGAGAGGCTGCTCTGTGATGGTGGGGCTGGAGAGGCTGGTAGTGTATGTGGAGAGGGGGGGGCACGGTATCAGCGCTCACCTCCATGTCTGCTGCGCGTTGTGAAGAGAAGGGGGCCGAGTAGGCCGAAGCCGGGGCCTCGATTTGCGGCCGCGCCGCGGTCGCGGACGGCGCGTGTGCTCGCGGTCCGGTTTTCTCCAGGAACCGGTCCATGGTCGTGTGGGATGGCTCCGGGGGGTGTTCCGTCAGGTGCCCGGCCGCTCAGCGGGATTTAATAGCGGATTTGGGGGCCGTGATGCGGGAGCCGAGGAGGAGAGCAGTCACTCCATGCGGCGCCGGAACCGGAAGTCTCTTTCCCTGTTTAACAGGGGCATGTAATTAAAATTTTTGATATAATATTTCAATGCAGGGTCCATTCCTGTGCCCAACATGAGTAATTGTGAGGGCCTACAATGGTCTGGCGCCACTAAAACCAAAAGCCAAATTTTTCTGCTCCTGTTTAACAGGAGGCAAGTTTTTAAAATTTTTGATATAATATTATACAGCAGGGCCCGTTCCTGCACCCAACAAGAGTATCTGTGAGGGGTGACAGTGTTGTGGCACCACCGCCACCACCCATGGTCCAATTTTTGTGACCCTGTTTAACAGGGGCAAGTAATTACAATTTTTGATAGAATATTTCATAGCAGGGCCCATTCCTGCTCCCAACAAGAGTAACTGTGAGGGCTTACTGTGTTCTGGTACCAGCAACACCTAAGGCCAATTTTTCTGCAGAGCATATAGGGCAGGCCACATAGTATATATACTGCTATTTAAACAAATAAATTATACCTCTAATCGTGTATTGCAAAAATATTATAAGATAAATTAAGTAGCGCTCATATTATAACAAATGTGCAAAATGAGAAATAATTCAATTTATCACCCCGTGATACAGTGATATAAAGAACTAAAAGTCTATTAAGCAGAATGTTTAAAATCGCAGAAGGGAATCAGTTTTCAAAAAAATCCTTCAGACTTCCACCACATCAATGTGCTTGTGACACCTCGCCCAGTAGAAACGCACTCACCGACTGATGTTGCCTCCCACTTTCGTGTTTGGCAAAAAAAACTGTGTAGACACCCCTTGGGTCTATCTCTCGATCAGTTCAGGCAAGGATCATCCATATAGAAAACGTGAAAATACAATGCTCCACATAGCGTGATAACGTTTAAAAATGTATTCAAACACCACACACATCACTTCAATATATCAACTCACATATTGACTAAAAAATGCCAGCATCAATAGAAAAGATCACAGCAAACTTTCACCACACGGACGGGTGTTGCACTGTGGATATAGTGGGACCCAAAACGCCCAAAACGTGCGTTATGAGCTCTCACCACTTGCCAGCCACTGCTCCCGATAAACTAGAACCAGCATCCTTCTGTCAATAATGTTCGTCTCCGTGTGGCCATCCCCCCAGCATGTTTTGTCACCAGATAAACATTCACTTCATTATATACCATGAAGCCACATTTCCCAAATTTGCCAGTGTTTGTCAAATTGTTTAATGTTACCATTTCTGCCTGCCAACAGAGATTCATAGGCATAGTGAACTTGGGTTTTAGTGAGGACCTCTGAGGCATTAGGGGCTCTATCATCTTTCCAGTGACTGGCGATTAGAGTTCTTGCAACCAGAAGGATATGAGTAATCACCATTCTAAATTCAGCGGGGAAGGATTCAATGCCTAGGTTCAATATCGCAAGGCTAGGGTTGGGTTTGGTCAGGATGCCGTTTACTATTACAAAAATTTAAAGATATTCTGATTCCTAGACTTTGTAAATATATGAATGGGTTAGGGCTAAATTATGAAATTAGCAAAGTGGCATTGACAGCCTCAATTACTGTAATCCAAAAAGAGGGAAAGGACAAGACGATGTGTTCCAGCTACAGATCGATATCGCTGTTGAATGCAGATACTAAATTATTTGCTAAAATATTAGCAGGTAGAATGAAAACATTGATGAATTCACTGGTTCATCCGGACCAGGTCGGGTTCGTAGCTGGGAAGAAAGGTAAGGATAATGGGGTGAGAACTCTCCTGTTGCTATCTCAGAGGGAGGAGATAGAATCCCCGGTTCTACTACTGTCGACGGATGCTCAAAAGGCCTTCGACAGGGTGGACTGGGGATTTATGTTCCAGACATTGGAAAAAATGGGAATTGGACCAAGGATGATCCAATGGATCAAAACATTATACTATCACCCTACAGCAACTATAAAGATAAATGGGACTCCCTCCTTGCCCTTTGAGATGGAAAATGGGACTAGACAGGGGTGCCCTCTGTCCCCCCTTTTATTTATATTATCGTTAGAGCCATTACTTTCCACAATTCGAAATAACCCAGAAATGACAGGAATTGAAGTGGGGAAAGAGGTACATAAATTGGCTGCCTTTGCAGACGACGTATTGTTTTATATTAGCGACCCTAAGAACACATTACCTAAGTTAAATAAGGCCCTGGAATATTATGGGGAAATGTCGAATTTTAAAATTAACAAAATAAAATCTGAAATTTTGAACATCAACCTTAGTAAACAAGAAGTACAACAGATCCAAAAAGAATGCAAATATACATGGAGTAAAGAGTTGAAATATTTAGGTATTAAAACTGGCATAATTACTTTGACCTCTATACCTTCTATAGGTTACGATGCTGAGACACATCCTCAAATGGGATATTCCTTTCACTCTATTTATAATACACACCTACTATGACACCTGGCAGTTACCCACTCCCCCTCAAATTTTTCCCCTTTCTTTATTCCCCCCCACCCCTCCCCCCCTCTTTTAAAAATCTTGGTGGTGTGCTGGACACACACACCAGTTATAGCCTCAGACAACAACCTATGCAAAACATATTAGATACGGTCATCTAAGCTTATCATAAATTATTATACCATACCGGTTTCCTTAGGTATCTGCTTCAACAATGGTAACAACTCATATTTTTTCATCAGTTACCCATGGGTTGCCCAACTGACCCGCTGCCCTATCAGGTATCCAGTCACTACACAACGAGACCCACTTACCCTCCTCTAGCTTTATAATAGCCATCAGGATGATTAGTAACAAGGGTTTGATTGTTATCCTTCCCAAGGTTGTTCAAAATTTTGTAATTGCTATTATAACCAGTCATATGTACCATATACACCTTTTTCCATGGTATATATAATGTTTTGTTATGTACTGTTCCTTTTTCTTCAATAAAAAACATATTAAAAAAAATAAAATAAATAAGAAATAATAAGGATTTGAATCAAAAAAAAATAAAAAATAAAACTGGCAAATTCCTTAAAGAAGATATATCAACTAAATTACATCCCACTATTAAACGGAATTAAAAAAGAACTTAGAAGACTTGGTAATAGACCATTATCATGGCTGGGACGAATAAACGCATTAAAGATGTTTATCCTCCCAAAGATCTTGTATAAATTCCAGATGATGCCGATTGAAATCCCTGCTGGTTATTTTTCAAAGTTAAAATCCTTATTGCTTAAATTTATATGGAAGAATAAAAAACCAAGGATTTCCTATTCAATATTAAAACAGGGAAAAAAGCGAGGGGGGCTTGCAGTCCCAGATATATACAACTATTACAAGGCAATTGTGCTGTCTAGAATTGTTGAATGGGTGGGTGAGACAGGAAATGAGAAAAGGTGAATACACCTAGAATACACATATAGTAAGGCACATTTAGATAAAATAGTATGGAACCCTGCAAAATTTAGGGTTTGGGATGAGAACACAAATAGAACACGAATAGCATTTAAAATTTAGGATGGGGTTTATAAAAAATTAAATGGACACTTTAATTCACCGTTTATAGCACTGAAGGAAATGAGTTTTTTCCCCCGGGGAAAAGGGAAATAGGAGGTAATTGGATAAAAAAAGAAAACATACAAATAAAAGATATTATGAAAGAAGGGAAACTCATAATACTTAGGGAATTAGCACATAAGGGCTTAATGGTAATGTGTAAATGGCGGTATCTCCAGCTGGCCCATTTTATTGGAAGCTTACCTCAACCAATAAGATCTGGAGAGGAGCTGACCATGTTGGAGCGACTTTGTATAACAGACAATAACAAAGAGGTGTATGATGAATAAAAGATATGAATTTATTAAAGGGAAAAATATTTAATTGTTATTGATATTGATACTTTCTGATATATAATGAGATGCTACAATGATGTGAAGACGAAAGGAGACAGTGATGAACGGAAAGTTGATTTATCTCTCTCTATAGAATTCGCTGACGTGGCAAAAAAAAAAGAGGATGCCCATGATGGTTGAGATGGAGCGGAAAACAGAATTCCAGTAACTTATCAGAGGTTTACAGGCCCGGAACATGTGGAGCAAATTACCTGTTTCTCCACATCCTCTCCAGCACAGTTGTGTGTTTTGTTGTCCAAATTTGGACAGTCTATAGGGGGTGAGATACCATCTGAGCGCTATTTTTCGGGACAGCTCCCAATGATTCATGCATTTGGAGGCTCTATAAATTGAGCACAGTGAATATTGCAATTGCTTGTTTGTAAAGGTAATGCCAAGGTCAGATTCCCATTTCTTGTAGGGGGACGTTTTTGTAAAGGTCATTTTGTTTTGAAAAAGATTATAGAACAGTGAAATGCCCTTGGGGGGAGTTTGTTTTGCAGTAAAGAATCGCCACACCTCCTTCGGAGATGCTGAGTGTCTTAGTGGATCGGAGAAAGTGGGCTATTTGCATATATTTGTAATGATCTGCGGTCAGTAGTTTGAAATGCAATTGAAGGGTGGCAAAGGGTTAGGATTTCCTTGTTTAAGTATAGATCATCTAGTGTTTTCATGTCCTTGTCACACCACTCTGAAATGCTTAGGTTTGGAATGACATATGTTAAGATCTTTAGTGGGAAGGGGAGATCCATTTGGTCAGAAGTATGGGTTGGGATCTTGCCAATCTCCCTCCACGCCAGTAACGAGGCCCGGATGGAGAGAGGAAGGTCTCGCAGGGGCACCGGTCTCCAGGTATCGACAAATAGTAGTTCGATCAGCTTGTTGGTAGAACATAGGGATTGTTCAATATTACACCAGAGGGATTCAGAGAAAGGGTCGAACCATTTTGAAAGCTGTGCAAGGGTAGTTGCTCGAAAATAGTCCTCAATGTCAACCAGTCCCATCCCTCCCACCAGCCTATGTTTGACCAAAAGGGTTTTTGAACATCTAGGTCTTTTGGCTTTCCATATGTAGGTAGTCATGAGAGCGTTTAACGGCCTGATGTATGTTTTATGTATTGGTATTGTAAGTGTTCTGAAAATGTATAGAATTTGCGGTAACAACAGCATTTTAAATGAGGCCAGATGTCCTGTCCATGTGAGTTCAACATTAGCTAACCTTTTCATTTCTTTGGAAAGTTTATCGATTAAGGGTAAGTAGTTGGCTTCCGCTAAATTTGGAGATTCTTAGTTAGTTTTATACCTAGGTATGTGATGTTATTACTACTCCACGAATAAGGGAATGAGTTTTGCAGATGTAATTTAGCCAAGGGTGGGATTCTCATCTGTAAAATAGTAGATTTTGTAAAGTTTACCTTATAAAGGGAGATTCTGTTAAATTCAGTGAGTGTGTCATGGGCATGGTGTAGGGAGTTCTGGGGTGATGTCAAGAAGAGAATAATATCATCCGCAAAGAGATTTATGCCATGGGATTGTCCCTGAACCGAGAACCCCATAATATTGGGATGGGATCTAATTCTCTCCACCAATTTAAGGGCTTACCTAGATTGGAGTCCATGTTGCAGATATGTAGGCTCACCCTTGCAAATAAACACAGCCCACAGTAACAAACAGATAAGCTACCTGGGCTGTGAATCTGTGCACGGGGGCTTGACAGGAATTAGCCAAAGGATTGTCCAGGTAAAGCCGTAGTCAGGGATTCCAGAAGACAGAATAAACGATATACAAGCCAGGGTCGGTAGCCGGGGTCAGTCTTGGAACACAGGAACACAGGAACACAGGAACACAGGAACACAGGAACCTTTGGCAACAAGAGACAATGAACTGACAAAGCCCTCAGAGTGAGGCAGTGTTTTATACCCTAGCTGATTAGGTAACCTGCCACAGCTGATCCAAGAGTGACAGGTACAAACAGAATTGCCCACAGTACTTATGCAAAACTAGACATGGCTGGAAAGCAGGCAGAATAGAACTGAGGTGTGGCTCAGAGGTAAGGTAACGGGAACAACTACTGGCAGTCATGAGTCCAATACCACCCAGAGCCACTTGAGGCGTGACTACACCTGGCTGTCCAAAATACACGGTAGGGACCGTGACAACCAAAGGTTCAATCAGTGGATTGAAAATAGAGGGGGGGCACCCCTATCGCGTACCGTTAGTTATGGTGAAGGTATCAGAGAGGGTGTTGGATGTGAAGACCTGAGCACAGGGAGATGAATATAGGGCTAAGATGGCAGACAGAATGGGTCCAGAAAAGCCAAACTTCAACAGTGCCTGTCTCATGTAGCCCCAGTGTATCCTGTCGAAACGCCTTCTTCGCATCCAAAGAGAGGAGCAGAGAAGGCGTCCGACAGGCTTCTGCATATTGCATAATATTGAGGACTCCTCTGGTGGTGTCCGAGGCCTGTCTCCCTGGCATAAAGCCAGATTGGTCAGGTCCTATGAGTAAGGGAAAAATAGGAAGCAACCTATGGGCTATAATTTTTGCATACATTTTGACGTCAGTGTTGAGCAGAGATATCGGTCTAAAGTTGGAAGGAGTTGTGGGTTCCTTGCCCGGTTTCTGGATGGTCACCACAAAGGCCTTCAGCATTTCAGGGGGAAACGAGGCGGAGGACATCGCAGCAGAGTATACCTTTTGTAGGGTTGGAGTTAAGTTAGATTGAAATGTTTATAGTAATCGTTGGGCAGGCCATCTGGGCCTGGGGATTTGCCCAAAGGGAGATTATGTATTGCTCTTTCGATCTCAGGCTCCGAAATAGGAGCATTAGGGGTTTCAAGTTGTGCCTGTGATAGGGAGGGGAGATTAATTTTAGCAAGGAAGGTTTGTATGCTCTGTTCTGTCAGTTGGGGGTGTCCCTATCATTAGCTAGGTTGTACAATGAGGAGTAGTAGTTGGCGAAGAGTTCGCTATTTCTTTAGGGTGAAAGATTTTGCCCCTCCCTGAGGGATGCATAAGATTTGGTCCTGGCATATTTAAGCCTTTGCACTAGAAATTTACCTGCACGGTTACCCGAAGAGTAGTGGGACAGTTTCAAATATTGTATATGTTTGTCGTATTGTTGTATGAGTGTTAGCCTGAGATCAAAACGCAGCTGTGACAGCTTTTGGGCCATTTGAGCGTTAGAATTGGTTTTGTTGTGTATATCGAATTCTTTGATTTCCTTGATAAGTGAGTCTAGTCTTTGTGTCCTCCGCCTCTTCTACTGCGCACATAGTTGTAGGAGCAGGCCCCTAATAAAAGCCTTATGGGCACACCAAAGAATATTGGGGTCAGACACAGAGTCAGTATTGACAGCAAAAAAAATCAGATACGCTTTTTTCCAGATACTTCACATGAGAGGGGGTTGTGAAATATTCGAGAGTTTGCTCTCCAAATGTAGGCAGAGCTTGGTGTGTGCCCCTCCACCACCGTAGCTGAAACAGGGGCATGGTCAGACCATGTAATCTCATAAATGGTGGAGGAGGACACTGCCTACAAGAGCGATTTGTCCACTAAGATTAGATCAATTCTAGAGTAAGAGTTATGTCTAGCCGAATGATAAGAATAGTCTTTTTCATCTGCATGTTGACATCTCCAAATGTCGTAGATGTCCTCGGAATTCAAAAGAGGTTGGAGAGTAGGTAGGGGTCTCCTGGCCTTGGAGGTAGTATCCATGGTATGATCAACTGTGACATTGTGGTCTCCACAAATAATCAGCGAGCCCTTCTTGATCAAGGACACTTTGTTGTAGAGTCTCCTTAGAAATCTGAGTTGATGCGAGTTGGGGGCACACAAATTGACAATGGTGAAAGGCTTGTTGTTTATTTCTCCAAGTAATATTCAAAATCTACCCTCTGGATCAGTGAGAGTTTCAGTCATGACAAAAGTCACAGAGTCTCTGACAGCTATAAGAACACCTTTGCACTTGGATGGGGCCAAGGCTGTGAAGACATGGGGAAAGTTCCTATGCTGGAATCTAGGGGCACTACCAGACAGAAAGTGAGTCTCCTGCAGACATAAAACATCCGCTTGTAGTCTGAGTCCACACTGCTGACCTCTTAGCTGGATGGTTGAGTCCGTTCACATTGAATGATACAATTTTAACTACTATTTGTATAGTGAGTTAAAAAGTGAGGTACTCGGGTACTCTGATGGCCTGGTGACAGGTACTCTGATGGCTTGGTGACTGGTATTTGGGTACTCTGAAGGGGCGGTGACAGGTACTCATATGGACTGTGACAGGTACTCAGGTACTCAGATGAACTGTGACAGGTACTCAGATGAACTGGACTGGGACAGGTACTCAGGTACTCAGATGAACTGTGACAGGTACTCGGGTACTCAGATGAACTGGGACAGGTACTCGGGTACTCAGATGGGCTGTGACAGGTACTCGGGTACTCTGATGGGCTGTGACAGCTACTCGGGTACTCGGATGAACTGTGACAGGTACTCCGGTATTTTGATGGGCCGTGACAGATACTCGGGTACCATGATGGACCGTGACAGGTACTCGGGTACCCTGATTGACCGTGACAGGTACTCGGGTACCCTGATGGACCGTGACAGGTACTCGGGTACCCTGATGGACCGTGACAGGTACTCGGGTACCCTGATGGACCGTGACAGGTACTCGGGTACTCTGATGGACCGTGACAGGTGCTCTGACGGGCCGTGACAGGGACTCAGGTACTCTGATGTGCCATGACAGGTACTTGGGTACTCTGATGTGCCGTGACAGGTACTTGGGTATTCTGATGTGCCGTGACAGGTTCTCGGGTACTCTGATGGGCCGTGACAGGTACTCGGGTACTCTGATGGGCTGTGACAGGTACTCGGGTCTTCTGATGGACTGTGACAGGTACTTGGGTACTCCGATGGGCTTTGACAGGTACTCTGGTACTCTGATTGACTGTGACAGGTACTCAAATACTCTGATGGACTGTGACAGGTACTATGATGGACTGTGATTGACAGGTACCATAAAGGGTGGTGACAGGTCCTCTTTATTGGGGGGGGCAATCAGTGTGATTGGTGTACACTGTAGGCGGTAACGAGATGTTACCGCAATCTCCTCCTCACACACGATAGGTGTGCGAGGAGGAGAAAAGTAAAAGGGGTAGGTTGCGCTAAGGAACTTATGAGCGAATCCAAATTATAAAAACATATAGAATATAAAAGAAAATAAAGGAAAATAGGTAAGAGCTGCCTCTATTACTATCCACCTGGTGGGGTGGAAAATGTTAGATAAAGGAGTGCTATGAATAGATCTGGCGCTATACCTGTGTGTCAGAAACTTAATTTGCTAAATTAAATTTAAAATTGTTACGTTAATCCGGTGTGTAAGTGTTAGTGTGCCATATATTAGTGTTGGGATAAAGTATAAAATGTAAACTGTAGGTGGGAAGTAAAAACTCAAAAATATGTGTATAAATTGTTAAAAATTTACCAGCATGCTGGCTGGAAAAGTAAAATATTGTCTCAGGTGCGATAAACCTAAATAGGTGATTACCTTATACACTCTAAATCACATGAATACCTTAAACATGTGGACTACTTAATAAATCAGGTAAAAATTATACATGTAAATATGAACCATAAACATAATACAATTGTGCACAAATGTGACAAATAAAATCTATGCGTGCAATACTAAAATGTACAATAAATCTGTGATAAATATCAAATAAAATCTTTGTGTGCAATACTAAAATGTACAATAAATCTGTGATGAATATCAATACCCCACGTGAAACATGCCAAATTTTGGGAGTGAAAAGAGAAAAAAATGAAAATGGAAATAAATTTAAAATTATGCGAGGAGGAGAACCCGGTAACATCTCGTTACCGCGGTTTGTTTACATTTTAGTGATCGGCTGTGAAAGGATCACAGCCGATCACGTGGGTAAACAGCCAGCCAATGGCTGCTTACCAGCGTCGGTGACGAGCAGTGTTCCCGGGGAACACGCCGCCACTGACGTGCACGCGCCGTGCACAGTGGGGGTGTGACCATCTGTGATCGGCTGTGACTTCATCACGGCCGATCACGTGGTAAACAGCCATAACAAATGGCTATTCACCCCCTTCGGTGGCGTGCAGTGTCTCCATGACACGCCCCCACCGAAGAAACAGGGATGCGCGTGCACGATCGCGCGCATTCCCTATTTAAATGGGAGGCCGTCATATGATGGCCTCCCGCCACAATAGGTGCGCCGCCTGGCCGTCATTTGACTGCCGGCGGTCAGAAAGTAGTTAACGATTACAGGGGGAACATCCCCAAGCACAAGTACTATTGACCTGTGTAGTATTAGAGGGTCAATACCTTATACAAAAGTCTGTCTATGTTTGGACACTGGCATAACTCTCAACATTTTGAGATAGGAATGAGGGACACCTACTAGCAAATGTATGTAGGCATAGGACATGCCCCCGCCTGGTTAATTACATCCACAGGGGCTTTTTTTTACCACTACTATTCCTTTATATTGGCTTTTCAAATTTACAAATGCAGCAATTTAGAATTTGGATGAAAAGTTTAGCCATGGGAAACCCTTTTCGAATGATAACAAGTGAATTTTATATATAACTATATAGATCAGACCAAAATGAGGGACAAATGAGAAGGAGAGGGACAAAGGGACATTGATCCAAATCAGGGACAGTCCCTCGAAATCAGGTACAGTTGGGAGCTATGCACTGGAAGCACCTGAAAGCGAAGTGTCTTTTCTACAGCATGAGCACTTTGCCCTAATATATAGTTGACATGGGATGCTAATTTGCAGTCATAACCTGATCTTATTTGTTTTATTGCATTGATCTGCTATTGAGCATGATGATTTACTATTCATCACGGCTATACTTTGTGTAGAAGAACTATCAGCAGCACGGTTTTCATATCTTTTTTTGTTTTGTTTTGTACACAGTGTTTTGTTACAGCACTTTAAAGTGGTTGTAAACACTTACAACCAACTTTGACCTACAGGCAAGCTTAGATTAAGGCTTACCTGTAGGTCCAAGAAATATCTCCTAAACCGTGTAGGTTTATTTAGATATTTGGCAAAAGACAGGCACCGCTGTCTACGGCTCATGTGCCGTAGACAGCGGCGTGCAGGCGCACTGAGCGGGCTGAGGTCATTGGCGATATACCACGAGTGGGGGCTCCTGTGCGCAGCACAGTGGTGTAGTGGTTAGCACTTTCACCTAGCAGTAAGAAGGGTCGCTGGTTCGCATCCCAACCACGACACTACCTGCCTGGAGTTTGCATGTTCTCCCTGTGTTCGCATGGATTTCCTCCGGGTACTCCGGTTTCTTCCCACAATCCAAAGACATGCAGCTGGGTTAATTGGCTTCTGTCCAAAATTGGCCCTAGTATATGAATGGAGACCTTGGATTGTGGGCTCCTTGAGGGTAGGGACCAATGTGAGTGTGCAATGTACAGGGTTAGGGACAATTGTAGACACTCCCTCAGGTTGACCTGGATGGACTGGTGTCTTTATTCAACCTTACAAACTATGAAACATCATCGCCGGCTTCGCTGAAAGACAGCGGCGGAGCAGCGAGACCCACGAGAAGATGGATGCGCCGGACTACAGGGGACAGCGGTGACTTTGCTGGCTCCTGTGTCAGGTAAGTGACACATAATGGACTACTATGAGATGCATAGTAGTCCATTATGCTTTACCTTTGCAGGGAATGAAAGAGGAAGTAAACTCATCAGGGTTTACTTCCTCTTTAAGAAAACCGCAACAATCACTATATTATTCTATAAAGCGTATAGAGTGTTTCTATTGTTTATTTTCCCTGTTGCTAGCTGACAAAATTATACATTAGCATGGGTTGTCTTGATTCATTTAACATATGTGATATAATCTGTTCATCCCAATAAGAACAGGATATCTCTTTTTTTTAAGTAACCCTTGGAACATTTTTAAATATCTGTCGATTTTGCTAGTAGTGCCAAAGGGTAAGCACTTCCTTTGACAAGGTTAAAGACTCTTTCTCACTGATGCTCTAGCTGCTTAGATGCACCTTTGATAGCACTATCAGTTAAAATGCACACCTAACTGTATTTGCAGAAGTTTGCATGTTCTAGGGTAATAAGACAGAAGCCCAGATCAGTTACTCACATCCTCTCCAGCAGTGTTAAGAAGCATGCACATGAAATTCAGCTTCCCAGCTGCATTTACCATTAAGGGGTTTGCAAACCCTCAAGTTTTTTCACCTTATCCGCTTGCTGACCAGCCGCCACAGTTATAATGCAGCAGGTTGGCTCGGCTGCATGAATCGCCGTACCGATACAGCAGTCAATGGAAACAAACAGATCCCCGTTCTGTCAGGGGAGTAGAGAGAAATTGTCTGTTGCTAGTGATCAGGAACAGTGATCTCTCTCTACTCTCTGTCAGTCCACTCACCCCACAGTTAGAAACACTGCCCTAGGGAACACTTAACCCCTTGATTGCCCCCTAGTGTTAACACCTTTCTTGCCAATGTCATTAATACAGTGATCAGTGGCTATTTTTAGCACTGATCACCGTAATAATGTCACTGGTCCCAAAAAGTGTCAAAAGTGTCTGATTTGTCACAGTCCTGCTAAAAATCGGTGATCACTGCCATTACTAATGAAAAAAAAATTTATAATAAAAATGCCATCAATATATTTCCTATTTTGTAGACACTAAAACCTTTGTGCAAACCAATCAATATACGCTTATAGCGATTTTTTTTAAATCAAAAATATGTAGAAGAATATATATTGGCCTAAACTAATGAAGACTTTTTTTTTATTTTTAATTTTTTTTATTTTGGGCATTTATTATAGCAAAAAGTAAAAATATAGTTTTTCTTAAAAATTTTCGGTCTTTTTTTGTTTATAGCACAAAAACTAAAAACCGCTGAGGTGATCAAATACACACCAAAAGAACCCTCTATTTGTGGGGAAAAAAAGACCTCAATTTCGTTTCAGTATAGCACTGCACAACCACGCATATTGTCAGTCAACTGTATCGCAAAAAAAGGCCAGGTCATTAAGGGGGTAAAGCCTTTTGGGGCTGAAGTGGTTAATGCATTCAATGCATTAAGGTGAAAAGCCTTGTGTAGTGCAGCAGCCCACCAGAGCCCCTCTTTTTCTTACCTGAACCCGTTCGTTCCAGCGACAGGGACAAGCACAGAAGCTCCAACCGCTGTCTCTGGTCCTCAATGGATAGATTGATAGCAGCAGGAGCCATTGGCTCTCACTGTTCTCAGTCAAATCCTGTGACATGGTAGTCCTGCTGTCTGTGTCAACAGACACAGCAGCAGAACTCAGGAGCCTGTCCACACAAGTGCCCCCATGCGGCTCTCATTGGGGGGCACTTGAGAAGAGGAGGAGCTAGGAGCGCTGCTAAGGCACCACAGAAGAGGAGGATTGTGGCTGCTCTGTGCAAATCCCTTGCACAGAGGAGGTAAGTATGACATGTTTGTTATTTAAAAAACAAAAACAACCCTTACAATCCTTTTAACACGTTTACATTACCTTTAATTTGACATGCCAATATGCAATAAAATGGCTGTTTATCACTAAGAAAAAAAGATACTAAGATGGGAATCAATGTATTATTCTTGTGTAAACAGTTGGGAGACAACTATGTTCCTAATAATTAATAGTAGAATGCAGTGAGCGTGGGCTAGTTCCTTTTTTATATATAGCAGTAGTCTAAATCAGAAGTTTACTTTTCCAAAAAAAAAAAAGTTAAAGAGACTTGAGCAAGATCCAGAAAATGTATGTATTAGAAAAATGTTCATGACCACGGTGACAGACCGCCTGGCACCCTACCTGGGTGCCTTCACCAAGATACAGCTAGGCTTGTGCAATCGGTTTCATATCTAATCGAAATTCGGCCAAATTTTGCATCTTTCGGACATTCGGATGCATCCAAATACAAAAATAACGAATTTCAATGGATATGAAAGAAACTATAGTGTATATAAAGAATGAATTCAACATGATTTGAAAATTCATTAAAGATCTAATGAAACAAAAGGTCAACTAAAGGTCAAGTAAATCTTACAGTCCAATCAGCTGATTCATTTTGTGCTGTAGGTTGGATTACTGGCAAAGTGCATTCCTGAGAACTAAGTGAGAAGGGTGTTGTATTGTATTTGAGCAGAGGAGAAGAGATATTGTCCTTGTGTGTGTTAAAAGATTCAATAAACAAACGACTTTCCAAACTACGAATCATTATACATACATAAATATTGAATTTCAATGAATATGAACGAAATTATAGAGCATATAACTAATGAATTCGACATGATTCGAGATTCAGTATAACGAATATCGACACTCTACAAAAATAACAAATTCTCCGAAAACTTGTAACACAATGAATATAACAGAACAAAATTATGTAATTTACGAATGACAGGGAACCGAAATGAAACAAAATTTTCCCTTGTGCAGTCTACTTCCTCCCCTCTGGAACCAAGAACCAGTTATAGCTCAACAGCTAACTACCCAGTAAGTTAATTAACAGATAGGCCTCTAGACAAGCCTTGATTAGTCAGGGAGTGCCCACCCCAGACAGTGTGGCAACAGATCTCATTAACCAGCTTTCTTTTCACATCTCTCTTCTCGGTTTCAAGTTGGCAGAGACGATCATGGCTTTCTTGCCTGTTAAATGTGTTAATAACATGTCGTCTTACATTATATAACAGGACGTCTTCCCGAATGCTTGTGGCTCTCTCAAATGTCAGGATCCATAGTCAGTATGCAAAAGGCTATCCTGGGTCCCCTCCAAAGGCCCCTGTCCCGGTTGGCCTTGTCACGACCACATCTTCTTTTTTTTTTTTTTTTTTTCTCTTTATTTAGTTTTCTTTTATTTATTTTTCCCCTTACACATAGAATAAGACAGAGGGTACAATGAAAATACATTCAATCCATATCTCATTCTTTTCTTACAATCTTTTACATACATACAAAATAAACATTTCCTTTCCCTCTTCTACCCCCCCCCCCCTCCCTGCCTTGCAGTGGGTTTGGAGAAATATCCTCCCTAGCCAACCCTATGTTTATCTTACCCAGACTTATTTTACTATTTCTTCAACATACCTCCATGATTTTTTGAACTTTATCCATGCTACCCATTTATCCTTACGCCCCTCATCAGCTACCCATTCTTCCTCCTCTCCCTCTGAACATTCTATATTCTGTATTTCATTTACCCTGAGTATCCAGTCCCGTATCTTAGGACTGTCCGTCTCCCCCCATTTTTTAGGGATTAGACTTTTTGCGGAACTGAGCAGTATAGGGATTAAAGAGGACGTATATTGTCTCACAGAGCTTTCGGTCCCGTGAAACAATACAGTCCAGGGGTCTTCTGCTATGTCTTTATTTGTAACGACTTTTATTAGCTCTAGCACCTCCTTCCAATACTTTTTAATATTCGGGCAGTCCCACCAGATGTGAGCCATGGTTCCTATTGTCTTACACCCCCGCCAGCACTCTGGGGATTGCGCGGTTACAAATTTACCTAGTTTGTCTGGGGTCGCATACCACCTTGCGAGGCACTTATAATTTAATTCCGTCAACTTGTGGTTAACCGTCGCACTATGTGTTAGTTTCATTATTTTCTCCATTGTCTGTGTACAACATCGAGTCCCCAGCTCTCTTTCCCATTTTTTAATGTAAGGTGGACCCTCCCGACCTTCCACCGCAGATAGAATTTTGTATATTCGACCTATGTTATTTTTTGATTTCTCTCTACGGCAAAGCCGCTCGAGAGGCCTATAGTCTTCCTCGCCTCTAATTGGATGGGGCAATTTTAATATAAAGTGTCTTAACTGAAGGTACCTCCAAGTGTCTATACTCATAAGTTCCGTGCTCGTTCTTAGTGCTTGAAACGTGTTTATTTTACCTCTGTAAATAATATCTTTTACTTGTGCATTATTATTTATTATCCAGTTTCTGTTTCCCCGGCATAAAAAAATCATTGTCTTTTAAAAAAATCAAAGGTGAATTATAACTCCATTTATTTTGTGCATGTGTTCTGTCCCATAATCTAAGAGCAATCCGTGTTATTTCGTGTATGTTTGGCCCTATTGTCCTGTATTGAGGGGGGTTCCATATAATTCGTCCTAACTGTGCTTGACTCATTGCCTTTTCTACTTTTACCCACCTTTTATTATTTACCTCTTTTCCCCATTCCACCACTCGAGTAAGTACTACCGCGTTATAGTATTTTTTGAAATCCGGAACGGCAAGGCCCCCCTTTTTTTTTTCTCTGCTCAGTACCGCGAAGGCTATCCTTGGTTTTTTATGTTGCCAAATATACCTTGAAATCAACCCCTTTAATATCCTGAAGAAAACTGGGGGGAGCGATATGGGCAGCATTTGGAACTTATATAGAATCTTTGGGGTCAAAACCATTTTGACTGCATTGATCCGCCCTAACCAGGAGAGGTGGCTAATTGTAATTTTTTTTAATTCTCTTTTTATTTCCTCTAGTAGGGGGATGTAATTGTTAACATATATTTTCTTGATAGTATTGGAGAGGTAGACTCCTAGGTATTTGATCTCCTTTCGCCATGGGAACCTAAATTCCTCCTGGAGTCTAATCTTTTCCTGTCCTTCAATGTTGATATTTAAGACTTCGGACTTGTTGAGGTTTATTTTTAAATTCGAGACTTCCCCATATTTTTCCAGTAGCCTCAACAAGTTCGGAATCGTGATCCTTGGGTTGGAGATATAGAACAGCACATCATCCGCGTAAGCTGCGAGTTTGTGCTCTTCCTCTCCGACCGTGATCCCTTTTATGTCTGGGTTCTCTCGGATAGAGGCCAATAAAGGTTCCATAGACAGGACAAATAAAAGAGGGGACAACGGACACCCCTGTCTGGTGCCGTTCTCCATTTGAAAGAGGGAGGAAGACAGCCCATTCACTTTTACTGACGCCTGAGGGTGATTGTACAACACCTTGATCCATTGGATCAGTCTTGGTCCCAGACCCATCACTTTCAGAGTTTCAAACATGAGTCCCCAGTCTACCCTGTCGAATGCTTTTTCGGCATCTATCGACAGGAGTAGTCCTGGGGACCCATTCGTTTTTAAGGCCTGTAGCAGGAGCAGCGAACGTACTCCGTTGTCCCGACCTTCCCTCTCAGGGATAAATCCGACCTGGTCCGGGTGCACCAGGTCGGACATCCTGTCCTTCAGCCTCGATGCTAAGACCTTGGCGAATAATTTGGTGTCAGCGTTTAATAAGGCTATTGGCCTGTAACTAGAGCACAGCGTACTATCCTTACCCTCCTTTAACAATACCGTGATAGAAGCCCGCAGGGCCTCACCTCCCATCGCAAAATCTTTACCTAAGCCATTCATATGCTTACAAAGCTTGGGGACCAGCGTCTCTTTGTATTTTTTCAAATACGAAATCGTGAAACCGTCTGGTCCCGGGCTTTTCCCAGAGGTGGTATCTTTCAACGCCTTGTAAATCTCTTCTTCTGTAATGGGTCTGTCTAAGTTGCTTCTATCGTTCTCGTCTAGAGTCGGTAATTTCACTTTGTTCAGAAATTCCTTAATTTTTTCTTTTTTCCCTACATCTTTTGCCCCTTTCTGACTTATGTTATACAGAGCTTCGTAGTATTGCTTAAACACTTCCGATATCTCCCTGGATGTGTGGGTCATCTTTCCATCCTTATCTTGAATTTTATCTATAAAGTTATTCCCACTCTTCCTTTTCAGCTGCCTAGCTAGATGTCTACTTATTTTATTTCCCTGATAGTACCTCTCTCTGGTTCTCCTGTCCAATGTCCTTTTTGAATCCTGTTCCATCATATCTTTAAGTTCATCTCGTTTAGTCACCAGTGGATGGAAATATTTCTGCTGTTGCCCCCCTGTTTTTTTATGGGCCTGTTCTAGTTTATAAACCTCTTCTTTTAGACTTTCAATTTTTTCTAGTCTTTCTTTTTTTTTCCTTGTGCCCATGGAGATGAGGATACCTCTGATATATACTTTATGTGCCTCCCATAGAGTGGCACCCGAAATTTCTTCTGTATCGTTTACAGAGAAATAAAATTCTATTTCCCTTAGTACAGCCTCCGCAATTTTCTCGTCCTGCAATAGGCTCTCGTTCAGGCGCCACGTGAACGGCAGCCTCTGCATTTCGAGTATCCTCATCCTCACCGACACCGGAGCGTGATCTGACAGTGTAACTATTCCAATCTTGGATTCTGTTACGAGATCCAACAACCTGTGGTCGACTAGTATGTGGTCCAACCGGGAGTACGTCCCATGTACATGGGAAAAAAAGGTGTAATCTTTTTTTTTATCGTGCTGTAACCTCCATACATCCATCATTTGGTGTTGTTTCAGCCATAGTTTAATCATCTTCCGAGCCTTCGTATTTAACCCCCTAGCACAAGACGTACTATCCCAAGATGGATCCATACAAAAGTTGAAATCTCCTGCAAGGACCACATCCCCCATCTTAAATTCCTCTAACTTCCCCAGCACTATCTTCAAATATCTTATAGGGTTTTTGTTGGGGCAATATACATTTGCTAGGGTGAGGATCTTGTCCCCTAATTTTCCCTTTACAAACATATAACGGCCGTCGGGGTCTGTCTTCCTGTCAGTCACTGTAAACTTTATGCCTTTCTCAAACCCGATTGCCACTCCCTTAGCCCTTTTTATCGGTGAGTCCCCATATAGCCAGTTTGGATAGTTAGCCGAATATAGTTTAATATTTGAGTCTTGCGACAAGTGAGTCTCCTGTAAAAATACCACCTCTGCTCTGTACAGCTGTAGTTCCTTTAACAATTTGTGCCTCTTACCCACAGAATTCAGACCCTTTACGTTATAAGACAAGAAATTTACATCTAACATTTAAATTTTTCCAGATAAGATGAAAAAAGAAAAAGGCGTGATCTATGACACCTTGGTTGACTCTGCAAGACACCTCCCCCCCCCCCCTAGCCTCCCCCCATCCCTACCTTCCCTCATCCCTCCCTCCCGACCTCCCCCCCTCCCATCCCCTGGCCAATTCCTGGCCTCTTTTCTGCAGCTGAGGATCTCCTCCATTCTGCAGACTTCTCCCGCTAGGGTGTGACTCCGACTAAGGCCCCCCGTGTCTGGGTCCCCCCTGCCTCCTTCCCCTAAGAAGGCAGGGGGTCCCCTCGCAGATGGGGTATGATATCCCGGGGTCCCACATGATCCTTCCGCCACCCTCACCTCCCACCCCTCTCACCCCCTCCCCCCTTCCACCATGCAAGAAAATAACCATCCAAAAGTCATACTCCCCCGTCAAAGGCCCCCGTGTCCATCCACTAGGGAACTTTGATATTCGTTGGTACTGGGATCCCTAGGTTATTGCAGAAAACCTCCAACTCATCGAGGAATTTTAATCTGAATGTTCGTCCATCTCTTTGAACCAATAGGGCCGCAGGAAATCCCCAACTGTATCTGATATTTGCCGCTCTCAATAGTTCTAATAAAGGTTTTAAAAGTCTCCTCCGGGCCAGTGTACCTGCCGACAGGTCAGAGAAAATCTTTATAGAGACCCCTTTGTATATTAACGGGGGTGACCCCTTTAGCCTGCTCCATATCTTAACTTTGTCATCATAGTGGCTGAATTTGATGATTACGTCTCTCGGGACCTCTTCCCTCAGACCTAGGGGTTTCCTCACCCTATGTACCCGATCGATCTTTAAGACCTCTCCTATTGCTTTTCCCAAAATGGGGTTAAAAATTTTTCCCATCTTAGCCTCTAGATCTTCTCCCTGTTGTTCCGGCAATGCTCTGACCCTCAGATTTTGCCGTCTATTCTGGTTTTCTTGTTCATCCAATTTATACAAGGTGTCCCGCTGATCTGTTTGCAATTTCTTTACTTGCGTCTGCAGTTCTAATATTTCGTGGGCCTGTTTTCCTGTTAGTTCCTCTGCCTCTTCCACTCTCCTCAGTAAATGGCCCATATCCATCCTGACATTTGAGATTTCAACTTTGATGGTGTTTTCAAGTTTGGCGAACATTTCCAACATTTCACTTTTAGTGGGGATTTGGGCGATGTCCCTCTGCCCCCGCGAATTACCATCTATTTCTGGGTCCGTATCCTCCCCTGAATTAGTTCCCGGGGCCCCTGCTGTCTTGGATCCTTCTCTCTTTTTCTCCTTTACTCCCTGCTGTTTTTTTTTCTATACCGGGGCTTTTTAAACTGGTTTCCTTCAGATATTTCTGAATCGTGCTTGTATTCAGGTTCTCTTTTGGATCGTTCGCCTTTTGATTTCTTCCCCTCATGTTTACCCCTTTTGTCCTTTGCCTCCCCAGGTTTATTAGGGCAGAAAAAACAACACACAAAAAAGAAAAGCGACAATTCTTTGTACAGTCTCTCCTTATTTGTGGCACCTGTCCTGCGCTGAAGGCTCCAGCCTCAGATCCGTTTTCACCTGCTCTATGATTTTAAGCGGGGTGAACTCTCCCATATAGCTTTTGCTGCGATTTCACACGCTCTCAAGATGAAAATTGCAGTGCGATTCCACGGCAAGGGCCACACGTTTAACCCGCTTAGCCTTCCGGCACTTGACCACTGTACTTTGTGCTCAGAGCCGCTGCATCAATTTTTAGGTATATTACCTCTTACACATCCTTTATAGTTACATTCCGTTTGATCCTGTTTTACATCTTGATCTTTAATATGTAATCCTCTGGCATCAGTTCACTGAGCCCCTGCTGTTCCTCTCTTCACTCCCCAGGATCTCACCAGCCCAGGTTCCGTGGGCATTCAACAGGTTTAGACAATCAGGGAGAGGATCAGGTAAAGTTCAACAAATATTCAGCAACTAAAAATCAGAGTGAATAGTAATCAGAAAAATAAATACCTGGGGAGGAAGGGGAATCTTGTCCGGAAGGCGGTAAGCAGCAAGTGTCTACTTAGGGCTCCGCTGTCTTCCAGTGCTTCAGGGTAAACTTGAGACTTTGGTTTGATTTATCTTTCCTTCTGTTCCTGGAGCATGGCTGATCTCGTTTCCTCTTTGTGTAGGTACATCACGCACTTTGCGGGGAGGTGGAGGGGGAAATCGGCGATTTCTTGCCGGTCCGTTAAGGCTCCGCCACACTATGGTTGTACTCTTCTGCTCATGCCCGCCGTGTGCGTCGAGATGCGGGAGGGATGAGGTGGTACGGGCCGGGCGGCTTCATGCATGGAGCTCGGCGTCCTTTCCCCTCGCGCTGCTCCAGCTGATCGTTAGGACCGCCCTCATCTGCTCACGCTGGCGCCATCATCGGGTCCCTCCCCTCTCTCACGGACAGCACTCCATCCCTCCCCCTGCCAGTAAGGGCCAGGAGACGACCACATCTTCTTAAAGAGGAGCTGCATCTTAAAAAAAAAATATTAAAAGCCAGCAGCCACAAATATATCAGCTGCTGACTTTTAATAAATGGACACTTACCTGTCCCAGGGTCCAGCGATGTCGGCGGCAGATGACGAGCAATCACTCGTCTCTCAGCTGCCCCAGCTGCCATCCTCTGTCAGGGAATCGGGAAGTGAAGCATTGCAGCTTCACTGCCCGGTTCCCTACTGCGCATGCGCGAGTCGCGCTGCTCCTCTCCACTGGTCCCCGCTGTGTCCTGGGAATTGTGCATTTCCCAGAACACAACGGGGGGACATCTGCGGCTAGCTGTGGCTAGCTTGTCCCGGAAGTGGGTGAAGATACATGGATAATCCAGGTATCTGCACCCCCTCCCCCCTGAAAGGTGCCAATTGTGGCACCGGAGGGGGGGGGGGGATCAGATGAGCGGACCTTCCAATTCAGGGTGGAGGTCCGCTTTATATTGCTATATTAGCAGGAACTATTTCTTTTCTTTTTTAACCAATAAAAGTTTATTGAGGCATTGACATCACAATACAATACAAGAAGAGAAAAGAAATATTCATGGGCTCAAGCCCAAAATGCACAAAATAACATATTGTTCAGTCATAAAAACCGCTACAGAGTACCTTACATTTTGGTAACATAAAGCCGCAAGGAGAAAAAAAAAAAACAAATGAAACCAAGGCCTCTGTAAGTGCGGGGTCCGAAAGAATTACTAATGACCCCCATTGATCTGTGCACCGAAATACATTCGACTGTTGGGGGTGAATTTTAAGTGTCTGTAGAGAAAGGGAAGAGAAGGTGGCGAGAGATTAAGAAGAGAAGTGGTGGGGGGGGGGTGAGAAAAAGGGGGGAACCGTGACCTGAGAGATGCGCAGCCCTCCACAGATTGGAGGTAGTTTAGAGCATGATTAGCAAAAACCTGTGAACAAATTGTGCCGAGGTCACAAACTGGCTTCAGTGCGGTAGCAGAGATGCTACATTACAACCCTGTATATAACAACAAACCAATATGTATAATATTAAACTCTATTGTAAGACCTTGGTTGTGTCACATAAAACCGTCCTACTACTAACCAGGTAAATGTATATCGGCTAGGAGGTCAGCCATTTTGAAGTTTTGCAAAAGTATCTGAATATTTGAAAATAAACCATGGTCTCCACAGTCTGTGGAATTTGTCCGTCCTTTCTGCAGCCATTGCAACCGTTTCCTCCATCTTATATAAGGAGTCCACTTCGGACAACCACTCTTTTAAGGAAGGTGGGTGTGGGGACTTCCAGTGTCTAGGAATGATCGCCTTGGCAGCGTTCAGCAAGTGGCGTACTACTGATTTTTTGTATTTTCCTAGCGAGTAGCTGGAGATGTGGAGTAGACAACATTCAGGTGTAAGGGCAAGGCCTGTCTCCGTGATGGCACGAATCTGCGTGCAGATCCCGTCCCAAAACTCCTGTAGGCTCGGACAGTCCCACCATAGATGTATCATATCACCCTTGGCACCCCCACATCTCCAGCAGGACTCTGACGTACCCGGGTACCATTTATTGAGTCTGACTGGTGTAAGATACCAGTTCGTCAGGACTTTGTACGCTGTCTCTTGTGTGCTAGTGCTTATGGAGCATTTGTGTGCCAATATGCAGGCATTGCTCCATTGCTCGTCCGTGAAGGTCTTGGAGAAAAACCTCTCCCAGTCCTGTTTATGTCTGGTCGAGCGGTCCGTCCTGGTGGCCTGTAGCCAATTGTAGATCAAGGATGTCGCCCTTCTCACTGGTTCACCCGTGATGCACAATTGTTCAAACCACGTCTGTTCTCTCATAACGTACGATCTGTTGGTCGGGCAGTGGACATAATCATGTAGCTGTCTATATTGCCAGTATGTGAAGTGTTTTGCCTGTAGGTCCTGCGCCAAGTCCCGAAAAGTCTTAAGGTTGCCCCTCTCCAAGCAATGTGCCACAGTCGTAGGTGTCCCATCGGCCCTATGTGGGAAAGACGCCGTAGTGTGTCCGGACGCGAACGTGGGGTTGTAAGCCAGGGGTGCCAAGGGACCTGGTGTGGAGGCCAGTTCACATTGTTGCGAGGTTTCCCCAAAGACTTCTAAAGTTGGCCCTATCAGGGGGTGCGTCGTCAGTGTGGCCGGTCGTGCTTCCTTAGCTACCCATGGCAGGAACCTCAGCGGGGTTTTTGTCAGTCCGGCTTCCAACCCCACCCAGTCTTTGGTCGTGGCATGACAGTTCCAGTCCAGAATGCGGACCAGGTGCGCTGCATAGTAGTAGAACCTGAAGTTTGGCAGGTTAATCCCCCCCTTTGCTTTTGGTAACGTCAAGGTCAAAAAGTTAATTCGAGGCTTCTTGCTGGCCCATATAAAATTTCTCACTATTGCTGTCAAGTGGACGAAGAACCGTCTGGGCAGTTTAATGGGAAGGGTGTGAAAAAGGTACAGTACCCTCGGTAGTATTGTCATCTTAATGGCAGCCGCCCTCCCGAACCATTATAGCGGGTGAGAGTGCCAAACCTGGAGCTCCGCACGTAGGTCATTCAAAAAGGGTTGAAAATTTTGGGTGTAAAGACTGTCTGAGTCGGGTGTGAGCCAAATTCCTAGGTATTTGAGTCTGTGATCTACCCACTTAAAGGGGCAATTAGACTTGACAGTCAACAGGCGTGCAGGACCTAGGGATATGTTCAGTACCTCAGATTTCTCGCAGTTAATTTTAAAATTGGAAAGGTATCCAAATATCTCAAATTCTTTCAATAAGTTGGGTATCGAAACGTGGGGTTGGGTCAGGATGAATAAAAGATCATCCGCGTAGGCGGCTAGTTTAAAGTGCGTGAGTCCCTGCGTAAAGCCCCTAATTGACGCGTTTGCATTGATCATGCGAATGCATGGTTCCAGTGCAAGGATAAACAGTATTGGCGATAGCGGGCAACCTTGGTGCATACCGTTGCGTATGGTTACAGGTTCTGAAAGGGTCCCGTTTATTTTCAGGCGAGCCGTCCGGTGTTGGTATAGCGCCGTGATCCAAGTCATTAGCTTCGGTTGAAAACCCACCCGTCTGCACACTGCAAACATGAAATCCCATGCCACTCTGTCGAAGGCCTTCTCCGCGTCCGTGGACAGGAGAAGGCCCTCGACAGTGCTCCCCCCAATGCAATGCAAAAGATTCACCACTTTGATGACATTATCCCGGGCCTCTCCGGCCCAATCAGCTCAGGCAGAAGTGTGCTCAGCCTTGTAGCAATAATTTTTGACAGAAGCTTTATATCCAAGTTGAGCAGCGAAATCGGCCGGTAGCTGGAGCATGCGTTAGGGTCCTTCCCTGGTTTGGGGAGCACAGTAATGTGTGCTAAGTTAAAAGTGGGTGGAACCTCCTGAGGCGCGGAGAGAGAGTTTAAGGCCTTTAACAAGGGTGTCGTCAATAGAGGCGTGAAGGTCTTATAGTAAATGGCTGAAAAGCCATCTGGGCCTGGGCTCTTTCCAGCTTTCAATGTTTGAATAGCCTGGATGAGTTCCGGGGCCTCAATAGGCCTGTCCAGTTCCCTGGCGTTGTCTACAGAGAGACCCGGCATGCCACTGCGTTGTATGTACTGTTCTATAATCTCACGTCTCGACCCTTCTACCGTTGCTGGCTTATGCGTGGGTGGTATGTTATATAGCTTGGAGTAAAACCTATGGAATTCTGCCACAATACCGTCTGTATTATGTATCAGCTGGTTCTCACGGTTCCTGATCTGGGTGATCCTTTCGGGGGCTCCTCTGATCCAGGGTGCGGTTGAGCGGTGATGCTTTGGAAGGGGTGTGAGGGTGTGCACCCTGGTGTAGGGGGCGGAGAAAAGCTTCGGCTTCAGAGGGGTCCTGGAAAGATAGTTGGTCACCGTTCGGGGCCTTTAGGCGAAGAATAGCCGGGAAGGCCAGGGAAAATTTAAGTTGCATATTAAAAAGTTCCGAGCATACCTGTTGGAATGCCTTTCTTTTCTTGGAGACCTCGATGGAATAATCGGCAAAGATTAGGACCTTGATCCCATCGACCTGTAGAGAACGTGTTTGCCTGAATTTCTGCAGGATCAGGGCCTTGTCTGAGTAGTTTAGGTACTTCGCGATGATAGGTCTAGGTGACTTGCGTTCTGGTGCCGGTTGACCTATACGATGTGCGCGTTCGACCGTACAAGGGCCGGGAAGGCCAAGGGCTTCTGGGATGCGCACCGCGCAGAAGTTAGACAGCTCCGAGGACTGTAGTGATTCGGGGATCCCTACGAATCGCAGGTTGCTCCGTCTGGCCCTGTTTTCCAGGTCATCAAGCTTCTGTAGAACATATTGATTTGTTCTGTCCTGGGAGCGTTCGTGGCTTGGGCCTGGTAAAGTTCTTCCTCTATGTCCGACAGACGGTGTTCCAAATCATTTAGTCTGGTGTGGTGTTCGCCTATTTGGGCCTTGAGCTGCTGCATGCCAGCATTTACAGCTTTTTCCACAGATGCCGTGATCATGGGGGATAATAGTGCGGCCACGGCCTGGGCAATGCGCTCTGTGGTGGAGTCCCCTGCAGGCTGCGTGGAGAGGCTGCTCTGTGATGGTGGGGCTGGAGAGGCTGGTAGTGTATGTGGAGAGGGGGGGGCACGGTATCAGCGCTCACCTCCATGTCTGCTGCGCGTTGTGAAGAGAAGGGGGCCGAGTAGGCCGAAGCCGGGGCCTCGATTTGCGGCCGCGCCGCGGTCGCGGACGGCGCGTGTGCTCGCGGTCCGGTTTTCTCCAGGAACCGGTCCATGGTCGTGTGGGATGGCTCCGGGGGGTGTTCCGTCAGGTGCCCGGCCGCTCAGCGGGATTTAATAGCGGATTTGGGGGCCGTGATGCGGGAGCCGAGGAGGAGAGCAGTCACTCCATGCGGCGCCGGAACCGGAAGTCTCTTTCCCTGTTTAACAGGGGCATGTAATTAAAATTTTTGATATAATATTTCAATGCAGGGTCCATTCCTGTGCCCAACATGAGTAATTGTGAGGGCCTACAATGGTCTGGCGCCACTAAAACCAAAAGCCAAATTTTTCTGCTCCTGTTTAACAGGAGGCAAGTTTTTAAAATTTTTGATATAATATTATACAGCAGGGCCCGTTCCTGCACCCAACAAGAGTATCTGTGAGGGGTGACAGTGTTGTGGCACCACCGCCACCACCCATGGTCCAATTTTTGTGACCCTGTTTAACAGGGGCAAGTAATTACAATTTTTGATAGAATATTTCATAGCAGGGCCCATTCCTGCTCCCAACAAGAGTAACTGTGAGGGCTTACTGTGTTCTGGTACCAGCAACACCTAAGGCCAATTTTTCTGCAGAGCATATAGGGCAGGCCACATAGTATATATACTGCTATTTAAACAAATAAATTATACCTCTAATCGTGTATTGCAAAAATATTATAAGATAAATTAAGTAGCGCTCATATTATAACAAATGTGCAAAATGAGAAATAATTCAATTTATCACCCCGTGATACAGTGATATAAAGAACTAAAAGTCTATTAAGCAGAATGTTTAAAATCGCAGAAGGGAATCAGTTTTCAAAAAAATCCTTCAGACTTCCACCACATCAATGTGCTTGTGACACCTCGCCCAGTAGAAACGCACTCACCGACTGATGTTGCCTCCCACTTTCGTGTTTGGCAAAAAAAACTGTGTAGACACCCCTTGGGTCTATCTCTCGATCAGTTCAGGCAAGGATCATCCATATAGAAAACGTGAAAATACAATGCTCCACATAGCGTGATAACGTTTAAAAATGTATTCAAACACCACACACATCACTTCAATATATCAACTCACATATTGACTAAAAAATGCCAGCATCAATAGAAAAGATCACAGCAAACTTTCACCACACGGACGGGTGTTGCACTGTGGATATAGTGGGACCCAAAACGCCCAAAACGTGCGTTATGAGCTCTCACCACTTGCCAGCCACTGCTCCCGATAAACTAGAACCAGCATCCTTCTGTCAATAATGTTCGTCTCCGTGTGGCCATCCCCCCAGCATGTTTTGTCACCAGATAAACATTCACTTCATTATATACCATGAAGCCACATTTCCCAAATTTGCCAGTGTTTGTCAAATTGTTTAATGTTACCATTTCTGCCTGCCAACAGAGATTCATAGGCATAGTGAACTTGGGTTTTAGTGAGGACCTCTGAGGCATTAGGGGCTCTATCATCTTTCCAGTGACTGGCGATTAGAGTTCTTGCAACCAGAAGGATATGAGTAATCACCATTCTAAATTCAGCGGGGAAGGATTCAATGCCTAGGTTCAATATCGCAAGGCTAGGGTTGGGTTTGGTCAGGATGCCGTTTACTATTACAAAAATTTAAAGATATTCTGATTCCTAGACTTTGTAAATATATGAATGGGTTAGGGCTAAATTATGAAATTAGCAAAGTGGCATTGACAGCCTCAATTACTGTAATCCAAAAAGAGGGAAAGGACAAGACGATGTGTTCCAGCTACAGATCGATATCGCTGTTGAATGCAGATACTAAATTATTTGCTAAAATATTAGCAGGTAGAATGAAAACATTGATGAATTCACTGGTTCATCCGGACCAGGTCGGGTTCGTAGCTGGGAAGAAAGGTAAGGACAATGGGGTGAGAACTCTCCTGTTGCTATCTCAGAGGGAGGAGATAGAATCCCCGGTTCTACTACTGTCGACGGATGCTCAAAAGGCCTTCGACAGGGTGGACTGGGGATTTATGTTCCAGACATTGGAAAAAATGGGAATTGGACCAAGGATGATCCAATGGATCAAAACATTATACTATCACCCTACAGCAACTATAAAGATAAATGGGACTCCCTCCTTGCCCTTTGAGATGGAAAATGGGACTAGACAGGGGTGCCCTCTGTCCCCCCTTTTATTTATATTATCGTTAGAGCCATTACTTTCCACAATTCGAAATAACCCAGAAATGACAGGAATTGAAGTGGGGAAAGAGGTACATAAATTGGCTGCCTTTGCAGACGACGTATTGTTTTATATTAGCGACCCTAAGAACACATTACCTAAGTTAAATAAGGCCCTGGAATATTATGGGGAAATGTCGAATTTTAAAATTAACAAAATAAAATCTGAAATTTTGAACATCAACCTTAGTAAACAAGAAGTACAACAGATCCAAAAAGAATGCAAATATACATGGAGTAAAGAGTTGAAATATTTAGGTATTAAAACTGGCATAATTACTTTGACCTCTATACCTTCTATAGGTTACGATGCTGAGACACATCCTCAAATGGGATATTCCTTTCACTCTATTTATAATACACACCTACTATGACACCTGGCAGTTACCCACTCCCCCTCAAATTTTTCCCCTTTCTTTATTCCCCCCCACCCCTCCCCCCCTCTTTTAAAAATCTTGGTGGTGTGCTGGACACACACACCAGTTATAGCCTCAGACAACAACCTATGCAAAACATATTAGATACGGTCATCTAAGCTTATCATAAATTATTATACCATACCGGTTTCCTTAGGTATCTGCTTCAACAATGGTAACAACTCATATTTTTTCATCAGTTACCCATGGGTTGCCCAACTGACCCGCTGCCCTATCAGGTATCCAGTCACTACACAACGAGACCCACTTACCCTCCTCTAGCTTTATAATAGCCATCAGGATGATTAGTAACAAGGGTTTGATTGTTATCCTTCCCAAGGTTGTTCAAAATTTTGTAATTGCTATTATAACCAGTCATATGTACCATATACACCTTTTTCCATGGTATATATAATGTTTTGTTATGTACTGTTCCTTTTTCTTCAATAAAAAACATATTAAAAAAAATAAAATAAATAAGAAATAATAAGGATTTGAATAAAAAAAAAATAAAAAATAAAACTGGCAAATTCCTTAAAGAAGATATATCAACTAAATTACATCCCACTATTAAACGGAATTAAAAAAGAACTTAGAAGACTTGGTAATAGACCATTATCATGGCTGGGACGAATAAACGCATTAAAGATGTTTATCCTCCCAAAGATCTTGTATAAATTCCAGATGATGCCGATTGAAATCCCTGCTGGTTATTTTTCAAAGTTAAAATCCTTATTGCTTAAATTTATATGGAAGAATAAAAAACCAAGGATTTCCTATTCAATATTAAAACAGGGAAAAAAGCGAGGGGGGCTTGCAGTCCCAGATATATACAACTATTACAAGGCAATTGTGCTGTCTAGAATTGTTGAATGGGTGGGTGAGACAGGAAATGAGAAAAGGTGAATACACCTAGAATACACATATAGTAAGGCACATTTAGATAAAATAGTATGGAACCCTGCAAAATTTAGGGTTTGGGATGAGAACACAAATAGAACACGAATAGCATTTAAAATTTAGGATGGGGTTTATAAAAAATTAAATGGACACTTTAATTCACCGTTTATAGCACTGAAGGAAATGAGTTTTTTCCCCCGGGGAAAAGGGAAATAGGAGGTAATTGGATAAAAAAAGAAAACATACAAATAAAAGATATTATGAAAGAAGGGAAACTCATAATACTTAGGGAATTAGCACATAAGGGCTTAATGGTAATGTGTAAATGGCGGTATCTCCAGCTGGCCCATTTTATTGGAAGCTTACCTCAACCAATAAGATCTGGAGAGGAGCTGACCATGTTGGAGCGACTTTGTATAACAGACAATAACAAAGAGGTGTATGATGAATAAAAGATATGAATTTATTAAAGGGAAAAATATTTAATTGTTATTGATATTGATACTTTCTGATATATAATGAGATGCTACAATGATGTGAAGACGAAAGGAGACAGTGATGAACGGAAAGTTGATTTATCTCTCTCTATAGAATTCGCTGACGTGGCAAAAAAAAAAGAGGATGCCCATGATGGTTGAGATGGAGCGGAAAACAGAATTCCAGTAACTTATCAGAGGTTTACAGGCCCGGAACATGTGGAGCAAATTACCTGTTTCTCCACATCCTCTCCAGCACAGTTGTGTGTTTTGTTGTCCAAATTTGGACAGTCTATAGGGGGTGAGATACCATCTGAGCGCTATTTTTCGGGACAGCTCCCAATGATTCATGCATTTGGAGGCTCTATAAATTGAGCACAGTGAATATTGCAATTGCTTGTTTGTAAAGGTAATGCCAAGGTCAGATTCCCATTTCTTGTAGGGGGACGTTTTTGTAAAGGTCATTTTGTTTTGAAAAAGATTATAGAACAGTGAAATGCCCTTGGGGGGAGTTTGTTTTGCAGTAAAGAATCGCCACACCTCCTTCGGAGATGCTGAGTGTCTTAGTGGATCGGAGAAAGTGGGCTATTTGCATATATTTGTAATGATCTGCGGTCAGTAGTTTGAAATGCAATTGAAGGGTGGCAAAGGGTTAGGATTTCCTTGTTTAAGTATAGATCATCTAGTGTTTTCATGTCCTTGTCACACCACTCTGAAATGCTTAGGTTTGGAATGACATATGTTAAGATCTTTAGTGGGAAGGGGAGATCCATTTGGTCAGAAGTATGGGTTGGGATCTTGCCAATCTCCCTCCACGCCAGTAACGAGGCCCGGATGGAGAGAGGAAGGTCTCGCAGGGGCACCGGTCTCCAGGTATCGACAAATAGTAGTTCGATCAGCTTGTTGGTAGAACATAGGGATTGTTCAATATTACACCAGAGGGATTCAGAGAAAGGGTCGAACCATTTTGAAAGCTGTGCAAGGGTAGTTGCTCGAAAATAGTCCTCAATGTCAACCAGTCCCATCCCTCCCACCAGCCTATGTTTGACCAAAAGGGTTTTTGAACATCTAGGTCTTTTGGCTTTCCATATGTAGGTAGTCATGAGAGCGTTTAACGGCCTGATGTATGTTTTATGTATTGGTATTGTAAGTGTTCTGAAAATGTATAGAATTTGCGGTAACAACAGCATTTTAAATGAGGCCAGATGTCCTGTCCATGTGAGTTCAACATTAGCTAACCTTTTCATTTCTTTGGAAAGTTTATCGATTAAGGGTAAGTAGTTGGCTTCCGCTAAATTTGGAGATTCTTAGTTAGTTTTATACCTAGGTATGTGATGTTATTACTACTCCACGAATAAGGGAATGAGTTTTGCAGATGTAATTTAGCCAAGGGTGGGATTCTCATCTGTAAAATAGTAGATTTTGTAAAGTTTACCTTATAAAGGGAGATTCTGTTAAATTCAGTGAGTGTGTCATGGGCATGGTGTAGGGAGTTCTGGGGTGATGTCAAGAAGAGAATAATATCATCCGCAAAGAGATTTATGCCATGGGATTGTCCCTGAACCGAGAACCCCATAATATTGGGATGGGATCTAATTCTCTCCACCAATTTAAGGGCTTACCTAGATTGGAGTCCATGTTGCAGATATGTAGGCTCACCCTTGCAAATAAACACAGCCCACAGTAACAAACAGATAAGCTACCTGGGCTGTGAATCTGTGCACGGGGGCTTGACAGGAATTAGCCAAAGGATTGTCCAGGTAAAGCCGTAGTCAGGGATTCCAGAAGACAGAATAAACGATATACAAGCCAGGGTCGGTAGCCGGGGTCAGTCTTGGAACACAGGAACACAGGAACACAGGAACACAGGAACACAGGAACCTTTGGCAACAAGAGACAATGAACTGACAAAGCCCTCAGAGTGAGGCAGTGTTTTATACCCTAGCTGATTAGGTAACCTGCCACAGCTGATCCAAGAGTGACAGGTACAAACAGAATTGCCCACAGTACTTATGCAAAACTAGACATGGCTGGAAAGCAGGCAGAATAGAACTGAGGTGTGGCTCAGAGGTAAGGTAACGGGAACAACTACTGGCAGTCATGAGTCCAATACCACCCAGAGCCACTTGAGGCGTGACTACACCTGGCTGTCCAAAATACACGGTAGGGACCGTGACAACCAAAGGTTCAATCAGTGGATTGAAAATAGAGGGGGGGCACCCCTATCGCGTACCGTTAGTTATGGTGAAGGTATCAGAGAGGGTGTTGGATGTGAAGACCTGAGCACAGGGAGATGAATATAGGGCTAAGATGGCAGACAGAATGGGTCCAGAAAAGCCAAACTTCAACAGTGCCTGTCTCATGTAGCCCCAGTGTATCCTGTCGAAACGCCTTCTTCGCATCCAAAGAGAGGAGCAGAGAAGGCGTCCGACAGGCTTCTGCATATTGCATAATATTGAGGACTCCTCTGGTGGTGTCCGAGGCCTGTCTCCCTGGCATAAAGCCAGATTGGTCAGGTCCTATGAGTAAGGGAAAAATAGGAAGCAACCTATGGGCTATAATTTTTGCATACATTTTGACGTCAGTGTTGAGCAGAGATATCGGTCTAAAGTTGGAAGGAGTTGTGGGTTCCTTGCCCGGTTTCTGGATGGTCACCACAAAGGCCTTCAGCATTTCAGGGGGAAACGAGGCGGAGGACATCGCAGCAGAGTATACCTTTTGTAGGGTTGGAGTTAAGTTAGATTGAAATGTTTATAGTAATCGTTGGGCAGGCCATCTGGGCCTGGGGATTTGCCCAAAGGGAGATTATGTATTGCTCTTTCGATCTCAGGCTCCGAAATAGGAGCATTAGGGGTTTCAAGTTGTGCCTGTGATAGGGAGGGGAGATTAATTTTAGCAAGGAAGGTTTGTATGCTCTGTTCTGTCAGTTGGGGGTGTCCCTATCATTAGCTAGGTTGTACAATGAGGAGTAGTAGTTGGCGAAGAGTTCGCTATTTCTTTAGGGTGAAAGATTTTGCCCCTCCCTGAGGGATGCATAAGATTTGGTCCTGGCATATTTAAGCCTTTGCACTAGAAATTTACCTGCACGGTTACCCGAAGAGTAGTGGGACAGTTTCAAATATTGTATATGTTTGTCGTATTGTTGTATGAGTGTTAGCCTGAGATCAAAACGCAGCTGTGACAGCTTTTGGGCCATTTGAGCGTTAGAATTGGTTTTGTTGTGTATATCGAATTCTTTGATTTCCTTGATAAGTGAGTCTAGTCTTTGTGTCCTCCGCCTCTTCTACTGCGCACATAGTTGTAGGAGCAGGCCCCTAATAAAAGCCTTATGGGCACACCAAAGAATATTGGGGTCAGACACAGAGTCAGTATTGACAGCAAAAAAAATCAGATACGCTTTTTTCCAGATACTTCACATGAGAGGGGGTTGTGAAATATTCGAGAGTTTGCTCTCCAAATGTAGGCAGAGCTTGGTGTGTGCCCCTCCACCACCGTAGCTGAAACAGGGGCATGGTCAGACCATGTAATCTCATAAATGGTGGAGGAGGACACTGCCTACAAGAGCGATTTGTCCACTAAGATTAGATCAATTCTAGAGTAAGAGTTATGTCTAGCCGAATGATAAGAATAGTCTTTTTCATCTGCATGTTGACATCTCCAAATGTCGTAGATGTCCTCGGAATTCAAAAGAGGTTGGAGAGTAGGTAGGGGTCTCCTGGCCTTGGAGGTAGTATCCATGGTATGATCAACTGTGACATTGTGGTCTCCACAAATAATCAGCGAGCCCTTCTTGATCAAGGACACTTTGTTGTAGAGTCTCCTTAGAAATCTGAGTTGATGCGAGTTGGGGGCACACAAATTGACAATGGTGAAAGGCTTGTTGTTTATTTCTCCAAGTAATATTCAAAATCTACCCTCTGGATCAGTGAGAGTTTCAGTCATGACAAAAGTCACAGAGTCTCTGACAGCTATAAGAACACCTTTGCACTTGGATGGGGCCAAGGCTGTGAAGACATGGGGAAAGTTCCTATGCTGGAATCTAGGGGCACTACCAGACAGAAAGTGAGTCTCCTGCAGACATAAAACATCCGCTTGTAGTCTGAGTCCACACTGCTGACCTCTTAGCTGGATGGTTGAGTCCGTTCACATTGAATGATACAATTTTAACTACTATTTGTATAGTGAGTTAAAAAGTGAGGTACTCGGGTACTCTGATGGCCTGGTGACAGGTACTCTGATGGCTTGGTGACTGGTATTTGGGTACTCTAAAGGGGCGGTGACAGGTACTCATATGGACTGTGACAGGTACTCAGGTACTCAGATGAACTGTGACAGGTACTCAGATGAACTGGACTGGGACAGGTACTCAGGTACTCAGATGAACTGTGACAGGTACTCGGGTACTCAGATGAACTGGGACAGGTACTCGGGTACTCAGATGGGCTGTGACAGGTACTCGGGTACTCTGATGGGCTGTGACAGCTACTCGGGTACTCGGATGAACTGTGACAGGTACTCCGGTATTTTGATGGGCCGTGACAGATACTCGGGTACCATGATGGACCGTGACAGGTACTCGGGTACCCTGATTGACCGTGACAGGTACTCGGGTACCCTGATGGACCGTGACAGGTACTCGGGTACCCTGATGGACCGTGACAGGTACTCGGGTACCCTGATGGACCGTGACAGGTACTCGGGTACTCTGATGGACCGTGACAGGTGCTCTGACGGGCCGTGACAGGGACTCAGGTACTCTGATGTGCCATGACAGGTACTTGGGTACTCTGATGTGCCGTGACAGGTACTTGGGTATTCTGATGTGCCGTGACAGGTTCTCGGGTACTCTGATGGGCCGTGACAGGTACTCGGGTACTCTGATGGGCTGTGACAGGTACTCGGGTCTTCTGATGGACTGTGACAGGTACTTGGGTACTCCGATGGGCTTTGACAGGTACTCTGGTACTCTGATTGACTGTGACAGGTACTCAAATACTCTGATGGACTGTGACAGGTACTATGATGGACTGTGATTGACAGGTACCATAAAGGGTGGTGACAGGTCCTCTTTATTGGGGGGGGCAATCAGTGTGATTGGTGTACACTGTAGGCGGTAACGAGATGTTACCGCAATCTCCTCCTCACACACGATAGGTGTGCGAGGAGGAGAAAAGTAAAAGGGGTAGGTTGCGCTAAGGAACTTATGAGCGAATCCAAATTATAAAAACATATAGAATATAAAAGAAAATAAAGGAAAATAGGTAAGAGCTGCCTCTATTACTATCCACCTGGTGGGGTGGAAAATGTTAGATAAAGGAGTGCTATGAATAGATCTGGCGCTATACCTGTGTGTCAGAAACTTAATTTGCTAAATTAAATTTAAAATTGTTACGTTAATCCGGTGTGTAAGTGTTAGTGTGCCATATATTAGTGTTGGGATAAAGTATAAAATGTAAACTGTAGGTGGGAAGTAAAAACTCAAAAATATGTGTATAAATTGTTAAAAATTTACCAGCATGCTGGCTGGAAAAGTAAAATATTGTCTCAGGTGCGATAAACCTAAATAGGTGATTACCTTATACACTCTAAATCACATGAATACCTTAAACATGTGGACTACTTAATAAATCAGGTAAAAATTATACATGTAAATATGAACCATAAACATAATACAATTGTGCACAAATGTGACAAATAAAATCTATGCGTGCAATACTAAAATGTACAATAAATCTGTGATAAATATCAAATAAAATCTTTGTGTGCAATACTAAAATGTACAATAAATCTGTGATGAATATCAATACCCCACGTGAAACATGCCAAGTTTTGGGAGTGAAAAGAGAAAAAAATGAAAATGGAAATAAATTTAAAATTATGCGAGGAGGAGAACCCGGTAACATCTCGTTACCGCGGTTTGTTTACATTTTAGTGATCGGCTGTGAAAGGATCACAGCCGATCACGTGGGTAAACAGCCAGCCAATGGCTGCTTACCAGCGTCGGTGACGAGCAGTGTTCCCGGGGAACACGCCGCCACTGACGTGCACGCGCCGTGCACAGTGGGGGTGTGACCATCTGTGATCGGCTGTGACTTCATCACGGCCGATCACGTGGTAAACAGCCATAACAAATGGCTATTCACCCCCTTCGGTGGCGTGCAGTGTCTCCATGACACGCCCCCACCGAAGAAACAGGGATGCGCGTGCACGATCGCGCGCATTCCCTATTTAAATGGGAGGCCGTCATATGATGGCCTCCCGCCACAATAGGTGCGCCGCCTGGCCGTCATTTGACTGCCGGCGGTCAGAAAGTAGTTAACGATTACAGGGGGAACATCCCCAAGCACAAGTACTATTGACCTGTGTAGTATTAGAGGGTCAATACCTTATACAAAAGTCTGTCTATGTTTGGACACTGGCATAACTCTCAACATTTTGAGATAGGAATGAGGGACACCTACTAGCAAATGTATGTAGGCATAGGACATGCCCCCGCCTGGTTAATTACATCCACAGGGGCTTTTTTTTACCACTACTATTCCTTTATATTGGCTTTTCAAATTTACAAATGCAGCAATTTAGAATTTGGATGAAAAGTTTAGCCATGGGAAACCCTTTTCGAATGATAACAAGTGAATTTTATATATAACTATATAGATCAGACCAAAATGAGGGACAAATGAGAAGGAGAGGGACAAAGGGACATTGATCCAAATCAGGGACAGTCCCTCGAAATCAGGTACAGTTGGGAGCTATGCACTGGAAGCACCTGAAAGCGAAGTGTCTTTTCTACAGCATGAGCACTTTGCCCTAATATATAGTTGACATGGGATGCTAATTTGCAGTCATAACCTGATCTTATTTGTTTTATTGCATTGATCTGCTATTGAGCATGATGATTTACTATTCATCACGGCTATACTTTGTGTAGAAGAACTATCAGCAGCACGGTTTTCATATCTTTTTTTGTTTTGTTTTGTACACAGTGTTTTGTTACAGCACTTTAAAGTGGTTGTAAACACTTACAACCAACTTTGACCTACAGGCAAGCTTAGATTAAGGCTTACCTGTAGGTCCAAGAAATATCTCCTAAACCGTGTAGGTTTATTTAGATATTTGGCAAAAGACAGGCACCGCTGTCTACGGCTCATGTGCCGTAGACAGCGGCGTGCAGGCGCACTGAGCGGGCTGAGGTCATTGGCGATATACCACGAGTGGGGGCTCCTGTGCGCAGCACAGTGGTGTAGTGGTTAGCACTTTCACCTAGCAGTAAGAAGGGTTGCTGGTTCGCATCCCAACCACGACACTACCTGCCTGGAGTTTGCATGTTCTCCCTGTGTTCGCATGGATTTCCTCCGGGTACTCCGGTTTCTTCCCACAATCCAAAGACATGCAGCTGGGTTAATTGGCTTCTGTCCAAAATTGGCCCTAGTATATGAATGGAGACCTTGGATTGTGGGCTCCTTGAGGGTAGGGACCAATGTGAGTGTGCAATGTACAGGGTTAGGGACAATTGTAGACACTCCCTCAGGTTGACCTGGATGGACTGGTGTCTTTATTCAACCTTACAAACTATGAAACATCATCGCCGGCTTCGCTGAAAGACAGCGGCGGAGCAGCGAGACCCACGAGAAGATGGATGCGCCGGACTACAGGGGACAGCGGTGACTTTGCTGGCTCCTGTGTCAGGTAAGTGACACATAATGGACTACTATGAGATGCATAGTAGTCCATTATGCTTTACCTTTGCAGGGAATGAAAGAGGAAGTAAACTCATCAGGGTTTACTTCCTCTTTAAGAAAACCGCAACAATCACTATATTATTCTATAAAGCGTATAGAGTGTTTCTATTGTTTATTTTCCCTGTTGCTAGCTGACAAAATTATACATTAGCATGGGTTGTCTTGATTCATTTAACATATGTGATATAATCTGTTCATCCCAATAAGAACAGGATATCTCTTTTTTTTAAGTAACCCTTGGAACATTTTTAAATATCTGTCGATTTTGCTAGTAGTGCCAAAGGGTAAGCACTTCCTTTGACAAGGTTAAAGACTCTTTCTCACTGATGCTCTAGCTGCTTAGATGCACCTTTGATAGCACTATCAGTTAAAATGCACACCTAACTGTATTTGCAGAAGTTTGCATGTTCTAGGGTAATAAGACAGAAGCCCAGATCAGTTACTCACATCCTCTCCAGCAGTGTTAAGAAGCATGCACATGAAATTCAGCTTCCCAGCTGCATTTACCATTAAGGGGTTTGCAAACCCTCAAGTTTTTTCACCTTATCCGCTTGCTGACCAGCCGCCACAGTTATAATGCAGCAGGTTGGCTCGGCTGCATGAATCGCCGTACCGATACAGCAGTCAATGGAAACAAACAGATCCCCGTTCTGTCAGGGGAGTAGAGAGAAATTGTCTGTTGCTAGTGATCAGGAACAGTGATCTCTCTCTACTCTCTGTCAGTCCACTCACCCCACAGTTAGAAACACTGCCCTAGGGAACACTTAACCCCTTGATTGCCCCCTAGTGTTAACACCTTTCTTGCCAATGTCATTAATACAGTGATCAGTGGCTATTTTTAGCACTGATCACCGTAATAATGTCACTGGTCCCAAAAAGTGTCAAAAGTGTCTGATTTGTCACAGTCCTGCTAAAAATCGGTGATCACTGCCATTACTAATGAAAAAAAAATTTATAATAAAAATGCCATCAATATATTTCCTATTTTGTAGACACTAAAACCTTTGTGCAAACCAATCAATATACGCTTATAGCGATTTTTTTTAAATCAAAAATATGTAGAAGAATATATATTGGCCTAAACTAATGAAGACTTTTTTTTTATTTTTAATTTTTTTTATTTTGGGCATTTATTATAGCAAAAAGTAAAAATATAGTTTTTCTTAAAAATTTTCGGTCTTTTTTTGTTTATAGCACAAAAACTAAAAACCGCTGAGGTGATCAAATACACACCAAAAGAACCCTCTATTTGTGGGGAAAAAAAGACCTCAATTTCGTTTCAGTATAGCACTGCACAACCACGCATATTGTCAGTCAACTGTATCGCAAAAAAAGGCCAGGTCATTAAGGGGGTAAAGCCTTTTGGGGCTGAAGTGGTTAATGCATTCAATGCATTAAGGTGAAAAGCCTTGTGTAGTGCAGCAGCCCACCAGAGCCCCTCTTTTTCTTACCTGAACCCGTTCGTTCCAGCGACAGGGACAAGCACAGAAGCTCCAACCGCTGTCTCTGGTCCTCAATGGATAGATTGATAGCAGCAGGAGCCATTGGCTCTCACTGTTCTCAGTCAAATCCTGTGACATGGTAGTCCTGCTGTCTGTGTCAACAGACACAGCAGCAGAACTCAGGAGCCTGTCCACACAAGTGCCCCCATGCGGCTCTCATTGGGGGGCACTTGAGAAGAGGAGGAGCTAGGAGCGCTGCTAAGGCACCACAGAAGAGGAGGATTGTGGCTGCTCTGTGCAAATCCCTTGCACAGAGGAGGTAAGTATGACATGTTTGTTATTTAAAAAACAAAAACAACCCTTACAATCCTTTTAACACGTTTACATTACCTTTAATTTGACATGCCAATATGCAATAAAATGGCTGTTTATCACTAAGAAAAAAAGATACTAAGATGGGAATCAATGTATTATTCTTGTGTAAACAGTTGGGAGACAACTATGTTCCTAATAATTAATAGTAGAATGCAGTGAGCGTGGGCTAGTTCCTTTTTTATATATAGCAGTAGTCTAAATCAGAAGTTTACTTTTCCAAAAAAAAAAAAGTTAAAGAGACTTGAGCAAGATCCAGAAAATGTATGTATTAGAAAAATGTTCATGACCACGGTGACAGACCGCCTGGCACCCTACCTGGGTGCCTTCACCAAGATACAGCTAGGCTTGTGCAATCGGTTTCATATCTAATCGAAATTCGGCCAAATTTTGCATCTTTCGGACATTCGGATGCATCCAAATACAAAAATAACGAATTTCAATGGATATGAAAGAAACTATAGTGTATATAAAGAATGAATTCAACATGATTTGAAAATTCATTAAAGATCTAATGAAACAAAAGGTCAACTAAAGGTCAAGTAAATCTTACAGTCCAATCAGCTGATTCATTTTGTGCTGTAGGTTGGATTACTGGCAAAGTGCATTCCTGAGAACTAAGTGAGAAGGGTGTTGTATTGTATTTGAGCAGAGGAGAAGAGATATTGTCCTTGTGTGTGTTAAAAGATTCAATAAACAAACGACTTTCCAAACTACGAATCATTATACATACATAAATATTGAATTTCAATGAATATGAACGAAATTATAGAGCATATAACTAATGAATTCGACATGATTCGAGATTCAGTATAACGAATATCGACACTCTACAAAAATAACAAATTCTCCGAAAACTTGTAACACAATGAATATAACAGAACAAAATTATGTAATTTACGAATGACAGGGAACCGAAATGAAACAAAATTTTCCCTTGTGCAGTCTACTTCCTCCCCTCTGGAACCAAGAACCAGATATAGCTCAACAGCTAACTACCCAGTAAGTTAATTAACAGATAGGCCTCTAGACAAGCCTTGATTAGTCAGGGAGTGCCCACCCCAGACAGTGTGGCAACAGATCTCATTAACCAGCTTTCTTTTCACATCTCTCTTCTCGGTTTCAAGTTGGCAGAGACGATCATGGCTTTCTTGCCTGTTAAATGTGTTAATAACATGTCGTCTTACATTATATAACAGGATGTCTTCCCGAATGCTTGTGGCTCTCTCAAATGTCAGGATCCATAGTCAGTATGCAAAAGGCTATCCTGGGTCCCCTCCAAAGGCCCCTGTCCCGGTTGGCCTTGTCACGACCACATCTTCTTAAAGAGGAGCTGCATCTTAAAAAAAAATATTAAAAGCCAGCAGCCACAAATATATCAGCTGCTGACTTTTAATAAATGGACACTTACCTGTCCCAGGGTCCAGCGATGTCGGCGGCAGATGACGAGCAATCACTCGTCTCTCAGCTGCCCCAGCTGCCATCCTCTGTCAGGGAATCGGGAAGTGAAGCATTGCAGCTTCACTGCCCGGTTCCCTACTGCGCATGCGCGAGTCGCGCTGCTCCTCTCCACTGGTCCCCGCTGTGTCCTGGGAATTGTGCATTTCCCAGAACACAACGGGGGGACATCTGCGGCAAGCTGTGGCTAGCTTGTCCCGGAAGTGGGTGAAGATACATGGATAATCCAGATATCTGCACCCCCTCCCCCCTGAAAGGTGCCAATTGTGGCACCGGAGGGGGGGGGGGGATCAGATGAGCGGACCTTCCAATTCAGGGTGGAGGTCCGCTTTATATTGCTATATTAGCAGGAACTATTTCTTTTCTTTTTTAACCAATAAAAGTTTATTGAGGCATTGACATCACAATACAATACAAGAAGAGAAAAGAAATATTCATGGGCTCAAGCCCAAAATGCACAAAATAACATATTGTTCAGTCATAAAAACCGCTACAGAGTACCTTACATTTTGGTAACATAAAGCCGCAAGGAGAAAAAAAAAAACAAATGAAACCAAGGCCTCTGTAAGTGCGGGGTCCGAAAGAATTACTAATGACCCCCATTGATCTGTGCACCGAAATACATTCGACTGTTGGGGGTGAATTTTAAGTGTCTGTAGAGAAAGGGAAGAGAAGGTGGCGAGAGATTAAGAAGAGAAGTGGTGGGGGGGGGGGTGAGAAAAAGGGGGGAACCGTGACCTGAGAGATGCGCAGCCCTCCACAGATTGGAGGTAGTTTAGAGCATGATTAGCAAAAACCTGTGAACAAATTGTGGCGAGGTCACAAACTGGCTTCAGTGCGGTAGCAGAGATGCTACATTACAACCCTGTATATAACAACAAACCAATATGTATAATATTAAACTCTATTGTAAGACCTTGGTTGTGTCACATAAAACCGTCCTACTACTAACCAGGTAAATGTATATCGGCTAGGAGGTCAGCCATTTTGAAGTTTTGCAAAAGTATCTGAATATTTGAAAATAAACCATGGTCTCCACAGTCTGTGGAATTTGTCCGTCCTTTCTGCAGCCATTGCAACCGTTTCCTCCATCTTATATAAGGAGTCCACTTCGGACAACCACTCTTTTAAGGAAGGTGGGTGTGGGGACTTCCAGTGTCTAGGAATGATCGCCTTGGCAGCGTTCAGCAAGTGGCGTACTACTGATTTTTTGTATTTTCCTAGCGAGTAGCTGGAGATGTGGAGTAGACAACATTCAGGTGTAAGGGCAAGGCCTGTCTCCGTGATGGCACGAATCTGCGTGCAGATCCCGTCCCAAAACTCCTGTAGGCTCGGACAGTCCCACCATAGATGTATCATATCACCCTTGGCACCCCCACATCTCCAGCAGGACTCTGACGTACCCGGGTACCATTTATTGAGTCTGACTGGTGTAAGATACCAGTTCGTCAGGACTTTGTACGCTGTCTCTTGTGTGCTAGTGCTTATGGAGCATTTGTGTGCCAATATGCAGGCATTGCTCCATTGCTCGTCCGTGAAGGTCTTGGAGAAAAACCTCTCCCAGTCCTGTTTATGTCTGGTCGAGCGGTCCGTCCTGGTGGCCTGTAGCCAATTGTAGATCAAGGATGTCGCCCTTCTCACTGGTTCACCCGTGATGCACAATTGTTCAAACCACGTCTGTTCTCTCATAACGTACGATCTGTTGGTCGGGCAGTGGACATAATCATGTAGCTGTCTATATTGCCAGTATGTGAAGTGTTTTGCCTGTAGGTCCTGCGCCAAGTCCCGAAAAGTCTTAAGGTTGCCCCTCTCCAAGCAATGTGCCACAGTCGTAGGTGTCCCATCGGCCCTATGTGGGAAAGACGCCGTAGTGTGTCCGGACGCGAACGTGGGGTTGTAAGCCAGGGGTGCCAAGGGACCTGGTGTGGAGGCCAGTCCACATTGTTGCGAGGTTTCCCCAAAGACTTCTAAAGTTGGCCCTATCAGGGGGTGCGTCGTCAGTGTGGCCGGTCGTGCTTCCTTAGCTACCCATGGCAGGAACCTCAGCGGGGTTTTTGTCAGTCCGGCTTCCAACCCCACCCAGTCTTTGGTCGTGGCATGACAGTTCCAGTCCAGAATGCGGACCAGGTGCGCTGCATAGTAGTAGAACCTGAAGTTTGGCAGGTTAATCCCCCCCTTTGCTTTTGGTAACGTCAAGGTCAAAAAGTTAATTCGAGGCTTCTTGCTGGCCCATATAAAATTTCTCACTATTGCTGTCAAGTGGACGAAGAACCGTCTGGGCAGTTTAATGGGAAGGGTGTGAAAAAGGTACAGTACCCTCGGTAGTATTGTCATCTTAATGGCAGCCGCCCTCCCGAACCATTATAGCGGGTGAGAGTGCCAAACCTGGAGCTCCGCACGTAGGTCATTCAAAAAGGGTTGAAAATTTTGGGTGTAAAGACTGAGTCGGGTGTGAGCCAAATTCCTAGGTATTTGAGTCTGTGATCTACCCACTTAAAGGGGCAATTAGACTTGACAGTCAACTGGCGCGCAGGACCTAGGGATATGTTCAGTACCTCAGATTTCTCGCAGTTAATTTTAAAATTGGAAAGGTATCCAAATATCTCAAATTCTTTCAATAAGTTGGGTATCGAAACGTGGGGTTGGGTCAGGATGAATAAAAGATCATCCGCGTAGGCGGCTAGTTTAAAGTGCGTGAGTCCCTGCGTAAAGCCCCTAATTGACGCGTTTGCATTGATCATGCGAATGCATGGTTCCAGTGCAAGGATAAACAGTATTGGCGATAGCGGGCAACCTTGGTGCATACCGTTGCGTATGGTTACAGGTTCTGAAAGGGTCCCGTTTATTTTCAGGCGAGCCGTCCGGTGTTGGTATAGCGCCGTGATCCAAGTCATTAGCTTCGGTTGAAAACCCACCCGTCTGCACACTGCAAACATGAAATCCCATGCCACTCTGTCGAAGGCCTTCTCCGCGTCCGTGGACAGGAGAAGGCCCTCGACAGTGCTCCCCCCAATGCAATGCAAAAGATTCACCACTTTGATGACATTATCCCGGGCCTCTCCGGCCCAATCAGCTCAGGCAGAAGTGTGCTCAGCCTTGTAGCAATAATTTTTGACAGAAGCTTTATATCCAAGTTGAGCAGCGAAATCGGCCGGTAGCTGGAGCATGCGTTAGGGTCCTTCCCTGGTTTGGGGAGCACAGTAATGTGTGCTAAGTTAAAAGTGGGTGGAACCTCCTGAGGCGCGGAGAGAGAGTTTAAGGCCTTTAACAAGGGTGTCGTCAATAGAGGCGTGAAGGTCTTATAGTAAATGGCTGAAAAGCCATCTGGGCCTGGGCTCTTTCCAGCTTTCAATGTTTGAATAGCCTGGATGAGTTCCGGGGCCTCAATAGGCCTGTCCAGTTCCCTGGCGTTGTCTACAGAGAGACCCGGCATGCCACTGCGTTGTATGTACTGTTCTATAATCTCACGTCTCGACCCTTCTACCGTTGCTGGCTTATGCGTGGGTGGTATGTTATATAGCTTGGAGTAAAACCTATGGAATTCTGCCACAATACCGTCTGTATTATGTATCAGCTGGTTCTCACGGTTCCTGATCTGGGTGATAGTATTGGAAGCCCGCACCCCCCTCAGTGCTCGCGCCAAAAATTTGCCACTTTTGTTACCATGTTCGTAAAAAAAACCCTGTCGGAAGAACAAAATTTGTTTTGCCTGCAGGTCTAACTTATCCTGAAGAGTTCTGCGCACCAGTAAAAGGTCATCAGCCAGGGCTACCGCTGTTGACCTCTTGTGTTGTGCTTCTAGGGCCCTCACTTTTGCGAACGCGTCTTTTAAGTCCTGTTCCGCTACTCTCTTCTTTTGTGCTGCCAGGCCCATCAGTCTGCCTCTAAGGACACATTTGTGTGCCTCCCATACAGTCATATGGGAAACGTCATCGGTGGTGTTTTCTCTAAAGTAGTGTTGTATAGTCTCCCTTATCTGTTCCAAAGTCGTGGGGTCCGTCAGTAGTGCGGGGTTAAGTCGCCAGCTACTCGACTGTCGACGAGTCGCCTGTAGTGTTAACGTTAGGGAGATCAGCGCGTGATCAGATACCGATCTCGTCCCAATGCGTGCGTCTTGCAGATTAGGCAGGTCCCTTTGTGTCAAAAATAGAAAGTCAATACGAGTGTATTTGTTGTGTATAGCGGAAAAATAAGTGTAATCTCTATCCTGGGGGTGTTTGACCCGCCAAGAGTCCATCAGCGCCATAGAGTGTAGCATAGTCCTAATTTTCTTAAGTTTACGGTATGCAATTGCTGACTTGCCATCCGAGGTATCCTGGAGGGGGTCCAACGAGACATTGAAATCCCCCCCCAGGAGTATGCACCCCGTTGCGAACCCAGAAAGTTCTTCTATCAACTTCTGACAAAAGCTCACATGTGCTACATTTGGGAAGTAGACGTTCGCCAGTGTGATGGGGAGTCCCCCAACCGTTCCCTTGAGGAAGAGGAACCGTCCCTCAGGGTCTGCTAATTGCTGTGTGAGCTCGAATCCAGAGTCCCTCCCCAGCAGGATCGTGACCCCTTTAGTCTTCGAGTCAGGACTAGCCGCATGAAAAGCTTTAGGGAAGCATTGGTTCGTCATTTTAGGGATCGAGCTAGCCCTGAAGTGGGTTTCCTGTAAGAACACAAAGGACGGTCTCCCCTTCCCCAAGTGGCGTAGTAGTTGCGACCTCTTTTGTGGAATGTTGAGACCACACACGTTGTGCGAAATCACGGTAGGATTCCCACCCAGAGCAGAATAAATCATTGTGCAGCAGGAAAGGGGGTGAGAAAGAGAGAGAGGAAATGGGAATCGGAGAAAAGAAGTGAAGGAGAAGAGTAGGGGAGAAGCCACAGGAGGCAGATGGAACAGGGAGGGAGAGGAGAAAGAGGGGAAAGGGAGAGGAAGAAAGTGCGTAAAGTAATAAGGTGGAAGAAGGGAAGGAGTAGGGAAGCCCACTAACCGACACCAAGTAAGTGGGTCAAAGATAACTGGTAATTAACCTCTGGGGGGCGGCCCCCAGAGGTGATTCCTGAGAAGTGGGGTCGTGAATTAACCCTCCCAACGACAACCCTAGTAAACCAGGAAAGTCAATCAGGGAGTCAATTCACATCACCCCCTGTGGGGGTAGTGGGAGTAACACCCAGAACAATGTCAACAGTCCAAATCCCAGGCGATCTGGGACAAATGGTCTGAATCCAAATATCTGCCGCTCTCCGCACCCCCCCAGCCCCATATTTAGTATGCTAAAACTTAACCATTGTATAACATGTATATCAACCATAACCATAGTCCCCAAGCAGGGGGATAAACCATATGATAACCACAGCGTGGCACTTATAGTAAGCAGTTCAGCCGACCGCCGCTGCAGGCTACCTGACGTCCACAAGTGCAGCGCGGCCCAATATGTCCCGCCACAAGAGCGCGTTGATACGCCCGACCCCCAAACTCAGTGACCAAGCATCAGCAAACCATGGGCAGAGCTCCCGCTGGCGTCCATGTCCTTCTCCGGCGTATGTAGGGGTGACGTATCTTTGAGACCTAGCCGGTCAGGGCTGCTCTGTATGGTTGCAAAGTCAAGGTGTGAATCGCCCTGAGCCCTTTCGTGCTTCCGAACGGTAGACCTCCATGCAGTCGGCTGCCACTCTCCAATGGGCAAATAAGCTAGGCAGAAACGAACAAACAAAACGAACGAAAAGAAAAGGAGCCAAAAAAAGAAAACCTGTCAACGAACGGTAGAACCAAACATGTATCAGAAGAGCCGACTCAAGGTTCTCGTTTGATCTTGTCCGCCCTTCAATGTCCGAAGCTTGGGTGAAGCATCCCTAGCCGATCGGTCACTATTCTGGATCTGGGTTCATCTGTAAGGCTCTAGGAGTAGAGGAGCGTCTGGGTGTAGCGCTGGTGCCCGGTGCAGGTTGCTTCTGGAACTTCCCCCTTTTGTGCGGAGGCTTAGAGGGGGTAGAATGGGGAGACCCCTGGAAAGATTGGGAAGCAGGAGCATAGTGAAAGTCCCTGTACCAGTCGGGGAGATCAATCAGAGGTATTTGGACGTCCCGGCAGAAACCTTGTAAGTCATCAGGCGTGCGCAAATACAGTTGCCTGCCCGAGAAAGTCACATTCAGAGCAAAAGGGAATTTCCACTTATAAGGGATATTTTGTCTCCGTAAAGCCTCCAGCAGGGGGCGCAACGCAGGTCTGTTGTTTAATGTTATGGGCGAGAGGTCCTGAAAGATGGAGATTTCAGTGTCATTAAACGTGATGTGAGCATTACGCCTTGCTTTCGCCATAATTTCCTCTTTTAATTTAAAGTCAGGGAGGCAGCATATCACATCTCGTGGGGGGGCCGTATCAGCAGGCCTGGCTCTCAGGGCTCTGTGAGCCCGCACAAAATCAATTGGTGTGTCAGTTTGGCGTTCCAACAGTTCATTGAACACATATTGTAAAGCAGAAGGAATGTTACTGGGTTCAACCGACTCCGGGATGCCCCGTACCCTAATGTTGTTCCTTCTCCCCCTGTTGTCCAAATCCTTCAACTGTCTGTTCATCTCAATGAGATGGGCTGTGTGTGAATCTGTGATTTTGTCCAGGCGAGCGATAGCTTTGTCTCGTTTTGTACCGGCCTTCTCCACCCCCTCCAGCTTCTCTGAGATAGACAAGACGTCTGCCTTCAGCTCTGTGATGGCGGATGAAAAAGTGCCCTTAATATCCGCTGCTATTTTCATCATGTCAGTGAGGGTGAGGGGGTGATCCGCCTGTGCTTCCCTTACCTCCTCCTCATACGCGGATTGCGAATCCTCGCTGAACTCGTCCTCCCCACGAGGCTGCGCCATCTTGGATAGGGCCTTGGTGCGGTGGGGCTGTGATTTAAAGATATCCGGGATGCTTCTAGTGCCCGAGATCGGTGTGGAGCGACATGAGTTGTGGCGAGTGGGTCTGCTCATGGTCGCCGGCGGTTACGGCGAAAATCGTGCTGTCGGGGCTGAGGGTATAGCGGAGCTCCTCTAGTCTGCTGCCATCCGCTCCGAGCTCCAAGCCACGCCCCTTCTTCCACTTTTTAATTTTAGTTTGGCATCTGCAAAACACATCCCACTCCTATATTAGCTAAGGAAAAGAACAAACTAAAAGAATAATATGAACAATGTGATATCTGTGGGTTTTCCATGTTATCATGTATGACCTCTTATTCATTACATATTATGACCTGAATTTGTCCTAAATCTAGTCTTTGTTTTGGGCATTGAAATATAAACACTGTAACACTTCATAGAAAATGCTGTAATGCCCTGTACACATGGTTGGACTTTCCGACAGAAAATGTGCGATCGAATCGTGTTGTCGGAAAATCCGATCGTGTGTGGGCTCAATCTGACTTTTTCCATCGGAATTTCTGACACACAAAGTTTGAGAGCTGGATCTAAAATTTTCCAACAACAAAATCCGATTGTTTAAATTCCAATCGTGTGTAGACAAAGTGCAACACATGCTCAGAATAAATTATGAGACGAAAACTATTGGCTACTGGCCGTTTATAGTCCCGCTGTACGTGTTCTACATCACCGCGTTCAGACGATCTGATTTTCATACAACTTTGTGCGACCGGGTGTATGCTAAACAAGTTTGGGCCAAAATCCATCGGAAAAAATCCAACGGATTTTGTCGTGGGAAAGTCCGACCATGTGTACAGGGCATAAGGCTGCAGCATCAATATTTTTGGTAATAATAAAATAAGTACAGACTTTAAAGTGTTAGTTTAGAAATATGAAACTGATTATGTGATTATATGGCATGGTTATGGTCAGGATCCATTTTCTGTAAAGCCAAAAAAAGCTGTGACCCAATGTGACTGGTCTCCAGGGGCAGCACGCTTCCACCCAGGTATCATGTTATGCCTCCCAGTAATGCATTTCCATATACAAAATTTAAGACTTTTACCTTGCCTGCCAATGTGCACCAGCTGGATCCTCATATTTTTGCTCCTGAACAGTTTGTGCAATTTTGTAGATGATATAGTACACATCAGCTAAGTTGCCTGTTGTAGGCTAATTGCGTGTAGGCAAACTTATTGTTTCCCCTTCTCTCCATCTGGCCTCAGCATGCTATGGCTTGTGATCCTTGCAATAGATAAGCTATAAAGGCCCATACACATGATCAGACTTTTTGACAACAAACATGCAAATTAGCTGTTTTAACATCCGACCGTGTGTACGCTCCATCAGACAAATTTTTTCGGTTTTCATCAGACTTTTGTTGGCCGTGCGAATGTACAAACTTTTTGACAACATAAGTCCGATAGAGCAAAGTCCGATCGTGTGTAAACAAAACCATCTGACTTTTGTACAAAGTATGCATGCTCAGAACCAATGCAAAACATCAGACAACAATACAGAAGTTGACCAAAGGTGGCCCGGGAGTAATTGAACGTCCTCTTCTGAAGTGTCGTCAGTACGTTGAAACGTCACTACGTTTGTGTTTGTTGCCTAAAAAGTCAGATTGTGTGTATGCAATACAAACTTACGCCCAACGCACTTTGTACAAAAATCCAAGGGAGAGTTTGTACAAAGTCTGATAGTTTGTATTGGGCTTAAGACACAGGCTGCCAGAGTGTAAAGCCTCATACACATGATCGGACTTTGTACAAACTTTCCTATGGATTTTTGTACAAAGGGCATCAGCCAACTTTCACCAAATCACATGGTTTTTCTGCTCTTTAACGCCACCTTTGGTCAACTTCTGTATTGTTGTCTGATCTTTTGCATTGGTTCTGAGCATGCGTATTTGTACTATGTACAAAAGTCCTATGGTTTTCTGTACACATGGTCGGACTTTGCTCCATCAGACTTTTTTTGTCAGAAAGTTTGCCTGTTTGCACAGCCAACAAAAGTCAGATGAAAACCGAACTGACTTTTTGACCAAAAACATGCAAATTAACTGTTTTAAGGCAACATCTGACTGTGTGCACGCTCCATTGGACAAACTTTTTCAGTTTTCATATGACTTTTTTTGGCTATGCGGACAGATAAACTTTACAGCAACAAAAGTTCAATGGAGCAAAGTCCGATCGTGTGTACAGAAAACCATAGGACTTTTGTACAAAGTACAAACACGCATGCTGAGAACCAATGCACAAGATCAGACAACAATACAGAAGTTGACCAAATGGTGGCAGTAAAGAGCAGAAAAAACATGTGATTTGGTGAAAGTTGGCTGAAAAAGTCCTGCCATGTGTATGCAATACAAGTTCACGGCCGACACCCTTTGTACAAAAATCCATGGGAAAGTTTGTACAAAGTCCGATCGTGTGCATGAGGCTTTAATCATACACACGATCAGACTTTTTCAGCCAACTTTCACCAAATCACATGGTTTTTCTGCTCTTTACTGCCACCTTTGGTCAGCTTCTGTATTGTTGTCTGACCTTATGCATTGGTTCTGAGCATGCGTGTTTGTAAAGTCCGATGGTTTTCTGTACACACGATCGGACTTTGCTCCATCGGACTTATGTTGACGAAAAGTTTGTCCGTTCGCACAGCCAACAAAAGTCAGATGAAAACTGAAAAAAAGTTTGTCCAATGGAGCGTACGCACGGTCGGATGTTGCCTTAAAACAGCTAATTTGCATGTTTGTTGTCAAAAAGTCTGATCGTGTGTATGGGCCTAAAGTCAAACAACAGCTCAACAAGTGGCAGGGGAGAGCACCCTTCACACACCTCAAAATTCAAAATGCAGCCTTGACATAAGGTGAATATCTACTAAAAAACAAACAAACAATAAATCCAAAGCATAAGCTATAGAGTTCCCAGTGATGGTAAGATCCAATTAGGGATCATAATGAACCAAAATTATGTACACAGTACAATATGAAAAATAGATCTAGATTTGTATAGATTCTATACAGAGTTGTTTTCCAGGTCACTTCTAACATGGGTTTTGGTATAATCACATTTATTAAAAGAGGTTGAGTCTCAGTCAGGTTTTTTATTTAATTTTTTTTGTTTTACTTTTATTATACTTATATATACAGATGGCTACCTCTGATGTTTATAATTTCTTTAAAAAAAGTAGTTACATATTATTTGACTAGAACCTGAAGGACACATTTTATTATATGCTTGTTGAAATATATACAAGTATGCACCTACCTACCTAACACTGATAATGCAAAGCTAATATATCATACGGAGATACTCTGTGCTGTAACACACTAGCTCAAACATAGACTAGGGAAAAGGACGAAAAGTGTTGACACCTTTACCGGCACCACTTTTATCTCAACAGTCATGTTTGCATTTTAAATATGAGATGACAAGAAAAAATTTCTTTAAGGGAAATAACAAAATTGTATAAACCGGGGGTCAGCAACCTGTAGATTATGATCTACCAGTAGATATCCCACAGGTGACTGGTAGATCACTGTCTGGGCTTACTTACCCGCCGCTCTAGAGCATTGAACAGAGTGCAATGCAGAGAAAGTGCACCAAACCTGCAGGATATAATAGAAGTGTATAGCAAAGAAGCATGCGGTTGCAGGACACTTGCAGAGTGACCCTATTTACTTGAATGGCTTGTGATTGGCAGGCGGTAGCACCCACCAAAAGAAACAGGGCCTAATTTCTGCAGCATGTGTACATCTTTGGCTGCTAGCTCATCTCAACCACAGGATTTTGCCCCCCCCCCCCTTCCAACTTTGTGTGAACGAACCCTAAAGGTACAATTGCTGAATGCAACTAGGTCTTATTCACAGTTGTAGCAAGCACTGCTGCTCCTCTGAAAAGCAATCAGGGTGTGTTTGACAGATGGTGAGGCGATATGTTACTTCATTACTACCTGATTTAAACCCATGATTGGCATGCAATGCATGCAATTGTAGGACAGTAGTACAGAAGTTAGAGTTTTAAATCAGGTGTGAGGAGGCGACACTGCGTTCGGTGATCTTTGACTTCTCCCATGTTATTCAAGTAGATCTCCACCTCTTTAAGGTTGCCTACCCCTGGTCTAAACTATCTAGATTATTCTGGCTACTTAATTGTGATGTGGTCATGGAAATCATTGATAGAATAAATTTAAAGGACCCTTCAATCTTATTTTAACATGGTATACAGCTTTATTTCAACAGTGAACTTACAAATCTAGAAATTTGCTTCAGATCCCCGTTTTTGATTTCATTTTTTAAATGTTGAACCAAAGGATTTCAGAATCATCAGGCACTTCAAAATATTGTCTTCCAATTCTTTTTTTAAGTCATGAATTTTCTCCATTAACTTCTTTTGACAAAACAACCAATTGAAGAACATTTATTAATTTTATCATTGCACAGCTGTTGGCACTTTGGAAGATCCAATATAGAAGAAGCAAGATCACGTCATAGCATTTTCTTAAAATACTGGCCAACCAACACATACAAAATCTGAAAAATATATAAAAAATCTGCGCTTAGTAACAAAATTTAAAAAAACAGCAGCTGAATACTATAACCAAGATACTAGGCACAACAAAACATAAAAAATAAAAGTGCAGCGCTTAACCTATGAAAAAAAATGTGACTTAATACAAAAATTTATAAACTTTGGTAAAAAACCTAAATAATAAAAATCAATATATTGGTGAATCCAAATAAAGTGAAAATCAATAGTGAAAATCAATAGTGAAAAGTATTTTCAAAAATTAATTATCAAATAAAAAACAGTCATCAGTGACTCAAAAGTCCAATACATTTGAAGAAAGTTGTGAAAAAATTCAAAAGTGTATAGTAGGGTTACACAGTATAAATAATGTCCTATGTGAGTGAATAACAAAAAATGTGGTTGATCATTGTTTGTTCAAACTCAAAATAGTGCTTGACCACGTGGAGCCTTCACTGCTATAGGTCAGTAATGAATGGAGGCTTACCAGATCAACGGTCGGTATACGCAAATACGGACATCCAGACGGTTCGATGCGGAAAGCTGGAAAACGACCCAGTTCCTCAGATGTTCCACAATCACCGAATCAGCTCGAATCCTCTCGTGAGCCGGTCTGCGCGGCTACGAATACGTAGGAGTTTCGATACAGGAAGCCGGAAGACAACCCACACCTTCGAATGTCTCGTAGTCACCAAGTCCGTTCTGGTCCTCTCAAAAGTCTCGGAGTATCATATCATCATAAAAACAAAAATAAAAGTGCGCCAAATCATGTGATAAAGTTTAAACACGTAAATCTTTATTCCACCGAATAGTTCTAAGTGCTAAAAAATGACTCCACCGAGCCATACAAAAATAAACATATCGTTAAAAAATAGACAATTTGCTAGCAAAAAATATACGAATGCTGAAGCACAAAAGGTGAGCGTGGCTACCCGACGATCATTTCGTCAAAATCTGATGTCATCAGGGGTACAAGTTCTGAACATCTTTAAAGAAGACATCGACATCTCTGGATTTGAAATCTAGTGATTTCTTAAACCATCTTGTTGTGAACCTGACAAACAAATTGTCTTGATGTTTGAAGGGCTGTCTAATTTGGTGTTGAATATATCAGGTGGTTGACCAATGTCAATTGGCTTCAGAAATCTGCTATGTGTTTTTTTTTAAGAATTTGTAAAGAATTGTTCCTTCTTGTTGCCCAAAATGTTTATGTGCAGGAAGAGTTTAGCATGGCACTCAATAGGAATAAATAAAATTCTATTTTTCGAATTGCACATTCATGCTTTCAACCTTCTTAGTTGTGTCTCGGTTCCACTCTGCAAATTCATGTAGGATTTGATGACAGGCATCTGATCTAAACCTCTTTTAACAGCTTTCCCAAGTAAAAGTTAATGTGGCTACTTGACCAAAGGCAAATAGACTGTTGCACTCTGCAAGGTAATTTGCACTTGACATGGGAATTATCCCCAGACCTTAGTGAAGGTGGTGACATTTCACTTTGCAAAAAAAAAAAAAAAAAAACGTAATCATGCTCAGGAAAATGTAAAACTATTGATTAGAACAAGATTGGATAATAAAGGTCGGCAGTGCTTTACTTCATTCACTAAGCTCTGGGGAAAATGCCCTTGAAAAGTTCAACTTACCTTGCAAAGTGAACAATCTAGATGCCTTTAATAAATCAACGCCAGTGTGTTGCTACATGTTTCAGTATTTTGTACTTTTTCAACTGTGTCATTATTTTAGTACTTTTGGAAAAACAATTGAAAGCTATGGTTACAGTGTAGCCTGCATCCACACACAGATCATAGAAAACCCCTTTTCAATGTTTACATTTTTAAGAATACATAAGCAGCCCTGGATATAGGCATTCTTGCAGTGGATACTAACCAACTTCTATAAGCCATCAAAGTCTAATTGCAGCCAAAATAAAAAATGCAAAAATCAGCACAAGGGACATAACGTACAGTCTGTATCATGTTTTCCTTGTGTTGATACCCCTTTTGTTAGGTAAAATCCTCCAACAATGCTCCCCCACCCCGCCCTGTAATTCTTCAGTGTGGAGGGGGTTAAAAGAACTGTGGGAGCCATTGCAGGTTCTTATCAAAAGTGCTCAACTATGCCCATCCTTTCTACCCAGCTACTTGATTCATCAAAGGCATACTACACCTTATATGAATGAAACAGTATCTATGAATGGACGATGGGAAGATGATTAAAAGCCCCTCTATTCATAAATTGTTCTTACCACTCCAACTGAGAAGAAAAGTCGGACATAGTCAGATATTCTTGATGAGAGCCAATGAAAACTCCCACAGTTCTATCAACCTCTGCTACAATGGAAGATTATGGCAGTGGAGATGGGGGGGGGGGGGGGGGGGGAATCATGGACAAAGGAAAATGTCACCTAATAGAAGAAGCTTCAGCACAAGGGATACACTATATATTACAGTCCTACTGACTGTAGGTTGTGTCCCTTGCGCTGATTTTTGCTTTTTTTTTTTTTTTGGCTGCACTTAGGATTTAAGACTTGTCATATTTAAACTTGCACTATATACTGCCAAGTCCATACAATCTCTCCTAGGAATTTAGAGTGCTTAAAAAAAATTCCAAAAGATGAATGATTTTGATCTCCAACATTGAAAGTTGTAATCTGCCAAAAGGGGGTTCAAGAAAACAAACTAGCAAAGGGAAAGGTTTTTAATTGTAGACATTGCTACCATCAAGACACATGGTGAATGATTCCCTTCTCAAAATATCAGTGCAAGTACTAGTGCAGCTGGGTACCAGGGCATTATCGATCATGGCTGTACACTTGCAACATCTATGTGAAAATCTCTTTGCAATTACAGAGTAGGTGAACATTCTTTGGAACAGTAGACCCTCATGGCCAGACACAACTAAGGATAGATTATGTTCAATCAATTCTTCTGTAAAGAGTATTTCAGCATAAAAAGTGTAAAAGAGATCACTTTTTAAACTTCAAAAAATTATTCTTTGTTGAACTATATCCTCTCTCACAACTTATTTCTCTCTATGGACTGTACTCTTTATGTGTTTTTTGCAGTCACCAAGATCTTTATGGCCATTGAAATATCAGAGAGGTACAGTGCCCTGAAAAAGTATTCATACATCTTAAAATTTTCTACATTTTATCATGTTGCAACCAAAAACAAAAATGTGTTTTATTGGGATTTTATGTGATAGATCAACACAACGTGGCACATAACTGTGAAGTGAAAGGAAAATGATAATTTTTTTTTTTTTTTTTTACAAATAAATATGTGAAAAGTGCAGTGTGCATTTGTTTTCAGCCCCCTTTACTCTGGTACCCCTAACTAAAATCTAATGGAACCAATATCCTTCAGAAGTCACCTAATTAGTAAAGAGAGTCTACCTGTGTGTAACTTAATCTTAGTATAAATACATCTGTGAAGCCCTCAGAGGTTTGTTAGAGAACCTTCGTGAACAAACAGCATCTTGAAGGCCACAGAACACACAAGACAGACTTTAATGCCGCGTACACACGACCAGACTTTTCGAGGGACTAAGTCTGACAGACTTTCGACGGAGTTCTGACGGAGTTCTGACAGAGTTCTGACGGACTTTCCGAATGAACGGACTTGGCCACACACAATCACACCAAAGTCCGATGGATTCGAATGTGATGACGTACGACTGGACTAGAATAAGGAAGTTCATAGCCAGTAGCCAATAGCTGCCCTAGCGTCGGTTTTTGTCCGTCGGACTAGCACACACACGAGCGGATTTCTCAGTAGGAACTGGGTCCGGCAGAGTTCTGTCGGAAAAATTTGAAACATGTTCCATTTCTAAAGTCTGTCAGACTTTTGCAAATCAAAAGTCCGCTGCAGCCCACACACGTTCGAATAGTCTGCCGGAATCATTCAGTCAGACTTTTGATGTTGAAAAGTCTGGTCGTGTGTACGGGGCATTAGTCCTGCACACCACAAATCTGGCCTTTGTGGAAGAGTGGTAAGAAGAAAGCCATTGTTGAAAGAAAGCCACAGGAAGCCTTTTCCTGACTTTTTAAGAACTGGATATGCTGTAATATAACTTTCTTTACTACCATCTTGTGAAAACATTTCACTTTTGGTTTTGCCACTTTTTTGTTGCTGTCACCTCAAAAAAATAAATAAATAAATAATATATATATATATATATATATATATATATATATATATATATATATATATATATATATATATATATACATCAACTCAATTAACAATGAGAACTATCCACTTTGCTGTGCAAAACTATTTCAAACGCAAAAGGGAAACACTATTCAATATTAATTACCAGGTGTCAATTCTATCCAGTTCAAGTGATGGAAAATGTTGTATGTGGGCTTTTTTAATTACATTTTTGAAATAAAGTTGAATAATTCGGAGTGCGGCTATCCAGCTTCTGTATGTGGGCTTGGTTGTAGATAAATAGACAATTTGATTGCTCAAGGTGTGACAGCAATGTGTGGTGTAACAGCCATGTGTGGATTCACAGAGAAAGCATTTTTTTTTCTGCATAACTGCAAGATAGACATGTGCAGTTTGTTTCGTAGGAATTGAAAATTTGTACGAATTTCCAAAAATTCGTACATTTGGAAGCATCCAAAATATGAATTTCTATGCTTCCGAATTGTATACGAAATATACAAAATTTCATTGATGAATTTCAGATCCAAATTCCGTTACAACAGAAACGTGACTGGTGTTTTGTTGACCAATCAGAGGTTTTCTTCCGCTTCTGAGTGAGGGTTGGGAAAATTACCTTTTTTAATATGGGAATGGGAGGCTGATACCGGTAGTCAATGGGAGATTCTGACAAAATAAGAATGTGCGTTTATATTGTTTTATTATTGTCATAATAATTACGAGAATTTATTATGATGAAGTTAAAAACCCAGGAAGTCAGCACAGGGATGGTGGGAGCCCCTCATAATGAGCACAGCAGGGGTACAGCCCCAGGAGGAAGTCAGTACAGCACAGGGATGGTGGGAGCCCCTCATAATGAGCACAGCAGGAGTACAAACCCAGGAAGTCAACACATCACAGGGATGGTGGGAGCCCCTTATAATGAGCACAGCAGTGGTACAAACCCAGAAAATCAGCACAGCACAGGGAGCCCCTCATAATGAGCATAATGAGTTGAAGACTGCCATATTGAGAAAGGTATTTTTTGCTTTTTAAATTCATCATAACGAACGTAATTTGTTACGATTCTAACAAAAATTCTAAATGAATTTTGGACATGAATTACCCATGAAATACAAATTAATGGCTAATACGAAATGGAATGAAACAAAACAAATTTATTGACGGCACACATGTCTACTGCACGATAAAAAAGGAAAAGAGGAGACCTTTGGTGGAAATATCATCTTCAAGGGCAGGCAAGTAAGACTTTTAAGGGCACAGACAAATGAAAACTCACCAAGTGCTGTTGGTGACAGGTTCAGCCTTGGGCACACTCATATGCAGGGAGCATATGTGGGTTTGACTGTGGATACAGGGTGCAGTAATCCTTTGGATGGTAAAATAGGAAAATCTCAGTGCAAAGTGCAAGTAAGCATGACTATTAGGGTGAACCCAGTGGAATAATTACCAGATGGTGTTATATTGAGCTTGGGAAGACTCAGGCAGGCAGAAGATGCAGATGTAGGTACAGGGTTCAGTGAAAACCCCTTGAATGGCACCAATACATTTTCTGGAGGAGGCACAGGTAACTTTGATAACTGTAGGAGCCACTGTCAGTGAAACCAGAAAATATCAGCACTAGTGATAAGCTGAACATACCTAGGTTTAATTTGAGCAGGGTTCACCAAACATGACTAAAGTTTGGATACTGAACCCGAGCCCCATTGAAGTTCAACCATTCTCTAGACTAATAGGCAAGGGTTTTTTCAAACAAACAAGGAACTGGGAACATGCACCAAAGCAAAAAAACATGTGTGAAATTTTAATTTTACTGAGAGCAGTGAATTTAGTAATGCTTAATGTGAAACCTGCAAAACTTCAATAAATAATACTCCTTGGGGGTGCCTGTCTGTGAAGTGGTACAGATACAGTATGCGATGAATACAACCTACTACAGCAAAACTGATATTTACAAAGAAAGTGTGTTTAAATTGCCTGCAAAATTACAACTCCGAGCCACTTCCAACCAGCCAGGGATTCCCTTCATCTATATCAGACCCTTATCCTAGATGATGGTCTGGTATAGATGTTAATGGGAGAACCCCACACAAAAAATAACAGCATGAGGTTCACCCCCTAATTCATACCAGGCCTTTGATATTTGATATTACATTTCTAAGGGATAACCCAATGCAAAGATCAAGAAAACAGTATGAGGTTCCCTCAAAAGTCAGTACTAGACCCTTATCTGAGCATGCAGTCTGGCAGGCCAGGAAAGGAGGGATACGTGTGTCCTATAATAAAAATAAAACTGAAAATGTCCCACAATGTATATCCACTGTTTATCACTTTGCCCAGCAATGTAGATCCACATCAGTCAGGATGCTTGCACTAGTCAACCCACCAAAGTGAATGCGGCTCGTGGACACATGTCTGATCTTGACACTTTATTTCTTCCATAAGACAGTTGATATATACAAAGGGCTGGAGGATCCAAATTACATCATGGGCCATATATGGTCACATGCATACTGTATATGCTAAATTATGTCACCTGGGCGATCTTTGTACATATTAGCTGTTATCTATCAGACCTGTCATTTGCCGGGAGTGAAGGGACAGGACTAGACATGTGCTAGCAGGTGGCGCCTGCATCCACAATTTTCCTTAAAAACCACTGACAGCAGGAAGCTGTCATGTATAACATCATCAGTAATACCATTATTATACAGGCTCCTGCTGGAAGAGTAAATGTCTGGGCGCTCATGTGTGCTTGGACCTAACCATATGCCCATCCCTACTCAGCATAAACAGCAAATGAGCTGTTAACCTTTAGACATGAGCAATTTGTTACGGTCTTAATCTAAATTGACACAGTTTTGGTTATTTGGAGATTCGGATGTATCCAAAATTCAGCCTTTCCTTCTCAAAGCTGGCTGCTCAGCTGTTGGCTAATTGCCAGCTTCTTTCTCTCCACAGTGACTCACCTGTTGATGATATCCTGCTTGTCAGTCCTGCCTACTCAAGCCATCCAGCCCAGATGGTCTCTGCTTTCTCCTTGGTCACATCTCTAGAGACGCTCTCCTGTGTTCCTATTAAAGACTTGATTGGCTGACATTCCTTCTGGCTCCAGATTCTGCTTGCTCTTCTACTATGCTCATCTCTGGCTCCCTGATGTTTTGGCTTGTTTGACTATCCGTTCTGGTTCCTGAACTCTGGCTATGTTTTGGCGACCTTTACTCTGTTTGCCTTTTTATTATTATTATTATTAAACAAGTGTGATTTAATTGTACTTCTGTCTCAGTCTGAGTCATGGTTTCTGACAGTTTCATTTTGAAACGAATTACACATTTTCAGAATGATTCAAAGTAGAGTTGGTTGAAATGCTACTGATGGATACAAATTCTGTGTGAAGAATAGCTGGTTGTTAAGGAGCCTGATGACATCACCTGTGACCCAGTTGCCTTGTGACATCATCGACCCAGCATACTGCAGTTGATGGCATAACAAGTGGCGGGGTCACCCAGTAACATCATGAGGTGGCCCCATCCCTTAGTTATTTAAGAACTATCAGGTGGAGTAAGCCTTTATTGCATGCAGAACTTTTTTCAGGTCAGCGACAACAGCGTTCATCGTGATTGATGCTGGATTTACTTTGGGGGACATTGTTTTTGTTTTTTAAGTAAAGGAATTGTCAAAAACTATCCCTATAATTTTATTTATTTTTGACACTTTTTTGGGTGAATGAGTAAGTATATCCCCTACTCATTCACATGGGGGGGCATGATCTGGGGGCCCCGCTTGTTAAAGGGGACTTCCGGATTCCGATAAGCCCCCCACCCACAGACACTCACAATCACCGGCCAGGGTTATGGGGAAGAGGGCCTTGTCCCCATCAGCATGGAGACAAGATGCTTTGGGGGGATTACACACTGGACGATGTTGGCGGCAGGTCAAAGCTAAGGCAGTCTCTGGTGAGAGGTGGATGATGGCTTGACTATGGGTAGAGGGTGCTGCAATAGCCCATGGAATGGCACAAGTAAGTTTTCAGTAGGAAGTACAGGTAAACTGGATGACTGTAGGAGTCACTGAAGTTGAAACAGGAAAACCTCAGCACAAAGAGCAGGAAGATGACAAGATGTCTTGAGAATTTTGCTTGATCAGTCAGCAGCAGCACAGCAGCAGAACAGGCGGTTTACTTCTCTTTCTGTTACTCAGTCAAAATCAAAAAAGTACCAGATCCTCTGTATTTCTTCCCTCCCCATTTTCTCTTTGCGCTATTTTGTGTGCCTGTGGGGACTATTCCCTGCTCTGTTCTGCATGGTGGCAACCTTCTTTAAATTTAGGTAAGCCCCTGTTGTCAATTTTTTTTTATCAAAACAGCACTCAATAACATGCAATCTTATAAAAATATGCCACCTGTGTAAAGTTGTTTTGCTCCCTGCCTTCAAACTCCTCCGCTGACTTCAGCAGCAACTTTTTTCCAGCTCTGAGCAAACGTTCAGGTAATATTTAGCCAGGCACTAATTTAAGCATCAGAAAATCACATTGCTCTGAACAGAAAAGCCAAATGATGAGATGGACGGTAGCTGTGAACAAAGGCCTGAGTGCCGAAATGCAGCTGCGTGTTCTTTTTATCATGGTCATACGACAACAATAAATTTGAAGATTGAATTTCCAGTGGTGCTGGCTCTTCTATGTATTAAAGTAAGCATTACCACTGTGCAGCCTCATACATATTCTTGGTCCTGAGCCTCACAGCAGCCAGCAGAGCCAGTCAAGTATCCAAGCCAACTACCACCATGAAGCCTACCTAAAGTGTAAATATATGTTTTCTGTCAACTGTGCTGTCCTGGCTCTATTATAGGTAAGCCCAGCAGTAGCACAGGAAGTCAGTGTCACAACAAGTTGCTCTGCTTGTCAATATTTGCCCCTAAGTCAGAGTATAGCAACACTTACATACAGCAGAATTAATGTTTGTCCCTCTCTTGCCACTGTCCTTCTTGATTTCGTGTCCTCTTGTGTCCTTTTGAGTCCACTGACAGTTACGTTTTGCAAACAGGCAACAAGCCAAAGAATTTAACTTGAATACCGTGAAGCTGTTAACCCACATAAAAAGTTGATATCTCTGGCAGAAAGTCTGCACTTTCTCAGCCATGCTGATAAGACTCCTTAGAATGGCAGTCAAACAGAGGCACTGTATTGTCAACAGGTATTTTTTGCATTTATAAAACTGATAAAATGGAACACATTCAATAGTGTATTTAACGGGTCAAAATAGAGCAAATAATAAATATCTTTGTTAATGTTTACATACACTTTAATGGTTAGGAATTATGTTGAATTTTAACATTGAAAGGTAGGTAGAAATTGTGCAATTACGACTTGGACTGGCTGCAAAATGTTGAAGAAAAGTGTAAAATGTTTTGCGTGTCCTTATCTATGTCTACCCTCTAATGATCACTGATTGGCTGTTACTGGCTGGTACACAGTGCTTATTTCTAGTTGACTGTATGGATCACTGGTCCCCAGCCCAGAAGTCGTGTCAGCAGAGGTTTGTGTAGAATCATCTTCAGAATACTGCTTCCCTATTTCTCTTGTGGCTGAAACCCATTCCCATACCTCCCAACATTTTGAGATGGGAATGAGGGACACCTACTAGCAAATGTATGCAGGCATAGGATATGCCCCCTACCACACACCATTAAAGGAGAATTAACTAAAAAAAGGTTAATTAAATCCACAAGGGCTTTTTTTTTTTACCACTACTATTCCTTTATATTAGCTTTTAAAATGTACAAATGCAGCAATTTAGAAATAGCATGAAAGGTTTTGCACTGGGGAACAATTTTTGAAAGAAAAAAAGTGCATTTTATATACAACTATATATATATAGATCAGACCAAAATGAGGGACAAATGAGAGGGAAGCAGGGGCACTTGGGAGCTATGCATTCCCTATCAATCTCTCCTCCCAGTCTCCTCCTTCCTTTTCTTACTCTCTACTTTTCTTTGCAATCCCCTCTCCAATTTCTCTCTTCCCCCACCCTCTCTCTTATTGTGCTAGGTATTATTGTGCTGGGGGTTAAATTTGTATTGGGGCTATATGTGTGCTGTTTTTTTTTTTGGTAGAACTGAAGGTTATTATTGTCTAATGAGTTATTGCTTTCCCTGACACTTGGGGGTTATTATTGTGCTGCAGTTAATTGCTTACCCTGACATTTGTGGGATCTTTCATGGCTGGCCCTGACAATTGTAGGAAATTTTTGCTGGGGCTTATCAATGCTGGCCCTAACACATATTCTTAGATTTATTGATGGTCCTGCCAGATGCTGGAGTTTATCATTGTTGGCACTGACACCAAGAATAGGACCTATTTTACTCCAACAATTTTTTCAGTGTACCTCCAGACCTTATTTTGTCTAAACCATAGCAAATAGAGGGAAAAGTTGCACACTAAAAGCTGTACATCATGAAGTAACACCCACTTTATTGACTTTTTGGACACACACTTGCACTCTGTATCTTTCTTCTCAATTCCTTCAAGGTGTTGTTCTTCTTTTTTTTAAATGTTGGCATTTATGGGTTATTTTTATGCCCACTGATAATAATTATAGAACTGATTTTTGCAATTGCTGACCAGCAATGTAAGGGATACTGTTACAAATGTCTTACTACTGCCCCTTGTTTGCTTGTGTGCTTAAAAGAGGCTACTGTCGGGGGGGCGGAGCCAGCCGGCAGAGTGTATGGCTGCTTAGACACACAGCTCCTGCCGAGAATACTCTCCGGAGCGGATATCAGCGACAAGAGGCACCCAATCTTCCCTGAAACAGAGCGATAACGGTGGGCTAACATTAGAGAGCATGCCGAGGAAGAGGAAAGCCCGTAAGGAACCGGGTAAGCTGACGTATTTTTTTGCCCGCTCCAGCCGCTCGGATAGCCAAGATGGCGCCGGCCATAATTCCAGAAATGCGCGCCCGTCCTCCCTGCATGTCGGAGGGGGATGGAGAGGAGACAGTACTCCAGCGGAGGAGCGGAGACAGCGTATACCTGACTCCTGTGCCTCGTCTACCCCCAACAGCCCTGCCAAAACTAAACAAAGAATGACAGACACATCACCCTCGGGCTCTGAATCAGAAAGCAGGGGGGTAGTGATAGATGATACATTGGAGTTCCAAGATGCCATTGCGGCCTTCCCCACCAACAATGCCCCAGTGATGGACTCCACTATGAAAGAAATGCTGTTGACCCTGCGAAGTGTAATACATACGGACATGCTGCAATTGGTCAAACAATGCAAAACCGAGGTCAAGGCTGTAAGCAGCAGAGTGACCCACATTGAGAGTAAGATGGGTGAATTTACTACAACCTTTAATGCAATGGTGGACGCGCACAATGACCATGACGATGACATTCAATGGCTCAGATCAAAAGTCGCGGACCTTGAGGACCGTTCCAGGAGGAACAATATCAAGATAAGGGGATCCCTGAAACGGTCAGACCCCAAGAATTAATGGCCTACTTGACCACAGTAATGATGGATGCCCTCCCAGACCTCCCGCTGGAGGAATTAATTATAGACAGGATTCATAGACTGCCAAAACCCAGACACATCCCTGAACAACTCCCTAGAGACACTATTGCTCGAATCCACTATTACCATGTCAAAGAAAAATTTATGTCCGTGACCAGGAATGTGACCCAATTGCCAGAGAGTATGCAAGGACTGTCTTTCTTTGCAGACCTATCAGCCCACACGATGCAACGGAGACGCAATTTGGTAACCATCACCAAACCACTACGGAACTACAAAATCCCTTATCGGTGGAATTACCCAGCTAAATTGGTGGTGGCGAGAGGCGACCGAGAATACATAATCTCCACCTTGGAGGATGGCATCAGGCTGCTAGAAAAGTGGAACATCATCCCACGTCAAGACGGCACTTCCCAGCTGGAGGAAACGGATGGCAGACGAGTTCCCGACCATTATACCTGAACATTTCAAAGGTTGGTGCCTGTATCTCAACTTCGTACATTCCGGAGAGTCACACCGGCGGAATGAACTAGTTGAACTTTCCCCTAAAATTAGCGGGTACTTACCTGCTCAGATTTCGTGAGAAATCGTATCTTTTTATATCAAGTGCGAAAAGCACGTTTGTTTGTTTGTTTTTTCTTTTTTTCCTTTTTCCTTTGCTATCACTTTTTTGTTACACAGTTTTGTGTCCATTTGGACATAGAAAAAAGAAAGAACTGCGCTAACCACAAATACCCAAAGTGAGTAGGGTATGTATATGTGCCAGACCCACAATATGGCTCTTAGTATCTTAATGTCTCTGAGACCACCTCCAAAATATAGTGCAAAACATATACAAATAAATGCAATTAAATACAAAAACAAACCATAAATGCGTGTCAATGATGTGAATTCCCCAAACACAATATGAGTATATCAAACTCTGTGCATATACCCCTAAAGAGTAAAAAAAATAGAATATGGAAAAAAATATGTTTGCAATTTTTACATAAATGAACTATCGAAAAAAAATGTCCATATGGTAAATGAACACCAGTGAAGTAAAACTTCAAGTGAAGTGCAGCAGTGAAGAAAAACTTCAAACAGCTGAGTTACAAGTGCACAAATTAAGAATCTTCTCCAGAGATGTAATGTGCTTTTCCCATCACCGAATGAGTGAATTGGCTCCTTACCAGATCCAAGCGACCCCCCGTTACAGAGGGTCACCACAGGCGACAATAGTCAAAGGATATCCGGATAGCGCTTCCTCCTCAGGCGATCCCAAATCTTTCACGCGATAGGGTTATGGCTGTTATTCCACATATCACTCCCAACTCAACGTGGTATCACATAGGGAAAAACATAGGCTCCAGATAGTGTAAAGCCAAATGACTTTAATTTGCAAAAACGAACGTATACACTTACATAAAAGACTTTAAAAGCAGGTTCAAAACAGAAGCGTGCACCGGCCGGATACACGCCAACGCAGAGACCAACCCGTCCTTCCTGGTCCAAAAAGAACGAACACGACTGGGGTGACGTCGACACGTTCGCACCGCCCTACGCGTTTCGTAATAATTTACGTCGTCCAGGGGCACGGGCGGCGTGCGACGTCACCCCTTTTATAACCAACAACTTAACCAAGCCTCGCTTTGGGTCAGCGGCCATCTTAGATATCACATAAGCGTTAGGAATCAATGGCCATAGGCCAAGCCTCACTATCAATCACGAACGTCAAATGTGCGTATCCGCAACGAACGTCCTCTAATTGTGGACCATACCTCGTTTCCATACTAACGTCATATGGTCATAAACCAAGCCTCACTTCCAGGTGATAACCCTATTGGAAGAGAGACGTGGTAAATGCCCTCATTTTAAAATACCCTTCCTATGTCCAGAGACAGGGCATAGTGTAGGTCACAAAGGAGGGTAAACCAAAATGAAAAAATCAATAAAATGAAGAATAATAATAAATTGTAATAAAATAAAACAAAAGTAAAATGAAATAAAATATCACAAATTGGTATAGAGATACACCAAAAATTATGCATTTCTTGATGTATTCATATGTCCATCAAATTCAATTAAGAACTGGGGCTACTGTAGACATGTATTTCAAATACCTTACTGACTCGCGTATTCCCCAGGGATTAGCCTAGGGCATCCCAAACAGATATCAAGGAATGCAATTGAACATGAATCCCCAAATCTAGAGGGCCGCCAAACCCAAAACCAGGCCTGCCATCCAAAAGGGGCCAAAAAAGGAGAAAAACAAGGATATGTTTTACAGTAATATGTACCAAAATAAACAGCAAGAGAAAGTACAGTAGAATGGTATTTCACAGTAACTGATACAAGAACCGTGGTAGAGAAGCATTACATCAAACAGGTCACCTCAAGAGTTATTAATAAAGGCATTTACATCGGTGTCCACATTAAGGCCAAACGGAACATATGTTTTTAATTTATGGATCCAGGCCATTTCGAGCTTGGATATTTCCCTAACCAAGGACCCTCCCCTCCAATGGGGCCTGTATTTGTCTAAACCGACAAATAGGGTGCCTGATGGGTCTCTCTTATGTGTCTGGTCATAATGTCTGGACACAGGGTGTTTGTCAAACCCACGTCTGATGTTGCCTATATGTTCGTTCAACCTGACGCGAAGTGCCCTCTTGGTCCGCCCTATATACTGGAGGCCACAAGGGCACTGTAAGAGGTAAACCACAGCCTCCGAGGAGCAAGTAATAAAAGACTCTATTTCGTATGTTCTAGTAGTGCTTGAGGATACAATGCTAGAAATCTTAGAGCTCTATGTGAATTCAGGGTACAAACCTGACAGTTCTTACATTTATAGTAACCAATTAAATTTTGAAAGAAACATCTATTAGCCCTAGGCGGGTCCTGTACACTGGGGGCAATCCTGTTTCCCAGTGAAGAGGCCCCTTTAAAAATTATTTGGGGTTTAACAGGTAGAATTGGATTCAAAACATGGTCACTAGTGAGTAAGTGCCAATGTTTTTGAATCAAATTTCTCACACCGCGATGTTGGACTGAGAAAGTCGTGACAAACGGTACACCACCCTGTATGTTAGCCCTAACACTTTGTCTGTCTACCAGTAGTGAAGATCTATCTCTAGTCCGGGCAGTCTTCATGGTTGCATCAAGGGAAACGGGATCATATCCCTTTTCCAGAAATCTGCCTGCCAAAATCGCTGCCTGTTCATCATATTTTGCAATATCCGAACAGTTCCGTCTGAGGCGTAAAAATTGCCCCAGGGGAACAGCTTTTAGCCAAGGTTGAAAATGGCAACTGTCGGTAGGGATGTACGAGTTCCTATCGGTAGATTTAAAATATGTAGATGTGATAAACTCATCTCCAACCCTCCTGATGTTAAGATCAAGGAAATTGACCTCATCCTGGCTAGCCTCAAAGCTAAATTTGATCCCTCTATTGTTTTCATTTAAACTAGCCATGAACGACCGCAAATCTGGCTCTGTTCCTTCCCAAAGGAGGAGGACATCATCGATATACCTCGCCCACAGGACTATCTCAGACCTTCTAGGGGCATCGATGATGTCCTCCTCCCATTTGGCCATGAAAAGGTTGGCCAAGCTGGGGGCATATTTTGCCCCCATGGCCACGCCCCTGTCCTGGCGATAAAATTGCTGGTCGAACCAGAAATAGTTGTGTCCGGCCGCATATTCCAGAAGTTCTATTAGGAAATCAATCTGAGGTGAAGGAAGACCCGACCCCCTCTCTAGGAATAGTCTCACTGCCTCCACTCCTAAGGAGTGGGGGATGATGGTATATAATGAATTAACATCTGCCGTGACCAACCAAAGACCATCTCCAGGGGTGATACCGGACAAAAGATTGATTATATGTTTAGTGTCTTTGACATATGACGGGACCTTTTTGGACCAAGGGTTGCAAATAATGATCTATATATTTGCCCACCCGGGACGTCACCGAGTCAATACCACTGACTATGGGTCGTCCCGGGGGGCAAACTTGATTCTTATGTAGCTTCGGGAGGTAGTAGATAACAGGTGTACGGGGGGCACAAGGTATCAAAAAAAGTTTTTCTTTATCATTTAAGATGCCCCTCCGGTGACCTCCCTCCACAATCCTACCCAGTTCCTTCTTATACTTGTCCACTGGATCCCGGTTAAGGATAGTGTATGTTTCCCTATCCACCAAGATGCGGTACACCCCTTAATGTAATCGCATCGGTCTAGTACCACGATCCCCCCCCCTTTATCGGCAGGTCTAATGACCAGGGATTTGTTGTTACACAAAGTGTCTAAGCCCATCTCCAGGTCTCTACGCAATTTGACTTTCTTCACCCTGATATCCTCCAGGTCACGTAGTACCACATCCCTGAATACCTTAATACTGGGTGCAAGGGATCCTGGAGGATTGAAGAGGGACGCATTTGAAAGGTTGGAGTGTTGAAACTCCGTTATTCTCGTGGTATTCTCTCTAATGGGGTTACCCAACATATACCGTTTTATATTCAATTTGCGGACAAATTTGTGTACGTCCATATAAGTTTGAAACTTGCTCAGACATCTGGGTGGAGCAAATTTCAAACCTTTGTCGAGTAATTTGGTTTCAGAAGCCGTGAGTTCCTGTTTGCTTAGATTAAAGATTCCAATTCCTATGGCCTCTTTCTTTTTTGTTGATTGGGCTCGCCTCCCCCCTCTAACCCCTCTCTTTGTTCGATGGACCTTTTCAGGCCTCTGTTGTCCCTGGGAAAAAAATGTTGGCTATTATTCCCACTGGTGTGGGGCCCTCCCTCATAGGCGGGCTGTTGGTATCCCTGTCTATATCCTGGACTCCCCTGGATATAGGAATTAGGATGCCGTCTAGGGTCCGCCCTCCAATTCCCTCCTACTCGGCCCGATCCCCTGGGGGTCTCAGAGTCAGAGAGGGGAAAAAAATTATTTTGAATGGGGACATTATAATTATAATTCCTATCATCTCTATTCTGATAGGGGAGATTCTCTTGGTAGGGACCCTGAGTCCAATCTGGGGGCCCATAGGTCCCTGAATGGCTGGGTCGTCCTGTTCTCGGAGAAAAAGGTACTTGGTGAGGGTATGGCCCATTCAACTTGGGGCCTTTTTTGGGGATTCTCTGTTGAGGAGCTCCCACATATTGATTCCTAGTCTGGTTTGGAGTCTTTTGATTATTCACAGGTCTCCTAAAACCATAGCTGGTGCCGGGATTGGGTTGGGTGTTGTTCGGGGGTGGTTGTGCGGGGTTACCTCCCACTGCGCCCAGTGAATTCAGTTGTTGTGATGTGTCCATCTGGACCTCCACCACCTCTTCCAAATCTAAATCCCTCTGCCAAGAAAATACCATCCCAGTGTTGTAATCCTCCTTATCCCTATTATATTTCCGTTTTTTCTTAATTTTCTGATCTTTTTCTTCTTTTTCAAGGACAGTTCATCAGTAGAAATCCTACAAGGCAATAACTCTGTACCACTAAGACAAGGTTTCCTAATCATCCCTTGTGATTGATACTTACCTCCTATACTATCCACGGACCGCTGGGTCTATCCCACTGCACTGTCTTCATACATAACTGTCCCTTTTACCCTTTGGACATTCTAATCGATAGGGTCCTACTTTCGTGTGATAAGATCTCTACCGCTGCATACTTACTATTATTCTTTCATTGAACATGGCGTTCAAGATTACCTCCATGAATGTTAATGGTTTGAACACCCCTTCAAAAAGACATATGTTGTGGAAAGAAGCCCAGTCCCAAAAATGTGACATACTATGCTTGCAAGAAACGCACTTCAAGGTACAGGGGCACCCTCACCTATCTCACAACCAATACCCGCACTGCTACTACGCATGTGCACAAACAAAAAAAAGGGGAGTCGCTATCTTAATTAAACAATCCGTAGCATTTAAATATAAAGCCCACTATAGTGATGTTGAGGGCAGATATATTATTTTGGCATGTGAGATAGGTGATGTGGCATACACCATTGTCAATGCGTATGCTCCCAATAATAATCAGATTGCATTTTTGAATAAGCTATGGAAAAAAGTACAGCAGAATGTGTTTGGCCATGTTATATTATGTGGTGATCTAAACGTTATCTCTGACCATCAATTAGACATACAGTGGTGTGAAAAAGTGTTTGCCCCCTTCCTCATTTCCTGTTCCTTTGCATGTTTGTCACACTTAAGTGTTTCGGAACATCAAACCAATTTAAACAATAGTCAAGGACAACACAAGTAAACACAAAATGCAATTTGTAAATGAAGGTGTTTATTATTAAAGGTGAAAAAAAATCCAAACCATCATGGCCCTGTGTGAAAAAGTGATTGCCCCCTAAACCTAATAACTGGTTGGGCCACCCTTAGCAGCAACAACTGCAACCAAGCGTTTGCGACGTGCAATGAGGCTTTTACAGCGTCCTGGAGGAATTTTGGCCCACTCATCTTTGCAGAATTGTCCTAATTCAGTTACATTAGAGGGTTTTCGAGCATGAACGGCCTTTTTAAGGTCATACCACAACATCTCAATAGGATTCAGGTCAGGACTTTGGCTAGGCCACTCCAAAGTCTTCATTTTGTTTTTCTTCAGCCATTCGGTGGTGGACTTGCTGGTGTGTTTAGGATCATTGTCCTGCTGCAGAACCCAAGTTCGTTTCAGCTTGACTACACGAACAGATGGTCGGACATTCTCCTTCAGGATCTCTTGGTAGACAGCAGAATTCATAGTTCCTTTTATCACGGCAAGTCTTCCAGGTCCTGAAGCAGCAAAACAGCCCCAGACCATCACACTACCACCACCATATTTTACGGTTGGTATAATGTTCTTTTTATGAAATGCAGTGTTCCTTCTACGCCAGATATACTTGGACACACACCTTCCAAAGAGTTCCACTTTTGTCTCATCGGTCCACAGAATGTTGTCCCAAAAGTCTTGGGGATCATCAAGATGTGTTGTGGAGAAATTGAGACGAGCTTTGATGTTCTTTTTGCTCAGCAGTGGTTTTCTCCTTGGAACTCTGCCATGCAGGCCATTTTTGCCCAGTCTTTTCCTGATGGTGGAGGCATGAACGCTGACCTTAACTGAGGCAAGTGAGGCCTGCAGTTCCTTGGACGTTGTTGTGGGGTCTTTTGTGACCTCTTGGATGAGTCGTCGCTGCGCTCTTGGGGTAATTTTGGGCGGCCGGCCACTCCTGGGAAGGTTCACCACTGTTCCATGTCTTCGCCATTTGTGGATAATGGCTCTCACTGTGGTTCGCTGGATTCCCAAAGCTTTGGAAATGGCTTTATAACCCTTTCCAGACTGACAGATCTCAATTACTTTCTTTCTCAATTGTTCCTGAATTTCTTTGGGTCTCGGCATGATGTGTAGCTTTTAAGGATCTTCTGGTGGACCTTACTGTGTCAAGCAGCTCCTATTTAAGTGATGCCTTGATTGTGAACAGGTGTGGCAATAATCAGGCCTGGGTGTGGCTAGAGAAATTGAACTCAGGTGTGGACAACCACAGTTATAGTATGTTTTAACAAGGGGGGCAATCACTTTTTCACACAGGGCCATGATGGTTTTGATTTTTTTTTCACCTTTAATAATAAACACCTTCATTTACAAATTGCATTTTGTGTTTACTTGTGTTGTCCTTGACTATTGTTTAAATTGGTTTGATGTTCCGAAACACTTAAGTGTGACAAACATGCAAAGGAACAGGAAATGAAGAAGGGGGCAAACACTTTTTCACACCACTGTATCTAGCTCTGGTAACAGGAAAACGTTTAGATCATCTCTATCAGTCTTCACCTGTAAAAACAACTTATATGATGTTTGGAGAAGTCAACGCTCCAATGAAAGGGATTTCTCTTTCTTTTCAAAAGTACACTTGACGTATTCCAGAATTGATGTATTTCTGGTAGACAAATTTATTTTACAAAAAATTTCCGAGTCCGATATAGGACATATCTCTTGGTCCGACCACGCACCGGTATCTGTGACAGTGGGCACTCAAGGTATCACTACTAGAGCCAACAGATGGCGTAACGACACCCTACTGTTCGCAGACCCGCTGCTTGCATCGGACATAGAGAAATCAATCAAAGAATTTTATGAGTTCAATGACACACCTAACGTTGATCCTTTCACCCTCTGGCTATCACATAAAGCGTATGTAAGGGGGATCCTGTTGAAACATAGTGCGGCCATACGGAGGAAAAGGAGGCAGCGAATGGAAGACATCTTGAATGATATTAAACAATTGGAATCCCAAAATAAACTAGCACCCTCTTTGAACATTAGCTCAAAGTTATTCAAAGCAAGAGAAGACCTTAGGAATCTATTAATATCACAACATGTTAGGAATACACACAGACTTAAGGCTAACTTTTATATGCATGGAAATAAAGCAGGTAAATTACTAGCAAACCAACTTAAAGATAAAGTTATTAGACAAAAAATTCCCTTTTTGATTCACCATAAGACCGGATCCAAACACATTAACCCCAAGGACATTGCAGACACGTTTAGATGCTATTACGAAAATGTATATAATATAGGAAAGGATCCTGATACCCCCCCAACCCACGTCAAGCCTAATAAGCTCCTTTTTAAAAGACATCTCGCTCCCTTCGGTTCAACCTGCGGAATTAGAAACATTAAACTCTCCCTTCACTGAATCAGAAATTAAAAAAACTATAGCCGCACTACCCAACAACAAAACACCAGGACCAGATGGCTATTCTTCGGAATACTATAAACATTACAAAGAGATACTAGCACCGTATTTACAGAAAGTCTTCCATAGCGCTGCCTCCTTGGCCTCCTTCCCTGAGGAAATGTTACAGGCTACGATTATCACATTACCCAAACCAGGGAAGGAACCGAACAGGGCTCAGAACTTCAGGTCTATATCGCTGTTAAACACAGATGTTAAGCTATACGCGAAAATATTAGCAAACAGACTGGCAAAAATTTTGCCACGCCTAATAAATCATGATCAGGTGGGATTTGTGGAAGGTAGGCAAACTACGGATGCCACCAGGCGTATACTTAACATTATACATTGTGCAAATGAATCAAACCAGCCCTCTGTCCTCCTGTCCTTAGACGCCGAAAAGGCCTTTGACAGGATACATTGGGGCTATATGTCTAAGGTACTAGATAAATTTGGGTTCAACGGGCAAATACAATCAGCTATCAGTGCTTTATATTCTAATCCGTCAGCCATGATATTCACAGAAGGTATCTTCTCTGACTCATTCCCATATCTAACGGCACGCGACAGGGGTGTCCCTTATCACCCCTAATATTTGCACTCATGATGGAACCGCTAGTGGAAAAGATTAGACAGCACCCTCAAATAAAAGGAATACACGTAGGAAAGGAGGACCATACAGTAACATTATTTGCAGACGATATTATATTATCACTATCTAACCCGACTTACTCACTTATGGCTATACAGGAACTACTTGCTCAATTTAACGCGGTTTCCTACTACAAAGTCATCGCTTCAAAATCAAGTATTATGGGACTAGTACTGCCTTTAGACATGGAAAAATCTTTAAAAGGATACACTGCCATTTACGTGGGCAGACAAATCTCTTCATTATCTAGGCATCTCACTTACAAATCAACTTTCCCAACTATACCAAGCTAACTTTGAACCACTAATTGCTGAATTCACACAAGAAATGCTCAAACTGAAACGTTATTACCTGTCCTGGTCAGGTAGACTGGCTGCATATAAAATGATCCTGGTCCCCAAACTATTATATTATTTCAGAGCACTCCCTATCCATTTACCGGCCTCCTTTTATTCCAAAATGCAAAACGCTTTGTCCAAATTTTTATGGGAAGGGAAAAGAGCTAGGTGCCATCACACTATCTTTACGAAACATAGAGAAGCAGGAGGCATGGGAGTCCCACTCATAAAAGACTACCACATGGCAGCTATATTAGCGCAAGTGGCAGCATGGTATGACACAACACACCCAATACATTGGAGCAAAGCAGAACAAGCTTATATGCAGAAGGGAGAGGCGCAAAACTTACTACTGACTACAGCACTTTCCAATTAAAAATTATGTGGAACTCATCCCACAATTCATGCAATACTTAAGGCCTGGGATTACTTTTTGCAAGTTAAAAACCCTCACGTCAAACACGTAACAACACCCATTTCTCTCAAAACTCTTCTCTTACTTGCACCAGACCTGCAGATTCAAAATTGGGAGAGAGCAGGAATTCAATTCATAGCAGACCTGTATGATACACAGAGATTGAGATGCTTTGAAAATCTACAATCTAAATACTCACTACTACACACAGAATTTCTAACATTCGCTAGAATTTCACATATTTTGAGAGCAACGTCTACTCCTGTAATTGACATCCCAGAAGAGGTTCATAAATTGTGGAAAGTTGGTTCTACTAGAAAAAAAGGCATTTCATGTTTCTATAACTTATTAAATAGCAAGAAATATCTAGATATTCCTAAACAATTCCAAAAATGGGAATCAGACTTAAAAGCTACTATATCTCGGGAGCAGTGGCGCCGTGCAATTAAAAACAACAATACCCACACTAGATGTTCCAACTACAAAGAAACAACACAAAAACTGCTTCTCAGGTGGTACAAAAAGAGGCTACTGTCTGTGTTCTTAATACACTGTAAATATGGTAGTTTCTAGATTAACTTTTATGTCAAAAAATTTCTCATTGTGTTTTTTCTGCTTTTATTATAACACAGGGTTCAGAGTAGGGGACTCCCGCCATTTACACTCACGGCACAAGCCCAGCACTCCCCAAAAATGGTATGGGTACATCCTATTCACCCCCACCTGTTTACAGTGGTTTCAGGCCACATATTTATGATCACTTTGATTTCTCCGTTTACATATTTAGTATTTGATTATTACCAAAAGTCCAGTTAATAAGAAGTCAGTTGTTTTATTTCTGATTTTTATTAACAGGTCTCTCTACCAAACTATTTCAAAATATCTCATGTTCTCAGATCAACTGTTATAAAATATTGATTTGTACTTGAATGGGTTTTACTGTACATTTTCTTCTCACAAATACAAAAGATTTGGCAAAACTGTACTGTTGCTCCACAGAAAAGACATTTTAATGTCACTGTGCCCTTTTCCGATACTATGGTTATTTGTCTTTTCTTTTCTATTTCTTTCAAATAGTAGGAAAAGAGTATGGTAAAGCTATCAATGATATGTTTAAAGCAACTCTAAAGCTTTCAATAAAAAGGAAAGCTAGGCTTCTGCCTATGAAGACACTGAATAGTACTGCTCCAGAGCAATTAGTCCAAACCTTGCTATCTGTAATGCCGCGTAGACACGATCAAACAATCCAGTGGAAAAGTCCGGCATACTCGAGTCCGCCGGACAATCCACCCGTGTGTGGGCGCCGGTGAACTTTTTTTACCCAAAAGTCCGGCGGACTAAGAAAGTAGTTTTTCACCAAAATATGTCCGCCATGTGTGTGCTAGTCCACCATACTTTTGAAATGAATGGACTTTTCCCGCACGGAGAAAAGTCCGTTCATTTTGAGCACGGCTCCAGGTAGCCGGGACCAGCGAAGGAAGCGTCGCTGGCCCCGTCACCTGGTATGGAGTTTAAGACCACCAATGTACTGGTATACCCTTCCTAGCAGCATTAATCATGTGCATTGCAATTGACATAAAGTACCTCTTTTTAGAAATTTTAGTTATATGTAGGAGATACTATCATGGGCAAAATTCTAGTGGGAGCAAAGACACTATGGTCAAATTGTGTACTTTACGCCAGAAGGGTTGGAGTATCGGGCAATCCCACCAAATATGGGAACATTTACCTGGCTCCTTTCCACAGCACCAGCATTGATCATAGACTGATGGGGAGAATTTATGGAACAGGTCTGGGGTGTTGTACCAGCGGGTTTTCAGTTTGTACCCATTTTCCTGAACAGAGACATTCCGGGACCCTTTATGAATGTATAAATGTCCCAGCTCTCCTCTTCTCTCTCGGAACTCAAGATAGATTTCCAATAGGAGCATTCTGAGCTTAAAAGTGCAGAGGAGTCCCCAAATAGGGAAGCATAGAGCATTGATATGACATGACTTTGGGGGGTCGAATGAGAACAGAGTGACTCCATAATTGTAGAGGTCTTTGTGAAACCCTATCTGCAGGAAGGGTCATTGAGGAAATGTTTAAGCTGGATATAGGGCCAGAATGGGAATGAGCCTGTGTCAGAGCTCTCAGCAAGTTCAAGTTGATTTGGAGTAATTGATTTTTAAGCTGACAGGTAGTTTGAAATGCTCCAAAATTTGCAGGAGATTGGGTAAGAATGTAAGTGGTGAAGAAAGAAACAATAGTACGTCGTCCGCAAAGGCCGCAATCCTAAATTCTCGATCCAGAATCCTTATGTCTTTAACATTTGGGTTGGCTCAGATGCAACGGAGAAGGGTTCTAGTGTAAGTATGTAAAGCAAGGGAGAGAGGGGGCATCCCTGTCTAGTTCCATTATGGATGGAGAAGGTTTTCGACAGATGGCCATTAACCTTTACCCTAGCTTTAGGGTTAGCATATAATGAAAAAATGAAGGCCCAGCGAGGTCAAGACTGATTCCATATAGTCCCAGGCTACTCTGTCGAACACCTTCTCTGCATCCATTGCCAGGAAAAAGCCTTGATGTCAGGAAGTAGTAAGCCAGTTGTGCAGGTTCAGGGCCTTAATGGTGTTGTCCCTGGCCTCTCTTCCAGGGACAAACCCCACCTGGTCTAGGCCCACCCAAGCTGGTACATGGTAAGACAGGTGAGTTGCCAAAATTTTGTCAAAGAGCTTGACGGTTCATGTTAAGCATGGAGATTGGATGATAAATGGCTACATTAGTAGGGTCCTTCCCTTCCTTGGGAATAACAGATATATAGGCTTCAAGAAATCTATCTGATCTACAAGAGTCAGTGGAGAGTGAATTAAATGCTTTAAGGAAGCTCAGCGCTAGGACGTCTGCAAACATTTTATAGTACAAGGCCGTAAAACCATGTGGGCCTGGACTCTTGGTTTTGTGGTTTTAAGTGCCTCTAGGAATTCTTCTGAGGTCAAGAGAGCTTCTAAAGCCAGGGACTCATCAGTTGACAGAGCTGGGGGGCTGTGTTGACTTAGGAAATCTCTAATTAATTCCTGGTGTTTTGAGAATGCAGGATTCGTGTCTCCTGGGCGTATGTTATATAGTTTTCTGTAGAAGCAATGAAACTGCTGTGCTATGTCCTAATTTTTAGTGTGTATCCTGCCCGTGGAGTCTACAATGCGATGGACTGGGACTGTGGAAGCCAATTTATGCTGCTGAGTGGCTCTGACCAATAACCTACCAGGTTTGTTATCCTGCTCAAAGAAGAGTTTTTGGGATAAGACATTGCACCGGTGCACTCTTTTGAAAAGTTCTTCTAGTAAAAGTGTTTGCATTTCTGCCAGTTCCTGTGAAGTTTTGAGTGCTAATGTGCATTTCTGCTGAGCCTCTAAGTTACGTATTTTGGTGGATAGCACTAGTATCAGGGCTTGACGCTCCTTTTTTTCCGGGCCAAGGCTGAGAGTAACTGGCCTCTAATAACACATTTATGGGCCTCCCATTGTGTCATGGGAGAGACATCTGGCTTACTACTATGGCTAAAGAATACTCCTAGCTCTTGTTTAAGTGCCACTAGGTCCCCAGGATCCGCAAGAAGGGACGTATTTAATTTCCAAAGTTTGGTGGAAGTAACCATATTGGGAAATTGTAGGGTACTTATGGTGGGGTGATGGTCAGACAATGTCATGTTCTCGATCGATGCACTGTGAAGATAAGGTAAGTCTGCTTGTGTTATAAATAGGTAGTCCAGTTTTGATTACCTGTTGTGCAGAGATGAGAAAAAGGTATAGTCTTTGTCTTGGGGGTAGAGGGTCCTCCAGGAGTCATGTAACGTTAGGGATTCAAGCTGGAGCTTGATTTGGCGAAGGACAGTGTAGGGGAGGGAGGAGGTGCCAATGGAGGTATCCAGTAGGGGGTCAAGAGGTACCTTGAGGTCACCCCCCACAATTAGAAGCCCCGATTGAAAGAGTGTGAGTTTTGCGAGAACCTCCCGCAGAATGTAACTTGTCTAGAGTTGGGGCAGTACATATTAGCTAACGTTACCTGCCTGTTTCTCCATAAGCCCTTCAAGAAAATAAATCTTCCCTCTGGGTCTATTAGATCCGGTCTTCAATGTCTAAAAATAACTCTTTAGAGAGTAGGATGAATACACCCTTAGTCTTAGCCCTTGAACACACGGTCGGACATTCCGACAACAAAATCCGTTGGATTTTGTCAGACAGATTTTGTCCGAAACTTGTGTTGCATACACACGGTCGGACAAAGTTGTCGGAAAATCAGATCGTACGTAACATGATGACGTTATTTCGTTACGACGAAGGCTAGTAGCCAATAGCTTTGGTTACGTTCAGGCTAGTAGCCAATAGCTTTGGTCTAGGAATTTGATCTGAGCATTCGTGGCACTTTGTCTGATTGGAATTCTCTACACACAATCAGACAAAGTCTGATCGGATCATGTTGTCGGAAAGTTTTATAGCCCAGTTCTAAAACTTTGTCCGTCGGTTATTCCGATGGAAACAGTCCGATGGAGCCCACACACAGTCGGATTATCCGACAACACTCTCCGATCAGACAGTTTCCATCAGAATGTCCGACCGTGTGTACAAGGGCTCAGAGTTAGGGTAGGTGGCATGGTAAGCTCTGGGAAAGTGATCATTATGGAAGCGTGGGGCTAATCCCGATTTAAAGTGTGTTTCTTGAAAAAAAAGATTTGTGTTCTAAGACGGTGTGCTTCTGCCAGGACACTGCTGCATTTTTCAGGGATGTTTAGTCCTTTAGCATTCAGAGAATATACTTTAAGAGAGAGGGGGACTAAGCGTATCAAATTAAGCGACATGGTAGGTGTTGAGTTGTAAGTACACTGGGATGAGCTTATAAACGGAAAACCAAAGCTGTTATGTGTTGGAGAGGGCAGTGGTGGAGGAGGCGATGGGGAGATGAGGAGAAAAGAGAAGAAGGGCAAAGAGAAAGAGACAAGGAAGGGGGGAGGAAAGAAAGGAAATACAAAAAGGGGGGGAAGGGGGAAAACCCCTTATAGAGTGCAAGGAGAAAGACCTCATAGAGAAACTTCTGGAGGTGTAGACAGGCCTGCTCTTCCACCTAAATAGACCAGGTAAGTGTAATATTGGGATAAGGGGATGGGGAGCCGGAGATTTTCAAATGGGAACCAGACACTCTGAGGTGGGATAGAAGTCTAACACCAGATTAATAGATAGTATCGACAAACCATGGCTAACAAATTAGAAAAAAAGTAACATACAGAACAGCATCAACAAGCAGGAGCCGTGAGAGTCAGGAGGGAGTTCACTCAAGTAAGTACAGGTTTCATTCCTTGTCCTCTCCTATTCTGTCCCAAAGCTAAAGATATACTCTATATAGGAGATTAGGACGTTTGGACTGTTGGAGGATTAGTTTCCCTCTAGCTCTCTTCAGCCAAGATGTAGGTGCTATCGAGCATTGATCTTCACATCAATAAGCTGAGTTGTGGCCGTGATATCCTCGCAACTGTCCGAAGTTCAGCTCACTTACATCCATAGTTAACAGATAGTACGTTGTAAACAACAGCCTAGCCTACCCATCCGGGTTGCCTCCATGGAGGAGCTGCAAGCAGTGATGTCAATGCCCATAGGAGTATGAGGAGTCTCTTGTACCTCTGGCAATCCAGTCCCTGGGAAAAGGGGCAGGCAGCCAGAATAGACAGTCCTGAGATCCTGTAGGGCACACTGCCATAACGGGAGCAAAATCAGGCCCTGAGTAGAATGGTGACATCTCCACCAGTAACTTTGTTATACTGTCAGTCCGTCAGGGGGACCTTTCCTTTTGTCCACTGATTCATGTGGCCCATGATTTGCCATGAGTCACATAAAGCAGGCTATATTTTCCCAGTTAGCATGTGCACAGTATTTCCTCTGTGTGTGATGGCAGACCTATTCAAAGCTACGTAAGGTGCCAGCTTTGTGAAAAGTTAAAAAATTAGGTATCATACAGCAGTAGTGATGCAGCATAGTCACAAAGCCAAACTGTAATCTAAGTGACTTGAACTCCTACTTGTGAGCATTCTTAAACTTGGCTCGCTCAGGGCCTGGATTGCAAAAGGAGTTAGTTACCTGAGCCAGGTCCTTTGAACCCTAGAGCATAGCACATTGAGAGCTCACTGCAGCTTAGACCGGGCAAAAAAAAGGTATAATTATTGTACGCCAAGGTCCAGAGCCATAAAATAGTTCATAGCAAAGGGCCTCCTGATTACATAGGCGTTTAGAAGCCAAACGAGAGGACGATCTTCAGGAGACAACAGCATGCAAGCTAAGGATAGTTATGGAGGATGCAACAGTATCCAACAAACAAACAATATCAGTCCCACATTCGTTATCAGCGAGTAGGACATGATGTAAAGTTACGCGTCTGCATAAGTCCCAGCCCGAGGGGGCTTCATAAGACTGAACAGTAAACAGGAATTGTAGGTGGTGACGAACATGCCAACAATAATGTAGAGGGGACTAGAGTATGTGGCTACTCACATAACCGGTTGCTTTAGGCTCATTGACCTGTCTTCTGATGAGCCGTTGAGGGCGAGGATCTGGGGTCACGGTCAGTGATGTTATCTTGGCCTCTTCTCTGTGAATTTGAGGCTGATCTGCGGCGTCTCTGGCGGTTGCGTTGCGAGCGGGGGGTCATTTCATGCTGGGTAGCAATCCAGGGTTCAGATTGCATAAAGGAGCTGTACTACTCTGGCACAGGAATGCCCAGGGTGTCACAGAACGCTTGTAGATCGATTGATGTATGCAAGAAGGCTGTGCAATTTCCAGCTGTCACAGATAAACAAAAAGGAACCTTCCAGCGATATATAATATGTCTGTCCCGTAAAGCGTTGAGAAGGGGACAAAGCTCTTTTCTATGTTGAAGCATGATCACAGATAAATCTTGGAAGATTTGTATGGGAGAGCCTTGATGCTGCAGCTGCTCATGATTGCGAGCTAATCTTATTATGTCTTCCTTCTGTGTGAAGCTTACCAGGCAGCAGACTGTGTCTCTTGGTGGCTCATCTTCCCGGCCTCTAGGCCTAAGGGCCCTGTGACATCTTTCTCTCTCTATGGGCGCATCTCGGGGCCTGCCAAGGAGTGCATTGCATATTGCCCACACCACTTGTTGTAACTGGGGGCCTTCTATTGTTTCAGAGAGCCCCCTAATTCACAGGTTGTGCCTCCGGCCCCCATTGTCGAGATCCTCAATGTGGCAATGCATCTCAACGAGTTGCTGGGCATGTGTATCAGTAACTTCCTGTACCTGTTTTATCGCTGCTCCGTGTGTCATGGCTGCCGATTCCACCATCTCTACATGTGATGCCACAGCCTTGATGTCAGCTTTCAGATCTGAGATTGCGGTGGTTAGTGTGCTTTTTATGTCCATCGCCTCTAGTTGAAGATCTGCCATACTTAGGAACGGTAATGGCTGCGGGACGTAACTGCCAGTGTTTGGATGTCCTCTGAGCTCGAGTGCTTTGGGCAGGCTGATCTGATTGGCAGCAGCAAGGCTGGAGGCCTGGGTAGAGGCCTGCGAGTCCACCTGTTGGGAGTGGAATATCGCCGGAATAGTCCGGCTGAGCTGCGTGGAGGGGTCCGCCTCAGAGCAGGTGGTAGAGCTGCTTCTCCCAGCCATCTCCTCATGCATGTGCCCAAGCTGTCTCGCTGATGGAAAATAATATGTCAGCCCTGGATGCCAGAGCACACTGTTCAAGCATCCATCTTGGTCTGGTACAAGGACACGCCCCTGAGTTGGTACATATTTGTTGGTACATCCCAACAAATATGCCAAGTTGATGATGTTGGGGATATCAGCACAGGAGTGGCATTGCTGGAGCAGTCTCTCTCCCCTAGCTGCCTGGGGAATAACTGCTCCGGTAAGGGTGGGGGCAAGGATACAGGAAATCTGTCACAAAAATTGTGATTGCCGAATGGTTTGTTTCATGGTCCTGGTGAGGACCCAACTGTCATGGTATAAATTGGTACCAATGACAAAGTTAAGGTGGAGTTTCCTAAAAAAAAATTCAGGGACCTCCACAGTGGTATTCTCTGAGATACTGCCTGTACCTTGAGCCACACCAAAAAGACAGCGGGGACTTAGTGAACTTAACTAATTTGGCTGAGGAATTGATGCAGGAAAGCTTGTTTTGGGTTCCTTGAGAACTGGGCTGTTGGTTGCTGGCTCTATGGCAGGGATGGGCCCTAAATAGGGAGGATGCAGCTCTGTTAGGGGAGAAGATGGCCAAAAACATTAGAGGGGCTCTTTAACTAGGTGATGAGGATGAGGGATCAGAAGAATCTCATCCAGCTAGTGAAAAAGGGGCAGAAAGTACCTTGGTGGTCAATGCAACTGGAATACATAAGTTCAATACATGTGGGCTGAAAAAAACATACTGCAGCTTGGGAATGAATAGGGAAAAAATAGCATGTGATAAAACAAAACTAAAATGCATGTTCATGAACACTAAAAGTTTGGTCTACAAAATGGAGGAACTGGAACTACTTATTCATGAGGAGGATTTCAACTTTGTGGGAGTAACAGATACCGGTGTTAGCATCACACATGACTGGCTTGTGACTATCCAGGGGTACTCCCTGTATTGAAGGGACAGGGTGAGTAGAAGATGGGGAAGGATGTGCATGTATGTCAAAAGCTGTCTGCTGGTGAATGAGGGATGACATTACTAACGGGGCACTGGAAGGAAGAAACATTAAGGAAATGAATAATGGGTGTATGCTACCGGCCACCTACCCTAAAAGATGAAGGCACAGAAAAAGCAGACAAGAGGGTGAGACAAGTACATTCAGTTTCAAGAGTGTGAACGTTACCAAACTGCGCTCCATTATTCATGACACTAAATGGGAAGATATTCTAGAAACCAAAAACACAGAGGAAAAGTGGGGGTGCTTTAAGAATATTTTAGGTAATGGCATTAGCCAGTGTATTCCAAAGGGCAACAAATGTAAAGGCTAAACCTGTGTGGCTAAATTCAAGCGTGAAATGACACATTAAAGAAAAAACTGTCCTTTAAAAAATTTAAGGCTGAGGGGACACCATTAACATTTTAGTACTACAAAGAATGTAATATGAAATGTAGGAGTGCAATCAGAGCAGCAAAAATAGACCAAGAGAGACACATTGCAGAGGAGAGTAAAAAGAATCCCAACATTTTTTTTTATTATATATATTAATAGTAAAAATTCCAGC